>NC_050573.1:86618897-87223897 GCF_011100635.1 Trichosurus vulpecula
CTCTCTTTTTGTCCAAATGATCTAACAACCCCACCTGCAGCCACAACCACAACCGCAACCACCACTGGTTTCCCTGCTTTCATTCTGTCTCCTCCCCAATTCACCCTTTCACACAGTTTAATGGTGTCTTCATCACACATAAGTGTGTCAAGTGTCTGAGATGGGATTTGTCTCTAAAAGACATCTTCTTAACACACGAGGATGACCACAACAGCAGCAACAGCTGACCTCTATATAGAGCTTTCAGGTTTACAAATCACTTTACTTTCCTCTGTCACTCTTGCTCATTCACTTTTGCCTATGGGATGAAACATAGATTCCTTAGCCTGGCATTCAAAGTCCACCACAATCTGCCAACCACATACCTTTTCAGCCATTGCCCTTTATGTATTCCAGTCAAAACAGTCTATCAGCTACTCTCCATACTGTCCAGCTGTCCAGAGCTCTATCCACTATGCCACTTAGCTACCTCAGTTTCCACAGCTGTAAAACAAGGCCCGGTGCTCTGTCTACTTTATCACCTAGCTGCCCCCACATATTCTAGTCTGAATGGCCTATTAGCTGTTCCTCAAACTTGATAATATATTTCTGTCCTCTGACTTTGACAGGAGCCATAATGAACTCCTCATCTCCACCTCTCAGAAGCCTTGTCTTTCTTCAAAACTCCTTCCTATTCAGGAGCCACCTCCTCCATAAAGCCCTCCCTGATCCCCACTCCTTTTTAAATTGTGGTCATACTAAACTTCTTTGTGCGTGAGTCACATCCCTAAAGTAGACTGTAATATCCTTGAGGGCAGGGACTGTGTCATTTTTGTCTTTGTGTCCTCAGTGCCTAAGCAGATTTATGGGTCAGGGTGGGATCCAGGCTTGAGATTTCACTGGTATAGGGAACTCTGGGTGAGAAAGTTCTACCCATCAGTACAATTCTAGAGCTGTTCTGCAGCTAATAGCCTTGGGACAGTGAGTGAAGCAACTTGCCTATGGCTGTAGGCAGTGTGTGGTCCAGGCAGACCAGTGGTTTCCAAAGGGTGGTCTGGGGACTCCTGGGGCCTTGTAAACCTTAACATGATGTAGAAGGAGTAAGACTCACAACATTATTATTCATGTTATCACAGATCATGGAATCTCGGGGGTAGATGTCAGAGGGCACCTAGTCCAGCGTATCAATATCTGTACAGGAATTCCCACTACACTATGCAAGACTAGTGGTCATCCAGCCCCTCTTGGAGGTCTGTAGTGAAGGGGAACCCACTCCCTTCCCCAGGTGGCTCATCGCTTCAAGGCAACTTTGATTCCTTCTTTGTTGTTGTTCAGTCATTTCAGTCGCGTCCAACTCTTCATGACCCCATTTGGGATTTTGTTGACAAAAATGGTTGGCCACTTCCTTCTCCAGCTCATTTTACAGAGGAGGAAACTGAGGCCAGTGGGTTTAAGTGACTGGTCCAGGGTCACTTAGTGAGAGTCTGAGGCCAGATTTGAACTCAGGAAGTTGAGTCTTCTAGACTCTCTCCACTGTACCACCTAGCTGTCCTTCTATTCATCAGAACTCACCTTCTCTGCTCCTGGTACCTCCCTTCGGGACTGAGCAGGGCAGGTCTACTCCCTATTCATAACTACTCCAGTTGAAAGACCATTATCACATCTTCCCTAAGTCTTCTTTCTACCAGGCAAAACATTCCCAGGTCCTTCAGATCCTCATCTGGCCTCACACACAGAGGCACAGGCACAGGCACAGGCACACACACACATGCACACACACACATACACACACACACACACACACACACACACACACACACTGTTGCATTGTAAGCAGCAGTAGTACTAGGGGCCCTTGCTATGGGCCCCCTTTTCCAGAGCACGTGGGTCCCTGGCCATGCTCCCTGAAATTGTCTTGATCCAAGTCCAGGCCCCTAATTGGGATTGCCCACAGGTCCTGAGTCTTTACCTAGACAGGCCACAGACTGGCCTAGTGGAAAGAGCACTGGTATTTGGACTTACATGTCCTATGGTTGAACCCCCTTTCTGTTACTTACTTCTTGGCTAGCCTTGGACAAATCATTTAGCAGTTAACATTTATGTAACACTTTGTGATTTGATCATTTGATCCTCATAATAACCTTGGGAGGTGGGTACTGTTTTTATCCCCTTACAGCTATAGTAACTGAGGCTGGGGGCAGCTAGGTGTGGAAGTGAGTAGAGCACTGGCCCTGGAGTCAGGAGGATCTGAGTTCAAATCCACCCACCCTTACTAGCTGTGTGACCTTGGGCAAGTCACTTTACTCCAATTTCCCTGCCTTCCCCCCTCCAAAAAAAAACAACAACAAAAGGAAACTGAGGATGACAATGAGGTAAAGAGCCTTGCAAAAAGGGTCACAAAGCTAGCAAGCATCTGAGGCAGGATTTGAAGGTGGGTCTCTCTGTCTCCAAGTCCAGCACTTTACCCACTATGCTACTTAGCTGCCTCAGTTTCTCCAGCTATAAACAAGACCCAGGGCTCTATGCCCCAATTCCATTTCATTAAACCTGCTTTAGGCATCTATTGCATACAAGGTTCTTTGGAGGAGAAACTGCTCTGGAAAGAAAGTCTCTCTTCCTTTACCACCCATCTCTGGGTCCTATCTGTGGGTCTTCTTTGTAGAAGAGAGCACAGGGAACCGAGCCAGGGGAGGCGGTCTTTGTTCTTTGGGTGGAGGTGTGTGGGGGGCTGAACAAGCTGATGAATCAGCTCCTGACTACATTCCACCCACTACGCAGAGAGAGGGAGAGAGCCAGGCTGCAAGGTCTGTTCTTCCAACTCTTCTGAGCTCATTTGGTCTTGAAAGCACTCGTCACCTCCCCACATTGCCCTCATAGAATCACTGTCACAGATCACCAGAGTTTGGCAGAATCCGGCGGGTCAGTTAGGTCCCTCTTACCTCACTCGGCTCTTGTCCTGGCTCTGTCGCTCATGGGCTTGGAGTCTCTCCACCTCCTAGGCCTCATTGTTCTCTTGGTTCGTAACCAGGCCTCAGTGAAATGGTAGTGATATTAATCCTAATAACAGCTAACGTTTCTATAGCGTTTACTTTGTGCCAGGTACTGTTCTATGCATCTCATTTGAGTTTCACAACAACTCTAGAAGGTACACTCTATTATTATCCCCCTTTAACAAATGAGGAAACTGAGGCAAATAGAGGTTTAAGTGACTTGCCAAGGGTCACGCAGCCATTAAGTATCTGAGGCTGGATTTGAACTCAGGTCATCTTTACCCTAGGCCAGGAGCTCTAGCCACTGCACTACCCAGCTGCCCCAGGTTGTAGATGTGGAGTCGAGGAACTTGGGTGTTTGTTGTTTCTAATTATTTTATATCTTCATCCTAACTCTGCTGCACACTACCTGGGTGACCTTGGATAAGTCACTCCTTTTAGAACTCTAGATACTAATAAGGAAAATGAGGAATTTGGTCGAGATGATTTCTAAAATGCCTAACTCTAATTCTTATGGTCTCCTCTTTTCAGAAGGGAAGTTACAACATGCGGGGAAGTAAATTGGAGACTCAGAGGAAGGACTAGGAAGGGAGTGAGGTCACTCCCCCTCCCCCCATCTTCTCAAATGAGATAATATTTGTAAAGCACTTTAGCGCAATGGCTGGCACATGTAGGTGTTTAATAAATGCTTCTTCCCTTTCCCCCTCTCATCTGCCCGAGTCCACTGTCTTTGACATGTGTCCAGTTTTCTTCTGTCCAGCTGCCAGGCTCTCTCTCTCATCTGCTCATACCTGGCCCTTTATATCTCGAGTTGCTAAATTTCTCCACTTTCTCATGCATGTATTCCTTTGACTTTGTGCTCTGCCTCCTCCAACCCCCATTTCTTCCACAGGCTTGGAATCATTGAACATAAAAAACCTAGAGCTTGAAGGGCCCTGAGACCATAGGATGCCATGAATAGGAGGGGCCTTAGAGGTCATCTGGTCCAATTTCTTAATTTTACAAATGAGTATCTGCGATCCAGAGAAAGGAAGAGACCAGCCCAGGGTCACCAGACTAACAAGTGGCAGGATTGGACCCAGAATTAAAAGTCTCCCTAGGCTATCCAATCTCTCTCCCTCCCAAATACCCAACTCTGCCCAGGAAACTTTTTACCTACTCTCCAAATCTCAGACCCATTGCCGCCGCCTCCGAGAAGCTTTCCTTGATTTGCCAGGTTGTGTCTGTCCTTCATTCTTAAAGAGGACCGTGACACCAGGGAGATGATGACATGACTTGCAGCTGATTTTGATTTGAGTGAGGGCTAGGTGTTACAGTGGATAGAATGGAAGAGGAAGACTCCTCTTCCTGAGTTCAAATCCAGCCTCAGATACTTACTAGCTGGGTGACCCTGAGAAAGTCATTTAACCCTGGTTGCCTCAGTTTCCTCATCTGTAAAATGATCTGGTGAAGGAAATGGCAAACCACTCCTTAATTTGCCACCCTCTACTTAGAAGTCACCTCTCCCTCATTTGATTTCATAGTTCTTTTATTCCCTCTTCCACTCAGGAACCTCTGTGAAATGTGAGCCATTACACAAAGAAAACACTTTTTTCCCCAGGGAGGCAGTGTTGAGTTGAAAACTTGATCAAGAAATATGTTTGATCTGAGCCACATTTTGACATTGCCCCGCACCCCTGTCTGTTTCAGCCTCACCTCTCTGTAACCAGCTTGGACCCAGGATTCTTCTGACTATTGCTTTGGAAGTTACTGCTTCGTGTTTCTCTTCCCCCTTCTCTGTGCTCCACTTTCTAACTCTTTCTCAGGGATCAACAACCAAATTAACATTACCTTTACTCCTCCCAAGGGCCTGACAATCTGCTACCCTGTGGCTCCCTTTGATCCTAAGCTTTTAGCTGGTTACCGATGGTCACTCTGCTGGTCACTACTCCACACGCTCTCATACTTCTCTGTGTCAGCCCCATTCTTTGTGGTCCCTTAATCCACCTACCTCTGCTTCTCCATTGTGCCCTCTGCTATTCCTGTTCTATTGTGAACAAGCTTCCCTTGGTAGTTAAGCCTTCCCCAGGAAAATGTGCTCCCTGCTGACTGCCATTTCATAGAATCTCTCTTCCCCTTCAAGACTTAGCTCAAGTTCCACCTTCTGCATGAGGTCATTTCTATCTCCTCAATTGTATTTAACTACTCTGTGTTCATATACGTGTGTGTATATATATGTATACATACATACATACACACACATATATATACACACATACATATATGTATGTATGTATGTATGTATGTATGTATGTATGTATGTATATATGTATGTATGTATGTTGTTCAGCTGTTTCTGACTCTTCCTGACCCCATTTGGGGATTTCTTGGCAAAGATACTGGAGTGGTTTGCCATTTCCTTCTTCAGTGAATCATCTTTTCGTCAGTGATCAATAAGTCTAATAGAGGTTAAGTGACTGGCTCAGGGTCACGTAGCTAGCAAGTGTCCGAGGCTGGAATCGAACACTGGCTCCAAGCCCAGTGCTCTATCTACCGCATCACCTAGCTGCCCTCATGTATTATATATGTGTACATATTGGTATCTATACATATGCATGTGGATATGGACATATGCATGCATGGAGATATGTGTAATATATATATATAAACATATGTATGTATATATGTATGTATGTGTGCATCTAAATATATGTATATTTCCATGTAGGGCCTCTTTCATTAGAATGTAAGCTCCTTATAAGTTGGAATTCTTTCAGTCATTGTAATTATATCCCCAGCACTTATCATAGTGCCTAACACATACCTAGTGGGCACTTAGTAAATACTTGTTTATTTTTATATACATATGCATACAGAGTATTTATATATAACACACATGACACATGTGCACACACATATATAGTATTTATTTCTATAAGTACTTCGTTCCCCCTCCCCCAAGTCGAATGCAAACTGTTTGAGGTCAGGGACCGTTTGATTGTATCTTGATACCCCTAGTGTTGAGCACAGCCCCTGGCACATAGTAGGTGCTTAATAAATGCTTGTTAAATTGAATCTAATTGAATTCAGTTGTTTCTGGCACCTTGGACTCTGGGCTTCTAAAGATTTGGTGAAAGTGGATGGTATAGGACATTGTAGACCTGGGGAAGAATGTGAACAAAGGAGAGAGATAATGTGGGATGTGTGCAAGGATGGTAATCCATCTGCATGAACCAGTTATCCAAGTGCAACCTTCAAAGTCATTTTTAATTATTTCTAAAAGTTATATCTGGTTACTTTTGTCCTCTTACTTACCTCTCACATCCAGTCGGTTACCAAGTCCTATTGTTTCTAGCTCCTAAATATCTACAACCATAGTTGTCAGTAGTGGGAAGGCCCTTAGGGATGCTCTGGCTTAAGCCCCTCATTTTAGAGATGGGAAGTTAAGGTTCCAAGAGGACCAGAGACTTCTCAAGGTCCCACAGAGAGTGAGTGGCAGGGCTGAGACTCGACCTGAGATTTCATGACTTTCACTGCAGGGATTTTCCCCCATTCTTCTCCTCCTCTCCTCTCCCACAATCCCCAGCCTCATCCAGACCTTCATGACTTCTTGCCTAAGCTGGTGTTCGAACCTTCTAGTTGAGCTCCTTATCATTCCCCATTCATTCCAACAGTCCCCGCTGTCAGTCACCTTCTAAATACAAAGTTCTGATCACAACCCTTGAGTGAATTCTTTGAATAAAGACCAGACTGCTTAGCTTGGTTTGCCATTTCCTTCTTCAGCTTATTTTACAGGTGAGGAAACTGAGGCAAACAGGGTGAAGTGACTTGTGCAAGGTCACACAGCTAGTAAGTGTCTGAGGTCAAATTTGATCTCAGGTCTTCCTGACTGCAGGCCCTGACTCCAGTTCTGGTGCTCTATCAGCTGAGAAGGAAGGAAGGAAGGAAGGAAGGAAGGAAGGAAGGAAGGAAGGAAGGAGGGGAGGAGGGGAGGGAGGGAGAAAGGAAGGAGGGAAGGAAGGAAGGCAGGAAAGGAGGAGCGGAGGGAGGAGGGAAGGGAGGGGGGGTAGGGAGGGAGGAAGGAAGGCAGAAAGGAAGGAAGGAAGGAAGGAGGGAGGGGAGGAAGGAAGGAAAATTTTTTAAGTGCCCCCTAGCTGCCCCCAGAACAATGGCAGTGTTGATTTGATGACTGTTCTCAAAGCAAGAGGTAGAAATCAGGAGTCTATATGGTTGTGGATGGTGGGGGAGTGGCAAGAGATGTTCTGGGATGGGTGACTTGGACGGAATAAGCGTGATAGGGAGTTCACAGTTATAATGAGTTAGAGGAGCTTGCACTCCCGCTTAGGAAGATTCAGCTCCAGTGGAAGTCCAAAGGTCATTCCCCCAGGGAAGAGGGGCACCATCCTGTGGTTGAGAGGATACTCTTCTAGGTGAGAAGAAGTGGAAGTGGAAGTGGTCGGGCACTAGTCAATAGTCAAACATTTATTAAACATCTACCATGTGCCAGGTGCCATGCCAAGCTCTGGGGATACACATAAGAAGGAAAAAAAAGAATCCCTACCTTTAAGGAGCTTACACACTAATAGGGAAGGACAACACAGAGACCCTCAGCTCAGGGACGTGACGTTCATGGAGCTGAAACCAGGCAGAGCAGCTGATGGAAAATGGGCCTTCAGTTAGTCAGTCAACAAGCATTTATTAGGTGCCCACTATGGACCAAGGCAGATGACAAGACATCTAAGGCATGTGGCTGGATGAGATAAATAACTCTTCTGCGAATTATACCCTCAGAAACTTGCCAGGGGCACAGAGAGATTGCGACCTGCCTAATGCCACGCAGCCAGGATGTGTCTGAGGTGAGGCTTGAACCCAGGCCTTTTGGATGCCAAGGCTGCCCCACTGTCTCTCATTAAGGTTCTTACACACTTAAGAAATAGACCAAAATACAAATAATCAGGAGTGGCTGGCTTTCCGTACAATATTTTTTGTTGTTATTTTTGTTCGTGACGGTGTTTGGTTATCTGTTTATTGATTTTAAAATCTCTTTCACAATCTCCCTTCCTCCACTGACACACTTTGGGAAGGAGAGCCCCACCCCTACTTTGTGGAGGGTGGGAGGGAGGGAGTTAATCAGACTTGGCAGCTGGCTCTGAGAGGGGACCAGCCCCTGCAATATGCAAATATGAGCTATTTCCAGCAGATGTATAATCTCAGGATGGCGCCCACGACCACCACCACCACCCAAAAATCTGGTTTTCTCTAACCCACCTATGCTTGGTGGGCTCCAGAAACTTTTCTTAGCACAATTGGCAGGGTATCTGTCTCATACTCTGAAGGTGCCAAGTTGGAGTCTCACGAAGGGGCTCTTGTGTGAGAGACAAGAGGGGCATAGTGGAAAGAACACTGGCCTTGGCTCTGGGTCCCCTTGGCCTTGAACCCTGCTGCTGTCAATGAATAGTGGAGAGCAGGCATGAGTCAGGTAACCTGTCCAAGCCTCAGTTCCCTCATCTGTGAAACTGTCCTAACAAGACCTGAGATGCATCTTTTGTGTGACTGGGAGGATTTAATTTCTGGGCCAGATCTAGGATTTCACTGATGTTAGGGAACTCCCAATATGGTAACTCCCTCTGCCAATGCAAATTAGCACCTTCTCTGTACCTTACAACCTTAAGGTCACCTCGGGGTGCTGAGCTGTCCAGTAACTTGCTCAGGGTCACCCAGCTGGTAGCAGGTCAAAGGCAGGACTTGATCCCATGTCTGCTTGATGCCAAGGCCAGCTCTCCAGCCTCTCTGCCTCTAAATGACAATCTTTCTCCACATGCGCGCACACACGTATGTGTATGTATATATACTTACAAATATAAACATACATGTATATTATAATATATCATATATACACATATACATATAAAGTAATTTTACATATATGCAGTTAAGGTTTACAGAAGACTCTCTCTATATATATACATAGATACAGGTTTACAGAACCTATCTCTCCCTCCCTCCCTCCCCTCTCTCTTCTCTCTCTCTCTCTCTCTCTCTCTTTCTCTCTCTCTCTCTCTCTCCACACACACACACACACATAAACATACACATGTATATATATACAAACATATCTATATGTATTATACGGATATATACATTATATGGACACATATAGATATAAAGTAATTTTATATATTATATATAGTCAAGTTTTACAGAACACTATATATGTTTCAGAACCTGTATATGCACACAATAAACATGTGTATATACATGTAGATATATGTATATATACATATATTATATAGAAATTAATCTAAAGTAATTTTATATATTATATATAGTCAAGATTTATAGAACACTATATATGTATACACACATGTTTCAGAACCTGTGTATACACATAATACATATATATATATTATATACATATACATTATATAGATCTACATATACATATAAAGTAATTTAATATATTACATATAATCAAAGTTTATAGGACACTGTACATATGTAGGCTTACAGAACACAACACACATATACATAGACATGCGTGTGTAGGTATGTGTATATATGTATGTATATAGTATTCTCTGTGTGTGTATAGAGTGTTCTATAAACCTTGAAGTAGTCTATAAACATCAGCAACTCTTGTAGGTCACCTGTCAAGGCTTTTTTTTGACCAAAGAAGGAGTGGTTGAATGATGTAGGGATGTTTATCCTGGAGAAGGCTTATCAAGGTCATGTTTGCTGTCATAAGTATTCAAAGAGATGTTAAGGAAAAGGGGCTAGACTTGTTCTGCTTGGCCCCAGAGAATAGGACTAGGAGCAAAGAGGCAAGTTCAGGTTTGGTGGAAGAAAATACTCCCCAATGATTAGAGCTATCCAAAGGCAGAAATAGGATGCCTTAGGAGGGATCAGTTAGTCAGCCAAACAATCGTGTGCCCGTCACTGTGCTCATCTGCCCTGCTGATGTGCCCTAAAAACTCTTGGGCCTTGCCACCCGCCCTGCAATGCCCCCTGTCCATATGTGTTTTGCATTATTTCATTTCATTCATTTCCATTAACCATGGCATCAGCATTTACTGCATATACCATAGAGCAGGGCTGTCCAAAATGGGGCCCACAGTGTAATTTATGCGGCCCACCTACAAGCAGAGAAATTTACATAAATGCTTTAGTAAAGGAAGCCGAGCTACCACAGAGCTCTCACTAAAATGGCAAATCAAAATATATTGTCTATTGTTTCAATAAAAACCTAAGGTTGGACAGCCCTGCCATAGAGGATGTTCTTATTCAGGTGCGGAAAGAACTAGGTGGCCTTTGAAGTTCCATTTAATTCTGAGATTCTGTATCTCTGCGAATTTATCCTAATCCAAACCCATGTAGACTTGGAATTATTTTAAAGTCCTATACTCAGAATACGTGAGCCAGAAAGGACCTTGGAACACAGAGTGTTGGAGATGGAAGATATCTGCGTATAGAAAGCACAGACTATCAGGGCTGGATGGATGTTAAATAATACCCAGTCTAACCTCTGCATTTTACAGATGAGGACCCAAGGCTTGGAGAAGGGTCTGCTAGAAAGGGTCGAGGGTAATCCTTGACAACTCAATTGTCTCGGTCTGTCCCAGTGGTGCATCAGTAATGCACTGACCAGCAATGCATATAGCGATAGAGTTTTTATTATTGTGTTTTGGCTCACAACAAGGAAGACCCAACTTGAGGAACTCGGGGGCTGAGGAATGAAAAAATAAGGGAAAAGTGGGTCAGGAACAAGAGGATAACCGAGCCTCAGGAACCAGGGAGGGTCCTCCGGGCCTGAAGATCTTTGGGCCGCAGTAGAAGCCAGAAGGGGGTCAACAACAGTGCTAAGAGAATCTGCCCTTGAACTTGGCCACCCTGTTTATGCAAACCTCATTCGGTCCTCCTGCTCATGGGATCATGGGTTTAGAGGTGGGACTTTGGGAATTGTTTAGTACAGAAGAAACCGTGGCCCGCAGGGGTTGTGTCTTTCCCAAGGCTGCTCAGGCAGCTAAGCAGCCAAGCCGGAGACTTGAACCTGGGTCCTCTGACTCCAAATGTAACACTCTTTCCACTGTCGTGCAAGGCCATCTTCCATTTTTAAGATCACACACTGAACTATCCCATGCAGAAAATACAAGATCCTCTTGCGTTTGTTGTTTGCCAACTACAAAAAGCATTTGATCTGAGTGAACAAAAAACTCCATCCTAAAGACATTTCTGCAGCAAGGTGTCTCCCATGCTAACATGAACTGATTCAAGATTCCTTGAGAGATGTGATGGCAAAAAATGATTTTGTTCAATGACCCCTCTGGTTATTAACATCAAGAGAGGAATAAAACAGGGTGAAGCGTGATTGCCAAAGGTGTTTATCTCCATTGAGGAGGATGTCTCGAATAGGTGCCAAATAGAAGAGTGTTTTGTTATTGATGGTGAGGTCCTTCAGGTGCTCCTGTGCATAGATGACATCCTGCCGATTGCACCAAACCCCACAACATTAGGGGGCCTCCTAAATGAGATCCATGATCACCCGAGTTTAGCCAGAGCTGGTCTCTGCGTTCACATCAGGGCAGCTCAAATGCTTTGGGTGAGAACCATGGGCTTCATAGAGATGAGAAAACTACGCTCATCCCTTCCTCTCTTCCGGCATCGTATATGGGGTGACTAGCCAGGTGCTAGGCTAGGTCTGGTTCTTATTTCTGCCTTCATAAGTGGGAAACAGATTCCGATGGGTCGATGCAGATAGCTGATAGGCTTGTTTCCATATGAGCCCAGCCTGTGAAGCATATTTGTATAAGGGCACAGGGCTCCAGGAAGGTTAATTTCCTTTCAACATTCTGTCGTGAGATGGTTTAGAATGATTTCACTAAGGGTTCTGACCCTCTTGGAGACAGTCTATGAATACTTCATGCCTAGAATGTTCTTCCTCCTCTTCTTCCCCTCTTTAAGACTGAGCTCAAATCTCACCTTCTGCAGGAAGTTTTCCCAATCCTCTCCTCTCCCCTTCCCTCACCCCCAGCTGCCAGTGTCTTCTCTCTGAGATTATCTCCTTTGTTTTTGGTTGATTAGTTGAATCTGACTCTTTGTGGTCGCATTTGAGGTTTTGTTTGTTTGTTTTTTGTCAAAGATACTGAAGTGATTTGCTCTTTCCTTCTCCAGCTCTATTTCATTTTACAGTTAAGGAAACTGAGACAAACAGGGTTGAGTGACTTGCCTAGGGTCACATAGCTAGTAAGTATCTGAGGTCAACTTTGAACTGAGATCCTCCAGACTCCAGGGCTGGTGCTCTATCCACTCTGCATCGCCACCCTGGGCCTTCACAAACCTCTCCAACACCTAGGCTTGTGCTAGATCCTACTTGTTGAGGGCAAGGGCTGAATTACAAAAGGAGACAAAGAAAACAGTTTGTGATCCCCAGAAGCCCACATCTTCCCTGGGGGGCAGAGTCAGATAGCCTCATAGAAAGTGAATATTTACATGCATAAATAAAAGAATTTGACAGTAAGGACTTCCAGAAGTCAGAGGCAAGAGACAGATTTGTGGATAGACTGGGGAGGTCTGGGAGGGCTTCTTGGAGGAGGTGTGATGAGATCTAGGCCTGCTGAGGAGAGGAGGGGGGCAGAGCCCTCCTCTGAGTGGGAGGAATGTCCTTGAACAAGGGCACCAAGGTGGGACTGAGCCTGGTGTGCTAGGGAGGCAGATTACAGATAATAATCTTCTTCAGCAAAGGGGTAATCATTTATTAAATGCTTCATGCATTTCAAAGCTCTTTCGAATCCATTATCTCTCCTGATCCCTGCTGCAGCTCCAGGCGAGAGGCAGGGCAAGGATGAGTCTTCCTGTTTTAGAAGACTAACTATAAACAAGAGAGCAATTGAACAAGATTAAGTGCCAGGCTCTCTGGAGCTGGGGTAAGAGCCCCACGCTGGGAGTTCTAGGCACAGAATGAAAGGTTAGAGTTGAGAAGAACCTTTGAAGGCCATTTGGTTCCATGCCCTCATTTTACAGGTGAGGAAACTGAGGCCCAAGGAAGGGAAGTGAATTACCCAAGGTCACACAAGTACCAAGTGGGAGAGATGAGATTTGAACCTGAGTCCTCTGACTACAAATTCAGCCCTCAATTCCTAAATACACCATGTTGCCACTATACCATTCATTTGCTCTGAAGCTTTGAATAAGTGACTCACCCTTTCTGGTTTTCCCTTTTCTCCATCTTTTTAGGTGGAGAGAATAATTCTTAATCTTATTGCCCTCATGGAGCCGTTGTGGCTCAGCTTCTTACCCCTGTTTGCCTCAGTTTCCTCATCTGTAAAATGAAATAGAGAAGGAAATGGCAAACCACTCTGGCACCTTTGCCGAGAAAACCCCAAATAGGGTCAGGAAAAGTTGGACACGACTGAAACGACAGAACAAAAACCAGCCTGCTAAATGACCTTGGGGCAGATCAGCTTGAACTTAGAGAGCTTTCACATGGAGCATTCAATTTCTTTAAGGCTTCTATTATTTCTAGGCAGTTAAGTGCCTGGGTAGGTAGAGGGCTGGGCCTGGAGTCAGGCAAATCTGAATTCAAATCTAGCCCCAGATACTAACTAGCTGTTAAACTCTGAGCAAGTCACAGCCTCTGTCTGCCTGTTTCCCCATCTGTAAAATGGGATAATAATAGGACCTACCTCTCAGAGCTGTTGTGAGGATCTAAGGACATCATATCCATATAAAGCTCTTAGCACAGTGCCTGGCACATAGCAGCTGCTCAGCAAATGCTCATTTCCTTCTCTCCTTTTGAATTTAATTCTTGCTTCCCCCCCCCATCCAATTCAATTCAGTTTGATAAACATTTATTAAGCTTTATTGCACGGCCTCCCTCCCTAGGTTAGTTTTATAGGTAAATTAGGCCTGGATTGTGGAGGGCTCTGAATGAACAGGCAAAGAGGGAGGCGGCTGCCATCAGAGGAGATGACGTTTGTTCTGGGCTGAATACCCCACCCTTGCCAGTCAAGAGAGAACTGTTTGTGCAGAAAAGGAGGGGAAGAGGAAATGATCCATCCTGTGCCCAGAGAATGAAAAGGGTTTGCCGACTGATCGCACTCTCCTCCCTCCCTCCCTCTTCTTCTGCATTCTTTTCTGCTAGGACTGACAGTTCCCCTACAGCCAGTCTTCTCTGGCACAGGTACCTGTCAGCAAGCTCAGCTGTGTTGACGTCAGGGCTGCCGGGATGCTCTTAGTCCCCAGACTGAGCTCCAGGGAGCTGAAGGGAATGTCACTGAGCCCCAGTCCTAGAAGTCTGGTGTTGCCATATATGGAGCCTTGTAAGGTTGGGGGACAGATTCTGTTCCTTTTGTTGATGTTTTAGAAGCAATCAGTTTAGTTTCTTTAGGTCTTTACTGAATCTCCCTTGCAAATACCATTGACCTCTCTGTCCTGTACTCTCCTTCTTGGGGAAGACGTAGGAGGAGAAGAAACAGAGACAATGGACACTGCCCTGGATGAGAGGATCCCTTGTACGGATGAGCATGGCCAGGGTGAGGCAAGGGCTAAAAGCCAGGACAGAGGAGACTGGAACTTCAAAATGTATAGCCCACCCAGACTCGCAGGGGTGGGGCCTAGGAGACTTTGCTGGGCAGGACTCCAGGTGTGATGAGGAAGCAGGATATAGGTTCACAGATTTAAAGGTGACAAGAGCCTTTCAGGTTATCAAGTCCAAATCAGTCATCTTACAAACGAGGAAACTGAGTTACAGAGAAGTTAATGGACTTTCTTATGGTCGCACAGCTTGTGTAGACTTTGAACCTACACTCAGGACTTTCTGACTCTATGTCCAGTGCCTTATTTATCATGCCATGCGGCTTCCTAATGTGATCTCTGATTTCATATCTTCAAAGGGTTGCCATGAGGTAGAGGGATTAATGTTCTGTGTGACCCTGGAGGGTTGAGGTAGGAGCAGGAGAGAGAATTATTACAGGGAGGCAGGCTCTGGATAGAGACAAGGAAATAGAGACAGTAGCACTGTCAATCTGATAAGGTAGTGAGTTCTCCAACGCTGGAGGTATTAAAGTTGAGGCTGGATGACTGCTTGTCTGATACTGGAGAGAGAATTCTTGTTTAGGTGGTGGTTGGATTTGCTCTGAGATCCCTTCCAACTATGAACTTATCTTATTCTGTGTTTTTTTGGCTTGCCTAATGTCACCCAGAAAATCAGTGGCAGAGCTGGTAACTAGAACTCAGGTATCCTCACTCCCAGTTCACTGTCTCCTGTTCCTGATATTAGCATGGGACTTCACAATGTACAAAATGCCTTGTGTTCATTATCTCCTCTGGTCCTCACAATGTTGCCTGTGAGGTGGGGATTGTTATCCTCTTCTTGGAGAAGGCAGCTTCACGCAGAAGCAGCTGGCTGGTGCAGTGGATATAAAGCTCAGGAAGACCTGAGTTCAAATCCAGCCTCAGACATTTACTAGCTGTGTGACCATGGGCATTTCTTTCTGCCTCAGTTTCTTCTTCTGTAAAATGAGATAATAATAGCGTCCATTTCCCAGGGCTGTTGTCATGAGGATCAAATGAGATAATATTTATAAAGTGCTTTGTAAGCCTCAAGGGGCCATAGAAATGCTAGTTATTATTATGGTTGTTGTTGTAGAAGAGAAAACTATGATTCAGAGATGCTGTGATCACTCAACAATCTGGGAGTATGATCCATAGCACAGGTCTGTGTTTAGAGATTGTATGAGATGTTTTCACAGGCAGGACGATCAGGGCTCTGGGCTCTATTTCCAATGGTGACTGGGGTTAGGTGGCCCCAAACCATTCACACCCCAAATAGAGCCACTTTTGGAACAGAACATATTTATAAATGACCAGATTCACTCCCAACCTAGTCAAACACTGAGCCCTGTGTCTGCTGAAGAGTGAGTCTTAATCCTGACATCAAGCCGGGGAGGGATGAGAGAGGTCAGATCTGAAAATACCTTGAGAGATTAGTACGAGGGGATAAATCTAATAGGATTCTGATCCTAGTCACCTGCTCATAGCTTGAGCCCTAATCCTGATCACAGACTGGGCACTTGACCCCAACCACATTAACTGGCCAAAAAAGGGACAGAGCCCTGCTGGATCTGTGGAGAATCATCTTTGTTTAAAAAAAAAGGTCTAGAGTAGAAGGTTCTAAATTTGGGGTTCATGAATTAAAAAAAAGTATCTTGCCAACCATTTCAAAATAGTAGGAAGGAAAGGCATTTATGAAGCACTCACTCTGTGCCAGACACTTTACAAACCATATCATTTGTTCCTCTCCACAATGCTGGGAAGTATACCGCTTCTATTTTTACCTCCATTTTACAGGTGAGAAAATTGAGGTAAAAAGAGGTCAAGTGACTTGCTGGGGATCATACAGCTAGCAAGCGACCGGGGCTCTTTGTGAACACAGACCTTTCTGACTCCAAGCCTGGCTCCTTCCGCCAATCCACGCACCTGCCTCTCTGTGATCCTCTGTATTTCATTTTATTCATTTGAAAACATTATTCTGAAAAGATATCCAAAGACTGCACCAGACTGCCAAGGGGGCTCATGACACCTAAAAAAAAAAAAAGATTGAGAATCTCTGGCGTAAAGGGTTAACTATGTCTCTGCATTTTAGACCAGAAGGAGGAGTTGAGTGTGTCTCCCACAGAAGTGATTCACTGGACCTCTCCTGCCTTCCACTTACCTCCCTCTTCCCACGGCCCCCACCCTCACCACCCTTGACTCCTCTATTGTCCCATCCTCCCTTCCACCACCTGGTTCAGTGAGCCTACCTAGGAGAGTGGGGGAGAAAAAGTGCTTTGTACGGGAGTGGAGGCTGGCTAAATATAATGCAATGGAGGCCACTTCATCTTTGGTGACTCAAAGCTGCTGCTGCTACTGTTCCTGCCATGTGGGAAATAGAGCATGAGTATCACTTACTAATAGAAGCTGCTCTCTCCTCACTAGTCTCCCTCCTCTCCCCTCCCTTGGGGTGCTCCACAGACACTGACATTATAAGAAGTAAAAAACTCACTCTGATCTCCAGAGCAATTAGTATGTGCTGAGAATGACCCCTGAGTGACCAGGCTTGTGCTTAGCCAGGAAGGGGCTACAGGGTCAGGGTGTGATGAAGAAGGGAAGGCATGGGAGGAGGGTTGGAGGAGGAAACCCAAGCCCTGTTCTCTTCAAGATTTGGGGCTGCCTGGAGAGATTAAACTCACACAGAGGTAGCAGAATCAGAGGGTTACAGAATCTCAGAGACACAGTATGTCAGAGCTAGAAGAGACCATAGAATGTAGATCTGCAGATCAAAGGGTGTCAGAACAGCACGATAAAATACAGAATGATTGAGCTGAAAGGCACCTCAGAGCATAGTTCATAGATTATCATCATCCGATGGGTCCTGAGACCATAGGACATAGCATTTCAGTTCTAGAAGGGACCTCAGAGGGTATCAGGCCAAATCTCCCTTCCAGTGCAGAATCTCTTTACAACACACTGTCCACTCTCCTCTGGAACACCGAGAATAATATGAGACATAATCAGTAAATCTTCCAACAAAAATTCATCATAGTCTATTGACCCTGAGCTTGGAACAATGAGGGAAAAAGAAATGTAGGGGACATAGTTGGTGTAGTTTTGGAATTCACAATCTAATAAGGAAATGATATATCAATGCACGAATATTTAAATGATGATACAAAAAATGGATTGTAACAAAGAACAACAGAACCCTGTTCTCTTGTATATGTGCAGAGCCTTCTGGTTCACACACCTGTTGTCTCCTTCAGAGTCCCAATTCCAGTGGCACTTCCTCCAGTGGTTAGTCAGTTGGTCAACTAGCATTAAGTAAATGTCTACTATGTGTCAGCCATTGTGCTAAATGCCAGGGGATATAAAGAGAGGCAAAAGCAAAACAAAACAAAACTCAATTTCCACTCTTGGGGAGGTCACAATCTATGGGGGAGACAATAAGCAAACAATTATGTATAGAGAACATAAACAAGATAATCTCAGGAGGAGGGCACCCTCTTGTTGGAAGCCAACCTTCTTTGGACCTCACATGGCACTTGGCTCTGTCTCTCTTAACTGCTTATGTACTGTATATGTTACAAATATCTGTGAGTATGTTATGCACAGTCCAATGATTCTAGGAGGTCAGAGGCTATGTCTCATCTCTCCCAATTTTGACCACAGGGTTCAGCATATTCTAAATTAATAGATTTTTTAAAAAAATGTATTATATTGAAATAAATTCTCAGAACGACTCTGGGAAGTGGATAGGATAAGATAATTACCTTCATCTTACATATGGGGAAACCAAGGCACAGAGAGAAGTGACTTGACCCAAGCAGGGTCTTTTTCCACTCCAGGGCACCTCAGTATAAGAAACACTGTGAAGGCGAACATGGTTCATTGCAATTTGAATGATATGGACATGAGATCAGATAAGGGTGAAAGCCTTGAATTGGTTGTGAAAGGCTTCCTCTGGGAGGCAGGAGTGTGTCTGGGCCCTGAAGGATGGACTGGAGATGGAGAGGAGGGACAGAGGAAGGCATCAAAGTCCCATGGGGGGTGGGAAGAGAAGGGCTGCTGTGAACAAATGTAGAAACAGAGAAGACTAGGGTATCATCTGAAGACAGTGAATAAATTGGCCTGGAGAGAAGGATATAGGAATGGAGATAGGAGGAAATTAGTGGAAGAAAAGACTGGAGAGATAGGAATAGAGGCAAGTAAGTGTGAGAACATGTGGTCCAGCATGTAAATGAGAGGAGGAATTAAAGGGAGGGATAGACCAGTGTGTGTTGGTGTAGCCGGAGAGGACTTCTTTGTAGAGGAGACTTGACAGATGGTCAGGAGCTGAAGAAGCAGAGAGAGAATTATATGTAGGGAGGAGAATGGGACAGAAGCATAGTATGTGTGAAGGCAGTTGAGGAGATTTGGCTGTACTAGATGAAAGAGAGAGAGGTCAAGTGTTTATTTCTTTAGCATTTTGTGCAGAACAGTGTGTTAAGCCCCAGGGAAATATGAAGGTCAAATAAGACAGACACTCTACTCTCTAGGCCCTTAGAGTATAGAAAGAGCATAAAACACAGAGAGCTATAATATGCAACATCTCATGGTAAGTGCTTTAGAGAGATCAAAAAAAAGTTGTGTGTGAGTTCTGAAAGGAAAGTTGGTAGTGGGGAGATCAAGGAAGGCTTTATGGAGGAGGAAACATTTGAGATGACCTTTAAAGAATGAGTAATTTCTTTTTCTCATTTAATTATTTTATTTTTTCTCAGTTAACATGTAAACAAAAATTTTAACATTAATTTTCAGTTCCATATGCTTTTTCCCTTCCTCCCTTCCCCCTCCTTGAGAAGGTAAGCAATTTGATATAGATTTTATACCAGTGCAGTCATGCAAAACATTTCCATATTAACCACGTTGCAAAAGAAAATGCAGATAAAAAGAATAATATAGAAAATTTAAAAAGTATGCTTCAATCTGCATTCAGACTCCATCAGTTCTTTCTCCTGAAGTGGGTAGCATTTTTCATCATACGTTTTTTGGAATTGTCTTGAATCATTGTATTGCTGAGAATAGCTAAGTCATTCA
Source organism: Trichosurus vulpecula (assembly GCF_011100635.1). Lineage (NCBI taxonomy): Eukaryota > Metazoa > Chordata > Mammalia > Diprotodontia > Phalangeridae > Trichosurus > Trichosurus vulpecula. Next base: position 86,638,451 of record NC_050573.1, read on the forward strand.
CAGCTGATCATTGTACAATATTGCTGCTACTGTAGAAAATGTTCTCTGGTTCTGCTCATTTCACTTGAGTAAAATTTCAGCAAATGGATAAGGGTGCTTGTTGGGAAGTAGAAGTTGGGAAAGTGGAAAATAGGTGACAGTGATGTCAAACCATCGAGACCTACTCAAATATTTAGATATTTGGAACTGTATAGTCAGTCACATGCCCAGATGGTTGGTTGAATTTTTTTCCTTTCCTCCCTTGAGGTTTGAGCAAGCTGAAGACTCCATCTCCTTGGCCACTGGCTTGGTGCTCTAAGGAACCAACTATTGGACACGACGTCAAGAGGTTATCTAGCTGTCCTCCTGCTCTGGGGTGGAATCTCAACTAAACAGGCCATGGCTGTCCTGAATTTTCCCTAATTAGCCTCATCTCTGAACCCCACCCCCATACTGAGCTCATCAGCATTAAAGGTATTCAATTTCAGGCGATTTTAAGGGTAATTCAGGCACCACCCTTCTTAGACTAGGGACTTCTTGGAGAGGGGAACGTGTTTCCCGCTATGGTAGATGATTTTTAAAGACCTTTTGCAGCTCTGATATTCTATGTTCTAAGTTCCCCCTCTTTTTTAACATTCCAGGTTCTAAGAACCCTTCCAGATCTAACATCATATAGTCTATCTTGTAACACCCTTTCCCACTCTGGAATTCTGTATATCAAACCATCCAGACAAACTCAAATATCCAGATACTTGGAACTGTGTAGTCAGTCACATACCCAGACAACTGATAGAATTTCTTCCTTTCCCCTCTCAATGTTTTCAGTCTCCTTCCATCTCTGAGACTCTGACAAATGGGAAAATGTTTTTTAATATTCTAGAATCATATTATTTTGGGGAGGAGAAAGATATTTGCTGCTGCTTAAATAAGGCTGAATTGCCTGGAGTGTATGGCAGGTCATTTATGTTCCCCTGGGGAGAGCTGGGTCATGGAAGCATAGCTCCAGAGGCCTATCTTGTTCTTTGGTGCTCTCAATTCAGCATGAAATTGGATGACTCACCATAAGGCATAGGGAAAAGTGAACTCAGGAGTCAATTTGGAGACAGCGGGCAGGTGAGTGAATCACTGAGTATTCATTGCCTGGAATATGATTCATCCTGCCCTTGACTCCATCCTCCACAAGGAAACAAACCTCTCTGTTAACCCTCCCTGATGACTTGCCCACTCTGAATTAATGTCAGAGCTAGGTCCAGTGTTCTGATCTCCTGGCTCCCTTTGAGTTATATCACAGGCTACCAGAGACCTCAGGGATCATCTAGTCAAACCCTTTCATCTTACAGATAAAACCAGTGAGGCCCAGAGGGATTGAGAAACTTGCCCAAGGTCACACAGATAGCAAGTGGCAGGGCTTTCACTTGAACTAGGACTGGGATTTGAACACAGGTCCTTTGGCTCCCAGCCTAGGTTCTTTCCCCTGCACCACCCTGGATCTTGGGGCCCAGACCTCCTGATTCCCAAGCCAGCTCACTTTCCACTGCTTCAAATCTCTTTTTTGATTGATTTGAATACAGAGAGATGGGTTCTAGTCTCAGTTCTAATTTGCTCTTTAAACTTTAACAACTTACTTTTCCTCTCTTGGCCTCAATTTCTTTCTCTGTTAAATGGACATCTGTCTTTTCTTTCTCATCTGTACTCTTTCTTTCTCAGTTTCTTTCTCTGTTAAATAGGCATCTGTCTATCTCCAAAGGTGGTGGGGAGCAAATAAGGTAACAGGCAAAGGTTGACCAGCTATCTGAACATCTTAAAGGGATCAGGTTTTGGGGGGTTTTTTTGAGTGGAATAAAAAAAAAACAACCAAAAACCCAACACAAGATATGTGTATAGGGCGATGGTCAAAAGAAGCCTACTTTACATCAGAGCTGGGAGGGACTTTGGAAATAATCTTTAGCCACCTTATTTTAAATAGGAGAATATGGAAGCCCAGAAAAGTTAAGTGCTCTCCCAAGTCCACACAGATCTCCTGACTCTAAATCTAGGAGCCCTTCTATTTTCTGCTTTTTCAACACCTAACAGTGTTGAAAAACTTTTTGTTAAACATCACAGTGGTACAGAAATGGCCACAATAATATTACTAACAATAACATTATTAACACAATGTAATTAATAGTAATATAATTGTGTACAATAATATGTAATGTGATCACATTTCTAACTATTAATGCAATCAACAAGTGATTATTAATTATTACTACTATTCATATTATTATTAATTTACACTATATAATGCTACTCCAATCAAAGACTTTCTCCCTGGTGAGTAAAGAAAGCATTTGGTTACTACTGCTGAAGATCCCTCACATTAACATAAGATTTAAAAATAAATTCTTTAAAAATTCTTTTGATGAGATGTGAAAGTTTAATCTCCATTTCTTCTTAAGTTCTCCACAACACTTCTTAAATTGCAAAAGAATACAAAATATCAGCCAAGGCACGGTTCTTTTATAAAAATGCCACCCTTACCCCTTGACAGCTTCCCTGAAACATAGAGCGAATACGGCTGCGCTGTCCGTGGTGCTGATGGAGACAGGTGTCTTGCCGGGGCCTCTTTCCCTGTCATTCTTGCTTGATTAGGCGTGAGTTGGCTATAATATATCTGAGTGTGTAAGTGTGAGCATGAGGTTCTTCCTCCAAACAACCCTATCCAGTATGTAGTGCAAACAAAATCTCCCACTTGACCACACACAGCATTTTGTTTGCTCCTCTGCAATGCACTTATTCTGTATTATTGTGTGCCATATTTTCTTGTGCTGGCGTCTTCCCTCCTTGCTAATCTGCCTCTAGTCTAAAACATAGGGAGCCACACACAGGAAGTGCTTAATAAATGAATGAGTGAATTTCCTCAGCTTAAAATAGTTTTTCCTCCCTCGGATGTTTTGGAGCACATAGTCTAGACCATTCCTTTATCCCATTATATTTTACCGTGCCTCCTCATTATTTGCATTTGCTACTGTATGTAAGATCTTTGAGGCCAGGAACTCTGACATTTTTAATTTCGATGATGATCATCATAGTGCTGTGTATGTTGTAGCCAGTCAACAAATGTTTGTTAAATTACTGTTAATGTGCATGTGTCTCGTTACTTAGGACGGGGCTGGGGGAGGGCTTGACAATGAGAAAAAAATCCCAAATTTGGAGTGTGTAAAACCCAAATTTTATTTCTGACTTATTTTGTGACCCTGGGAAAATTGACTGACCTCTCTGAGCCTCATTTCCTCTATTGTACTATTGGTGTGAGGTGAAGATTCTGTGGGGAAATTGAACTAGAAGATCTGTGAAAACTTTTCTGGCTCTATTTTCTAGGATCCTGTTTTGATGAATGGAGACATGTTCGAAGTGTGTGACATATTAATCACAATGAGACCAGGACAAGGTGAGGACATTTAGACCCACTTTAGATACCTGTAGGATGATGGAGCTATTGAAATCCTACTGGAGACTGAACTGATATTTCTTTGGGGAGAAGGGAGGGATGAAGACAATAGACCTTAATTCTGAATGGAACTGAATGCTATCCTCCAAGGGGCTTACAATGTTGAGGTGGGGGGACACAAGGAAGGAGAACAAAGTTCTGTTTCAGGGAGCTCATAGTCTGGGGGAAGCAGAAGGAACAGACACAGGCTCAACCCTGAGAAAGAGTTGGCAGTCCATGGAGGGGGCAGGGGGAGAAAGAGAAAAAGTAGATTCAGTTCTGGCTTTTGGAAAATGTGCAATTTGGAGTGCACAGAGAAGAAACTGGCCCAGGATTCTAAGGAAGTCCAAAATCTGGAAGACAGAAAGAATAGGCCTAGACTCTGTGTTCGGAGAGCTAAACATCTGTAGGAGATACAAAAGGAGCAGACCAAGTTTTCACCCTAAGGCAGGTCATAACTTGTAGGAAACAGAGAATAATTGGGTCCAAAGAGTCAAGCCATCATCAATGGGTTGTTACCAAACTGGAAGACCATCTTTAGTGGAGCACCTTCCTGAGATCTGTCCTTGGCCCAGAGCTGTTTAACATTTTGTCAGTTACTTGAATGAAGGCAAATGATATACTTACCAAATTGGCTGATGACACAAAACCTGGAGGAAAAGATATAGTGACATGTTGGATAATAGGAGCAGGCTAGGACTTTGAGAATAATCTAGTAAAATAAGATTTAACTGGGATAAATAGAAATTCTTGCACTTGGGTTCAAAAATCATCTTCACATAATAGGAGAAGTTGTTCATATGAAAAATATCTGGAAGTCTGAGTGGACTCAATTTAGGCAATAGTCATGGCAGCCAACAAAAGCTACACACTTAGGTTGTATTAAGAAAGGCAAAGAGGGAGGTAAAAATCCCACTTAACTCCACCACCATCTTTCCATACTGATTCAACATTACCACACACACACACACACACACACACACACACACACACACACAACCTCTGTACTCTAGCCAGACTGGCCTGTTTCTGTTTTCCTATACTCAACATTCCATCTCCACCTCTGTGCCTGGAATATTCTCCTTCCTTACCTCTGCCTCTTGGAATCTCTAGCTCCATTTAGGGTTCACCTCATGTGCCATATCCTACATGAGGCTTTTCCCAACCATTCCAGTTCTTCACTTTGCATATGTAATAGATAAACTGGCCAATAAGAGTCCAGGTTTTTAAGCACGTTTAGTCTTCCCTGCTTGGTGCCAACACACTTCAAAGCTTGGGGAGCCTTCTTCTAAGAATACATAATGGGGAAAGGTCATGCCCTCCACTTCAGAGCATGCACAGATATTCTCTGCCTGGCTCCTGTCTACTTAATGCCTGCTGAATAAAAGCCTTTTCAAATGGCTCAGAGTTGGAACTGAATGTGCATACAAAAGGCACAAAGTAGTCAAATATACTTTCCCTTGCCCATGAGTTTGAGTGAAAAGGAAAAAAAAATGCTGTAAGCCTTTGGGTAGGAAAGTCCCCACCTGGTAATAATCTTGGAAACCACAGTAGAATGCAAACACCTTGAGGAAAGAGACTGTTTACATCTTTCACTTGGTTTTCCCCCATTCTGGGCATAATACCTGGCACATAATAAATATTTAATAAAAAGTTTGTTGAATTGAATTAGAAAGAAGGAAACAACTATTCATTAAGCGCCTACTATGTGCAAAGTTCTTTAAAGATGTTTGCTCATTGGATCCTTAGAATGACTTGAGAAGCAGGTGCTATTATTACTGCAGTTTTACAACTGAGGAAATTGAGACAGACAGAGCTTGAGTGACTTGCTCAGGGTCACACAGCTAGTAAGTGTCCACAGCCAGATTTGAACTCCCAAAGATGAGTCTTCTTAACTGCAGGCCTTGGTGCTTTATCCACTGCACCAGGTAGCTGCCCAAACATGTAGGCTATATACACATGAACATAAACTTTAATTTGTTAGCGCAGTTCTTGAGGAGATGCCATGTGGAGAAGGGGTTAGATTCATTGTGCTTGGACCAAGAGGGCAGAACTGGCAGTTTTCATTAGATACTGCTTCATGTCCATCTTCTTTTTCTGGCCATATTTCTCCTCTCTAGAATGGCATCCTGCCTCTCACTGACCTACGTTCCTCTCTCCTTATTCCTTATGCTTTGGGTGGCAACGTGGACTGAATGATTTCAGATTTCTTCCAGCTCTGACATTCTATCTTCGATATTACAAGTTCCCCTTTAGCTCCAACATTCTAAGATTCCTGCCCTCAGTCAATGGCACCTCCAGGTGACTATATCTCCGTCCTAATTTCCGACTGGTGTTTGCATTTGGAATATCACCTGCAATCCTGGAATAGAAGTTTTCTTTCCCTGGGGGAGGGATTCCAGGGGTCAACCATCCTTGGGGGGTAGAAGCAACTTTCCAGACTGTTTATTCCATTTTTGGTGAGACCCTTAGAAGCTGCTTCACTTTTTCTTAAAATCCAGGATAGCTCCTAGGAGGAGGGAGTGGGAAGCACTTAGAGGCAAGCAGCCTAGTCAGCCTTCTCTCCTTCCTGTTGCAGCTCCAGGGACCTATAAATCCCTAGTAACAGAGCCAGGCAGTTTGAACCCCCCTCCGTGGCTCATTACCGCCAGTTATTAAAACAATAGCTAATTGCCCGAAGAAGAAGCAGCCGCCGGTAATTCACCCCGGACAGAGTTTGTTTCTGCAGAATTTATAGCTAGGCCACTGACAGCCTTGGCCTCATTCTGTCCAATACCCCTGAAGGAACTAACTACTGAAGACCTCTTGGGGAAGCCCCTGTCCCTGAATCTCTTGGGAAAGGCAGCTTTTAATAGTCCTCCTTTCTAACCTCTCCTCTAATGAAGCCTTCGCAGAGAGGGTAAAGGTGTCAGCAGTGGGGTGGGGGTAAGTGGAAAAAGTGAAAATATCAGAGAGTTTATCAGCATAAGAAAGAACATAGAGTCAACTGATTTCCCCCCTCAGGCTACAGGATGTCAGACTAAGTGACTAATGTAGAGGAGAGAACACACATTTCCTGGACTTTTCCAGAGAAGCCTAATACTTCTGTTCTCCCGTCTGCTTGTCCCATACTTGAGTATCTCCCAGGCTCACAGGGTCATAGATTTAGACTTTGGAGACCATCTGATCCAACTCTTTCATTTTAGAGGTGAGGAAACCGGTCTAGGGGGATGAAGTAACCTGTCCAGGGTCGTATAGGTGGTGTCTTAGGCAGTGGGGCTCCCAAGGGCAAGGCTGAACCAGGTTGGAGGACTGAGGATTCTCTCTCTGCAGAGCCTCATGGAGTCACAAACACAAGTCGGCATCTAATCTGGTGATTACGGTACTAAGGGGAGGGGTGTCAATAAATACAAGTGAGAGGGTAGCATGGTATTGTGGAGAGACTGCAGTATGTAGAGTCAGGAGTGACCTGGGTTCAAATCTACCTTCTGATAGTGACTAGTTAGTTGGACAACCAGTAGGCAAAATATTTAATCTTTCTGAGTCTCAGTTCCTTCATCTATAAAATAAAACAATAATAATATCTTTCACATCTACTTCACAGTAGTATTGCTAGGATTAAGTGAAATCATTTTTATAAAGCATTTTGCAAAACTTAAAGTGTGGCACAGTAGATAATGTGCTGGCCCTGGAGTCAGGAAGACTCATATTTTCCTGAGTTCAAATATGGCCTCAGGCATTTATTAGCTATGCAACCCTGGGCAAGTCACTTAACCCTGTTTGCCTCAGTTTCCTCTTAGGTGGTACAGTGGATAGTGTCTGGCCTGGATAGGTTTCCATTATCACATCTCTAAATAGAGCTAGTAGGTCAATAAGGGGTTTGAAGAATCTGAATAGTCCCACTCACTCGTTTTATGGATAAGAAAACTGAGTACCTGAAGGGACTAGTAGTTTCCTTAAAGTCATACAATGAGTCAGTGCCGTGAGCTGGATTCGAATTAAAGTTCCTTGATTGCCAGACCAGAGTTTTTCACTTTCAATCCAAGGCTCTTCCTAAAGCAATCTCATGTAATGGGAATTCTCTGCTTCCCTCTCCAGGTGCATCTGGGGATCATCGTCTCCTGACTTACCCTGGTCCCCTAACCAGTGAGGGACAAACAGGGAAATAGAAACAGAACAGCATTTCCCAGAATCTTCAAAATCAAAATTCAACCCAATACATCCCCAAAGTTCACATAATAATGACTTCTAGTTCTGTAGCACTTTAAGGTCTATGAAGTTTCTTTTTTTGCTCCAACCCTGTGAAATAGTAGTATAACTGTCATAGCCCTATGTTTCAACAATCCGGCTAGCAGCTGTTGTGGGGGTGAAAGACCAACACAAGCCCAACAACAAGAACACTACCAGCATGCTGCAAAAGCACAGATTCTTTTGATCTGCTTTAGTAAGGAAAGCAACGTTAAGGGGTTAACAAGCTTATTTTAATCCAGTATACAAATATCACTCACTTAGTTCAGGGGAAAAAGCCAGCACCCTGAACTTCAGAGCAAAATACAAACAAAGTACAAATATCAACAGACAGACCTTGTCTGATTCAAATCTCAATACATAGATACCAGACTTTAACAAAGTCCCAATATCCAGGTTATAAGCTGGAGGGCTCTTAGCTACAGCTGCCCGGAGTCTCTGCATCAGCGTGCTGCCAAGAGTGAGAGCCCTGCGCAAATGGCTCTGTCTTCTTTTCTTGTACCATTTCAGACGTCATCAAATGTCCTCTGAATGACCAGAACTTAGGCTCCTATGATTGGCTCTTGAGTTAGCACCTCCCCTTAGTACCTTGGGAACTTCATACCCACATAGACTTAGCACCTAATAGGGGTTTGGGCCTGGGGTTTAGCACCTAGTAAGACTCAATGAAATACACTGCATTAATCAAAGGAAACAAAAGCCAAATTCTTCAAGGGCACCTGGTTGAACTGAGTGCTAAGAGCCCATTTTGCTTACCAACACACTCTACTTTACAATTGGGGAAATCGAGGCAAATCAGGTTACACAAACAAGGTCATACTCTTCACACCAACCTGAGAGGTGAGTTATACAATTGTATTATCTCCAATTAATATATGGGAAATTGAGACCTAGAGAAAGAAAATGGTTTGTTTAAGGTCACGTTGCTGGTAAGTGGTTGGTCTGGAACTCATACCTGGATCACCTGATTCCATTCCCTGTCCTCTTTTTCCTCCGCCGTTGTTGCCTTATTTGTCTGCAGAAATGCTACTAAGGTAGTCAGGGCCTGCGCTGTATGTTTGCCTTGGTTTCTCATTCTGTCTAAGGGGAAAAATAATCTCTCTTCCAATTCTAGTAGGAATCGAATGTCATCAAAGTAAGCAGGGGTAGGGTGGAGGTGCCCATTGCAAGCTGGAAACTTGGGCATGACCTAGAAGTCAGGCAGAAATCCAGGCTAATCCACCGGACTACAGACAGGTAGGGGAGTGGGAGAGATGACCTGGGGCACTTTCTTCCTTGGAGGTGATTAGAACACCTAGTTTATAAAGGATGTGTCTGAGGAGATTAGTTTCCTGGAAGGCAGAAGAGGTTTTAACAGTGGATTGGACAAAGCGTTGAGAAGAGCCGGGAATGAAGCTGTAATGCGGGAGTTGGCACTGCTGCTCCCTACCCTGGTGATTCTACAGAGTTGCTTTCTTGGTCTCAAAGAAAAGGCTTGGAAGTATCCTGGGGTTAAGGGGTAGGGAAGATTTACTGAAATGTTAATAGAGTAAGAGTTTGGTTTTTTTTTGAGGGGTTGGAGGGGAGGAGGTAGGACGCCTCTTGATGTTACCCTGTCAAGGGGACAACCAGGGACAAGTCCCATTAGAGGAGGCTGTCTTTAGCCAGGCCCGTGGGCACTCATTGTTAGTAACACCAACGTCATGATGGTCAACATCTCCACTCCCCCATTTATCAGTCTCCACCCTGACTCCTGTTCTCTCCATCCCCATTCTTACCCCCGCCATGCCTATTGCCACATTCCCCATTCCCTTCAGCTCCATTCTACCTCCACCATCCCCATCCCCACATTGTCCATCCCTTCCATCCCCATGCCCTACACAAATCATGCTTATACCTGACCCTATGCCTTCCATCTTCATCTTCTTCATTCCTATCTCCTGATTTGATTCTCTTTTGTTCGTAGATGGACCAGCATGAAATGAGAACAAGAAGGTTTGCACTCAATCCTGGCCCTGCTAATGAATTGCTTTGTGATGTTACATAAGTCTCTTCCTTTCTCCATGCCTCAGTTTCCCTCTCTGTAAAATGGCAGGTTTGGATTAGATAAAATGCGTTCTAGAACCATAGAAAGAAAGCACTCTAGACAGAAAGTCAGAACTAGGTTCTATAATGAGTAGAAAAGGATCTAGCTGTCAAAATTCCCCCGGTGTTTCTCTTAATTTGTCTCTAATCCTGACCAGATGGGGTGGCCCCTTTTGTTATTTCATTTCTGTCATTTGTAAGGAGAATAGTAATTTGGGTGACACTATAGGAATGATGGGCAGTGACTGCAGTCAGGAAGACTCCTCTTCTGAAATTAAAATCTAGCCCAGACACTTACTAGCTGTATGATCCTGAGCAAGTCACTTAATCCTATTTGCCCCAGTTTCCTCATCTGTAAAAATGAGCTGGAGAAGGAAAAGGCAAACCACTCCAGCATCTCTGCCAAGAAAACCCCAAAGAGTCATACAGGACTGAAAAACGACTAAATACAACAACAACAAAAGGAATGAATGACAGAGATCAACACCTCCAGCCTGTCTTTCAAGTCTTACTAAAGCAAAGTAGTTCCATGGCCAATATTAACTTCTAGGGGCACGTTGGGATCTGAAAGGAATTTTCTCTCTTTAGTCCTACTACCAGAGAGACTTAAGGGACTGTTTTCTGAGGAAAAAACAAATTATCTTTAAAAAAAAAAAGATTTGACCTAAAGGATTTCTCTCCCTCCCTCCCCTCATCTGCAGAGTCTGCCTTGAGTCTAATTTACAGAGAGCTAAAATAGCCCTAGGCTACCGGTAGTCTGCTCAAAAGACTATGACCACTTTGCTGTGGTCACACAAATTCCGCTGAGAACCAGAAGATGGCAGCAGAGTGAATCCAATCTGGCTGGTGACATCAGCAGCTCATGGGATGTCACAGAAAGCAATTCAGAAGAGGAAGACACAGCCACCAATGACATCAGTGATTATGCATGGAAGCGTCAAGTAGCATCTTCAGAGTCAGAGAAGGTTCCGAATGAGACAGAGCTGTGAGAACCCGTGGAAAACATGGCCTTGGGTCTATGCAGGAATGCTCTTTGTTATTTATCCAGGTGAATATTTACCACCTTACTTAGTGGATAAGGTGCTAGAACTAGAGTTCAAATCCAGCCTCAAATACTTGCTAGCTGTGTGACCCTGGGCAAGTCACTTAACCCCTATTTGCCTCAGCTTCCTCATGTATAAAATGAGGATAACAGTGGCATGTACTTTCCAGGGTGGTGGTGGGGACAAATGAGATGATAATTGTGGAGCGTTTAGCACAGTGCCTGGCACACAGCAAGAAGTACATAAGTGTTAGCAATTATTGTTATTGTTATTAATTATGACAGCCAGAGGATCATGGGTTTAGGAGTGGGAAGGGACCTTCAAGAGCATCTGTTCTGACTCCCTTATTTTACGAGTGAACAACCTGAAGCCCAGAGAGGGGGAAGCGATTTGTATAATGTTGCACAGATAGCAAGGAAGCACTAGTCTTCTGACGACAAGTGCAGCGTTCTTGCTGGTACTCTACACCTACTCATGGGTTCAAACCTTAGTTCTGATGGTGACTCACTACGTATGACCTTGGACAAGTCAGTTCCACTCTCTGGGTCTCAGTTTTCCCAAATGCAAAATGGCGTGATGCTAAAAGGTCAATGAAAAGCACTGAGCCAAGAGTCAGAGGACCTAGATTCTGTCACCACCTTGCTGCGTGTCCACCCATCATCAAACTCTTCCTTTTCTTCCTCTCTGGGCCTCTGTTTCCCCATTCATAGCACAGCCCTCCCTGAAACCAGGATGCTCTAATTACTAATGGAGGTCTTTGTTATCTGAATAGAATAAAATGGAAGGGAAAAAAAGGTGGGGAAAGAAGGTGGAAGGAGAGAGAAAACTCTAATGAATAATTAGTTAATTTAAGAAATAACTCAGGCCCCTGTGTAATTAATTATTCTTTCTCAGAATGAGATTCCGCTCAGGCCTCTGGCCTTAGCAGAGGCATTCCCCCCTCCTTGTTGCTCTCTTTCTTCCTTCCCTTCATTAATAAAGTGCAGCAGTTACGCCGATGCTCGACTGGGCTCAGCACTCCCTATAAACGTGTCACTCCTCTGACTAATTCTTTTTAATTAGAAACAACAAGGAAAGAGAAAGAAACGTCCTTGGGAGCTTCTGCCTTGATCAGACAGTGATTTAAAGGGGTTGTTACCATCAACAACAGTTCAGCAGATTTCTATTCTCTCCTATCATTTCCCCTTCTCCATCCTGCTTCCTCCCAACATCCTGGCCCCTTCCCCCTTCCGCTCCCCCTCTCCCTCCCCTGTGAGCTGGCCAGGCCAGGAGCCAAGAGGAGTCAGCCTGGGAGCCAGGAGCTCTGGGTCCTGGTCCTGGATGCGCCACTGACTTTACTTGGGCACCTTCAACAAATGGATTCGTGTCTCTTTAGAGGTCCCCTCTAGCTCTGCCACTGCATAAATCTATGATGGTGAAATGATGATTACTAGAGCTGGGAGGAATCCTCCCATTGAACAGAGAATGCTGAATTGGGAAGGTGCCTTAGAATGTAGAATGCCAGGGCTGGAAGGAGCTTTCAAACACAGAATGTCCAATCTGTCTGCATTTCAGAGATCATTTAGTACGACCTCTTCATTTCACAGGTGGGGAAACTGGGGTATGGGGGGAAAGGGATTTGTTTAAGGTCACAGAGGTAGAAAGTGGGAGAATAAAGATTTCAGTTCAGACCTCTGATTCCAAATCTAGGGCTCTTTGGTGTTCCCTTCCTCAAGTTTCTCTGCCTCGATGCTATTTCTCTCCCAAAGGGATGAACTTTCCTCCTTTTTTTTTTGAGACAAGTTGTATGTATATATGTATTTTAAAGAAAAATGCAAAACCAGTGCAGCTCAGGGAACAAGATTTCCCTGCAAGATGGTTTGGCTATAAATTTTGAGCCCGTCTTTCTCTTCTCCTGCCTCTCGGCTGGGAAATCCAGGAGATTAACAGCTCCCAAGAGCCAGCTCATGTCTATGGAAATGGCTCTGGTGGGCAGTAAATCTCTCCTAGATTGGGTCGGGGCTCCTCAGAAGACCTGGCTCCCCTACATCAATCTCCCCCATCTCAGCCCAGGGCACTGCCTTCCCCACCCTTCTTGAACAAGGTAGCTCTGGAATTTTAGACTATGTCATGAATAAATAAATGAAAAATAATGATAACTCCCATTCCTATAGTACTTTGAGGCTGATAAAGCACTTTTTCCACAATAGCTCTGTGAAATAGGGGGTTCAGGTAGTATCATCCTTATTTTATAGAGCAGGAAACAGAGTCACAGAGAGTTGAAAGGACTCAGATGCCAAGGAGCAGCTAATCCAACCGTTTTCTTTTTTACAGAGGAGGAAAATGTGAAAAAGATCTGGGGGCTTTAGTGAACTGCAAGATCCATTTGAGTCAAAGAAGCCAAGAAAAGCTAATCATATCCCAGGGGCTGCATTGAAAGAGGTCTAGTGTCCAGTTCCATTCTACTCTACTCTGGTCAGGCCACATCTGGAGTATTGTGTTCAGTTATGGGGCAACATTTTAAGAAAGATGTGTGCGTGTATGTATTATTTGAAGGAACTATAAATGTTTAACATAGGAAAGATTTGGAGGGATGTGGGGTACTATATGAAAGCTGTGCTCAAACATTTGAAGGGCTAGAACCATGAGAATTGGGTCGAAATTGCCATGTTTCAGATTTAGGTTTGATAAAAGGAAAAGCTTCCTACTAACTGGAGCTGTCCAAAAGTGGAATGAGCTGCCTTAGGAGGTAGTGAATTCTCTGTCATCAGAGATCTTCAAGCAAAGGCTAGATCACTACTTACTGGGTGTGTTATAGAAGAGATTCTTGCTCATATTTTGTTTGAATTAGAGTCTTTGGTCTCTTCCAGCTCTTAAATTCTGTGTTTTCATGATTCTGTAAGGGTAGGTTGGTCCCTGGATGTTTGACTCTGAGGGCAAAGAAGCTTACTGCCCTTCCTTGTTGTCAGAGAGGCTTGGGCTGGCAGGCCAGCTGAAGCCTAAGAAAAAAGTGGGGAGGAAGGAAATCATCCACGTCAGATGGGTGGTGGGAGCTAGCGCCCAGCATATGGAATGCTGAAAGAAGATGGCTTGGAGGTGGTAGTGGAAGAGAGAAAGGAGTATAAAGACACAGAAAATGGGAAGAGAGGAAGGCACTGGGGGATGGGATTAAAGCGGGGGATGCTCTTGTGGTGATGATGGTTCAGGAAAGGATGAAGCCAGGGCATTGTAACATTTCTGACTCAGATTTGAATTAGCCCACCCCGGGCACAGAGACCCTCTTCTCTCTTCCCATCCTACCCTCAGGCATGGCCCCGCAAAGGTCATTTTGTTAGTGCCCCCATCTCACCCCAAAGTTTTGTTGAAATCTCTTGAAAGCAAGGGCAGAGTGGGTATTTTGTAGCTTCCTCAGATTCTCAGGCCATAAATATTTCTTTGGGTGTAACCTTCCTTCTTTTGGCTGCAGCCCCAGATTCCTTTGTTCGTTCTCCAGTAGAATGGAAAGGATGGCTCTTACATATGCTATGTTCCCAGGGAAAAGTCACTCGATGTCAGAATTAGCTTCTAATCCAAAACTTTTTACAGATGGTGAAACTGAGACCCAGAAGAGGAAGGTGATTTGACTAAGGCCACAGAGTATATCCAGCTTGAATTCCCTGGCTCGCCAAAAGCATTCTGAGGCAAAAAGAAGTCAGCAAAAACCGTTTGGTAGAGATAGAGCAGGAAGAAGAAATTCTATCTTTATTTCTTTGTCTGTAAAATGAGGGGGTTAGATCAGAGGGGACTTTAAGATCTCTTCTAGCTTGAAATCTATGATCCCATGATGCCTCATCCCTCCCTTTCTCTCCACCCCTCTCTCTCTTCCCTTTTTTCTCCCTTTTCTCTCTCTTCTTCCTTCCCCCTTTTCCTTCTTCCCTCCTCTTCCTTCTTCCCTTTCTTCTCTCCCCCTTTTCTCTTTTTCTTTTATTTCCTGCATATCTACTCTCCCTCTCTCCCTCCCTCCCTCCCTTCCTCTCTCTTTCTTTCTCTTTCCTGTGTCCTTCTCCCTTTCATGTCTCTTTCTTTCTCATTTTCTCCTCTCTTACTTTCCTTCTATCTTAGTCTATCCCTTCCATCCCTTGGTCTATCCTCTATCCTTGTATTTTCTTCTTCCATCTTGGTCTATTCCTTTCCTAATCTCTCTATATGCTTATTTCAGTCCCTCTATATTTCTCTTTTTACTTGGGTTTCTCTCACTCTCTTTCTCTGAGTCTTTCTGTTTTCGTCTCAGTGTAAAGGCTTAGTCCATTCTTCATTTATTTAGAAGATGTGCCATATATATAATTTAACATGGGAACATTATGAAACTCATGAAGTCTTTGAATGACAGCTTTGCTGGGAGACATAGGGAGGGAAATGTGGGCTGTGATCCCTCCACCTTGGTGGACCAATTACTACTTGTTTAATCTTGGACGAATCATGTAATCTTTCTCAGTTTCTTTATTTGTAAAAGAGAGGATTGGATAAGATGACCCCATTCAGCTCTAAATCTATGCTTTGAAGATGGAGGGTGTGAATGGTGCCAGATTTCAGTGACCTTCAATGTTGGTAAGAGGAGCAGGATAATACCTACTTTGACAGAGACAGAAAAAAGCAAGTCTGGAGGAGGGGTTCTTAACCTGGGGGTCTGTGGACTGATTTTAAAAATATGATAACTATATTTCAATATAATTGGTTTCCTTTATAATTCTAAGCATTTTATTCTATTCATTAAAAATATTATTATGGGACAGCTAGGTGGTGCAGTGAGTAGAGCACCAGCCCTGGAGTCAGGAGGACCTGAGTTCAAATCTGGCCTCAGGCACTTGCCACACTTACTAGCTGTGTGACTTTGGGCAAGTCACTTAACCCCAGTTGTCCTGCCTTCCTCCCTGCAAAAAAATACATATATATTATTATGAGGAGTTTGCAGACTCACTAAACTATTAAAGGGGGTCTATGACACCCCTCCCAAAATATTAAGAATCCTTGATCTGGAGGCTTGAATGAAGGAGTCAACTTCTGGGTCTTCTCCCACAGCAGCATGGGAGGCCACCAGGCAAAGGACAGGCACAAAGCACAGTTAGAAGGTGCAGGGATGTATGGAGTGGGGGTGGGGTTGGGGAGGGGTGGTACCAGCCTCTGTGTCCAGACTAGAGGCTTCTTAGGAGAAAGTGTCACTTGATAACTCTAGGATATATTTGTTTGAGTGCTCTTAATTTATTTCCTTTAGTCAACTATTACAGATAAACCCACTCTGTGTTTGTAGTGACTAAATAGAAGAAAAAGGACTCCTAGGTTAGGCCCTCAGGGGCTAGTGGCAGTGGGATAGAAACCTAATGCCACAAGCTTCCAGAGCATTTAGGAAAGATAATGGGATTATAGGATGTAGAATTTGGGGAACTCCCCCACAAGAGCATAGAATTTAGAATGGGAATGGATGCTTAGAGATCATCTAGTCTGACCCTTTACAGATGAGGAAGCTCAGGTCAGAGCGGTGAAGTGACTTGCCCAATGTTGCACAGGTAAGTAGGTGGAATCTGTTTCCACTATAATGGAGTCCCAAAGGTGACTGTCTTCTTTGCCAAGGAGAATAACCCTTGGACTGGGAAAGATCAAAATAAAAGCAATTGAAGTCCAGGCTTAGTGAGGTGCTAACAAGAGAGAACCTGGCTGCCCTCACAAAGTTCAAGGTAATGCAGGACATCCCAGGGGAAGGAAAAAGTTGGCAAGTGTGGTGGTTCAGGCACTCTCAGGGACCTTTGAAAAGAGACGCTGTAGGACTGGGGACAGACAAAGCCCTGATGTGCAAAATGGGGAAAGAACGAAAAGTCTGCAGGGCATAGACCATTCAGCATGACTTTGATTCCTTGAAAACTTCCAGAACCTTTCATAAGAATGATTATCTTCAAGCACTTTTTTAAAAAAGGGAAACCAGTACCACAAAGTTTAGTTTTATCCAGAACAGGTCATACTAGGCTAACTGTATTTCTTTTTTGTGACTGGATGACCACAATAGGTTGGTAGATTGGCAGAGTGCTGTAGTCCTAGTATAGATACCTAGAGTTCAGTAAAGCATTTGACAAAGATTTTCATTCTGTTTTGTGGATAAGATGGGGAAATGTGGACTGGAAGATAGTAAAATTGTGTGGATTTGGAAATGGTTGAATAGCTAGACCTAAGACACAGTTATTAATGAGTTGACTGCATCCTGGAGGGAGGTCTCTAATAAAAGCACTTTATAAATATTATCTTATTTGATCTTCACAAAAGTCATGGGAGGTATTATCATTCTCATGTGTAAAATGAGGAAACTGAGGCAGATGATAGTTTAATGCTTTGCCCAGGGACTCATATCTAGTAAGTGTCTAAGGCCCCCATGATCTGGAAAATCTATGTAAAACTTTCTGGCCCTCCCTTACTACCAGAGAAGTAGTCGGATTTTTTTTCTCCTTCTTTTATGTGGTGTCTATAGTACTTTATTGTAAAATTTGGGTTAAGTATTTGGTAATAGGCACTAGGTCATCTGCTGGCTTTCATGTGTCATCTGCAGCTTCTACAAAACTCTCCTCAAATTCCCATTTGATTTCTTATGCCAAACCATGACATATCGAAACCATGATGGGGAAAGTTGAGATGTAGAAGGCATAATTGTAGGTTAGGGAGAGAGATCATTAGCATTTGAGAAGAAACCAGGAAAGACTTCCTGTAGAAGGTGGTACTTGAAAGAAGCAAAGAATTCTGTTAGGTAGACATGAGAAGAGAACGCATTCCAGGAATTTGGGAACAACTAGTGAAAGGATGGGCAGCTAGGTGGCCTAGATAGAACACTGACCCTGGATTCAGGAAGATACTTCTTCATGAGTTCAAATCTGGTTTCAGATACTTATTAGCTGTGTGACCCTAGGTAGGTTACTTAACCCTGTTTGCCTCAGGTTCCTCATCTGTAAAATGAGCTGGAGAAGGAAATGGCAAATCACTTCAGTAGTTTTGCCAAGAAAACACGAATGAGGTCACAAAGAATCTGACATGACTGAAACAACTGAATAACAACAATCAAAAATGTGGAGATATGAGATAGAATGTTGTATGTGAGGAAGATAAAGAAGGCCAGTTTGGCTGGAACATAGACTCCAGAAATTGGAGTCATGCATAATGAGGCTGGAATGGTACGTTGGGCCAGGTTGAGAGGGGCTTTTTAAAAGCCAGGATAGGAGTTTATATTTTATCCTGGGTCATTACCATCATTTTAATTGTCGAGGAAAATAACTCCATTCAGGAAGGGAAATGGACAGATGATATTCTGGAGGCTTTCCTGTCTTATGCTTCATTGTTGCTGGTCTTCCTTAAAGATACACAGTCCCTTCTGGAGAGTCACTGGTCATCACTGCATCATCATGGAATGATCACTTCTGGATCATCACATTATCGTCTGAATGACTAGTTTCAAAGAGTGTTGATTAACTATGTCAAGATAGTTGGTGGAGTAATACAGGGATTCTACACTAAGTCTTATATTATTGGACATTTTTAGCAATGGTTTGCAGCAGGACCTAGTGGGTTTGAAGTCAGAAGACCTGGGCTCAAATCTTGGCTCAGCCATGGTACTCCCTGGGGACCAGGGGATCAATTCATGCACACGTCAATATATCACCCCCGTGGTGTCATTAGTCCTCTTCCATAATTAAGGCTGAACAATAATAACAACAGGGGATACATCATGTGACTTTAGTGGGCTTTAGTTTTTTATCTTTAAAATAACGAGGAGGGCAGGGTAGATAACATGGCTCTCCACAATCTTTTCCAACTCAAATCTGTGATCTGATGTTCCCTCTGGGCCTCATTTTCTTCATCTGCAAAATTAGAGGGTTGGATTAGATCTTCTCTAGAGTCTCTTACCATCCCACATCCTTTATATGAATGAATGGGTGAAGGAAGGACATATTTATCAAATTTGCAGACGATGAGAAGCTGAGAGAGATACCTAATATTCAGGATCCAAAGGGATCTCAGCAGGCTAGAAAGAATGATGGGCTGAAAGTGACAAGAGGAAATTTAATAGGGATAAATCCAAAGTCCTGCACTTGGACTAGAAAATTCAGATGCTCAAATGTAGAATCTGGGGGGGTGGGGGGTGATCAGGAAATAGCTCATGTGATTAAAAAACAGAAATAGGGGATTAGTGACTACAAATGCCATGTCATGTTATCAGGATGCATTGGTTTCCAGTTCCCTCACTCTCTTGGCCATTCTCCTCTGGAGATGTAAAGGTCCTTCCCAAAATAGCATGTACAGAGCTAAATTAGGTTCTCTAGATGGAGGAGGGTATCTCTCATTAACTCCAGAGTCCTATAATCGCAACTCTTGGACAGCTCTGGAGTGGTATGCTGGTAAATGTTTAACCACTGACTCTCTGGGGGAAAATATGCAGGTGACACAATTGTAAACTTCATCTTCTTTATCACTTTCTTAAGAATAGAAATCAATAGGGGCAGCTAGGTGGTGCAGTGAGTAGAGCAACTGGCCCTGGAGTCAGGAGGACCTGAGTTCAAATCCGGCCTCAGACACTTGACACACTTACCAGCTGTGTGACCTTGGGCAAGTCACTTAACCCCAATTGACCTGCCTTCCCCCCCCCAAAAAAAGAATAGAAATCAATAAAACAATAAATCAAGACCTGATTTGTAGCACTTGCTGATTTCCGAGGTATAGGCACTCATACTGAAAATTTAACAATCTACTCTCTCAAGAAGAGCTGACCCTAGCATCCTTTTGGCCTTGATTTTCCGTGTCCTGGCTGCTCTAATGAAATTCAATAAATATTTACCATTGCCTTCAGTGTACAGGGTATTGTGATATGTTCTGGGAATAACAAAAGAAAAGTAGAACAGTCTCTGCCTTCAAGGAACTTAGACCCCAAACTATGTGTGATAGAGGGAAGGGGGAGAAGAAAGCTGGTGGGGGTGTGTATTGCTGTTTATCTTCCTCATTCTCAAACTGTCTGTGCCTTTACAGGTCTCTGGGGACAAAGAGAATGGACTTTGCTTCCCAAAGACAGAGAAAGTGGGATGAGGATGGAGAAAACAATAGGGAGAGAGAGAAAGGGCAAACAGGAACAGATTGAGAGAAGGGGAAGGGAGAGAGAGAGAGAGAGAGAGAGAGAGAGAGACAGAGACAGAGACAGAGAGACAGAAAGACAGAGACACACACACACAGAGACAGAGACAGAGAGACAGAGAGATGGTAGGGTGGAGAGAGAGAGGGAAAGGGAGAGGGAGAGGGAGAGAGAAGACTGGAAGACTCAGAAAGACAGAAACACAGAGAAACTGAGATGGATAAATGTACTGAAAGGCCAAGGAAAAAGGTGTCTCTTGTGGGTCCTCTGGGGCCAGACAGAGAGAAATATAATAGAGAAAGAAAGAGAAAAAGATTGAGAGAATGAGGGAAATGAAGATACACACAGAGAAAGAGATATTGAGAGGTGTGAAGAGAAGATAAAAGGAAGAGGAAATGGAAAAAGAGTGAGGGAGAGACAGACAGAGAGACAGAGCCAGAGAGAGATAGAGAGACAGAGAGAGACAGAGAGACAGAGACAGAGAGAGATGAAAAGACAGAGACAGAGAGACAAAGACAGAGAGAGAAGAGAGACATACAGAGACACAGAGAGAGACAGAGAAAGACAGAGAGACAGAGACAGAGACGGAGAAGTAGAGAGGCAGAAAGACAGAGAAAGAGATAGAGACACAGAGAGAAACAGAGAGATAGAGAAACACACAGAGACAGAATGACAGAGACAAAAATGGAGAGACAGAGTGACAGAAACAGAGGTAAGATAGACAAACACACAAAATAGTCACAGAAAAGCAAGATAAGATATTGAAAGACTTAGAGAAGGAAGAAATACAGAAAAGTATTAGGAATAAAGAGAGAAATGGGAAGGAAAACATGTAAAAAAGGGCACTAGAACATAGGGGAAAGTGTGTAGAGACAGGGAGAAAGATAGTCAGAAAGGAGAGAGGAGCACAGTCCTACGGCCGGTAGGTGGCGTCCTGGACTTTGGCAAAGACCATCACATTTTGGGAGGCTTTGGAGGGAAGGGGAAAGAGGGGAGAGTTGCATTGACATGGAAGCCCAGAGAGAGATAGGAGGAAAAGGAAGAGGAAGGAGAGAACAGAAGAGAGAAAGCTATTTGTATGCATGGGGCTGAGTCCCCATAGAACTGGAGCTAAGACAGTTCTAGCCACGGGCACCTTCACATTCTTTGCACCCCCATCTCAGACAGGACGAGATACGCTTGTCTAGAAGCAGGAGATTGGACCAGGACTACATGAGAGTACAATGACTGCCAGGCTCATTATAGAAACATAAAGAAAGGTCAAGAAAGGGGGATGCCACTTATGTCATCTGTTCTCCCAAGGCTTGTCGCCTCAGACTAAGCTTTTGCCCTGATCATAAATTCTTTTTAAATTAAATTTTCTTTTATTTTCAGTTTTGAATTTTCTCCTTCCCACTTTTCTGTACCTGTGGAAAAGGCAAGAAAAACAAAATCCATTACAAATATGTATAGTCATGCAAAACAAATTCCCACATTAGCCATGCTCCACCCTTTCATCCCCTTGCCCCCTTCCAAAAGAAAAGGAAAGAAAATATGCTTCAATTCTCTCTTTGAGACCTTCATCTCTTCATCTGGTGGTAGATAGCATGTTTCATCATTTGTCCTTTGGAATTGTGGTTGGTTGTTGTGTTGATCAGTGAGTCTTTCAAAGACATAGACTGAGTATTAACAGTGACCAAAGTCTGATTCCTCATACTGGCAACAGACTGAACCCTAATACTAGTAATATCCCTTCCCTCAGCTGCCAGAGTCATTTTTTTTTGGAGGAGGGGGAGGCAGGGCAATTGAAGTTAAGTGACTTGCCCAAGGTCACACAGCTAGTAAGTGTGTCAAGTGTCTGGGCTGGATTTGAACTCAGGTTCTCCTGACTCCAGGGCTGGTGCACTACTCACTGCACCACCTAGCTGCCCCAGAGTCATTTTCTTAAAGCATAAATCTGACTATTTTACCCCATTACTCAAATAAAGTGCAGTGGCTCCCTATTACCTCCCAAATCAAATATAAAAGCCACAGTTTGGCATTCCTAAGTCTTTACAACCTGACTGCTTCCTACCTGTCCAGTCTTCTTATCCTTTGCCTCCCTCCAAGCACCCTCTCATCTCAATACACTGGCCTATTTACTGCTCCTCAGAGCATGGCTTTCCATCGTGTGTCCCCACGTCTTTGTCCTCACTGTTTTCCATGCCCTCTTACCTCCACCTCTTGCTTCCTCTAGTTTCCTTCAAGACTCAGTTCAGATGCTCTCTTTTGCAGGAGGTCTCTACATATCCTCCTTCTACCTGTGAGTGCCTTCTCCTCGAAGGATGTCTTGAATCTACTGTATATGTAAAGGCAGGGGCTGTTTTGTATGTCCAGATCCTAGCACAGTGCCTATCACTTAGTAATATATGCTTGCTGGTAGCTTGACTGATTGACACATTCCACCAAAAGCCGGGAGAAACCAGTAACCCTAATTTAGGAAGCACTTACAACTGGGGGCTCCGGAGAGATAGAAAGTTAGATAAGACACGGTAACCGACCTCATGAAATAGTATAGTTTGGGGATGTCACAAGTACAAAATCTGTGATCCACAACAGTTTGACAAGAATAATAGCTAATATTTATGTAGCATTTTAAGGTTTGCAAAGAGCTTTAATAATAGCTATAATGACCATAATAGCTAGCATTTATATAGTACTTTAAATTTTTCAAAATATTTTTATAAACATCTTATTTTATCCTCCCAGCAACCTTGGGAACTAGGTGCTGTTTTGAAAGACTGAGGCAGAGGTTAAGTGACTTGCCTTGTTGTTGTTTGTTTTTCATTCTCAGGAGGACCAGGGACATCAGGAGGGCGATATCCTGACTTGGCATGAATTGGATTTAATGAGGCAAAGCTGCACAAAGTCATCAGCCTCACTCCCTCCTCCAGAGTCATCAAAGTCCAGCGGCAAGACAAAGGTCAAGAGAACTGGCAATGGCCCAGGATGCAATGGGTGACCTCAGCCTTTCTAAACTAAGGCCTTTCCCAGGTCTCAGTTTCTCTGATGCCAGGCCCATTCAATGACTAAGCGTTAGGAAAGAGTTGATACAGTAGATGGCCAGGGAGACGTCTTGAAGATGGCCAAATTTCACCTCAGGTCTTTCTCTAATCAGGTCCAAGGCTCTCTCCACAGTGCTGTACAAATGTTATCTCATTTGTTCCTTCCAGTAACAGCGTGATAAAAGTGCTATAATCACCCTTATTTTACAGACTGGGCCAGACAGAGATTAAGTGACTAGCTTGTGGCCACACAGCTAGTATCTAAGACAGTATTAAAACTCAATTCTTCCTGCCTCCAAGTCCAGTACACTACCCAATATGCTGCTTAAAGTACCGTGTAAGGTCTGATGGGATTACTAGTGTCCAGGAAGACCAGGGAAGACTTCCTAGAGAAAGTAGCACTTCAGCTGGGCCTTAGCAGGTGTTAGGAGTTCAGTAGGAAAAGAAGAGGGAGGCCATTCCAGGAATAGGAACAAAGTTAGCATAAGCATAGAGATGGGAGAGCTCAAGAGAAGCAAATTTTTTATCCCCCATGTGATAGAATCTAATGAAACATCCTTGCCCTAAAATCAATCTCTCTCTCTCTCTCTCTCTCTCTCTCTCTCTCTCTCTCTCTCTCTCT
This sequence comes from Trichosurus vulpecula, assembly GCF_011100635.1. NCBI lineage: Eukaryota > Metazoa > Chordata > Mammalia > Diprotodontia > Phalangeridae > Trichosurus > Trichosurus vulpecula. The sequence continues at coordinate 86,661,990 of NC_050573.1, forward strand.
TCCTCTTTTCTCTCTCTCCTCTCTCTTTCTCTTCCTTTCTCTCTCTTCTCTCTCTCTCTTCCTTTCTCTCTCTTCTCTCTCTTTTCTCTCTTTCTTTGTTTCTTCTCTCTCTCTCTCTTCCTCTTTTCTCTCTCTCCTCTCTCTTTCTCTTCCTTTCTCTCTCTTTTCTCTTTCTCTGTCTCCTCTCTCTCTCTCTCTCTCTCTCTCTCATCTCTCTCTTTCTCTCTCTTCCTCTTTTCTCTCTCTCCTCTCTCTTTCTCTTCCTTTATCTCTCTTCTCTCTCTTTCTCTCTCTCTCTCTCTCTCTCCCTCTTTTCTCTCTCTCCTCTCTCTTTCTCTTCTTTTATCTCCCTTCTCTCTCTCTCTCTCTCTCTCTCTCTCCCTCTTTTCTCTCTCTCCTCTCTCTTTCTCTTCCTTTATCTCCCTTCTCTCTCTCTCTCTCTCTCTCTCTGTCTGTCTGTCTTTGTAATAGAAATCCCACTTATTAGTGCTTAGTTCTTGGGGTGCAACATAAACTTCCCTAGGCTCCAGTGCATAATAATAGGAGCAATAAATAATCTGGTTTGTCTGGAACATGGCATGTCTAGAAAAGAAAATAATGCGTCATAAGAAATCTCATTGGATAAATCCCATAACACAAAACCTCGCGCTAACCAGATTTCTTAGAATTGCCACCTGCAAAAATGGAGTGGTTAGGGAAATGAGGTAGTCAGCTCTTTGAATGCTAGTAAGAGTATAGCTAAAAACAAGCAAACAAACCAAAAAACTTTATAGTTTAGATACTATTTCAGATCCTGCACCAGAATTTTGTGTATTGGTTGCTTTGGAATTGCAATGACAGCTAATGTGGAATATATATGGAGGATCATAATGAATGATGTAGTCTTTTTAACTTAAAGCACCAATCAATATTTTAGCTGGTGACAGACTCTTTCTTCTTCTCTAGCAATAATTTAATAAATGACAGCACTTCATGAAAGTACCTTCAAGTACTCACTGGTGTTGAGTGGAAAACATAACCACTGGCAAGTATTGCATTGGCAGTATTTATTCCTTGTTATGCGACAGGATCAAGTAAATGGTCAGCGGTACCCCCAGCTGTTTTAACTATAAAACAACTATGGAGGAATGGTGGAGGTGAGGTTTGTGTCCAACACAAACTCCAACACAAGCTTCCTCACCTAAGACTCTTATTTCCTCTCTTAGCATACTACTTCTCTATAAATTGTGCCTGTATACCCACTATAACGTAAACTCTAGTGCCATCCTAGCCTTGCTTAGTGTTGTTAGGGAAGGAAGGGATAGGGCAAATTTATTCTTGCTTAAGTGTTGGTACCAAGTGTTGAATGTATTCATGCACGTTCACCACCTGCCATTTTATACCAGAAGCTTTGAAAGATTCATTCAAGAGCCCAAGAACTAGGACACTAATGGTGAAATTGGGAGCACCAGGTCCAGCTGAGGTTAAGGTAGGTGGAAATATTTTGCAAATGGAGAAAATCCTCATATCCCATTCAATGGGTAACTACCAAGTCTGCCTACAAACATGTTGTTGTTTGGTCGTTTCAGTTGTGTCTGACTCTTTGTGACCCCATTTGAGGTTTCCTGGGCAAAGATAATGGAGTGGTTTGCCATTTCCTTCTCCAGCTCATTTTACAGATGAGGAAACTGAGGCAAACAAGCTTAAATGACTTGCTCAGGGCCACACAACTAGTAAGTGTCTGAGACCAGATTTGAACTTTCAGGCCTAGTGCTCTATCCAATGTGCCACCTAGCCACCCTAACCTACAAATATAGTGGGCCCTACACATGGAATTACTGGGATATTTAGTAGTTAGTATTTAATACTGAATCCTTTCAGTCAGACTTAGATGCAGACATATCAGATTTGAAGATAAAACAAAGTTAGGAGAGATGGCTAACATTATGAATAGAATCAGGATCCAAAAATAACAAAGATGAAGTTTAAAAGGAAGGAATGTAAAATCCTAATCTTGGGTTCAAAAAATCAACTTCCTAAGTATGAAATGGAGGAACAACTGTGTCAGTTTGTAAGAAAAGGATGAGTGGGTGGAGCGGTGCCTAGAGCTCTGGGCCTGGTATTAGGAGGATCTGAATTCAATCCAGTCTCAGACACTTCATAGTTGGGTGACTCTGGGCAGGTCCCCCTCTCTCTGCCTCAGTCTTTTCAATTATAAAATGGGAATAATAATAGACCCCACTTCCCAGGGTTGTTGTAAAAAATCGAATGAAACATTTGCAAAGTACCCCACAAGCTTTAAAGCAGATGCTAGCAATTATTATAACTATTATTAGGAATTAGCTGTAATTACTGATTAGTTGTAAATTCAATATAAAGGCAAAAGTGCGACTTGATAGCCAAAAAAGCTAATGAAGTCTTGGGCTACATGGAAGAAGAAGCTTAGCACACAGAAAGCACACAGCATCCTCTCATCCTATGCTTCCATCAGGCCAATCTGGAGTGTTATGCTCAGTTTGGGGTATACCATATTTTAATATGCTCATTGACAGGTTGGTGACTACCTGGGAAGGGAGTCAGGATGCTAAGTGGACTGGAGACAACAAAATATGAGAATTGGTTGAAAAAACTGGAGGTATTTAGATTGGGAGAGGAAGGGAGATGTGTTGGGGAGTGGAGCGGGGTAGATTGCTGTCTTCAAATATCTGAAGGGCTGTCACATCACAAAGGGCTTTAACTTATTCTGTTTGTCTCTAAGAGACACAACTAGGATTTATGCGGGAAAGTGAAGAAAGAATACATTTTATCTGGATAGGAGGACAAGTCTATTAATAACTATAGCTGTTGGACTCTGGGATTGACTACCTCAAGAGGTGATGGACTCCTCATCAATGGAGGTCTTCATTCAAAGGTTGGGTGACCCGAATGGTCCCTTGTTGGGGGTGTTGTAGAGGGGATTCTGAATGAGGTACAAGTAGGACTCAATGGAGGTCTCTGAGTTTTCTTCTGGCTCTAATGTTTGATGCTGCTATGAATGTTGAGACTTTACTTTGATCTTAGGCCTTTGATCTCTGGGCCCTAGGTCATAAAATAGGCAGGGTAAGATGGAATGCAGGCTGGACTTGGGGTCAACAAGCCAGTTTAAATCTTGGCTCTGGATGCTTACTAATTGAATGATCCTAGCTAAGTCAATTACCCTCTGTGAGGACACATAGAATAGAGATTTTGGTGAATTTATCGGGTCCTGTGAGTTAAAGTTTCACTTCTGTGCAGGATTCTTCACAAATATCTATATGTTCAGTCTATCTCTCTCCTGCGCCCCAGGCTCACATGGCCAACTATCTACTGGGCATTTTGAACTGAATGTTTGTAGGTATTGCCAACTGAACATGTCCAAAATAGACTTCATCTTTCTCCACAAACCATCCCCTCTTCCAGTTTTCCTGTGCCTGTCAAGATCACCATTCATCCAGTTTTGCAATTTGCAGGGGAGGGGAGGGACACACTCAATTCTCTCTCATTCTACTCATATCCAATCAGTTACCAATACTTGTCAATTCCATATCCAAAAGAGATCATGCATCTCTCTCTTCTCTCCACTTACCCCATTGGCCCTTCAGACCCTTATGACCACTAGCCTGGGCCATTTCTGTGGTCTCTTAATTGGTCTGTCCGATTCAAATCTCTCCCCACTGTCTTCCATTCTCCATGGAACCCCACTACACCAAAAGCACAGATCAGTGGTGCCACTCCCTTCATTGACAAGCTCCAGTGTCCATCGCCTGTAGAGAATCCTTTGCTTGGCTTTTTTGTTTGTTTGTTTGTTTAGCTTGACTTTTAAAGTACTTCACAATCTACTTCCCATCTGCCTTTCCAGACTGTTACACTCCACTCTCCTTCATTCCCTTTACATTGCAACAAAACTGACCCATTTGCTATTTCAATGAAGTGACAATACATTCCTTGTCTCCGTAACTTTGGACAGGGTCTGCCCCATGTTTGGAATGCCTTCTCTCTTTACTGTTGCCTCCTGGAAAACCAAGTTTCCTTCTCAGCTTAGCTTATCTGACACAGGGAACCTGTCCTGATCCCCCAAGATGCCAGTGCCCCCCACCCCCAAAAGACTTGATTTGTGTTTTGTAGTTAATTTCCTAAGTATTGATTATCCCTCCGCCCTCCCCAATAGAATATAAGGTACTTGGGGGCAAGTTTGCTTTATTTTGTCTTTGTATCTCCAGTTCCTAACAGAGTATAATTGCTCTGTCTATCTACTATCTATCTATCTGTCCATCTGTGTCTGTCTATCTTTATATGTATATATATATATACAAATACAAATATATATCAATTTATATATAAGTGAATAAATGAATAGGAAACCCAACATAGTCATGAAGATCTTGGGTTTGAATCCTCCCTCAGACACTTACTAGCTTTGTAACCCTGGGCAAGTCATACAACCTATTTAAGACTCAATTTCCTCATCTATAAAACGGGCATGACAATACTACCCATGTAATGGGGTTGTTGTGGAGGTCATATTAGGTATTTGAAATAAAGCACTTTACAAACCTTAAAACATTAAAGAATTGTGAGCTATAATTGTTGTCATCATTGAGAGGCAGTGTGGATTCAAGTCCCACCTTTGAGCTCTCTAGGTAACTTTAGGTCTGTAAATTGCAGAGAAAGCATCAATGTGCTTTGGTTGAGGGAGTTTCCTTTATGAATGAAATCACAGATCCATCCTCTATCTCTGTTATTAGCTTATGTGCCTCAGTTTCCTCGTCTGTGAAATCGGGATTCTTCTAGATCTCCATGAATAACCATTTGGTTGGAAGCTCAGCAAAGGCAGAGCCCTGGTGGTGGGGGTACATACAGCCTCTCTCTTCTCCTAGTAGGCACTATATATTCCCGTTCCTGGAACAAGGTGATTGAAATATGTCCCTAGACCAGCTGTAGATTCGGATGGGTTGTTGTATTGGATGTTTGTTGACTGTTGCTGTTGTTTGGTCATTTCACTCATATCTGACTCTTCTTGACCCCATTTGGGGTTTTCTTGGCAAAGATATTGGAGTGGTTTGGCATTTCCTTCTCCAGCTCATTTTACAGATGAGGAAACTGAAGCAAACAGGGTTAAGTGACTTGTCCAGGGTCACACACCCTTTAAATGCCATGGAAATGAGACCTATTATATAAAAGAAAGAAGGGGGGGTGTTGAGAGGTAACCCCTCCCACGTCTCACCCAAGACCTCCCACCAAGAGGAGAGAGGCAGTACCCCCACCGCTACTGCTGGTGCTTTTTATATAGCGCCTACTAAGAGAGGAGAGAGGCTGTATGTACCCCCCACCGCTGCTGCTGCTGTATTTTATATAGCGCCCACTAGGAGAGGAGAGAGGCTGTATGTACCCCCACCGCTACTGCTGGTGCATTTTATATAGCGCCCACTAGGAGAGGAGAGAGGCTGTATGTACCCCCACCGCTACTGCTGGTGTATTTTATATAGCGCCCACTAGGAGAGAGGCTGTATGTACCCCCACCCGTACTGCTGGTGCATTTTATATAGCCCCTACTAGAAGACGAGAGAGGCTGTAGGTACCCCTCACCGCTACTGCTGGTGCATTTTATATAGCGCCCAGTAGGAGAGGAGAGAGGCTGTATGTACCCCCACCGCTACTGCTGGTGTATTTTATATAGCGCCCACTAGGAGAGAGGCTGTATGTACCCCCACCCCTACTGCTGGTGCATTTTATATAGCCCCTACTAGAAGAGGAGAGAGGCTGTAGGTACCCCCACCGCTACTGCTGGTGCATTTTATATAGCGCCTACTAGGAGAGGAGAGAGGCTGTATGTACCCCCACCGCTACTGCTGGTGCATTTTATATAGCGCCCACTAGGAGAGGAGAGAGGCTGTATGTACCCCCACCGCTGCTGCTGGTGCATTTTATATAGCGCCCACAAGGAGAGGAGAGAGGCTGTATGTCCCCCCACCGCTGCTGCTGGTGCATTTTATATAGCGCCCACAAGGAGAGGAGAGAGGCTGTATGTACCCCCACCGCTACTGCTGGTGCATTTTATATGGCGCCCACTAGGAGAGGAGAGAGGCTGTATGTACCCCCACCGCTACTGCTGGTGCATTTTATATAGCGCCCACTAGGAGAGGAGAGAGGCTGTATGTACCCCCACCGCTACTGCTGGTGTATTTTATATAGCGCCCACTAGGAGAGAGGCTGTATGTACCCCCACCCCTACTGCTGGTGCATTTTATATAGCCCCTACTAGAAGACGAGAGAGGCTGTAGGTACCCCTCACCGCTGCTGCTGGTGTATTTTATGTAGCGCCCACTAGGAGAGGAGAGAGGCTGTATGTACCCCCACCGCTACTGCTGGTGCTTTTTATATAGCGCCTACTAGGAGAGGAGAGAGGCTGTATGTACCCCCACCGCTGCTGCTGGTGCTTTTTACATAGCGCTCACAGGGAGAGGAGAGAGGCTGTATGTACCCCCACCGCTACTGCTGGTGCATTTTATATAGCGCCCACTAGGAGAGGAGAGAGGCTGTATGTACCCCCACCGCTACTGCTGGTGCTTTTTATATAGCGCCTACTAGGAGAGGAGAGAGGCTGTATGTACCCCCACCGCTACTGCTGGTGCATTTTATATAGCGCCCACTAGGAGAGGAGAGAGGCTGTATGTACCCCCACCGCTGCTGCTGGTGCATTTTATATAGCGCCCACAAGGAGAGGAGAGAGGCTGTATGTACCCCCACCGCTGCTGCTGGTGCATTTTATATAGCGCCCACAAGGAGAGGAGAGAGGCTGTATGTACCCCCACCGCTGCTGCTGGTGCATTTTATATAGCGCCCACTAGGAGAGGAGAGAGGCTGTATGTACCCCCACCCCTACTGCTGGTGCATTTTATATAGCGCCCACTAGGAGAGGAGAGAGGCTGTATGTACCCCCACCGCTACTGCTGGTGTATTTTATATAGCGCCCACTAGGAGAGAGGCTGTATGTACCCCCACCGCTACTGCTGGTGCATTTTATATAGCCCCTACTAGAAGACGAGAGAGGCTGTAGGTACCCCTCACCGCTGCTGCTGGTGTATTTTATGTAGCGCCCACTAGGAGAGGAGAGAGGCTGTATGTACCCCCACCGCTACTGCTGGTGCATTTTATATAGCGCCCACTAGGAGAGGAGAGAGGCTGTATGTACCCCCACCGCTACTGCTGGTGTATTTTATATAGCGCCCACTAGGAGAGAGGCTGTATGTACCCCCACCCCTACTGCTGGTGCATTTTATATAGCCCCTACTAGAAGAGGAGAGAGGCTGTAGGTACCCCCACAGCTACTGCTGGTGCATTTTATATAGCGCCCACAAGGAGAGGAGAGAGGCTGTATGTACCCCCACCGCTACTGCTGGTGCTTTTTATTTAGCGCCTACTAGGAGAGGAGAGAGGCTGTATGTACCCCCACCGCTGCTGCTGGTGCTTTTTACATAGCGCTCACAGGGAGAGGAGAGAGGCTGTATGTACCCCCACCGCTACTGCTGGTGCATTTTATATAGCGCCCACTAGGAGAGGAGAGAGGCTGTATGTACCCCCACCGCTACTGCTGGTGCATTTTATATAGCGCCCACAAGGAGAGGAGAGAGGCTGTATGTACCCCCACCGCTACTGCTGGTGCATTTTATATAGCGCTCACTAGGAGAGGAGAGAGGCTGTATGTACCCCCACCCCTACTGCTGGTGCATTTTATATAGCGCCCACTAGGAGAGGAGAGAGGCTGTATGTACCCCCACCGCTACTGCTGGTGTATTTTATATAGCGCCCACAAGGAGAGGAGAGAGGCTGTATGTACCCCCACCGCTGCTGCTGGTGCATTTTATATAGCGCCTACTAGGAGAGGAGAGAGGCTGTATGTACCCCCACCGCTACTGCTGGTGTATTTTAAATAGCGCCTACTAGGAGAGGAGAGAGGCTGTACCCTCACCGCCACTGCTGGTGTATTTTAAATAGCGCCTACTAGGAGAGGAGAGAGGCTGTATGTACCCCCACCGCTACTGCTGGTGATTCAGGGGGTGATGAGCAGCAGGAGGATTACTCAGGACCCTTACTTCCTCCCCCTCTTCGCTGCTGCTCTCGGATGCCAGCTCCTCCTTAGCATCAACTCCGCCAGAGAGAACAGATGAGAGCGGAGGGAACAGACTGCATTAGATTCAAGTAGCCCCAGAGAAAGCCACCCCTGGGGGGCTGGAGTTAGAGAACTGGAAGGATGGATGAGGCAGAGATTTAGAGCTACAAGGTGCACCACCCCAATTATTTAGTAAAATAGTAGACTGAAAACTAGGAGGGATCTTAGAGGTCACCGAGTTCAACCCCCGTTAAAGGAAGAAACTAAGGCTGGAAGAGTTCACATGACTTGCCCAGGGTCCCACAGATAGCAAATGAGGAGAGATTTGACCTGAGGTATTCTGTCTCCAGGTCCAGCTCTACCTAACCTACTGCATAACATAGCTATCTAATATTGGGGAAACTGAGGCACCATATGGTTAAATGACTTGCCCAAAGTCATACGTGCTGTAACTAGAAGAGGCTGAATTCAAACCTGGCTCTTGTGACTTCAAACTTAGACTATTGCAGCACTTTTCTGGCACATCTTCGTGCCTCTGGTCTCTGCCGCACACAACTCCAGCATCATTTCCTCTGCACATTTTGGCTCACATTCTTTCTCTGCCAAGCTTCTCTAGCGATCAATACCTCTTCCTGGCAATAATAAGCTCAAACCTCTTCTCATCTGATGCAAGCAATACCAAGAGTGTGTTTATAATGGAAGAATGGAAAGAGTGCTGTTGGAACACTTGTATTCTAATCCCCATTAGCTGTGTGATGGTGAATAAGAAATCACTTGACATTTCTGAGCCTTAGTAGTCTCACCTGCGAAATGGGGATAATTTGCATGCTCACCCTAAGGGCTGCTGTGAAGAAAATGGTTGGTAAAGTTTAAAGTCCACTAGAAATGTGAGTCATCATTGTTATTGTGGTTAGCTATGCCTTAGAAGCAGCTGGGTGATGTAGTGGACAGAGTGCTGTGCTTGGAGTCAGGATAGACCTGAGTTCAAATCTAACCTCAGGTGACGATGATAGCTCACATTTATGTAGTATTACTATGGGCTAAGCACTTTACAATTATTCCATTTGATCCTCCCAGCAACCCCTGGGATATGGGGGGGGGCACATTATTACCCCCATTTTCCAGATGAGAAAACTGAGGCTGAGTAATAGTTATGTGACCCTGGCCAAGTCACTTAAAAGCTGTCTGCCTCAGTTTCTTAAACTGGAAAATGGGGATAATAATGGCACCCACCTTTCGGGGATTGTTGGGAGGATCACATGAGATAATATTTGCAAAGCACCTGGTACGTAGTAGGTGCTATGTAAAATGCTAGCTATTTTATGAAATGTTAGCTATGTTATTACTAGCTATGTTAGATGTTGGGTATACGTAGATAGATCTGATGTATACCCTGTTTGTGAAGATCATATAGTCTAATTTGGGAGAGGAGGGAGTGCATCGGAGTGACAGGTACACAAAGAACTGTGATATAACTACCTTTAGAATCCTGTCTCACACTACCCCCACCTTAGGTACTCTCCAGTCTACCCAAACCAGTTGGCTTTCTGTTCTCGGGATTTTTTTTCTTCTGTTTTCCTGACTCCCTCCTCTAGCTCACTCTGTTCCTTATGTTTGGAATATGTCCTCCCCCTGCCTCCAGTCTCTGCCTCTTGACATTTAATTTAATTGAGTTAAATCCAACACACATTTATTTTGTTATTTACATTTTATTGGTATCTTTTGTTTTTACCTCACCTTCATTTCCAAATATATTCTTCTTCCCTTCCCCAGAGATACCATGCCCTGTAACAAAAAATAAAAAATAGAGACAGACAGACAGAAACAGAGACAGAGACAGAGAGATAGAGACAGAAAGACAGAGACACAGAGAGACAGAGACAGAGAAAGACAAAAAGACAAAGACAGAGAGAAAAAGACAGAAAGAGACAGAGGGGGAGAGACAGAGAAACAACACATAACCATGTCAGGCAGGTATATACTGTATATACACTGTTCCATCTCTGTGGTCCCCTACCTCTGTAAAGGTTAAAGGAAGCTACATCTCTCCTTTTCACTTTGGGAACATGCTTGATCATACAATTGCACAGTTTTCAGTTTAATTTTTTTCTGTCCTTTTCATTTACATTGTTGTAACCATCACATATATGTATTGTTTTCTTGGTTCTGCTTATATCACTGCATCAGTTCACATGTCTTGCTATGCTTCTCTTTTTTAGTGGGGGACGGGGCAAATACTCATTTCTTGAGGCTTGGTTATATTCAGTTATGCTCATATATCATATCATATGCTCATATATATATCATATATATCGTTTAGCCATTTTCCAAAGGAGGGGTATCTATTGTGTTTACAACTCTTCATCACCACAAAAAAGTGCCACTATGGTCATTGTGGAGTACTTTTCTTTCTATCAATGACTTACTTAGGACATATGTCTAGCAGCCGGATCTTTACATCAAAGGATAGGGTTGACATTTTAGTCACTTTCTTATACTATTCCAAATCACTTTCCAGATTTAGGGAATGCCTACTATTTTTAAATCATGCTGGGCTAAGTGCTAGAGATATATGTACCAAAAAATAGCTCCTTAAAGGAAGCTATTTTGGGGGGGGTAGAGTGGAGAAAAACTATATATATGTATATTATATTGCTTTAATAGCTTGTAAGTTTTATGATTTTATAGCTTAAAACTATGTTGACTTTTGGAGCCCTTTGTATACATATAGAATATATATGTGGATATTAGATAAATACATACATACATTACGTGTAACGGTGACTTGCACATGTTAAGACAAGATATCTCATCCCTTTTTCAAAGCCCATATTCCTCCTCCATGAAGTCCTTCCCAATCCCCCCAGCCAGAAATGATGTTCTTTTATGAAACTCTGAAGCCCCTTGGTCTTTTGAGGGGGTAGATCAAAAGCTGAGCTTTGAAGGATCGTTATGATTTGCATAGAAATGGAGAAGGAAATTCGGACCTTGAAGTGGAGAAGAAATAAATAGAGGCAGCGATAATGGCCATGCTTTCCTCTCTTCCCCCTCTAATTCACGGAAGGATTGAGGGTGGGGGAGATCAGATTCCTGGCACGCTGCCTGTCATGGGAGGGAGATCACCAGGGATGGGCCCCCAGCACCAGGGGATAGTCCTGTTTGTCCTCAAGGTGCCCTCGGCTCTTCCCGGCCCCCTCATTGGATATCCTGGGAGCAGCATCAATCCCCGGGAAGCGTCACTGCTGATACTATTCTGAGTCCTTTTCCTTTTATGGAGAATAGTGCCCTGGTAACCATGGCATAGTCACACACTGGAGTGAGTGTTAGAAATTATTTAAAAATACAATCAAAACAGGGCCAAGTGGAGAGGGATGGGTGGGCCAAGGCATGGGATAAGGGAAGCCGTTTGAGAATTTCCATGGGGATGTAGAACAGGGTGGGACTCTCTCTAGAATATTCTTTGGCACCTAGAACAGGGTTGGGAACCAAACCTGTCATCTCTGAGCCTGTCCCCTGATCCAACCCACCCAAGAAAGGCATCCCTGGAACCAGAGTTCCTGCCTGGCAGCACACAGTGAGACAGATGGAACAAAGCTGGGAGATACGGGGAACTAACTGGCCCTCAGCCCCCAAAGAGGGAACTAATGCTGTTTCCACCCCCAGAGAAACCTAGCTGGGCTTCCCTGCCATTTACTAATCATGAAATTCTCAGGGAGAGAGATGGGGAATGGGGCCCTTCATTTTAAAGGTCAGATGTTGTATGGGGTCACAGGAGATTCTAAGTTACCCACAGGATCAGGCTACTCAGGACCAGGGTGGGGTGGAATATTGAGGGAAATGGCATTTCTTAAGTTGGCAGAGGCCTCAGGGAAGTGTCCAAGCATTTAGACCTCTGCTGATCCCTTAGGAAAGGGTCAGCTGGGTAGAGGCCCCTGAAGGGTCTCACCACTATCAGCATAATCCCCAACACCATCATCATTGTCACCATCAGCAACGCCATTAACACTACCACATTATAACTACCATCATCACCGCCATCACCAAAACGTTGATATCACTGTTACCGCCATCACTGTCTCCCATTACTTCTCCCATCAGCATCAACATCCATACCACCGTCAATGCTGATATAACTGATACCATCAGTGTCATCATCATAATTGCCATTACCACTCTTGGTCTAGATGTCACTCTTCCCGTGACAAGCATCAATATTAATATCACTTCTACCGTTATCACTATCACCATCACTGTCAATATCAACATTTACCCTCACAACCATAATAATATCTGACTTTTACATGCTTGAATGTTCGCTAAGTACTTTACATACGTTATCTTATTTAATCCCCACATTAGCCCTGTGAGGTAGGTATGAGTGGCATTACTATCTCCATTTTAAATATGAGGAAATGGAGGCTTAGAGCATTTAAGTCACTTGATCATAGTTACTGAATTAGCCAGTGCTAGAGTGAAGATTCATACCTAGGCCTTTATTCCACCCCAAAGACGAGCACCCTTCCAGTAGCTCCATGGCTTCTCAATCAATGATTAGCTTCTTCCTCATCACCATTATTAGTGCTTTATCCAACTATACAAAGACTTTATCAATCCTATTTTGATGTGGTTGGCCTGGAGTGGTCTCTGTTGAGTAGGAGATGCTCCCTTCTAGGAAATGGTCTCTTAGGAAACAGTTTTAAGACACAGCTGGACCTTGGGTCTTCATCATCATCTTCATTGGGGTGGCTCCTAGATAATCTGAGATTGATATTTCCTCAGGCAAGGAAGAAAAGATCTCATGGGACTCTGGAGATGCTTGGCTGGAGAATGTAGGGTTGAAAGCTGCTTGCTAAGGTTGAGAACAGGAGAAGATATGGAGGTTAGGGTTACAATTCCAAGGCTGGAGTCACTAAATTCATGAATTATGGCAGTAATTTCATCCCACAGAGGATGGGAAAACAGTCCTAGGTCCATGGCTTTCTATGAACCTAGGACTGGCAATCTGCCCTAATGATTCTGTTGGAGGTCAGAAAATTCCAGTATAATCAGAGTAACAGAATATTAAATGTTAGAGATAGAAAAGACCTTGGAACATAGAATATAGAACCCAGACTAGTAACTGGAAGGAACTTTAAAATATAACATAGTACCTGAGATCACATCACATAAATATTATTATTATTGTATGTGGAAAGGACCTGAGAACAAACAGAATGTTAGAGCTAGAGTCCCCGAACATCAAAATTCAGCGCTAGAAGTGATGTTAAAACACAGAACGTAGAATATTAGGGATAGAGGGACCTTGGAACATAGGAAATAGAATGTTAGAGATGGAAAAAAAAAACTCCCTTTATTAAAAAAGTCCTTTTAAAAAATATCTGCCATGAGAGGAAGGACTCTTCATCAGATTTTGGACCATAGTATTCAGAGAGGCTCTGAAGCCTGCCCCTTTGGAGAATCTTAAGAGGGTGGCCGTGTCATTGGTGGGCATGCCATCTGTTATGGAGGGAAGAACACTGGGTTTGAAATCAGAAGAAATAGGGTTAAGCGCCTGCCCTGCTGCTTAAATTAACTGTATGACACTGGATGTATAGTCCTTTCCCTTCTCTCAGATTCAGTTTCCTTACCTATAAATAGGGAGTTGAACCAGATGACTCCTAAGGTCCCTTCTAGCTCGGAATGGATGATCCCAAGAAACTCCCAAATACACATCTCTGACCACATCCAGACTGGTGTGACTCCTCACTGCCTGCAGGATTAAGTGCAACCAACCAACCAATCAATCAATTAACATATTAAGTTCCTACTCTGTGCCAGGCACTGTGCTGCACTGAGTGATGAAAGGAGCCAAAAGACAATCCCTGCCCTCAAGGAGCTTCCAATCTAATGGGCTAAAACTCTAATTGTTCATGGCCTTTATACCCTGGTGGTAACCTGGGGTTCCAGTCTCTTCTCACAGTTTTCTGTCACAGATGCTAATCCCAACTCTGTGTCTGCCTTGCTGTAACCCTGAGCTAGTCCCTTTATGTAGGCAGTTAGATAGCTCAGTGGATAGAGTTCTGGACTTGGGGTCAGAAAGGACTGAGTTTGAATCCTGCCTCAGACTCCTACTAGCCATGTGACCCTTGATAAGTAAGTCCTTTCTCAGCCTCAGATCTCTCATGTATAAAATGGGGATGATAATAGTAGCTGCCTCAGAGGGTTTTTGGTGGATCAAATGAGTTGACTTGGGAAGCTCTTTGTGAATATTATTACCATTCTCCTCTATGTGCTTCTGTCTTCTCACCTTTTCTTACAAAACAGAAGTCAAGGGAGGAAGTTGGATTCCGGCCATGAGGCCACATGTGGCCTGCTAGGTCCTTGGGTGCTGCACTTTTGACTGAGTCCAAGTTTTACAGAACAAATCCTTTTATTAAGGGGATTTGTTCAGTGAAGTTTGGATTCAGTCAAAGGGCTGCACTTGAGGACCTAGAGGGCCACATGCGGCTTCCAGGTCACAGGTTCCTCACCACTGGATTAGATGGTCTCTGAGGCCCTTTTTGGCTCTAAGGACTGGAAAGTGCAAGGTCAGTGAAGAAAAATTTGCAGATTGGAGAATTCCCCTTCTGTTTTCTCTTCAAAAAAATTAAGCTAATTCCTTCCTGGGTGGGTTTAGCTGTGCAGCTGGGTCTCGGCTCCAGACAAGAAGGCCAGGACTTTCCAAATGGGTTTGTGTTCATCACCTTTAGAATTCATACCTGGGCTGTTCGGGGAACCCCTACCACCACCTAGCCTCCTAGAGATGTAGTGCTAGGAGGGACTTAGAGATCATCTACGCTCATTTTTGCATTTTGCAGTGGAGGAAATTGAAGCCCAGACTTGCCCATGGTCACACAGCTAGTATATAGGCAGAGACTAGATTTGAACTCAGGTACCTGTCTTCCAATAAGAGTTCTTTTTCTCCCCCACTACCAAATGCTGTCTGTGCTCTGATGTTGGGGGTGTGAACAATTAGCACTAATTAGCTCCTGTTAGCTATCAGCTCATCCTCCTTCAGCAAACAGAAAAGCTGCCACAGACACCCTTGACAGGGATTTCCTAAAACAGTCCCCTTTCCACTGTTCCCACTTGTTTTAGGGACCAGGCCTGGGAGGCGCAAGATGGGGGCAGGAGACTCAACAATCTCCTTTAGTTCCTTCCTTATCATACATTCTACAACATTAGGCAAGTGACAGCACCTCTCCCAGACTCAGTTTCACTGTCTGTAAAATGAGGTTAGTAATGTTTTCCCAGGGCTGTTATGAGGACCCCATCAAACATTATCTGTAAAAGCGCCATATAAATATGGACTAGGATGATCAGCAACAACAAGAATACCTTGATCTCAATCTATTCTAGGGCAGCTCTGAGTGTCAGGAAGTTCAGAAGAACTGCCTTCTTTGAAGATGTTTCCCATTCTCATTACAACTTCTTTCAACTGCCCCTCAAGATTTCCAGGCCCCTCAGGCCATCTGGCTTTATTTTTTAGTTCTCGTCTCAGTCTTCCTCCGGTCCTACAGGACAAGATCACCATTCTTTATGTTGGCATTCAAGGCCTTCCACAGTGCAACTCCCACCTGACCTTTCCAGTTTTATGTCTTACTCCTCCCCTATACAAATTTCACCCATATCTGACAACTTGTGGGGCTCAGAACCCTATGATTTCCTGATTCTGTGGCTTTGTTCTTATCCCCCTTTAATTTCTTTGTTTGCCTGGAATGTACTCCTTCATTCCTAGCCCATCTCCACCTATCCCACTCCTAAGGTGCCATCTCCTAGTGATAACAACTAATAATTATACAGTGCTTTAAGATTTGCAAAACGCTAATATAGAAAATGAGATGATATATGTATGTATACTTACATGTGTCTACAACTATAGCCCCACGTCTGTATCTATCTAATCTCATTTGATCCTCACAACAAGCAGGGAATGGGAGGCACTATGATGATCTTGTTTTACAGATAAAGAAATGGAAGCTGAGGGATGTTGTGACTTCCTTAGGGTATTTGAGGCAGGATTTGAATTCAGGTCTTCTCGACTCTGAGTCCAACATTTTATCCACCGTACCCCCTAGATTCCTCCAGCCAGCTGCCCCCACCCCTAGCCAGAAGGGATTGTTCCTTCTCTGCACTTTGTCTCTTAATCACCATTACACTTGGTGTGTGGAATCATTTGACTCAGTGCTCTTGTCTATAAGTGTGTGTCTCCACCCCCTACTAAAGTGTCAAGTCCAAGAGCTCAAGGCTCACCACCTTCCATTTATTTAATAGGTGCATTTATAAACACCTACTATGTGTAAGTCACTCTTCCACTCCAATTTCCCCCTTCAGCACTAAGCACATAGGCACTGAACATAATAAGGCTTAGGAAGTAGCTGTTGAATGACTGGACAACTGGCTGATAAGATAATGTTGACCTCCTGCTCATCATCCTTCAAGGCTTAGCTAAATGCCATCTCCTACGGGAAGCCTTCTCGGTTCACTACCCCACCAAGCTTGAAGCAATGGCTCCCTCCTCTAACCCCATTGCTTACCCCCGTGCTCAGTGTTAGAGAGGAAACTGAGCTGGTGCTTAATAAATGTTCATGGAATGAATGGAAGGAGACAAAGTCATTGACCTCCTACAACTGACCTTTTGTGGGGGGATTAGGACAAATAGGTAAGTAGCCTCAATCTGCCCTGAAGTACAGAGACTTTCATCTAAAACTCATCTTACAACCCTTTCTCTTCCCCACTCCCATTAGACAGTGATGCCTTGAGGGGCAGCAGCTGGTGTCTGTGGAATCATGGAATGACAGAGCTAGAGGGATCTGTTGCAAGCATTTAGTCCAACTCTTCCATTTTATAGTTGAAGAAACAGAGACCCAGAGAAGTCGACTGACTCTGCTAGTAAGCAAGGGCCAAAGCTGGGATTTGCATCTAAGCTCCAAATCCGTTGTTTCTGCCATGTCACATCTTTTCCCTCCCTGTGTCCTACTCTGAGTAGAGCACAGAACTGGGCACCCAGCAAGACTTAGGGACTGTGAGTTGAAATGAATTTGTCAAATTGACTTCTTAATATCTGTGCTCAGAGAAAGGGTCTGTACTTCTGCTCCCGATCCCTTCTCCCTCCTCCCTCCCCGCCCCACACCCCCCAATCAGAGCAATCCTTGCCCAGCTGCTGTCCCCATATTGCTCAGTGGGAAGACTCTGATCTCTCCTTCAGCAGAGTCTCCCTACTTGGGTTTCTCTCTCCCTCCAATCTGTCCTGCTTGGATGGGTTGGCTTCCAGCCAGAGCTGACACGCTTCCCCTAAATGGATGGAGAGAAATGCTAAACAGTCATTCTGCTGGGACCAGAAGGGAGCTAATCATGGGCTGACTCATCAGTCCCCCTTCTGGGGAGGGATGGTGGGAGGGAGGAGGGTGGATCAGCAGAAGCACATCACCTGCCTTCGCATCAATGAGTATCTGGGCACAGGTGGGTATGAGAGGGGTGTCAGGTGATTTGAAGTGAATTCTGGACTTGGAATCAAGAGAGCCAGTTCCAAACTTATCTCCTAAGTTCAGTAGATGGGTGACTATGTTCTGTAAAAAAAGATAATGATATATACCCTACCTGCCTCCCAGGGTAATTATCAAGAGTGCCGGGAAGACCTCAAAGTGCTAGACTGAGGTCTAGAACTGACCTTACTCTTGAAGTTCCTAGGGGATGGAGACTCTGTAGTTCCACGCTGTTCTGTTTCCCTAGGTAGTAAAAAAAGTTTTTCCTTGTGTCTAACTAAAGTGCAAACACAAACAGCTAAGGGTGGGAAGACAAAAACGGAGACAGAGATATAGGGGCAAGGGTCAGAGACAGGAACAAAGAAAGGATGGAAACGGGAAGAGACAAAGAGATAGAGCTGAAGATTGAGGCTGAGAGAGGCTTAGAGACCACAGTATTGTTAGAGAGAGACAGAGAGATAGAGACTGAGATGGAGAGACAGAGAGACATGGGTATAAAGAAAAAGGCAAGGGCAATAGACATTTCTACAATGGGTGAGGTGGAGAAGAGAGAGAACCAGAGAGACAGAGACAGAGAGACAAAGAGAATTAGATTGAGAGAGTCAGAAACAGAGACAGGGAGAGGTGAGAGACTGGGAGAGAAGAGGAGAGATAGAGGGGCCAAGTTCCCCTGCTTGGGAAGTTCTCTCCCATAGTCACATCTATAGCTTGATTGGGCAGTAGATGGAGGGCTGAGGGCAATGTGCAGCCCAGTCAGCCTCCCTGGGTAACTCCTTCCTGGCTTAGTCCTTGGTGGTCCAGCCACCACCCTGTGAAAGCTGACTTTCCAGTCACTTTGGCCAACTCTCCTCAATAAAGGGACTCACTCGCCTAGTGGGTGCCAGGGGGAGCTATAGTTCCTGCTTTCAAGAAGACCTTTAGTCTGAGAGGGAGACAGGGAGCTTCCAGTCTGGGGAAGGGGAACACAGTTTCTGCCTTCGGGGAACCCCTGGTCTGAAGGGGAGATAGAGGCTTCCTGGAACAAAAAGTAACCCTACATTCCCAAATTCCGAACGACTCAGTACTGTTCAGGTTCTGGAGGGGGCTGTCAAGCATTGGTGGTGAGCTCCTCAGTACTTTGTTCCAGTGGGGGGCAGGATGCCATCCTGTCAGGGAGGCTGGAGAGGGGATTGAGGTTGGCCCAAAGACCCCTGAGGTCCCTTTCAGTCCTGAGCCTGAAGGTGGATTTTTGCGGGGGAAGGGAGGCTGTAACGTAAAGAGCTGGGACAAAAGCAGAGAAATGGAGTACTCCCTCCTTTCTCAACTCTTTTTCCTTTCCTCCCCCTTTTTCCTGAGCTCTGTAATCAAGGGCCTGGAACATGTTCTTTGAATTAATTTCCTTCATCTTTTTTTCCCCTTTCTGTTTGGTAGGACAGACGCCTGTCCCCACAGAACAATCAGCACTGTTCTATCAGCCCCCACACCAGACCCTCCTTCCTTCCTCCCTTCCTTCCTTCAATCCTCAACACCCCCCCTTCTTTTTCCTTCCTTACAGATTCTGCTGTTCTGGAGAGTTCAGCTGCCTTCCTCAGCAGCAGCACACCCCACCAAACCTTAAGATCCCTCATTTTCGCTTTCCCTCTTTCCAGAAAATCTCCAGCCCCTCAAAGACCAGGTCCACTGATAGTGTCAGGGGAGGGAGAAGACTTTGGCCCAGGAGGGCTGACCAGAACACCTCGCTCTCCCCAACTCCACCCGGTCTCTCTAGCTCAGGCTACTTCTCTACACAAAGTATAATGGGCCCTCCATTCAGCTTAAAGTTGGAAGGAAACTACTGAGCAGTACATGGAAGCTTAAAACTGAGTGGAAATTCCCCCAGTAGCATCCCTTGACAGGTGGTCATCCAGTCTCTATTTAGATACCTTTGGTGATGGGGAACTCATTACTTCTTAAAATAGCCCATTCTATTGTCCATCATACCTGGCAGATGTGATCCCATGATACACAAAGCCCTATACCACCAACTATCGACAACAATTTTAATAAATATTTATTAAGTACCTACTATGTGCCAAGCCACTGTGGATACAAAAAAGAGCAAAAATCCAGTTCCTTGCCCTCAAGGTGCTTCTTGTCTCTAGTATGATCCCACCACAATATTCCTTCATTGATTCTTACCCCCAAATCATTATGCTTCCCTTTGTGAGTGGTCACCTCAGCAGGCGTTGTCAATATATAATACTATTCATAGAATGATAGGATCATAGTTTTAGAGCTGGAAAGGATCTCTGAGGTCAGAGTCCAGGCCCCTTCATTTTGCAGTTGAAGGATGAGGTTCAGAGAGGTTAAGTCTTGCCCAGGATCACCCAGATAGTAAGTATCTGAGGCAGAATTTGAACTCAGGTCTTTCTGACTCCACGTGACAGCTGTAAAAGCTCGTGTTTATACAGTGCTTTAAAGGCTGCAAAACTCTTTCAATATACTATCCAGTTTGACCTTCACAGTGAGGTGGGTGCCACATTTATCTCCTTTTTACAGATGTGGAAACTGAGGTTGACAGAGATTAAGTGACTCAACTAGCAGGTGTCTGGAGCAGCCTAGCACTCTCACGTCTTACAGCATTTTATTCAGACAGGTGACCCAGTGGTTAGGGTGCTGGACCCGGAATCAGAAAGACCGGAGGTGAGTTCTACCTTAGATGCTAAAATGTCCTTGGGCAAGTCCCTAACCTGCTTCAGCATCTTCACTGGTAAAATGAAGGGGTTTGACCTCTCAGGTCCTTCTTGCTCTAAATCTACAATCCACTCTGCCTAGCAGCCTTTTATCTAATCTGGTTGTCCATTCTTTCCTGAAGTACTTTATTCTCTCAGATACCCTGAAGGGAAGAAGCTTGTTTTTCTAACCCGTTCATGCTGCTGTTTGTCAGGGACACCAACCTGTACTTTATACACAAGCAGCTTTCACTTGGCACCAGTAGAAACACAAAGCACACTTTCCTGGTTTCCTAGAAAGTTTCCTTTGCCCTCCCTCCATGCTTGCTGGAGCTGAGATCCTCAGTCCCCTATCACTGGCATTTCTCATTGCTTATTGGACATCTTAAACTGGATGTCCCATGGACATTTTAAACTCAATATGTCTAAAGTGAGACTCTCCCTTTCTTCCCAAACCTACCTCTCTTCCTATCTTCCCTGTTACTGTTGAGGGTACTACCATCTTCCTGGTGACCCAAACTTGTAACCTAGGTGCCAACTTTTACTCCTCACTCTCTCTTATGCAACGCCACGCCCCCCCCCCCAACCTGCCCCTCCTTATCCAATCGGTTGCCAAGGCCTGTCAGTTTCTACCTCAGTAACATCTCATTAATGGCCCCTTCTTTCCTCTGGCACTGCCACCACCATGGTGCAGACCCTCATCATCTCATGCGATAGTTGTTTTCCCTGCCTCTCATCACTCGGGCCCACTGTCCACTTAGCTGTGACTTTGATCTTTCTTTTTAAATTATTATTTGTTTTACCATTTTTTAAAAATTCCAAGTTTCAAATTATCTCCCTCTTTCCAGTCCCTCCCCCATCCATTGAGAAGGCAAGCCGGGTTTGGCTATGTCACCGCCCCCCATACCCCCACTCCTCATCCCTGCCCTGTTTCATCAATAGGGCTCCCTATTACCTCTAGGATCAAATACAAAACCCTTTTTGGCTTGTAAAACCCTCCATAACCTGGCTCCTTACATTTCCAGTCTTCTTTCATTTTATACACTCCCCACCCCACCATGTGCACTTCCATCCAGTGACTCGGGTCTCCCTGTTCTTCCTCCCACATGACACTCCAGAACTCACTCCCTTGTCCCCATGCCTAGAACTCTCTCCCTCCTCATCTCTGTTTCCTGGCTTTTCTGGCTTCCTTCAGTCCTCAGCTGAAATCCTACCTTCTTCGAGAAGCCTTTTCCAGTACTCCTAAATTTTAGCACCTTCTCTCTGAGATTATCTCAGATGATTATCCAGGCAGATATTAATTAGATAATATCAGATATCAGATCTGGGATTATTACCTAATTTAGCCCATATTGTATCCTCTTTGTTAAAAGCTGTCTGCTTGTTGTCTCCCCCATTAGACTGTGATCTTCTTGAGATCAGGTACTGGTTGTTCTGTTTTTTTTTTTACACTTTACTTTTATCCTCAGTACTTATCATGGTGCCTGGCACATAACAAGTACTTAATGAATGTTTGTTGACTGAATGACGGACTGTCTTCCTATTAACTCACACTGTCAACCATCTGCTTAATGCTAGAGAGACTCTCAAGTGACATTTTTTTTTGTATTGGGCTTTCCTGCCTTTTTCTGGTGATTTCTAGCCTTTACTCCTGATTTCTGCCAATACTTGGCCAGCCACAATTATCATATGATTTGTAGATCCCAGCCAACATCCTTGCCCTCAGCTGTTGTCTGGGAGAAGTCTTCTGTAGAAAAAACAGCTCCCATCAATTTGTCATCCTCTGCCTCTCTCTTTTCTTCCTTTCACACTGATAAGGCACCAGATATTGTCTTTCCTATACCACCGTTCAGTCATTTCTACAACAACAACAAAATTCTTCCATACTATTGTACAATACTGTCATTTTAGAGTGGAGGAAGCTGAGAAGGAAAGTGAACTGGGTCATACAATGAGTCACCCTCAGAGTCACCATTGAATTAGGATCTTACAATCATGGAAGCTCAGAAGTGAAAAGAACCTTTCAGTCAAGTAGTTTCCCAATCCCGGGATCAGGAAGAGGAGGGGATTTTCTCAGGCTACCCAGATACCTATTACTTTTTTAGTCTCATATAAACAATGTAACATATATTCTGACCCTCTCTTGTAATTCTCACGTTGTATCTTGGGTGTGAGTCTCGTCTCTCACACCTGACTGGTAGCTTCTGAGGACAGGCTGGGCCTGCGTGTCCCTCACCTTCTATGTTTTCTTTTCCTGTGCACGTCCCTCCTCTCCCTCTCCCTCCCCGCTCCCCACATTGGCTGAGCTCATGGTTGGATTCACGGCAGCGCTCAGTATGGCTTTTAACGTATTGATGGACCTAGTTCTGCTGAGTCACTGAGGCTTCAAGTCTAACTAGTTGGTTCCTACTCTTTTCTAGGATTTTTCACTTGTTTAGCTAACTATTCCCCAGAGAATGATTATCTACAGGTGCTGTGAGCACAGGGTGTTCATTTGGAAGAAGATGCCAAGTGGAGATGTTGACTGGGGTAGGGAGGAGTAAGAGGTTTTCATACAGAATCTTCTAGCCCTCCCAGGCTGATGTTTAGATCCTATGTTCTCTACAGATCAAATGTCAACCACAGAATAATACTAGAATCATAGCATCTCAGATTATAGACTCTCAGACTCTTAAAACCTTCAGATGCCTTAGAAAAATAAATTCTTAGAATCTTAAAAAAAATCTTAGTCATAGAATCAAGGAATCATAGAGCTTCATCAGAATCATTAGAATTGTAAAGCCTTTTAGAACCTCAGAAACATATAATCTTAAAAAGAATTTAGAAACCCAGATCCTGGAATTGTATAGTCAGGATTTCAGATTATATAGAACCTTGGGGAGCAGAGTGCTTTAGAAACTCAAATAAGCTCCATACTTATGAGCTGTTCTTAAAGAAGTTTGGAGGCACAGACTTTAGAACTGGAAGGGTTTTTAGACATCTCCAGCCCAACCTTCCTCAGGGAAGTTCTAAAAAAGAAAAGAGCTGCATCCCCTCCCACTCATTAGCCAACCCTGGCCTGGCCAGCTAGAACAAACCACCCTCGGATCAGAGCTAATCAGCTTTGTGGTCTGCATTTAATCCCAGCCTACCTACCCGTCCAGCATTATTGAATCCTGCCAGTTCATTCAGTGAGGGAGTTGCTGGGGAGGGGGGTCGGGGGTGGGAAAAGGGGATAGCCTCTGGTTTCATTCTCAGGTTTGCTTATTGGTGGAGGCGGGACAGAAGCGTGCTGAGAAGGATCCTAAAACCCGTGGACTGGGGCTAAAAGAGTCAAGGCATCTCCCCTGTTTAGGATGAAGTGCAATTGCCAGGGTTCAATGAAATAAGAGGAGGGGATGCTGGGACACAGAGGCTCCAGGATGGCATCGAGGCTTGGTAATGGGGGGCTGCTTGGCTCTCCCCGCCCATCTCACCCCCGCCCCTCTCAGCCCCCGCAAGAGCCCAGCTGGTGGCCACTTTCCCAGCCACAGAATAAGGAAGGAGCTGGCTCTGGGGAGGGATGTGTGCAGACCTCTGGGAGTGATAATTGGCTACCGATTAAGTGTTCCCACACTCTAAGGCTCTGAAAAGATCTTGCTTTTGTGGCCTCCCCTTGGCTGATGTCAGTGTTCCATTTCTTTGCCTTTTACATATGTGCTTGTGCATAAAATACACAGAAAATCTTGAGTTTAGCATTTATTCGCCTTAGGGGCTGTGCAGCCCTGAGCCTCAGGCCTTGGCTGAACAAAGTCTTTGAATGGTACTGAATGTCCTACCGCAGCTGTCCCGCCTTCAAAGACCTGTGCTTCTAGGAAGCCTTCCTTGACCAAGCCCCTTCCACTGCCCATTGCTCCTTTCCCTACAGCAGGGAGGGGAGGGAATAAGCATTTATTGAGTGCCCACTGTGTGCCAGGTGCTGTGCTAAGCCCTTTGTAAATATTATCTCATTTGGTCCTTATGACTGAGGCAGGCAAATTGGACTCCGATTTAGGGGCCACTTGGGTTTCACTTCTACATCTTACACTTATTGTCTGTGAGATCCTGTCACAGAATCTCTCTGAGTCACAGCTCCCTCATCTGGAAAATGGGGATGAAAATGCCTGTGGTAGGGCTCGTAGGGCTCCTAAAGTGTGTAAAGAGCTCCACAGACTTTAAGGTACTTTATGAACATTAACAGATTTTCCTCAGAGTGGTCTCAGACGTTCAAGGGCCAGCTCTGTTTATTTGGTCTTGGACAAGTCCCTTTCCTCAATCTGGGCCTCAGTTTCCTCATCTGTTAAACGGGGGTTGGGATAGAGCTCCTTGCGTGTATAACTGTGCCATATGGCTACTGGGGCACCTTCCAGCTCTTGGCGTTCTGTGGTTCTGTGATCCCTCTTCAGGCCTGACCTCAATATTCTCTGTACATTTGTGGTGGGAGGGTGAGAGGAAGAATATGGTGGCTAGGTGGGAGGGTGAGGTGTGGTCTGAGGAAAGCTAGGAATAGTGGGTTATGTGAGCTTGTGCTGACTCACCCATCTGGACAGCTCAGGCCCCAGGGTGCAAATGACAATGCTGAGGGGGTTATGTCATCTAGGGCGAGGCCACTGGTGTTTTATAGGTCCAGAGGGCTCAGAGGCAGGGAGAGGAGAGGAGAGGAGAGGAGGGGAGGAGAAGGGATGGGAGGGGAGGGGAGGGGAGGGGAAGGGATGGGAGAGGAGGGTAAGGGAGGGGAGGGGAAGGGATGGGAGGGAAGGGGAGAGGAGAAGAGTGGAGGGGAGGGGAGGGAAAGGGATGGAAGGGGAGGAGAGGAGAAGGGATGGGAGGGAAGGGGAGAGGAGGGGAGAGGACAGGACAGGACTGGGTTGGAGGAGACGTGGTTGCTGTCTCCCAGTATATAAAAGGTTATTATGTGGAAAAAGGTTTAAAATTGCTCTGCTTGATCCTATAGGGTAGAAAATGGAGCTGTGCATAGAATATTATAAACAAGATGTCTAGAGATTTCCTCACTGTTAGAGCTACCTGAAAGGAGAATGGGCTACCTGGGTAGGTAGTGAGTTTCCCATCATAGAGGTGTTCAAGCAAAGGCTGCATGATCACTTTCCAGAGAGACAGGGGAGAAGATTGCTTTTTGTTTTGGAGTTGGACTAGAATGCCCTCTGAGGTCCCAGTTAGCTCTTTGCTTCTAGGGTTATGTAATTCTGGCTTCCCTCTGGGTTTCCCAGTCCCACGTAGTTTCAGTTGCCTAAGACCAGATGCTGTTCTCTTCCTTGTCCAGTTGCTGCTTCCCCTGCCTCTCCACCCCCATGCACACACTTCCCTTCTTCCTCTCTCTTCTCTGAGATCAGAGAATTTCATATTTGGAAAAGAACTGCGGGCATTTAGTCCAACCTTTACCTGAACAAAATCTCCAGAAACCTCCTTAGTAGGTGGTCCTCTGGCCTCTGGCAGAAGAGCTCTAGGGACAGGGAGCTCATTACTGTGATGAAGAGTCTAGTCTGTTGCCCTGCTAAGGGCCGTGGTCCCCTGCTCTGCATGCCTGTGCCACCATTCTGGAAGCCTTTTAATATTCCCGTTGCCATTTTTGTAGTTTCTTTTTCTTCCTCTCTCTGTCCCTGGCTCAGGTTCCTTCCTCCCTGTCTTTCTAGCAGGTTCTCCCTGCCCTTCTCCTCTCCTTCTCAACCCACCCACTTGCCTTTAATTAGAAATGCCAGGAGAATGGTTTTCAGAGTATTTTTTGCCAGCAAGACATTCCCCTTGGGGGCGGGAAGCCCAGAAAGGGAAGGGTGGGGGGAATAACAGGAGAGAAGGTAGGAAATTGGGCCAGTGCCAGAGACAAGGGGTGAAGGAAACAGAGAGAATCTCACATGAAAGGAACCTTAGACTTGTACCTGATCCCAGATCCAAATGTCTGAGCCCTTGGGGGTAGGAACCTGGTAACAGCAGCCAGACAGAGAACCTGTGGGTGAATGCAGTGTGTGAGTTTGGTGGGTCTACAGTGGGCAAGATGCAAAAGCCTTGTGTGTGCCTCACTGTGAACGAGCAGGTGAATGTGTGTGTGTGTGTGTGCGCGCGCGCGCGCGCGCGCATAAAGTAGGTGTGAGAAATTGGGTATGACTGTGTGAGCTTGAGCAGAAATGTGTGCATTACCTGGGTGACCTCGGGCAAGTCACCTCTCCACCATCTGTAAAATGAAGAGATTGGAGCAGATGGCTCCTACGGTTTCTTTTAGCACCAAATCCAGGATCCTGTGATCTTATTAAATTCAACAAATATATGAGTATGTATGTGGGTGTAGGTGTGTGACTGTCTCTATGTGCAAGTGCATATGAGAGCCTATGTATATGAATGCATATATTTAAGACAGCATGGTGTAACGCCCTGTGCACAAGTGTGAGTGTGACTGTGTGTATGAAGGTGTGTATGACTCATAAACTGTTAGAGCTGGATGCAACCTTGCAGATTTATTCTAGAGCCCTCAATCTCATCATTTTACAGATAAGAAAATTGAGACCCAGAGAGCATAAGTGACTTGGTCGCTAGCCAGTGGGCCAGTGATAGAACTGGTGGTACACCTTAAATGTATAACTGTATGAGTAACCTCTGTGTGACCCTGGGTTCAAGCACATGAGTATGCCTGAATGTCATAGTGGGTGGGTGTGGCTGAGTATAACCCTGTGTGCTTGAGATTGTGTGTGTGTGTGTGTGTGTGTGTGTGACAAGGAGAGAGGGGGGGGAGGGTCATTCTCTCCCCACTTCCACTAGAACGGGGCTTATCCTTCATTTACCACCCAGATCCATGAGAACACATGAGAACAAGTCTTCACGGGGAAAGGGACCTGGGGAGGGGAGGGCTCAGAAATCTTTGACCTACCCAGGCCCACACCCCTGTCTGTTCCTTTGGATTAACCCTCAGCCTGTCCTAATTCCCCCGGCCATCCTCTGACTGGGACAGGCACGGTGGGTGGCCGGTGGTGGTGTTCACCTGCCTTCATCCAGAGCCAGGTGAGCCCCACCCTCTTCCCTCTTCTCCTCCTCCTTCTCTTCTGGGGCTGTCACTGAAGGCAGGGCAGGAATGGGAGGGGAGACAGGAGGGAATCTATGCTTCCGTTGCAGGAGTTCTTGGCCTTTTATGGTGCGGTTCCCGGGAACTGCCTGAGTGGGGGCGGCCACGGAAGCAGCTGATTCAGGCAGAGTGAGGAAACAAGGAAGGCTGTGGAAGCAGTAAGAGGCAGTGCCAGCTCCAGAGGGTGGACTTAATTGGGTGGAGAAAGTCTTGGCTTCATTTCTCCAGAGAGATCCTCTGAAAGTGGGTCCCGAGCCAGGGCTGCCGAGCTGCCCATCAGGGAGGGATGGTGCAGGGCTGGGCTGGGCTGGGCTAGGGCCCATAACGGGAGGCAGGCAGGTCAGGGGAGAGAGCCCCACACTCAGAGTGGGGACACCTGGAGTCTAGGTTCTAGTCTGTGGTTCCACCACTAACCTCCTCTGTGACCCTGGTGAAAATTTCTTTTCTTCAGGCCTGACTCTCCACTTCTGTATGAAGAGAATAACCTCAACTTTGCCTGTGTCTCCATCATTGAGCTCCATCAAGTAGCAAGCATTTATTCAGTGCCTACTGTATACCAGACATTGTGCAAAAGCCTGAAAATAGAAAGGCAAAAAGTTTCCCTGCCTTCAAGGAGCTCAAAGTCGATTGGGGAGATAACACATTAATAATTAGGTACATATAAGACACATATAGGAAGGTATCAAGAGTAAGGACTGGAAAGACTTCTTGCAAAAAGTAATACTTCAGCAGAGACTTGAAGCCAAAAGATGGAGATGAAAAAAGAGAGAGAAATATAGGCATGGGGAACAACCAGTGAAAATGCACAATTGGAAATCTAGTCTTGTAAACAGAAGGTCATATCTTTTTTTAAATTTTAATTTGCAGAATAAAACAAGAATTTCCATAATATAGTATATAAAAAAGACGATTGCGCATGAAACTGCAAATGTACAATTTGCTATCCCTTTTAAATATTTAATAGAATTATCATGTAAACTTCTTTTTTCCCTCCCCCACCCCCCAGAGATGGTTACCATTAGATACAAATAAGTATGTGTGTATATATATATATATATATAATATGTACATATATGTAAAATTATTCTATATAAGGTCATATGCTACAACTCTAAAGCGGGAAGAGACCTCTAATCTAACACTTAATTTTACAGATGAGAAAAGTGAGGCTAGGGAAGGTAGAAGCATTCACTCAGGGACATCCTGGCAGGTCAGTGGTACAGTTGGGATCAGGTACACATGTCAAGTGTCATCTTGTTCTCATCAGAGTAAACCACACTTAATAATGATATGATTTCACATTTATATGACACTTTAAGGTTTGCCAAGCACTCCTCTCACAATATCTTTATGAGTTAGGTAGGGCAAAAGTTATGATCCCCATTTCACAGAAAATGAAACTGAGGCTTAGAGAAGTTGTGACTTGCCCATGATCATGAAATTAATATCTAAGATAGAATCTTTATCTGGGTCTGCTGACTCAGTAACCATCATCTCATCTGCTTCCAGCATGGACATTCTGCCTCTCAAATGAAATCTAACTCTCAAAAGTCTGGTCTTACATAAAAGACAAAAAGCAAGTGAAGGTGAAAAGTTTGGCAGGAGGGTGATTTTTTTTTTCTACAAAGAGTTGTCTTCCTTTACTCCAAAAAAATTCACTTTGGGGGTTCTTGAAATAGCAGACTCCCTAGGGCCATTTGCACAAATAAATAATTAACCAACTAGTATGTTGGATTCCATTTACATAGATTTGCATGCTACTTTTTGGTAACACAAAGACTGGAAAGTGTGATACACCCACCCCTTCCTCTCCATCTCTGTATAACTAAGTAGATTTGCATAGATGTGACATGGCTGGAATCATAAGCCTCAAAGTGCTTGGGAAATGGGAATTGGAGACAAATTTTTTCTACATGTGTGTTCAGGTAGATGCTTCTGTATGTATGTTCATTTGTGTCCAACTTAGGAGGCTAGAAACCTCAGATGTCAACACAAAAGGGATGTAGGGGTTGCCAACAGGGTGTTAGGGAGGCATCCTGGGGGCCTCATTGTTAGTTTGGGAAGGAAGTAAAAAGCAGTGAGAGAAGCTTGGTAGAAATGGCTTTTCCCTGTAGCTGCCTCTTTGTGTCTGTTTGTAGTGGGGTACCATGGAAAGGGTGCTATGCTGGGAACGTGAAGGTCCTGGTCCTGGCCTGTGTGACTTCAAGGTAGAATGAGAATATATATTTGCATCTGCAAACACACACATGATCTCAGGATTCTTCTCCTACATTACACTCCTCTTGAAAAGGCTGAAAGACTTAGGATTGCTTGCTCATTGATTTAGAATTGAATGAGTCCTTGGAGATCATCTAATTCAACCATCCTACTTAACATTTGAGGACACTGAGACTCAGAGAAGGGAAGAACTTGTCCAAGATCACTCTACAAGTCGAAGAGTTAGGATTTGAACTTATGTTCTCTGACTTTAAATCAACTGCTCTTTCCATTGCATCGTGTTCTACATGGGTTCTTAACCTAGGGCCCTTGAACTTAAAATTTTTTTTTTGGTAACAGCTCTTCAATACAGTTGGTTTCCTTTGTAAGTCTTTGTATTTTATTTTATACATTTAAAAGCACGATTGTGAGAAGGGGTCCAGGGTGTCACCAGACTGCCAGAGGGGTCTGTGATACAAACAAGCTTCAGAACCCCTACTCTAGAATTGCTAGGCTAATGGTGATTGGCAGCACATGCATTCAGAAAGAGTGTACACACACCAATGAGGATGCTGAATCAGTACCCTAATCTGTGAGGGGCACAAGGTCTGACCTGTAATAGGTGTTCAATAAATGTATATTGAATTGAAATAGGAACCAGGAGTTAGAGTTCTAGTTCTAACTCATCCACTAATTCATCGTGTGATCTTGATTGTTACTTTCCTTCTCTACAGAGGCAGCTAGATGGCACAGTGGTTAGAATGCTGGACCCTGCAGTGAGGAAAATCCAAGGTCAAGTTCTGCCTCAAACACTACCTAGTTGTATGACCTTGAACAAATCATTTCTGCTTTGCCTTGGTTTCTTCATCTGTAAATGATGATAACAATAGCGCCTCCCTCCCAGGGTTGTTGTGAGGGTCAAATGAGATGATATTTGTAGAGCTCTTTGCAAACCTTAAACTGTTATGTAAATGCTAGCTGTTATTTTTATTATTGTTTTCTGGAGTTGATCACAGTGCTCTTTATGGTCCCCCTCAGCTCTAACATTCTATATCCTATGGTCCCGGTTCTGCCTTTCATCCCTTCCAGCTCTAGTGTTCTAAGTTGTATGATTCTTTGATTCCATGAGTCAGGGGCAGGCTAGTGACAGCTTGGGCTGGTAGGGTGTGGAGTATATGTTGTATGTTTCATTGTTATAGAAAAGACGCCAGTTACTTGCCTTGTGAATGAGTATCAGGGAATAGCCCACCTGTCCTCTGTCCCTGGTGCTGATTTGTAAAGAAAGAAGCCACAAAACACTATTGCCCTGGTGGTGAATTCCCTGGCTTGTCACAGAGGCCACTTGCTGTATTCTCACCACCCCTCCCTGCTGCCCCCACCCCTTCTCACCCCCAGACAATCTGGATCCTTATTGTGTCCCAGAATATTGGGGCAAGAGGGGAATTTCAAACATCATCAAATTCAATTTACTGATTAGAGATGTTGAAATTAAGGGCCATGGATTCTAAAGTGATGTTCTGAAGGTCACAAAACTCGCTGAGGGATCAGAGCCAGCCCTGGATTCCAACTCATGTTACCTGATCTCAAGATTCAGGGATCTCTTCCACTTTGGAAGTAGGAGGAGAGAAGAGGGGTGGGAGAGAGAGACAGAGACAGACAGAGAGAAATACATATGTGTTTATAAGTATGCATGTATATATGTGTGTATACAAATACATACATACACATATACACATACACACATATTATATATATGTTTGTATATATGCATCAACATCTATATCAGAGAGAGGAGAAGAGAGGAACCCTATTCCTTTCCTCCCCTCCCTTCTGCTTTCCTTGTTTCCAGGCAGTTCTCTGCTTTGCTTCTCCCTAGCCTCCCCCCACCCTCCGCTTCAACACATAATTCATTTGGTGACCTTCTGGTCTCCCCGTGTCAAATACAATTGTTGCTCATTAGAACTGAACCCCTTGATTTCTAGAGGGAGAAACTGAGTCCCCAAAAGGTCTACAGTCAGTCAGTGGCAGAACCAGCAGTACAATGGAACCCAAGCCGGCATTCTTTCCACTACCCAAGCAGCCGCTTGCACACACCAACCACACGTGGCCCTTGGAAGTCCAGGTAGCAGGTCTGGGAGAGCTGACCCAGCTCTGGGCACGGTTGGTGGCTGAGGTGAGAGGTGTGGGTGGTTCCTGGCCCCCCAGTCCCAACCTCCTTCAGCCGCAGGAGTTCAGCGGGGGAAGAACACAACGACAGGGTTGGCGGAGTAAATCCTTTGGCTCGGTGAATAAGTAAGAGCTTTTTCCCTCTTCCCTCCTCCCTTCCCCTCTGGACTTTGAAAAGGAAGGTGGGGATTAGTCATCCATCCATCTGAACTGTGTGTGTGTGTGTGTGCAGTTTTTTTTTCCCTCTCTCTCTCTCTCTCTCTCTCTCTCTCTCTCTCTCTCTCTCTCTCTCTCTCCAGCTCCGGCTCTGGGGGAGTGTTTGAGTGGGCGCCGGGAAAGAGGAGGGGCTTCACTCAGCAGTTGGGGAGGGGGAGCAGCTTGGCAGGGCCTCGGTGCCTGCCACCAATGAGAGCCGGAGTTCCAGGAGCTAGGCCGCCCACGTGCAGGGAGCCCGGCTGTATAAAGCCAGGAGGCAGCGGGAAGGGAGGCAGGCTACCCAGCTAGAAGCTTCATCAGCTTTAGCGGAGAGCCTGGGAGCTGCGGCAAGCCGCGGCAGCGAGAGCTGATTTGCAAGCTACCAGCAGCCCCTATCACCTGTGGAGCCGCGAGACAGGCGCGCACCCTCGGATCTCTGGAGACCACCTTTCTTGCCTCCTCCTTCCTGAATTTCTTCAAGGAGCCGCGAAGAGAAGGGGGTTTGCTTTGCCCCTAGGAGGATTAACCCCATCTGAGGAGCCAGGGTTCCGGAGAGAGGGGCTGTTGAACTCGGACCCCTACCGTGGGCCCGGGAGGAATTTCCTTTGTCGGTTTCTCTACAGACACAAGCGATGGAGCTGGAGCATATGAGCAGCGGGGGCCTCCATACCTACCACGGTCCCCGGGGCGGGCCAGCGGCCAAGCCCAACGTGATTCTGCAGATCGGAAAGTGCCGGGCAGAGATGTTGGAGCACGTAAGGAAGACTCACCGGCATCTGCTTACCGAGGTGTCCAAGCAGGTGGAGAGGGAGTTGAAAGGCTTGCACAGGTCAGTGGGGAAGCTGGAGAACAATTTGGATGGCTATGTCCCCACCGGGGACTCACAACGCTGGAAGAAGTCCATCAAGGCCTGCCTGTCCCGCTGCCAGGAGACCATTGCCCACCTGGAACGGTGGGTGAAGAGGGAGATGAATGTGTGGCGGGAGGTTTTCTACCGGTTGGAGAAGTGGGCCGACCGGCTGGAGTCCATGGGAGGCAAGTATCCAGTGAGTGGGGAGGCCGGCCGCCAGACTGTCTCTGTTGGCGTGGGGGGCCCTGAGAGCTACGGCCAGGAGACTGACCCCTATGACTACACGGTGAGTCCCTATGCCATCACCCCTCCAACACCGGCAGGGGTCATTGGGGGAGGAGAGGCCCTAAGCCACGAGCCCTCGGACATACAGCAGTACCCACCTTGGAGCTCAACCACTGAGGACGGGACACTGAGTCCTGGTGTAGACACACAGATTTTTGAGGATCCCCGAGAATTCCTCAGTCACCTGGAAGAATATCTGAAGCAGGTCGGAGGAACTGAAGAGTATTGGCTGTCCCAGATCCAGAACCACATGAATGGCCCAGCAAAGAAGTGGTGGGAATACAAACAGGGATCTGTGAAGAACTGGGTGGAATTCAAGAAGGAATTCTTGCAGTATAGTGAGGGGACCCTCACCCGGGATGCTATCAAGAGAGAGCTGGACCTGCCCCAGAAACAAGGGGAGCCTCTGGACCAATTCCTCTGGCGTAAGAGAGACCTTTACCAGACTCTGTATGTGGATGCCGATGAGGAAGAGATCATCCAGTATGTGGTGGGTACACTTCAGCCCAAGCTCAAGCATTTCCTCCGACATCCGCTGCCCAAGACCCTTGAGCAGCTGATCCAGAGAGGTCAGGAGGTCCAAGAAGGACTGGAGCAGGGGGAGGATGTCACCGAACAGCAAACCCAATCAGAGGACAATGATGAATCCCTCACCCCAGCTATTGAGTCCCTTGCCAGTGATGGGACCCAGCCCGAGTAGAGGTGGTGGTGGCCACCCCTCAGCCTTTGTTAGCCCCCTCTCCCTGGACACCCCTACCCCTTCTGGGTGTCCCCTTCTGGGATCACTTGGTTGAGGATTCTCCCAGATGTCCTAATTTCCCAAGGGCAGCTTGTGCTGTCTTGCCAAGGAAGAGTTGGCAGTCAGCCCTGTCCCTCAGTGGGATTGGCACTTTATGGACTTGGACACTTTGGGAGATAAGACTCATACAGTAGGGGTTTTCCTACCACCTTCCACACTCCCTCCCTCCTACTTGAATCCTCCATAGTATCACACAGGATCACCTATGCCAGCATCAGTCAACCTCCCTCCCTCCTCAGCTGCTGGGAGGCAGAAATTTTAGCCTTCCTCTTTCCCTCTCTGCCTCTAGCCACTATAGTGTGTGTGCTCCTTGCCTTCGTCTTGTCCATCTACTCTCTTTCCTCCCCACCCCTGTGGTTCTACAAGGAGTTTTACCTGCTCACACATGAAACTCTTTCTAACCAAGAATTCAGTCACTGGCTTTGAGATGTCTTCTTCCTCCCTAACATCATTCCCGTCCTTCTCCCATTGGCCACTAGCCACAGGGGACATGGAGAGTAGCTAGATTATAAAGGGGGCTGGCATTGAGCCAGCTGGCTGTTTACAGCCAGGACTCCAAGATCATCTGAAAAGAAACAGAGCCGGAGAAGAAAACCTGCTTTCCAAACCCATACCCTTAGTGTGGTGAGAATCAGGAGTCCATGGCCATTCTACCCCCACCAGGGCAGCTAGTATCCTCCTCGACATCCCCAGAGAAGACACAAAGCCTTTCCAGCGATGGCAGCAGCAATGGGTGCTTGGAGATCCTGATCCCTCCTATAATCTAAAGGTGAGAATCTCCCCTGTGGAAGGAATCAAAGAATCCTAGAATGTCAGGGCTGGGAGAAGAGACCTTAGAGAGAATTTTAGAAATGAGGCAACTGAATGACTCAAGTTACCCAACAAATTAGTAGACTAATGCAGCTCTCCTGACTCCCTCTTCAAGGCTCTTTTGGTGTGGGGGAATCCTCTTAGAGAATTATATCCAGGCAGTGGTTTCCCATTTCCCAGGTAGAGGTGAGAAGAGATGCTTCGGGTGGGAGATGGGCTGATCAGAATGGCACCTGATACCAACATTAGTCCTCCAAGAAAGCCCAAGAAAGGTGGGCAGGTGTGCTCCAGAGCTTGAAGAGTGTCTCTTTTCTCCATCTTTATCTCGATGCTCACAGGGATTGTTGTTTTCTCCCCCCTTACCCTTGCTACAGTGATTCACTCCAGCCTAGCAGAACAGAGAGGCAGTGATGATTCACCTTGTGATGGGCAGCAGGCTGAGCGGGATCAAGGAAGCTCCAGTGCCTGATTTCCAAAGTCCTCGGAGATTTGGCACCAGCACTTTCAAGGTAACTAATTAGTGTTTTTCTCACTTGAAGAGATCCTTGTCCACTCCTCTTCAAAGGGTTCTAACTGAAGTAGTAGCCCCCTACCCTCCCATCTTTAAATCCTCACCCCCAGGCCTGGATGATGGAGCATAGTGTATTGAGATGCAAATGAACCCCAGGAGTCCAAGGGTTGGGGCAACTTTGGTCTGAGTTCTGTGGTCTGGCCAGTTCTGAAGGGGTAATTCCCCCCTCCCTTTGCAATCTGTTATTTAGAATTGAAGGTGCCACAATTTCCCTTTCTGTATAGATAGGGACTAGGATAGAGGTTAGTTTGAAAGGTCTAGGCCTTCAGCCTTACTTAAGTCAGTCATTTGTGGTCAAGTGTCAATCTTGTTTGACAATTGTTTAGTGACCTCTGCCTTTAGACAGAGCCAAGAATCACCCTCTTTCCTGGCCAGTGTACCCCCACTCCCTTCCTCCCCTCTCACTAATGCTCTTCTTTTCACACCTTAGTTCCTTTCTACTGTCTCTAATTTTCCTGTTTTACTTGTAGTTCTTTCAGGAACCGAGACTCTCAAAAACTTATTTGCTGCTGAGATTGAAATATACTCACCATCCTGGAGAGGAAATAACAAATTGCCAGAAGGGGAAGGAGGAGTTTGAGGATATGGCAGTGGAGCTGCACAAGCAAGGAGAAAGAGGTGGCGTAGAGAGGAAAAGACTGCCAAAGAACAGGGCCCTGGAACTAGACTAGAGAGAAGGGTGGACAGAACTCTGTGTGGAGGTGACACTGGCCAAGCTGACAACTCATGGGGGAAGATGGATGGAACAGCAGCCTCTTGGGGGAAGCCAAGCTCCAGCCCTTAGGCACCATCTGGCTTCCTGCCCCTGCTCTGAGTGAGCTCTACATCTTTGGAGTCCCAAGTTCAGGTGGCAGAAGATATGGTCCCCTTTATCTCCTTCAGCCAGGGCCCCATGTCTTGCCCTGGGCCAGTGGCCATGGCCCACTTTTCTGCCCCACCCTCCTGAACCTCACCTCTGGAGGTGTCCCCAAGACTCAGAAGAAGTCAGATCTCTTTGCCATTGAATTCCCCATTATTATGTCCCCACCCTCCCAATCCTCACCACTAGGTAACAAATGTTTACACCCTGTCCCATGCCTGGAGAGTCCATTCAGGTTAGTTCAGCTTTCTTGGACCTTCCTGCCTCTCTTTCCAAGGGAATAGGAGGCATGGTGTCTCTGAAGGTCTCCTAGATTCTGGCTGACTAGCCAGCCACAATCCTATGCTCTGCCAACAGCTCCCCATAGATTTATTTTTTAATAGTGGACATTCTTCAGATTCATACATAGACTATATCACCCTATATTTACTGTATCTGGTCCTATTGGCTAGAACTCTCTTGGCCTCATTGACTATCAATTGGGGGGACCCTCTGGGTATCTCTAAGCCAGATAAGCTATACTCCCCACCCCTTTCCCCATTTATCCATTAGACTGGCCACAGCATCAGCTGACCAAGTCCAGGGTCAACAGTCAATGTGTGCCTCCCTTCCCTGAAAAAATACTCTTTTGTAAGATTTCTTTAATAAAATGCTGAAACATCAGCTGAACATGTTTCTAATCTTTCTTTGGGCCAGGGGAAAATGGGGGTGGGTAGGGGCAATGGGACTGGGGTAAATGAAGGAGAGTTACTAGGTAGAAAGTTGTTAAACTGGTGGTTCAGCAGAATGTTACAGATATATTCAAGCAAGATTTATTAGTGTAGCATTTGCCAAAGTCTGTTATGCTACTCTTATGCAGAAGACTGGAGAGCTACGGGCTCGACAATAATGCATTTAGGTGGATTGGGAAATGGCTGAATAGCCAGAAGCAAAGAACAGTCAATGATTCTATATCCACTTGGAGGGAAGTCTACAAAGGAGTGCCTCTGGGATCTGTGCTTGGCCCTGTATTAACATTTTTTTTAATAATTGACTTGAATAAAGGTAGATAGATAGAAGGAAATAGACAGAAGGAAAGCTATTTCACTGCATGATAAGATCCTAGATTTAGACCTGGAGAGTCCTTAGAGGCCATTTAATCCTCCTCATCTTCTTACAGAAGAGAAAACGACTCAGACAATTTAAGTGCTTAACTCATAATCATCTAGCTGGTAAGTAGTATAGACAGGGTTGGAGCCAAGACCATCTACATTCATTGTTCTGTCCACTATGCCACAATATTGAAACACCTTAATAGGCTAGGACACTGAGCCAAATTGAATAAGATACAGCTTAATGGGGATCAATGGGAATCCATAACACTTGCATCGGAAGCAACTGTGGAGTGGATAGAGCACTGGGCCCAGAATCAGGAAGACCTGAGTTCAAATAGGATATCAGATACTAGCTGTATGATCCTGGGTAAGTCACTTAACCTCTGGTTGCCTCAGTTTCCTCAACTGTAAAATAGGGGTAATAATAGACTTTACTTTGCAGGGTCGTTGTAAGGATTAAATGAGATAATATTTGCAAGTGTCTAGTATATAGTAGACACTTTTAATAAATGCTTGTTCTCTTTCCCTCCTTTTCCCTTAATATGTATAACATAAGCCCAAGATAGAGGAAGCATAGTTAGACATAAGTTTATTAGAAAAACTTTAGGGATTTTAGTGGCTGCAAACTAAATATGTTCTTAAGATGCAGGTCCCTCCAGAAGGAACTCTATAGACACATATTTCTCATAGCCAAGAAAGCTAGGTGGGTCATTGAAGACCCACAGTCCAGGACTAGAGAGGTTACACTTCTGCAGTCCTTTCTCCTGGTCAGACCACAAATGGAATATTGGGTTTGGTTTTAAGACATATACTTGAGGAAGGATGCTGAAGAGTGACCAGAGGAGGGCAATCAGGATACTGAAGGGCCTTGAGTCCATGTCATAGAAGGAAAGGTAATGGAATCAGGGATGTTTGACTGGGGAGAAAGAACATTTAGAGAGGAGTGATCATTGTTTTCAAGTATCTGAAAGACTATCTCATGAAAGAGGATTTAGATTGGTTCTCTTTTCATTCAGAGGGTAGAATAAGAAGGAGGCAGATTTGAGTAACAGGAAGGCAACGTACGTGCATTAAGTAAGCACTTACTGTGTGCCAGGTACTATGCTACAACACTGGGGACAAATGCCAACTGAATGCCACTTCTCTACATAATGATAATGACTGCCTGTCCTTTGTAGTTTCCTGACTTTACAGCCATTCAGATCTCATTGGTTCTTTACAATAGCTTAGGGAGAGGTAGACCAGAAATCATTATCATTATTTTGTTGTTACTGTTGCTGTTCAGTAGTGTCCAACTCTTTGTGATCCCATTTGGGGTTTTCTTGGCAAAGATCCTGAGAGTGGTTCACCATTTCCTTCTCTGGATCATTTTACAGATGAGGAAACTGAGGCAAATGGGGTTAAGTGACTTGATCATGGTCATGCAGCTAGTAAGTGTCTGAGGCCTGATTTGAATTCAGCAAGAGGAGTCTTCCTGACTCCAGGCCTGGTGCTCCTATCCATTGTGCATCCCAGGAAGCTGAGGATCACCAAGGGAAGCTTGCATTCTAATGTTCTGAAGACAACACATAAAAGGTAGCTGAAGAGTTGTGAGTGTGTGTGTGTGTGTGTATGTGTGTGTGTGTGTGAGAGAGAGAGAGACAGAGAGAGAGAGACAGAGAGACAGAGAGAGAGAAACACCAGAAGCATAGCTGGGAGGGGAATGAACCAAGATGGAAGCCCCCCAGAAAAAATTCACTAGAGGGAGAAGGGGGGTTGACATGGTGGAGGGATGTTGCCAAGTGGGAAGGCTCCAGACTTTGGAGGAAGTTCCATAGTGAGAAGGCTGCTGAGTCACAGTGGCAGAGCCAAGAGGAGCTTGATGTAAGGACAAACCTTTTCACAATTAGAGCCATTCATAAGTGGCAGGGGTTCAAGTGTATGCTGGATCCAGCTCAAACCCAGGAGTCAGTCGTTGTATTTTCAGCATGAACAGTTAAACCTAGGAAATCAACACAACAGGGCTCAATTTAGTGTTTTGTTGATGGTTTAGACTTGAGAAAGTGAGGAAGAAAATTTCCATAGCATAAATTAGGCTTAAAAGTGTGTTGTTGATACATTTTTCCTCCCTCAGAGATCCGGTTGTTAGACATTTTCCAGCATCTTACCTGCCTGGCTTGTATCTGAGGGTAATGAGTTGTCTCTTCTTGGAGTTTTTCAAGCAGACCCTGGACAGCTCCTTTTCTAGTAGGTCATAAAGGGAAGTTCCTATTCAGACATGGCTTGGACATATTGACTCCTGAGTTCTGTTCCACCTCTGAGATTGCCATCATAGATCCAACAATAACAGAACCATGAGCTTGCAGTCAGCAGGTCTGGGTTGTTTCTAATCTCCACTTGTGTAAACCCTTCCCCCTCTTGTGATCTCTAGAAAGTGACAGTTGAATCTGCTGAGTTTTCAAGCCGTTTTCAGCCTTTTCTAGTGCTCTATGTCCCTATGATTCTAGAGCAGCTAAGTGGTGCAGTGGATAAAGTGGGGGAGCTGGAGTCAGGAAAACTCGTCTTCCTGAGTTCAAATCTGGTTTACGACACTTACTTGCTACGTGGCCCTGGGCAAGTCCCTTAACCCTGTTTGCCTCAGTTCTTCATCTGTCAGACTCATCTTCCTGAGTTTAAATCCAGCCTCAAATGCTTACTAGCTGTGTGACCTTGGGCAAGTCACTTAATCTCATTTGTCTCCATTTCCTCATCAGTAAAATGAGCTGGAGAAGGGAATGGCAAACCACTCCAGTATCTTTGCCAAGAAAACCCCAAATGGGGTCAAAAAGAGTTGGACATGACTGAAACGACTGAACAACAGTGATTCTAATGCTCTAAGATTCTCTGGTTCCTTTATTGTAACATCATCTTCTGGGCTACAGTATCAATCTATCATTCATCTTACACACCCCTGCCTGGCTAATTTTCATGAAACTTAGTGAGCATTATGCTAGGGGTGAGAGGAGGATGAGCAGCCTTGGTTCGAGGCCCAGTTCTGTCATGAGAGAAGGGAAGGGGAAGGGCACAAGTATTCATGCATTTATGAAGTACCTACTATGAGATAAAGGCTTCACAAATATTGTCTTATTTGATCCTCACAACAACTCTGGGAGGTGGGTGCCATTTTACAGATGGGGAGACTGAGGCAAACAGAGGTTAAGTGACATCTGCCTCTTACTTTGAGGACTTAGCCTGTGACACCGAACAGATTATTTCCCCTCTGTGATCTTCAGTGGCTCCATCTATAAAATAAGGATTATAATCTCTGCTCCCCTCCCTCTGTCTCCCTCTAAGTTATTGAGAAGCTCATATGAGATATAACCGGAAGCCAAGAAACTAGAAAGGACCAAGATATATGTAACAGGCTGTTATGGTTGTTGATGTCTGGAGAGATAACTAATTCAGTTCATCTCATTCAATTTATTTCAATAAACATTTTTTCCAGGACCTACTCCGTATAAGGCATGGTGCTTGGGTCACAGGAAATTTTTTTTGAGGCAATCAGGGTTCAGTGACTTGCCCAGGGTCACACAGGTAGCAAGTATCTGAGGCCAGATTTGAACTTGGGTCCTCTTAACTCCTGGGCTAGTGCTCTATCCACTCTGTGACCTAGCTGCCCCCAATTTTTTCAAGATGAAGAATGACATGATCCCTCCCCTCGAGGAGCTTACAATTGAAAGGGCTTAAAAGCAGGAAAAGTAGGATGAAATCAGGAAAGTGATGGAAGCAAAACAGACTGCTCAAAGTTTCTTTGGAAAATTTGAGGAAGATGAGATTGCTTTTAGCTGGGAAGTTTTTAGCTTCAGGGAATACTTCATGGAGTTGGTGTTACTCAAAGGGGGCTTTAAGTTTTAATGCTCTTTATAACATCCTCATGAGCTGTCACAATGGATAGAACTCTGGGCCTGGAGTCGGGAAGATCTGAGCTCAACTCTGGCCTCAGATACTGACTAGTTGTATGGCCCTGGCTAACTCACTTAGCCTCTGTTGTAGGCTCATCTGTAAAATGGAAAAGATAATGGCACCCACCTTAGAGAGTTGTTATCAGGATCAAACAAGATCATACTTTATTTGTAAAAAAGCCCTTGGAAAATTGGAAAGATCTATGTGGATTTAAACTGTTATTACTATCCATACTTTACAAACAAAGAGATTGAGGCAACTCACCTGGGGTCATATAGCTGGCAAGTCTCTGAGGCAAGCACTGAGTCTGCCCTTTTTGCCTTGGAGGTCAATCCTATTTCCTTGATGCCATCTTGCTTTGAAGGAAGAGGAGAATCTGAGAAGTGAAGATGGTGATGGGAAGGGCGAACTAGAGGGATGCATGGGGGCAGAAGTCGGTGAGATGGGGTTGTAGAAATGGAATGTGTGGAGGCGAAGAGCGTGAGGTGAGCTGATGAATTTGTATTTGATACAAAAACGACGACAACAGCTAGCATATGGCAGTTTAAGGTTTTCCAAATACTTTCTGTATTTCACATTTGATCCTCACAACAACCTTGGGAGGTAGGTGCTATTATTATCCCCATTTTACAAATGAGGAAACTGAGGCTAAGAAAACCTAAATGATTTGCCTAGGGTGACACGGCTAGTGAGTGCTTTAGGTAGGATTCAAATCAGGATCTTCTCGACTTGGACATTAGCACAGAGTGTTCCAGCACCGTGCCTAGCCATAAGCTATAGTGAACAGCTGACTACTCTTGGTCCAGAAAAGGATGTGGCAGAAAAGTTATTAGCCTCTCTTTGTGTTCTCCTTGCAGCAGCCTAGCTGGGACAAAAGAATTTTTGCTTAATTTTGACATGATTCTGACCTTAGAATTAAGGAACCAGGCTCCATCTATTCTCTTACTGGACACAAACATCCACGCATCTGGAGAAAGATACTAAGTTAGGGGTAAGGGGTCATAGGGCTCACATTGGGACTGCTTCCTCCCTTTTTCCCCAAGGATGGTCCACGGGGCATGTTATACCCCAGGCTATCCCCTAGGGTCTGGTCTAGGCCTAGGAAATTTATCTATGTTGTATCCAAGCCAAGGAGAATTAATCAGGGCTATTGGACATTCAGGAAGTAGACCTCAATAGCATGGATCAGTGAAACATGCTATCTCTGAACATAAAGGAGTTTCTCCTTATTGGAAGTCTTCAAACAAACGTTTGATGACCACTTGCTGGGTATGTTGTAGAGGGGATTTTTGTTTAGGTCTAAGTTATACTAGGTGGTCTCTGATGTTGCTTTGAACTCCGAATGAACTTGGCCCCAAAGAAGAGATGTGAAAAGACACTCCTCCCTCTCTCCCTTTGTAGAAGTGAGTGTTTGTGAGTATGGAACCTTACATCTAATGTCATATTCTTTCCATGTATTGATTATTTTCTCTCTTCTTTTTGTATTTAAAAAAAATTATTTGTAATGTGGGGTGACTTTCTATGGGAGAGGGAGAGATAGTGGGAGAAATTTGAGTAATGTAAAAATAAATTGTTGGGCAGCTACGTGGCACAGTGGATTGTGCCAAGCATGGAGTCAGGAAGACTCATCTTCCTGAGTTCAAATCTGGCCTCAGACACTTACTAGTTGTGTGACCCTGGCCAAGTCACTTAACCCTGTTTGTCTTGGATTCTCAACTGTAAAATGAGCTGGAGATGGAAATGGCAAACCACTCCAGTATCTTTGCCAAGAAAATCCCAAATGGGGTCGTGAAGAGTCTGAAACGACTGAACAATAAGAAATTACCAATAGCAATAGTTTTTTTTAAAAAAGAAATCTCATTCAACACACAAGTTACAACTCTGAGATTACATGGTGATTAGGTCACCTTACCCTTAGGTTCCCCCCCAGAGAAAGTACATCTATCTGAGAACTAACAGTTTCTTGAGAAATCCCAGTAGAGTCCTGAGTAATCTAAGGACACCAGTTTTGGATGGGTTCCCTTTCATCTAAGTGAATGGTACTAGACTCTCCACACTCTGTTCTCAAACATGGGATACTCTCACTTTTTGGATCCAGATGAACTTGGAGGCTGTAGGACTTCCACAGAGGCTTGGTGGAGATCTGAGCCAGATCCTGTCCATTTAGCATTCCTCATACCCACCCACCCACCTACCCAAGGCTCTCAGGACATGAGTATGTCTTTCTCTGCTATTGTATCTCTGTTCTGTCTCTCTCTGTCATTGTCTCCCTTCCTTATGTATCTCTTTCTCTGGATTTTTCTTTGTATATGTCTTTCTGCCTTTCTAAATGTCTATTTATATATAATGATATACATATATGTATAGATAAATATATATTTCTTTCAGTGTCTTTGTGTGTGACTTCCTCTGCATCTGTCATCTTTTTTCATGCCTGTATCTTTTTATTATTCTCCTCTACCTATAGCATCTCTTTCAATAGATCTATCCTTTCTCTATGTAGCTTAGTTGGTCTCTATTTCTGTCATTTCTCTAGCTCTGTCTCCATTCTGGGCTACTATGTTTAACTCTTCCCCTCTGTTTCTACCTCTTTCCATCTTTCAATTCTTTGTATTTATCCATGTCTCCATCTCTCTCTCTCTCTCTCAATCTCTCTCTCTCTCTCTCTCTCTCTCTCTCTCTCTCTCTGCGTCTCTGTTTCTCTGTTTCTGTTTCTCTCTGTGTCTCTCTGTCTCTGTCTCTCTCCTTCTACCTCTGTCCCTTCTAGTCTCAATTT
Organism: Trichosurus vulpecula; assembly: GCF_011100635.1. Taxonomy (NCBI): domain Eukaryota; kingdom Metazoa; phylum Chordata; class Mammalia; order Diprotodontia; family Phalangeridae; genus Trichosurus; species Trichosurus vulpecula. The sequence goes on from NC_050573.1 coordinate 86,705,878, forward strand.
CCATTAGTTTGTCTCTCTCTTCTTCCCTTTTCCCTGTAGTCATCGAGAAAACCACAAGAGCCCACCATACTACCTGCCACCACCAGTCCTACTTCCAATCTAGGCTTCATAATTAGCATGACAGGGAAGTGGAGAAAGGGTGCTCATCTTCACTGACTGCCAACCAGCTGCCTGCCACTCCCAGGGTAAGCAAGCCACTTAGCTGAAGCAACAAAGGGAGGGGCAGGAGGTGGCATGGGCCAGGCCAGTCATATCACTACCTCCACTTCCACCTTGACCACCATCTCCCATCAGACCCTGTCAGAGATAGCCCAGGACCCTGAATCCAAGAGCTTTGGCAAGAGTAAGGCTTCCACATGCTATTTTCTCTCTTTTTTTTTCTTTCTTGTGACTTTTCCCATTTTTTCTGATTCTTCTTTCACAACATGGCTGATATGGAAATGTGTTTAATGTGATTGCACATGTATAGCCTATATTAGATTGCATACTGCCTTGGGGAGGGGGAGGAGAGCGAAGGGGGAAAATTTAGAACTCAAAATCTTATAAAAGTGATTGTTGAAAACTAAAAAAAAATAAATAATTTTTTTTTTTTTTTATAAAAGAGTAAGGCTTCCAGCCTGTTGGCAGCTAAGTAGCACAGTGGGTAGGATACAGGGTCTGGAGTCGGGAAGATGAGTTTAAATATGGCCTTAGACATTTACTAGCTGTGTCACCCTGACCCTCTGTTTTCCTCAACTGTAAAATGTGGATAATAATAATAATACCTGCCTCACAGGGTTCTTGTGAGGATCAAATGAGGTAATGTTTGCAAGTGCTTAGAACAGAGCCTAGTATGTAGAAGGCACTATATAAATGCTTGTTCTCCACCCCCACCCCCATCAGTGCCTGAAGCCTTTCTCCTGGGAAGCAGCTCATGTGGAGGTACAGCCTGGTAACTGTTTCTGAAGGTGCTACAACCACATCTATTAATGATACAGAAAAGAAAGCTCCTGTCACTGAAGTCTTTGACACTGTCAAACTGTTTGACATCAGAAATTAATGTGAAAATTCCCCACCTTCTACAGGAAGCCTGCCCCAACTTCTCTTAATTCCAGTGCTTTCCCCTCTGTTAATTATTTCCTATTGACCTGATATACAGCTTGCTTTATATATATTTTGTTCGCATGTTTTCTCCCCCATTAGATTGTAAGCTCCTTGAGGGCAGGGACTGTCTTGTCTCTTTTTGTATTCCTAGCTTTTAGCACAGTGCCTGGCACCTAGTAGGGACTTAATGAATGTTTATTGACTGACTGATGAAAGAAAAGACAATACCATCTATCTGTTTTGCTGTTGTACCCTAAGGACCAGGGGATTTTTCAATCTGACTTGTAGCCAAAACTTTCCATATGTGCTGTCTCCTCTATTAGGATGTGAGCTCTTGGAACCCCCTCCCCCACCCTACTCCTATTTTTTGTATCCCCAGCACTTCACACAAAGTAGGGACTTAATAAATACCCTTTTCATTCATTCATTCTACAAGTCAACAAACATTTATTAAATTCTTAAGATGGGCCAGGCAGTGTGCTAAGGGTTGGGAATTAAAAATACAAGCAAAAAAAGAGATATTTTCTGACCTCAAGGAAGTTAATATTCTAATGGGGGAAGATAACACATAAAAGGAAATTGAAAAAGGTGGTGGTGGGGGGAAGGAAAATTATCTGTATTGGATTATGTCAGAGAAAGTCCTCTGGAGAGTTAGGAGCAGAGCACAGAAAAGAATGAAGGAATGAACATGGCTGATCTGGACACTTCCCTTTAAATGGAGGTTCTGGAAGAAATTAACCAATTAGAACAGGGGTAGGCAAATCACTGCTAGACCCAAAGCCTGCTTTTGTATGGCCATCAAATGAAGAATGACTTTTTGCATTTTTAAATAAAGTTTTACTGCATTTTTGAATGTGAAAAAAAATCCTTTGTTTGCCAACCTACAAAGATAGGTGGTGGACTGGATTTTGTTCATGGGCAGTAGTTTACTGAGTCTTGAAGTAGAGGGAAAGTGCCACAGGGCAGAGTGATCTTCCAAGGTGAGAAGGATAATGGGAATTGGTGGAGAAAGTAAAGAGTCAGGCGGGGTGGAGCCCAGAAATAGGGAAAAGCATTAGAAGGGCTGGGTGAAGAAGTGTTGAGGGAGTGAGTAGTTGATTGTCAGGGAAGTAGTTGAAGGGAAGATCTAAATGATGAAGGTATGACAGAGGGCAAAAGAGCCTCCCAGGAGGCTCATGAGGCTGAGATGAGTCCAGCTATAGTTTGGATTAAGGCTGAATATCAGAGCTGGGAACAGAGACTTAAAGGGTTCCTAGTCTAACTCCTACCTGAGAAAGGCTCCCCATTACAAGATCTGCAGTAAGTGTTTATCCAGCCTCACCTCGAAGGCCTCTGTTACTACCGACTTACTACCTCTAGTACCAAGGAACAAGGAAAATGATCTGAAGGAAAGTGAAGAATCCACTGGACACCAGTGAAGGGAGAATATTTAGACAATGCAGTGGGTTAGAGTGTTGCTCTGGGAGTCAGGAAAACCTGAGTTCAAATCTGGCCTCACATGCTTAATAGCTGTGTGACCCTGGGCTAGTACTGCCTGTGTCTGCCTCAGTTTCTTCATGTGTAAAATAGAGATAATAATAAAAAAGCACCTACCTCCCAGAGTAGTTGTGAGGATCGAATGAGGTATTTGTAAAGCACTTTGTAAACGTTAAAGTGTTATATAAATGCTAGCTATCAGAAGCAGCAGCGGCATTAAATATTATTGTCAATATACGGCAACAAGAGTGATTTAAGGTGGGAAGAAAGAGAAAAGGATTTATAAATTGTGAGGTTTGGAGAAGACCCAAATGGGTGACCAGGAAAAAATGTGAAATGTCCTTCTTGGAAGGCTTTTTATGGAGAAGTTTAGAGAGTTCTTGTCCTAGAATGGTTTACAGAGAGGAGCTGGACAGGATGGCCTCTCGGGGAGGTACTGTGGTGATCTGAGCACTTTGTTCCTCAGTATCTCACCACACAAAGCAACGACTAGGGCCTCTGAAGTGCTATGGGATTTTTGTGACTAGAAACTACAAAAATTCCCATTGTTTTAGAACCTCAAGGTTTACAATGTACTTTCTGAATAATAGGCCTGGGACAGAAGGAGTGCAGATACAAACAATCCCCATTTTACAGATGAGGGAATTAAGATTCAGAGATGTGTCATTACTTGCTCAGAGCCATATAGTTAGTAAATTTGGAGCTAGGAGCCTAGGAATCTTGGAATTGGAAGTTACCTGAGAGCCACCTTATCTAACCCCTACCTGTAAAAGAATCTCTCTCCAGCAAACCCTAGGAATGGTCATCCAGCCTTTGTTTAAAGACCTCCAGTGAAGGAGAGCTGCCTGCCCCGCCGCAAGTACGCCTCAGGTGATAGGGTCATTTTTTTGTTTCAAGCCTAATTCTACCTCTTTGCAATTGCAACCTGCTGCCCTTAGATCTCCCCTCCCTTCTTTTCCCCTTCCCTCTCTTTTCTCCTCTCCCTTTCTCTTCCTTCTTTCCTTCCTTTCTTCCCTTCTTCCTTCCTTCCTTTTTCTTCTTTCTTTCTTTCTTTCTTTCTTTCTTTCTTTCTTTCTTTCTTTCTTCTTTCTTTCCTTCCTTCCTTTCTTCCTCTTTGTTTCTTTGTTTCTTCCTTCCTTTCTTCCTTCCTCTTTCTTCTTTCTTTCTTTCTTTCTTTCTTTCTTTCTTTCTTTCTTCTTTCTTTCCTTCCTTCCTTTCTTCCTCTTTGTTTCTTTGTTCCTTCCTTCCTTCCTTCCTTCCTTCCCTCCTTCCTTCCCTCCTTCCTTCCTTTCTCTGTCTCTGTCTCTGTCTCTGTCTCTCTCTCTCTCTCCACTCTTTTGTCCCATTCCTTTCCTTTTCTTTCCTTTCTTCTCCTTCTCTTTCCTTTCCTTTGTCATATAATCCTGTTCATCTTAGTTGTGTGGGGCATTATACTCCTATCTACCACTCACCTTTCCTTTACCCTCTGTGTAACATGCATTGTTATCTTGTTGGAGGCAATGATGTTATAAGTCTCGCTGCCATAGAGAAACACTAGAAAAATATTTGGACTGAAAAGATAAGTCCTTTGCTTCTATGGTAAAGTTTGGGCAGTGCTGGTAAATGTTTAACAGCTGGCTTTCTAACCCCCCACTCCCACCCCCACCCCACCCCAACCCCTATGTATAGGTGAAACACTATTTTTTGGAGGGGGGAAGGCAGGGCAATTGGGATTAAGTGACTTGCCCAAGGTCACACAGCTAGTAAGTGTGTCGTGTCCAAGGCTGGATTTGAACTCAGGTCATCCTGACTCCAGGGCAGGTACTCTACTCACTGTGCCACCTAGCTGCTCCTAGATGAAACACTTTTAAGCTTAATTTGCATTATTAGCATTTTCTCCATCACTTTCTTAAGTCTAAACAATCAATAAAACAATAAATCAAGCCCTCATGTGTAGATTTGCTGATTGCTGAGGTGTAAATGCTCATACTAAAAATTTAATAATTAGCACTTGTGAGCTGGTCAGGGTTCACTCCAGCACACCTCTAGTTTGGGGTCAGCACCTCTGTAATTATTCAAAACTTTGTCCATCTATCCACACAGGAAAATCCAAATGGATGAAGAATGTCCATTTTCCAAATTTTGTCCAATAGTATATAATCCTGGCCTCAGAGTTTAAAAGAAAAAGAGTAGAATCAACTATTTTCAGGATGTTGAAAAATATTTTTACTGACCACAAACAAATAATAAAAAAGAAGGAAAAAAAACTAATTAAACCAACCAACATATTAACTATGTCTGATAATATATGCAATGTTCCATACCCATAGTCTTCCACCTCTTCAAAGAAAGGGGATATATTTTCCCATCCCTTTTTTAGGGAGAAGATGTCATTATAGTTATATAGCATTCAGTTTAATTTTTTTGTTCTTTTCTTATGCATTATTGTAGTTATCGTCTATGCTGTTTTCCTGGATTTTCTTTCTTTACCTAGCATCAATTCATATAAATCTTATCATTAGACTATTTTCTTTCTTTTTTTTTGGAGGGTGGAAGGCAGGGCAATTGGGGTAAAGTGACTTGCCCAAGGTCACACAGCTAGTGAGTGTGTCAAGTGTCTGAGGCCACATTTTGAACTTAGATCCTCCTGACTCCAAGGCAGTGCTCTACTCACTGTGCCACCTAGCTGCCCCTCATTAGACTATTTTCAAACAATGTAAGATTGTGTTAGCCTTTTGGTTTCCACATCGAACTGTTGACTCTTTTGTGTTTACAATCCACCAAATTCTTCCCAGAACTTTCTCAGATGAATTGCCATGCATCTTGCATTGATGGAGTTCATTTTTAGAACCCAGGTGTAAGACTTTATATTTATGCATTTGTGTGAAGGACCTCTGATAGCATTAGAGCAAAGAACATCTCCGAGAGAGATCATAGTCTATATCTGATAAGGCCCAGATATCTGAGGTACATAGAGATTAAGTGCTTTGCCTTGCTGGAAAGGGGAATACTCAATCAGTGCTCAAAAATCCAAAGACATGGGTTGAAATTCCAGCTTTGCTGATTATTACCTATGGGACCTAGGACAACTCACTTTTCTTCTACATATGGTAGTTTCCCCTTCTGTAAGATAAAGTGGTTGAACTGATGACTGATAGGGTCCACTCCATCTCTAAGTCTATGATCCTAAGCATCAGAACCAGATTTGAAGCCTGGTCTACTTGACCTGAAGACCAGGACTCTTCATTCATGTTGCCTCTATAAAGCCCTATTAAATGTTATCTTACTAAAACTCAGTCCAATGGTCTAACCTGTAGGATGGTTTTTGATCCTGACTGTTATATAACATGTTAGATGCTGCAATGACCATGATCAGTTGGTCAAAAGGCATTTGTTAAGCACCTACAATGTTCCAATACTACATGGAAATGCAAACACAAAAAAATGAAACAATCCCCTGACATCAGGGAGTTTGCTTTTTATCAGTGGGAAATAGCATATGCATATATAAATATATGCAATACACACATGTGTAATTGACTCCAAGTCAAGTCAACAGATGTTTTTCAAGTACTTACTCTTCAGCAGGCACTGTGCTAAGTTCTGGAGATACAAAGAATGACAAAAACCCAGTCCCTGCCCTCAAGCAGCTCCCATTCCAATGGGAGAGACAACACAAAAGCAACTATGTGCAAACAAGATATATCCAGAGTAAACTGGAGGCAAACTTAGAAGAAAACCTTAGTATTAAGAGGGATAGCGAAAGGTTTCTTGTAGAAAGTGAGACTTTAGCTAAGACTTGAAGGAAGCCAGGGAAGCCAAGAAATGGCTGTGAGGAGGAGGAACATTCCAGGCATGTGGGACAGCCAGTTAAAAGACATGGAGCTTGGAGATGAAGTGTTGTGTGGGAAGAACAGCAAAAGAGGCAGTCATGCTGGATTGTAAAGTACTTGGAGGGGAGTAAAGTACAAGAATACTGGGAAACTAGGAAGGGGGCAAGTAATGAAGGGCATTAAAAGCTGGACAGAGAATTTTCTATTTGATCCTATAGGTAATAGGGAGCCACTGGCATTAGTTGAGTTGGGGGGGTGATGGGTGACATGAATCAGACTTGCCCTTTTGTCCACTGCTCTTTGCACTACACTGTGCCATCTTTCCTCCTCTGATTCTCTGTGCTACCTTTTCCAGAGATACTCATTACTCTTAGGTGGCAAAGAAGGGTTTCTAAAGGTTTATTTGGATCTAGTGGAGCTCATTAGGGCATTGCTGATTGTTAAGGGACCTTCCTCTTGGGATTATGGGACAACATAGGTAACAAATCCTATTGGGAATGCATTTTGAGATCTCTGTGCCCAAAGACGCTCCTCCTTGGCTGGTGGGAGAGAAGTGGCACTGAGGCCTAATCAGATCTACCTGGGACTCCAGGAGGGATGGTCAGGCTTAAGGAGCAACCTTCCCCCTTAAACTGTAGGGATAGGAAGATGGAAAGTCTCTTTGAAAAAGCTTTTTGAAATATCTTGTTCTCTCTCAGACAAAGAGGTCCAAAAATCTGGTTGTGTTGACAGGGTCTGGGGGGGGCAGATCTTGGGGGATCTGTCCCTCAGATCATTGGGGGACAGAAGCATCAAGTCCCTTTGCCCTCAGCCTTGAGCAGAGAAGGACTGTGTGAGTGGGAGAATGGAGAGAAGTTGGTCCCCTCCCCCCTGGTTGCTAGGGAGACCTCTCCCACCCCAACCCCCTGCCTTGGTCGTGATTTTTAGAGGTTGTTAAGGAGTCTGTGGGTGGTCCAGGCAGTAGACAGGGGAAGGGGGTCTGGATTATAAAGTCCATGTCTGACAATTGGTAAAGAGAGAGTACTGAGAGACTAGGGATGTACCAGGTGGTGGGAGGGAGAGCTGAAGTGGGAATGGAAGCTGGGGAGAGAATCCTCCAAGGTCATTGTCCTTTCTTAGGTCTTGTGGGGGTTCCTCCAAGTCTAGCCTAGGATTCAAGAATCATAAAACATCAGAATTATAAGGGACCTTAGAGATCATTGGGACCAGTTTCCTTGTTTATGGTGGAGTAAGGTAAAGCTCAGAGAAGGGGAATGATTTGTTCAGAGTCACAAAGGGACAGCAATAGATTTAGAACCCAGGTCATCTGCCTCCCAATCCAGTGCTCCCACTGAACCCTGAAGTCTTTCCAGAGCTTCCCTCAACTTCTCATCACTATAACGCACCCCTAACACTCACCCCTACCCCAACTCCTCCTCATCCATGGCTATGAGAGAGCAATGTAAACAGAAATGAAACACACAAAGACAGAGAAGCAGAGACAGAGATGGACTGACAGAGAAAAGTACAAAGAGGAGGGAGGGAGGGAGGAAGAGAGAGAGAGAGATCTACTCTGGAGATTCTTGCTTATCTGGCAATAGCCTCTTCCCACTCATCCACTCCCTCCCTTCTTCCTTGGCTTCAGTCACATCGCTGTTAAAACCCTGTCTCCTCCAGGGAGTTTTCCAGTTGAATAGAAGCTCAGAAAAAGTGAATGTTTTATCCAGAATCATAAAGGGGCAGTACTAGGTCTAGAACCCAGGTCACCTGGCTCCCAGTCCAGTGCTCTCACAAGGGAAAAAGTGAAGGTTGTTCTTGGTCCAGTCCCTCCTTTTTCAGACTGGTCATATGAGAAACTCTCCCTCCCCAGCCACAAATGTGATGACCCTAGACTTGTAAGCAAAGTCCGTGCTTCCCATTTCCATGTTCTGTTCTCTCTCTCTCTCCCTCCCTCCCTCCCCCCCCCTCTCTCTCTCTCTCTCTCTCTCCCCCTCTCTCTCTCTCTCTCTCTCTCCCCCTCTCCCTCTCTCTCTCTCTCTCTCTCTCTCTCTCTCTCTCTCTCTCTCTCTCTCTCTCTCTCCCTCTCTCTCTTGCCAGGAAACCTTTAAGGGTAAGGACTGTGCCACTCACTCTATCTAGCACTCTAGGCAGAGAAGGGATTTAAGCTTGGTTTGGGAGGAGGAAAGGACAAGAGATGGTAAGGATTCTGATGGTAATCACAATGGAGAGGTATTACAGTGGTAGTGAAAATGATGAGGACGATGGTGGCAATAGTGATGATGGAGATAATAGTGCTGGTGACGTTAAGGATGGTCATGATGATTGTGGCAATATTGCCTTCAGTGATAGTGATGTTGGTGATGACGGTAATGACAGTTCTAGTAATGATGACCCTGATGACAGCGATGGTGATGACGATGACCATGGTGGTTACAATGATAATGGTGGTATGGTAATGACATTTGGTTATCCTGACCTTTATGATGATGATGATAGTGGTGGTGGAGGTAATCTAATTATTGGTACTTTGGTGGTGACGAGGATGATGAGGATGATGATGATGAGGAGGAGGAGGAGGATGGTGATGGAAACTGGACTGCCAGCTCTCTACATATGAATGCTTATCCTACAAAAGAGTACCTTCCAAGAGTATCTTCCAGCCTCCTTAAGGCAAACCTCCCTCTTCTCTCAGACTTGGGATGTGCTTCTAGGAGCAACTCATGGTCAGGGAAATCTTCAAGTGATGGTAAAAGCAATAGAACCCTTGGAATTCAATCCTGTGACCTGGTCCCCTGGGTATGTGCCTTATTGGCTCTCTTTGAGCAAGGTCTCGCAAGGCAATCTGAGCATCCAGAGGAGAAAATAATTGGATACTTGTTATGGAAGCAATTTCTTCAGATTCAGAGGGGAAACAGAGGGAGTGATAGAATGTTAATTAAGGACACTTCTACGTAACTATCCCTGTCTCTGCTCCCCCAAACTCTCCTCCCACATTCCCAGCCCAGATGCTGTGGGGCCCTAGGCAGGAACTGCTAAATTTAGCAGAAATCCCAAGGCATCTGTTCTTTCCAACACAACCTAGTTACCTAGGGGTTCAAGACTGACTCACCAAGGCTCAAAAGAACCTTGGGACAGGCCCCAGGTCCCTTGTAGACTAACAGGATCTCAGAGCTGGCAGGGACCTCAGAAAGCATCTAGTCTAACTCATAAGTGAGAAATCATCTCTACAATAGTCCCTGACATGTCATCATCCAACCTCTCCTTGCAAACCTCCAGTGATGGGCAACTTACTACTTTATAAGGCAACCCATTCCATTTGTGGATAACATGAATTATTAGAAAAATATTTATCATACTCAAATCTTTCCCTGTAACTTCCACTTACTAGAGGGAGTGAATCTAAGAACAATGTTATTTTATTCACATCTCTGCCTCCCTGTGATAGAATCCTGAAGACAAGCTGGAAAGAATTTGGCCATCTACTTCCAAGTCTCCCAGTTCAGCAGGTAAATTATTTCCCAAGACTGACATAAAATTCTACCTTCTGTCTATGAAACCACAGATTGTCATCCTCAGGATGGGTAGAAGGAATCTGAGCTCTCTCCAACTGATGGGACCTGCTATAGCCCTGTCTCATGAGACAGCTCAGCAGGTATTGAGGAAGGTAACTGTCTGTGTGACCTAGGTGCTTATGTTCCTGAATCCCAGCCTTCACATTCCACAGATGCCTCTGCCCTACAGCCCTCTCTTAGACTGGTGAGTCCCTGGCCCATATATGTATTTCATACCCCCAGGCCAGGAATGCTCACTTCACTCTTAATTTCACTCTTCACTCATGGGACTTCCCCACCTTCCACCCCAAAGCCTTGTCACACTGCAAATGCTTCAGAGCCCTGAGTGGTAAGTTATCTTGTCCCAACCCCTTGCTAGCTACCCTTTATATGTAATCTTCCTTCATTAGAATGTAACCCCCTTGAGACACACTTTTTTTTTCTTATATTCGCATGCTCAAAGCTTATCACAGTGCTTGGAACTTAATATGTGCTTTGTGTGTCCATCTATCTATCTATCTGTCTACTTCTGTCTTTGGGTGGAATGCTGGGTCTGGAGCCAGGAAGACTTGAGTCCAACAAATCCAGCCTCTGACATTTATTAGTTGTATGACTTTGAGCAAATGACATCATCGCTGTCTGCCTCAGTTTTCACAATTACCAAATGGGATAACGATAGCACCTACCTCCCATGGTTGTTGTGAAGATCCAATGAGACAGTATTTGTGAAGTGCTTAGTACAGTGCCTGGCACATTTTAGGCACGTAATAAATGCTTGCTTCCTTCCTTCCTATTGGACTGGTACCTGTATTGACCTGTTGATGCCTAGTAGATTAGAAAGAGCCCTAGGCTGGGAGTCAGGAGACCTGAGTCTGAGTTCAGGCTCTGCCACTAACTCAGTCTTGTTACGTATCCAAATATACATGTGCAGACATGCACACGAGCACGTGAGCGAGAGCACACACACACACACACACACATGCACACACACACAAACACACACACAAACACATACACACGGTACTGGGTCCATTGACTTATGGCCAAGTGTCCTTTATTTTCTCCAGAAATTACTGAATTCAGCAATGAGATGTCCAATCTGTCTATGGCTTTTTTGTCATCAAAGCACACGCACTCTCCTGGCTTAAAGTCTCAGTTGAGTCTCTTGACCTCCACCAGTCCCAGGACCTGTTATGCTCCAGATTCTTTCAGATGACCACACCCCAAAAGACTAAAATGCATCCTGGGGATCTACAGCTAAAGTCACCCCCTCAATCAACTTTAGCACTAATTCATACCCACCTTCATGCCAGCCCACCAAAGCCCTGGATACAGCTCACAACTGTATAAAATACCACAACCACTTAAGGGTTTAGCCTAACTTGCCATAACCTTTTCAATTATATAACCAAGAAATTTACTGACTCAGCCAGTCAGAAAATATTGACTAAGTGCTTCGTATGTGTAAGGCAATATGCTAAACAGTGGGGACACAGAGAAAGGCCAAAGTCAGTTCCTTCCCTCGAGCAGTCATGTTCAAGTGGGGGAGACAACGTGAAAATAAATATGCACATACAAGATGCATTCAGTAAAGGGGCTAATTTCAGGTGGAAGGCACTAGCATTGAGGGAGGCCAGAAAAGATCTCTTGTAAACTTTGGGATTTGAGCTGAGATTTAAAGAAACCCAGGGAAGGCAAGAGGCAGAGATAAGGAGGGAGAGAATGGTGGGGGGCAGCCAGTGAAAATGCACAGAGTTGGGGGATGGAGTGTCATGTTGGGGGAGCAGCAAGACCAATGTTGCTGGATTTTAAAGTACTTGAAGAAGAATAAGGCGTAGGAAGCCTGGAAAGGTGGGAAGGAGGCAGGTAGAGAAGGGCTTTGAAAACCAGAGAGAGGAGTTGATATTTGATCATGGAGGTAATTAGGGAGCCACTGGAGTTTACTGACTAGGGTGGGGTGACATGGTTACACCAGTACTTTAGGAAGATCATGTTGGCAGCTCAGCAGAGCATGGGCTGGAATGGGAAGGAGCTTGATGGAGAGAGATCGGCCAGAAGGCTGAGAGTGGCTGAAGGTAGTCCAGACAGGAGGTAATGAAGACCCTAACCAGGGCAGCAGCTGTGTGAGTGGAGAGAAGAAGACACAACATGAGACTATCATGGAGGTAGAAATGATGAGATTTGGCCACAAATTGGATATGTGAAGTGAGTGCAAGTAAGTCTAGGATGACACTGAGTTTCCAAGCACAGGTGACTGGAAGAACTGTGGGGCCCTCAACAGTAAGAGTGAAGATTAAAAGGAGGATTTGGGGAAAAGACAGTGGGTTTAGTTTTGGGCATATTGACTTAGAAATATCTGTAAATAGTAAATAGTAACTGTTTCTCTTTTAGCCAACAACCCTGATGGTATTCCTCTCCCAGTTTGATTTTTTTCTTTGTTTTTGGATTAAAGGGGCCATCCCTTGACTCACTTCTTAAAGAAGCCTATTCACTGAATGGGCATTGCCTCACTCAAAGTGAGAACCTGAAAAGGCCTTAGCCTGAAAAGGCCAGGATCTCCCAATGCATCCTGGGCCATCTCCAGTCATCCTGATGAATATCAGGCCACTGGACTCAGGTGACCCTGGAGGAGGAGGTGAGGCTGGTGACTTTGCATAATCCTCCTTCACTCAAATCCAAGTCAACTGCAAGTCATGTCATCATTCCCTGACGTCATGGTCCTCTTCGAGAACGAAAGACAAACACAATCTATGGGATCTCTAGTTTGACCTGTCCAATGGGCAGTTGGATATATGAGACTGGAGGCCAGTGGAGAGTTAGGGCTAGATAAATAGGTCTGAGAATCCTCTGCATAGAGATGATAGCTGTATCCATGGTAGCTGATGAAATCACTAAGTGAGAAGGAGAAGAGAAGAGGGTCCAGGACAGGGCCTTGGGGGACACCCACAGTTAATGGGCATGATCTGGAGAGAAATCCAGCAAAGGAGACTGAGGAGTAGTAGTCAGATATATAGAAGAACTAGGAAAGAGCAGAGTCACAAAAACTTAGAGAAAAGAGTATCCAGGAGAGGAGGGTGATCAATAGTATCAAAAGTTATGGAGAGTTCCAAAATAATGAGGACTGAGAAGAGGCCATCAGATTCGGCAATTAAGAGATCATTGGTAATGATAAAGAGTGTGATTTCAGTTGAATGATGAGGTTAAAAGTCAGATTACAGAAAGTTTGGGAAAGACTGAGACGAAAGAAAGTGGAGGTACTAATGAAAGACTATTTTCTCAAGGAGTTAAGCTACAAAAGGGAAAGAATTTTAGGGCAATAGCTAGTGGGGATGATTGGATCAATGAGGAGACATGATGACCATGGTTATAGGTAGTAGGGAAGCAGCTGGTATAGACAGGAAGAGATTGGTTAGTGAGAGAGTTGGAATGATTGAGAGGTGATCTGCTGAAGAAGGAAGAATGGGATGGGAACATGGGAGCATAGAGAAGAGTTTGTCTTGACATGTAGAACGGACCAGACCACTTCTTCATGTTAATTGAAACTGAAGGAGGAGGTAGGAGGGGAAATCATTTGAGTGATGTAAGAGGAGGAGGAAGGGAAGAGAAGGAGCTCATGGTAAATGGATTTCAGTTTTTCAGTAAAATAAGAAGCAAGGTTCTCAACTGAGAAGGTGGGAAGACAGGGTGTCCTTAGTTTGGAGAAGTATGAAAAGGTCTGGAAAAGCCACTGTGGTAAGTGGGATAGTGAATTGAATAAGGAGGTATAAAAGGACTCAGCTAAGTTTATGTAACATAAATCTGTAGTGGACCTTTTCAGTACAGTTTCATAATTTTCTCAGGCTCCTTTCAGAATCAATTGAGCAGGAGCAAAGGCAGTTGATGGTGAGAATAATCCAAGGTTGTGGCTTAGAAAGGCATGATTGATGATAGGATGGCAGGGGGGCAGGGGGTACTATGGTTGTAGAGGGCAGTACTGAGTTGAACTGGTTCACCAAGGGGTTGAGATAGGGAAGGGAGCACAGTGCTGCTTGTGAATGAGTGATGGCCTAAGAAAGAACTGGTGAGGACAAAGAACAGGTGGTCATGAGACAGAGAGAAAGAGAGAGTGATAAAGAGATATGATCAGGAAAAATAATTCAGAGTTCATGAATGTGGAAGGGGAACACTTGTGGGTGAGGACAAGATCAAGGGCATAACCATCTCTGTGCCTCATAGTATTGTCTAGTCACTAGACTATACCATAATCACTCATATGGGAATACCCTTTACCATTTTCAAAGCATATTTTAGACTCCAGTGGATGGAGAACTGGCTTTGGAGAGAGGAAGGCATGGGTTCAAATCCTTCCTTTGGAACTCACTAGCTCTGTGACCCTGAATGGTTGTCAATTATGTGTTAGCGGAGAGAGTTTCCATACCGGGGGTTCCCCAGGTCACTCCCTTCCTGTCCATTCTCTGCTCCCACCAAAAACATGCCAGCCAATTAATTAATTATTTGGGAAAGAAAAGAACATGTTTTGAGATTTTCACAACTAGTAAATTTTATTTTATTATGCACTAGAACAAATATTCAAATAAATAAATCAGAAAAAAGAATAGAAAAAGAACTCTTTATGTTTTTCAAGAAATCTTTCCTACCTCAACAAGAGTTGCAACATACCCAAGGCACTGTCCTCCACCCATAGCTTGAAGACCTCCAGGGAAGGGGAGTCTGTTACCTTCCAATACGGTCCATTCTCCTTCTGACCAGCTACCATTATTAGGGGAAGTTCCTTACTTCAAACCTATATCTGCCTCTTTACATCCTTAAACCACTGATCCTAATTCTTGAGATGGGTCTATAGAGTAAAAAGCTTGCTGTATTGAAGTCAGAAAACTTGGATTGAAATCCTTACAACAAGTCACTTTACTGCTTTGGGCCTCCTTAACTGTAAAATGGATCCACCAATGTGCAGGGGCAAAGAACTCTTCCTTTGGTTTCCTTAATGTTTTGTGTACGCTAACAACTTGTGATTTCTCGTGAAATATAGTCATTCCCAGTGACCCAAACCTAGATAACTGAATGTCTGAGAGCTGTCTGATTCTCAGAGACCTTAAGTGAGTTGCCCAGGGTCACACACCTGGTGAGGGCCAAAGGAAGAATTTGAACCCACACAGAAATCGCTTGAGCCACCACACTATTTCGATTTAAGTGAGAAACTCAGTGTATGCAGTATTTAATATTAGATATAAAACAATAACGTGCCTACAGAGCTTTGACATCATCCAAGGATCTTCCCACCCATTTGCTCCTCATAGTGGTCTTAGGAGATCATTCGGGCAGGGATTTTTTTCTCCCTTTTAACAATGAGGGAAATGAAGTTTAGAGGAGCTGAGTGAGCCAGGACACTGGCTCTGAGGTGACATCCAGGAGCAGAGCTCAGACCATCTTCTAAGAGCTAGTCCCACTCCTCACTATCCAGATTTTTCCATTTCCTATCTAACAGCTGCTTCCCCTTGGAGATGCCTCTGATCTGGGTGCTCCTCTTCTGCCTGGTGAGTCCCTGTCTAGGCACCCAGGTCAAGGTCCCTCCACTGCTGGCTCTACTTCCCACTCTCCAGACTCCTCCGTTCCCTCCCCTTTCCTTGCTTTCCAAATCCCTTTATGTGATGTCTTCTCCCATCAGAATGGAAGCTCTTTGAGGGTAAGAGCTGTTTTTTTGGCTTGTATTTGTATCCCCAGTGCTTAGCACACTACCTGGACCAAAGTAGGTGTTCAGTAAGAGCTATTCATCAATTTGGTCCGGGGCTCTGGCTAACATACCTTGTTACTGTTTGGTACTACCCACTAATCATCGATCATTAAACCAGAGCTAGAACCACTTAGAGGTTACCCATTCATTTTCCAGACGGTAAAACTGAGGCACAGACAGGTGATGTGACTTGCTCAGAGTGACATAGGTAGTACTTGGTTGAGCCAAGATTAGAAGGCAGGTCTTCTGACTCCAAAATACAGCATTCTTTCTAACACCCCACACTGCCTAATGATGGAGAAGAGGCTTAGATATCTCTGCTATGAGGCAGGGTCTGACTGATGGGCCCTTTGCCTTCCCTCCTCATCCTCCGATGGCTCTTCTGGGGGCCCACATTGGGGGCTCAGGGCAGATGTGACCGGGTTTAATTAGCACCTGGAACACAGAACTAATCAGTGCAACATAGTTGGCTTCACAAAGAGAAAGTTCATGCATCCCAGACATAGATCAAACCTTGACCTTGGCTCCAGACTGGGTCCTGATTTGGGTCCTGGTTTGCGCCCTGAGCCTGTTCCCCGAAAGAGCTTAGTATAGACTAAGGCTTAGAGTCACAGCCTTAGATGATTT
This sequence comes from Trichosurus vulpecula, assembly GCF_011100635.1. Lineage (NCBI taxonomy): Eukaryota > Metazoa > Chordata > Mammalia > Diprotodontia > Phalangeridae > Trichosurus > Trichosurus vulpecula. Next base: position 86,722,137 of record NC_050573.1, read on the forward strand.
CCCTAGGGCAGTGATGAATGTGGTGGGGTGATTTAGAGAAGAGCTGGGGGTATAGTATAGGAAGGGACAGTCCTACTGTACAGATGATCCCCTCAAAATGTTTGCACTCTGGGACAAAGACCCATTTGTAGCTCTGTACACATTTAATCTTAACCATGTCTATGGACAGAACCCTGATCAGAAACTGAGCCCTCACCTGCCCACAGACTGAGCCCTGGTCTAGATCACACACTGAGCCCTAACTCCAGCCACAAACTTAATTGCTCTGCCCTCATGAAGATGTATTCTGTGCTACCTGAGCACAGCCACTGAAGTTGGAAAAACCTCATCTCTCTGTTTCCCTAAGCAACCCCCCTCAGTTCTGTCTGAGAGGGGAGGTCCTCCCTCCCACGCCTCCAGAGCTGAGCTCCATGCCCTACTTCTCCACACTCAGAGGGGGTGGCATACATTAGCCGGCTTCCCAGGTTCCTAGGAAACAATTCCGGGAAGAGGCCTCAGGGTTGGTCTTGGCCTGGCCTCCTCTCACCAGGACATAGACTTTAGCACCACTATTAAAAGAGCAGAGGCAGGGAGACAGCTCAGCAATATCTACCCAACTCTCTCCCCTGTTTTGAAGAGTCAGACTATTAAAGCGAGAAGAGGCCTTAGGGACTTCCCGTCCAGCTTCCTCATTTTATAGAGTAGGAAGATGAAGTAACTGAAAGGCAATCTTGTTCAGGGTCACAAAGTGAATCTTTGACAAAGTTGGGATTTGAACTCAGGTCTCCTGATTCCCAGCTGAATTAAGTCTCTTTTTTTCTTTCTACTGCACCATGGGTTCAGCCCAATCAATTTTAGTTCTCTCTAACATTACTTTTATTTAGCTTACTAAGTACCTCCTGGTGTCTAGTTCTGTGCTCAGGTCCTTTGAAGAGGAAAGAGAAAGAGAGAAAGGAGACGCTGGGCTCACTCTTGGAGGAGATAAGGCTCATGTATAGGAGAACGCTGATTTTAAATTAGCAATATGCTAGCAGGCATGTTTTTGGCAAGGATCCAGATGAGCTTCATAGGTCAGTAAAGAAGTTGGATAGATCTGATGAATTTGCTAAGAGACTGAGCCATTGGGCAGGAATAGCAGGAAGGACACTGATCAGAGGAATTCCCCAGTCAACTCAATAAACTTAGAGGAAGGAAAGTCTTTGTTTGGACCCTAGAGGGTCTGGACATTCTTGGCATATCCTGAAGGACGGACTTGAGTGACCAGGGCTGCCCTCAAAAGGATTAGGTGATTGACTCTTGAGAGGATAGATTTTTATTCCATGGTCTATAAAAGGAGACCCCATTGAGGACTCTGGACTATTATCCCCATTTTACAACAGAGGGAAACAGTTTAAGTGACTTGCCCAGGGACATGCAGCCAGTAAATATCTGAAGCTGGATTTGAACACAAGTCTTCCTGACTCCAGGCCCAGCACTCTACCCACCATGTCACCAGCTGCCTCTTACTTGGAATTTTTAGCCTTCTACCCTTCTTATAGATTCTTCTTCCTTCCGTACCTCTCTCTCTGGGCCCATTCAAAGGAGCACTGAAAGTTGAATTTGGAGAGGCATATCTATGTGTGTTCATAGATATGGCCTGGATGATATGAGTTTCTGAGTTCTGGCTTTCTCGTGGAGTTCTAGGATAATGTTGCTGCACCCTCATCTTAGGACCTTGATGGAAGCCAGAAAAGAAAGGATCTGGAAACAAGGGGCCAAAGAGAATAGTTTCCTTAGGTCAACCTCCAAGATTGGCCAGCCTCAGTCCATGTAAGGCTGTGGCTTAGGAAACCCTAGATTGTAAACCATGGGATGCTGGGTAATGTTTAACAACCTCCTTTCCCCATTAAAATATACTCATGACACATTTTTAAGTTTAATATGCATTTTTTAAACATTTCTCCTATCACTTTCTTAAGTCTGGACAATCAATAAAAAATAAATCAACTTCTGCAAATTGGGTTTTCTAGACAGAGCTGGTAGAGCCCCAAGCACAAACGGTTCCTTCCATCCTGGACCATGTAGATTTTGTCTGAGGATGGGCCAAGCTGAACATGATCAATGGATTCAGGGTGCATACTGAGATGCTAAAATTTATTTTACGGAACCATACATATTTCTATAAGGGCTTTTCTTTTTTTTCCCCAAAGGCGAGGTGAGAGGGGGTGAAAGTAGATTTTTGTTAGTAGATAAAATAATTGTTTTTTTAAAGAAAATTACTTGGCTTCAGAAGGCAGAACTCTGAGCAACGGGAAGAAGTTACAAAGAGCCAAATTTAGGTGTGATATTAGGAGAAACCTCTCAGAATCCCAGCCATCCCGAAGTGGAGTGGACTGCTTCAGGCTGGTGAGCTCCCATTTCCTGGAGGACATGAAGTATGACTGCATGGCCACTTATTGGGCATGTTGTACTTGAAAGGGAATCGATTGTTCAATGCCTGGTACCCTTTGCGGTCCCTTCCGACTCTAAGATTCTGGGATTGCCTGAAGAGCTTTGAAAGGCAGTGCTAGTCTTCCATGAATGAATTTTTCTTTGCTCATCTCCAATTTTCACTGACTCATTCCTTTGTGGCAGTTGTTTTCAGTTGGGGAGGTAGCTTTGCCCAAAGCCTCCAGTCAGACATAGAATGAGAGATTCACAGAATTTTGGAATTAGACTCCTAGTATCCTAGAGTAAGAAAGTAGCTTTGAGGCAGGTCCTCTAGCTCATCCCCATCCCATGCAGGAATCCCTCTATAACTCCCTTGATGGGAGGTCAGGGGTCATCAGCTTCTGCTGACAGGAGCCCAATACTTAACGAGATAGCCCATTTTGTTATGGGACCACTCTGAATGCTAGCTCTTTTATCAAGTCAAAACCTTCCTCCAGGTAACTTCAGCTTGCTGGTGTTAGGACTACGCTAGGCAGAACACGATCACAGGATCTCTGAATTGTTAGGGAACACAGGTGCTCTTTAGTCCAACCCATGGGAATCCTGTCAGAAACACCCCCACAAAATCATTGAAACCTTAGTGGCCATCTCATCCTACCCATACTCCAAAAGGGATTCCTACTACCATCTACATGACAAGTGGTCATCCAGGCTCTTTTTGATATTATTATTATTTTTTTGGAGGGGGGGGAGGCAGGGCAATTGGGGTTAAGTGACTTGCCCAAGGTCACACAGCTAGTAAGTGTGTCAAGTGTCCGAGGCTGGGTTTGAACTCAGGTTCTCTTGACTCCAGGGCTGGTGCTCTATTCCCTGCCCCACCTAGCTGCCCCATCCAGCCTCTTTTGGAAGACCAGGAGCGACATTTGCCAATCTCTAGTTCTATAACATCTTTCCTGCTCTCTCAGGTAGCCCTGTGGTCGCTGATGATGGTTCAGCAATCACGTATGTCAATTTTTATAGTATCCTCAGATGGTATCTTTCCTTGGCCATGGAAAGAAGCTGGCTGCTCCCTTATTAGGGAAGGGAAGGAAATAAGCATTTATATAGTGCCTACTATGTGCCAGGCAATGTGCTAAGTGCTTTAACAAATACCATCTTACTTGATCCTCACAAAAACCCTGAAAATTAGGTGCTATTATTATCATCTTCATTTTGTAGTTGAAGAAACTGAAGCAAAAAGAGTTTAAGTGACTTGCCTAGGGTCACACTGCAGGTAGATTTGAACTCAAGTCTTCCTGATTCCAGGCCTAGCATTCTACCCACTGAGTCACCAGCTGCCTCTTATTAGCTTATCTAGAGCCTCACTCTTCCAGACCAAGGTGGCAACATTCCCTCGGGCTGTCTTTTTTTCTAATGCTATCAGCTTGAGTCCCCCATTGTTAGCCACCATATTTCCATTTAACCATTTAGCCTTAATTATCTTTTACAAAGTGATGTTTACTTCAAAGACATAACAACAACATTTTCCTCTAGTACCCCAGGGTACGTTCTCCCAATATTCTCTCTATCTCTGGGGGGAAGAGTGGGGTCAAACTTAGCACAGTTTTTACATAGCATTGGTTCCAACAAGTTCAAGTCTAAATGCAGCATGGATGATAGATGAGTCTTCTCAGATGCTACTGGGATGGTTCCAAAGGTTACTTCTCGCTCTTTGGGCATGGGTGCTGGACTGTGAAACCTGAAATAGACTCATCTCCCAGACTTCTCAGAGGCTCACTCTCCTGACCTTTTGAAACTCATGAGGTCTGAGCCTCCAGATCAATCTCCTTCACCTAAAATGAAAGAACAAACAATGAGAAAGGCAAAGTACCAAGATCTTGAATGGTTGGTGGCTGTTGTCCTTCGTTCTTGAAGAGGACCAAAATGGCATCACTGTGCTAGAGTCAAGTTTCAATGTGTCTGACTGTGGCTGATCAGTCCAATGCGAGCTCAGTATGCTCTACCACAGGTTGGGCACAAATAGTCTGTGTGAACATTTGGGGTGGATGCTCTAAATTTGTGCATCTTGCATGTCCTTTGACCTGTTTCAATTCTGCTTTGCTCGTATGGCACAGCACCTTCTCTGATGTTGGTACACCATGCTGAGCGGTCCTGTGCCAATGTCTCCCATGTCACACAATCAATTCCAAAGTTCTTAAGAGAGGTCTTGTATAGCTTCTTCTGACTACCATATGAATGTTTGCCCTGTGTGAGTTCTCCATAAAATTGTCTTTTTGACAAGTTTATGTTTTGCATTCGAACAACATGGCTAGACCATTGGAATTACGCTCTCTGAAGCAGAGTTTGAATGCTTGGCAGTTTAGTTCGAGGAAGGACCTCAGTGTCTGGTACCTTATCCTGCCAGGTGATCTTCAGAATCTTCCTAAGACAATTCAAATGGAAACAATTCAGTTTTCTGGCATGGCTCTGACAGACTATCCAGGTTTCACAGGCATACACCAATGAGGTCAGCCCCACAGCTCTGTTGGGCCTTCAGTTTGGTAGGAAATCTAATACCTCTTCTCTACCATACTTTCCTCCAGTCTCCCAAACACTGAGCTAGCTCTGGCAATGAGTGTGTCAATCCCTTTATCAATGCTGACAAATGAAGGCCAGCTCACTGAAGTTGGAACCAGATACATGTTTTTCTGGAGTTGCTGCAGTGAAGGTGAGCACCATGAAGCTGGCATAGGTTTTGCAATCAAAACCAATCAAGATCTTGAATACTATCAATGAACAGTCAAACCAGAAGAGAGGGATGAGACTAACTCAGGGCTTTTGAAATTATCCCTGGTTCTAGTCACAGAACTTCTGCCAATCAAATAGGCTACCATTTTCCATGTAATTAGCAGACCAGAGCCAGTTACTGAAGGTCCACTGAGACTCCAAAGTCTCTCCAAGGCATTTCCATTATACACCATCATGACTGGCCCAAAAGAAGGTTCTCCAGCCTCTTCCATGTGGAGAATTGCATCAGTGGCACTCTGGATGTGCCTTGTTATATCAGCTTCTTGCTTATCTTAGGTTTTAATTATGTTTGTCTTTTTCTTTCTAAACCAGAGATCATCTTTCCTGGGGTGGAGATGTAAGCAAAGTAAGAGTTAAATAATTCAGTCTTCTCACTACTGCTTGTAACCATTGTTCTGTCTATCCCTTCCTTGATCCTCTTCTTTTCTCCTATAGAGATAAAAAGGCCCTTTATTTTTTCTCTTCGGGCTTTCTCCCCAACTTCAAATAATGAGCTTAAGCACTCCAGACCTTACTGTTACATAACTGTCATTCTTTCAAATTATATTCAAGTTACCTGTCCTTGCTTCTGTGGTCTACACATGTCAATGAAAACACAAGTTCGTCCCCTGTGCTGTTCTAGCAGTCTCCTTAGATAACCCCTTTTTTCTTCCTCAATGGAATTGTTTCTATTTGTGTCTAGAATTTCACTCTTGAGAGCTTCCTATCCCTTCTTGGCTGATTTTGTTTGTAGGATTTTATACCATCGGACTTACCTTTAAAATATTTTCTCCTTAGGATGCACGTCAGACTATGCCCCATTTTCCTTTCCTTTTCTATTATGAATTCTAAGATGGAGTGGTCACTTCTACCACCTGACACAGATTTCAGCCTCTTTATAATTTGGTAGGTGGTTGCTGAAAATTACCGTGGCTAAAAAATTCACCAACCTACAGGCCACCTGGTGGTAAGCCTGCTTAGACTTAGCTAGGCTGGTATTTAGACTACAGATATAATGCCATAGTGAGGCCATACTCGAAAACTTTTTGGCTTGGCAGGAGTTTTGGGAGCTTGTGCTCTTCAGGAAGGTACCTGCTTTAATAGGCCAGGGAGTCCTATGCTCCAGAATGAGAGTTTTGTGGAGGCTGGTCCTTCGAATTGGACCAAATGATCTCAAAATTCCCTTTTGACTTTTGAAATTCTGTGATTCTAAGGGGTTAAGATTCTACAATTCCATGACTCTCTGTGCCTGGTTTCCCCTTGAGTGTCACAGACTGACCCCTGAGATTTGTCACCTTTTAATGGTTCATCAGTGCCCCCTATCCCCCACTCCCCCCCAAAGGGAATAAAAACAACCCAGTGATCTTTTTTATCATTATAAAAAGCATTTGGATAGAAGGCCCTCACCCTGCAGACTTAATCAGTAAGCTCGGATGGCCTGATTTCCATGAGCAAATATCAGAGATTTCTTGAGAATGGTGACATCTCATATTTGAGTTATGCTTTTAACTTTTCAAAACATATTCTTATAAACCAGCTCTTTGGTTCCTGGGAAAACATCAGGGTAGAAATTCACAGAATCATAGATCTCACAATGTAGGTAATGTAGTCCAACCACCTCATTGCACCAATGAGACTGAGATAGATGAAGTGACCGCCCAGAGTCACAAAGATAACAAACGGCATAGCCAGAAAGTGAACTCAGGTCCTCTTAGTCCAAGTCCAACACTGCTCTCACTAGGCTACACAGCTTTTTAATCATTCAAGTCCATTTTGTATAAAACAGGCATGTAGATCTACAGCTGGAAGAGATCTCAGGAGTCATCTGGACTGACCCTCTCTTTTTACAGATGAGGAAGTTGAGATCCAGAGATGTTAAGTGTCCTGTCCAGGTGACCCAGTGACAGAGCTGGGACTTGAATCTGGTCTCCTGTTCTAGGACTTTTACCATCACACGTTCTGACCCACATCTAGCATCTGTATTAGGTTTAGGGATTACAGGGGCCATTGTAGCCTAATGGAATCGTAAACATCAGCTGTTTGGGTTTGGAAATGTGCCGTGTTTCCTGATCTTTTTTTCCTGAATGAGGTCAGTCACTAAGCATTTATTTACTAAGCTCTTACTGTGTTGTCAGGAACAGTGCTAATCTCGAGGGATACAAGGGAAGGTAAAAACATGGTCTTTCCCTCAAGGAGCTCATACTCTAAGGGGAGGGGGAATCATTGTGCACACAACTATGTATGTATTAGATATAGAGATAGAGATAGAGATGTACACATATATAACATAAATGGGGGGGGGCAGTACTAAGTAGGGAGAAGGAGAGGGAGAGGGAATAGTCTGAACAAAGACGTAAAGGACAAGTCAGGGAAGCCAGAGAATCCAGGAAGCAGAAACAAGGAGGGGGAACATTCTAGGCTTGGGGGAACACAGTGAAAAAACATGGAGCTGGGAGAGGGAGTTTTATGTGAGAGGAATAACAAGGAGGATGGGAGGGTATATAGAGGGGAATAAAATATAAGGAGACTGGAAAGGTAAGGAGAGGACAGGTTGTGAAGGGCTTTAAAAGACAAATAGATTTTCTGTTTGCTCCTGAATCAAATTTGGGATTGGAGAGAAATACTGAAATTGAGAAATAGTGGTTTGTAGTACAAGTAAGATCCCTAAATCTTTTCAAATCATATCTATGTATACATAAATGAAAGAAAATATCCATTTTCTCAATCCTCCCTCCCTTTTCCCCTCCCTCCCTCTTTTCCCTCCCTCCCTCCTTCCTTCCTTCTTCTTCTTCTTCTTCTTCTTCTTTTCTCTCTCTCTCTCTCTCTCTGTCTTCCATTAGTGCTTGCAGTAGGAGCTAACTGACTGTTTCTTGCCTAGAGCTCCAGGTAAACACTTTACTATGTTGGGCATTCCCGCTAAGAGCAGATGGAGAGTGGGAGGATGCCAGTATTTATGTTGGGTCATATAATTGGGGTAAGTCTTTCCTACCTGGCACGTGCAGGTAGTGAGTCTGTTGAGGCCCACTCAGGCTGCAGATTGGGGGATGACCAGAGGGTAGTAAAACTTGACAGATTTCAGCCTCATCCCCAAGAAAGAATTATTATAGGGAGTGTCAGGTATCAGGAACAGCAGTCACTTCTCCGTCTTAGATACCTTCCCCTCTCAGGAAACATCTTGGGTAGAGATAAGGAAGAGAAATATTGGGAAAAAGAGAGGTGAGACAGAAACAGATTCAAAGATAGACAAAGAGAGATAGAGATATGGAGACAAATGGAAGATAAAGGAAGGGAAGATGGAGGGGGGAGGGGAAAGAGAAAGCGAAACAGAGAAAGGAGGGGCAAGAAAGGAGAGAAGAGAAGGAAAAGGTGAAGATATAAGGAAGGGGAGTAAAGAAAGACAGAAAGAGAAAGGGAAGAGGGAGGAGGATGAGGAGGGAAAAAGTGAGAAGACAAGAAGAGAGAGAAGAATAGGGGGAAGGAAGAAAAAATAATAGAAAGAAGGAGGAAGAGGAAGAAAGAGGAAGAATAAGAGAGAAAGAATAGGCAGTTAAAATCCAGACTGAGAGAGACAGAAATAGAAATAGGAAGGAAGAGGCAGAGAAAGTGATCCCAAGACAGAGACAGAAAAAGAAACAGAGTAAAAAGTGAGACATGGAGACAGATGCAGAGACTGAAAAAAAGACTTGAAAGGAAGAGAAAGAAATACATCTATAGCTTTGTCAGAATATTCCACCCTCCCCTCTTCAACCATACCAGGCTTCAAGGGGTAGTTATTAGAATAGATAATTAAAATACTAGAATAGCTATCTATTCAAATTTACAGCTCTGAGCTTCAACCAACATAACTCTTTACACAAGACCTCATGCACATGAATTTAATGCAAAGCCATTTAATTAAAACAGAATGGCAAGGTAATAACAAGGAATTGCATCAGGTGTTAAATACTCTCAGTACCCATTTCCAAATGATTGCCACCCCCAGCATGCACACGGAAATCACTCTCTAACTCCCAATTAACCCCTCTGTCAATTCAATGTGGTGGGAGAGGGGCCCATCAGTTCACTTATGGAATCGTGCTAATAATGCAGATTGTGTCTATAGTCACAAACCCTCAGAGAGCTAGAGACTTCTTCCCACTCAGCATTCACTTCTCAGGACTACAATTGCTTTTCTCGGCTAGGTCACTCCTGGCATGGTCTGGTCATAGCTGCCATTTTTCCTAGTCTCGCTCATTTCCCTTGCAATATGATTTGCAGTCAGCATCTTGCAGACTTTTAAACTGTGTGCAATAGAAGTCCACCTACCTGACAAGAGTGGGTGCTGGTGCAGGGGCAGGCTGGAGCCACCTCCAACCAGCTCCTGAGAGGGGATTGTTAAATTTTTAGTGTGAATGTTTACACTTTGCAAATTGGCAAGTGCTCTAAATCAGGGTTTGATTTATTGTTTTGTTGATTGTCTAGACTTAAAAAGTGATAGAGAAAATATTAATAATATGTATTAATCTTAAAAGTGTGCCAATTTTACTATTTTTTTCTTTCTGGAGAACTATTTGTTAAACTTTACCAGCACCAACTTGATACTGGATAGAGTGTATGTACAAGTTTCTGGGAGGTAGAGTCAAAAGTGAATTCCATCTAATGAACAAAGATCTTTTGGTCCCAGGCATTATGAAAACATGGGATATGTATGAGGACCCACAAGCACACATGCACGCACACCCCTTTCCACTGAGATAAACAGAGAAATGTATAAAGATCCTCTGGAAAAAAGTATTTTATTTGGAATCAGGGAACCTGGGTTTGGACCCCAATTCTTCAGCTTACTACTGCTCTGTGACTTCTTTGAGTCTCTGTTTCCTTTTCTGTAAAACAAGGAGGATGGATGAGATGACCATAAGGTCCTTGCCAACTTTAAAGCCCATGTGTTCATGATCCCTATAACCCCTGCGTGGGGTGGAAGCTGGACGTGGTGAATGCTAAGGTCCTCTCTAGCTCTGTGATTCTGTGCCCAGAATAGTTTATGAGGGAGGCACATACAGAGATAATTACAGAGATTAATTTCCTCAAACTCCTTACTCAACTGTTCACAACTCTTTCTTTGCTCCCCATTGCCTATAAGATAAAGTGTAACCTCCTTTGACTGGCATTTGTGGTTTTGCCTGTCTAGGTTGCCAGCCACTTACCTGTCTATCCATATCTTATCTCCCTTCCCGCAGTGGAACCTTTGTTCCAGTGAGGCAGCTTCCTCTCATCAGCCATGGCACTCAGCATCATTACTCTCACATCTATTCCTTCTTCACATGGCTCCTAGCCACCTCACTTTCAGAACGACCTCACTCTTCTTTTCTAAGGAAGAAGAGCCCCTACGGAATTTAATTTAAAGGCAGAAAACACTAAATAGCTTCCCTTCTCATTCTAGTCCACTTCACGCCTCTGTAGTCCTTGTCCTTGAGGAGTTTAGAGGGTGAGGGTGGGACCCTGAGATAGTGATCTCAGGTGGGAAGCATGGACCTGCCCCTAGCACCCCTGTTTGTGCTCTAGGTCAAAGCTCATTCACTCCATGCTGGTTAGGGACTGTGTTCTAAGGTCATTCTCATACAGATAGGTAGATAGTAGGGCCTGGATTCGAATTGGGGTCAATTTGCTCCTAAGCTAAAGCTAATTTAACTACCTCACCCCCCTCCACTGCTGGCCCCCAAAATGCAAGTTCCAAGTGTCTGTTGTCAAATTATATATCTGGATTCTTATCTGCCTATGAAAAGAGCCAGAATTAGGGCAGAGAAATTAACCCCTCATTTGGTGGGTCAGGGCTTCCTGGCAAACTTCCCCTTCTTCCCCGTTTGCCCACTTTGGGAGCTGTTGTTTTTCATCTAGAAACCCTCTGCTTTCTCTGTCTTCATTCCTAATCGCCCCTGCCCCCACAGCCCTTCGTTGCCATGGGAACCAGGCTTCCCAGATCCAGAACGGAGCAATCTCTGATGGACACCTTCTTCCCCCACCCCCCTCCATCCACCCCCGGGGCTGTGGGAATGCTCAGGCTAATGAGGTAAGCCCCAGGGCTGGAAGGACAGAGCCAGCCCAGAGCTGTGGGTGAGGTTCACATCTAATGGCTTTTGAGAGAGCTCTGATGAGCAGCAGGATGCCAGGAGTCAGAAGATGGGGGCTGTAAGTCCAGTTGGGGTGCAGATTTGTTATGTGACATTAGTCAAGTCAATCACCCTCTCTGGGACTCAGTCACCTTGGTCTTCTTTCCATGGACCCACCTTTTTGTTTCTGAGTGGAGGAAAAAGTGCAAATACTAATAAAGTGTTTTCCTAGGTTTTTGATATCCCCATAGGGAAAATCTGCATCCTCCTGGAAGCCTTCTGGAGCCAACTCCATGAGTAGTGGGAGTGATCGAGCAGTTTCCAGGTTCCCTTCGTTCACCATCCCACTCACTACAAGGGTCCCTTTGATCTTATATGACAGATATGGTTACCTAGCCCTGAATTGTTTTTGTTAGCCCAAATTAATTCTGTTGGGCATCAGTGCCATATGGCTGACCCCATAAACCCTCAAAAAGTGAGGCCACAATTGTTAAATTTGATTATTTAAACACCTACTATGTGCAGAGCCCTGGACTGGATTCCTCTATAAAGACATGTTTTTTCTTGCTCTCATAGAGCTTGAGGTCTATATGAGAAATTAAATCATCACCATGTCAACCTAATGTCATGACTTCATCTGTAGCCACTCAGTTCCCAGGTCCCAGCAATGTGCAGTATCTCCTGCATCAACCCTGGTTTAGGCCTTTTTTACCCAAAGGCGAGGTTGTGCAACAGAAAGGCTACCAGATCTGGATCCAGATCTCCCTTTGAATCTTGGTTCAGTGCGTGACTTTGGACCAGTCTTGACAACACTCCATGCCTCAGTTTTCCCATGTGGGAAATTGATGGGATTGGACCAGATGGTTTTGACCTTCCAGCTCTAACTTTATGATCCTATAACCTACATTCCTACCTCTTACCTGAACTGTTGCAAAAGCCTCCTAATTGATCTCTCTGCCTCCAGGCTTTTTCTTTTCCAATACATCCTCTCTATATAACTGTCAAATTGATATTCCTAAAACATAGATCCGAATATGTCACTGCCCCTACTTTAATATCTTCATTGGCTCCCCACTGCCTCTAAAGGGCAAAAATACAAGATGCTCTGCTTGGCATTTTTAAAGCTTTCTCTGATCTGGCTCTTTCTTCTATTCCCAGTTTCATTTCATATTACTTCCCTTTACTCATTCTTCATTACTGTTAAATTGGCCCACTAGTGGCTTAGCCCTATCTGCCTCAGTTTCTCATCTGTAAAATGAACTGGGGAAGGAAACAGCAAAGCCCTCCAGTATCTTTGCCAAGAAAACCCCAAACCGGGTCACGGAGACTCAGATACGACTGAAATGACTGAACAACCACACGGCATGCCTCCTTCTTTGCTAAACCCGCCCACTTAGTGGCTGCCCTTACCCTCATCTGGCACTCAGAGTCATTGCACAAGGGACTTCCCTGGGCCTGGAGCGAGGTGCCTCCCGGCTTCTGCTTCTTGGAGCTGCCAGTTTCCATCAAAGGACTGTCGCTTTCTGGGGGACGTTCCGGATCACTCCCCTTACTGGCTCTCTTTCCCAATTTTGAAATTACTTAGTAATTATTTACCCAAGTCCATGAGGCAGTTAGGTGGCTCAGTGGATAGAGCGCTGGACCTAGAGTCAGGCAGTCCCGTGTTTAAATACTGCCTGGCTGTGTGACCTTGGGCAAGTCACTTAGCCTCTTTCTGCCTCAGTTTTCTCCTCTGTAAAATGGGGAAAATAATTGCATCTACCTTCCCAGAGCTGTTGTGAGGGTCAAATGAGATCATATTTGTAATTCTAGATATCATCATTATCATCATGTTGATTCCCTGCCTCCCAACCCAACCACCCAATGGAATGTCAACTTCTCCAAGGCAGGGAGTTTGTTTCATTCCACCCCTCCCCCTTTAATCCCAAGGCTGCGTTAAATAAGCAGTCATTTTTTCAATGTTCTCTGAATTGAATTAAATCACCCTTCTATGACAACCTCATCTTGACCACACCCATCATCACTGTCAGCATCACAACCGCTATAATAAAAGCTCTCTTTTCTAGAGCACTTGATGCATTTCCTTTCAACAACCCTATGAGATTAAAGGCACCTACAATATTATTGCTGTGTTGTCGAAGAGAAGGTTGGGGGGAAGGGAAGGGAAGGGGAGGGAAGAGGAAGGAAAGGGAGGGGAGGGAAAGGGAAGGAAAGGGAGGGGAGGGAAGAGGAAGGAAAGGGAGGGGAGGGAAGGGGAAGGAAAGGGAGGGGAGGGGGGGAGGGAAGAGATTTCTTTAAAACCACAGAGTCAGTAAGTGCTGGCCCTGAGATTTGAAATGAGCCTTCCTGACATCAAGTCCTCTATGCTTTCCCTTAGACCGGAGCATCATCCCATCAGCTCCATCACCGCCATCGTTATCACTTCCTCCTCCTCCATGTCTCTGCCACTGACTCCCTACCTGAGTTACCTTTGGGAAATCATGTGCCCTTACTGGAACTCAATTTCCTGTTCTATAAGGTCAGAGACTGGACTAGATGATCAAGTGAGCTGAGATTGCCACAAGGGGGATCTGGACAAGGAATGAGAAATCATTTGTACTGGCAGAAATACCATGGGACCTGAGTTCTAGTGGCACCACTACTGACTGACCTTGTGACCTTGGACAAGCTCCTCCGTCTCTTTGGGCCTCAGTTTTCTTATCCACAAAATGAGAAAATTGTGCGTGATACGTCCTTTCGGTCTTCTTGTGAAGCCCATGGACCCCCTTCTCATAATAACGTTTTTAAATGCATAAATAAAATACACAGGATGACAAAGGAAACTAGCTGCATTGAAATAAAGTTATGAAAATGTTTTTAAAAAGATGAGTTCACGGCAAGAAACAAACATGTTTAAAGTGCCTACTATGTGCCAAGGACTGTGCTAAGCACTTTACAAACATTAGATCCTCTACCCTGGGAGATAGGTACTATTATTAATTCCATTTTACAGATGTAACTGAGGCAGGTAGTGGTTAAGTGACTTGCCCAAGGTCATACATTGAAGTGTCTGAGGCTGGCTTTGAGCTCAGGTCTTCCTGGCTTCCCTGCTGGACTCTCCCCACCAGATCACCCAGCTGCTCCGTGGACCCCAGTTTAAGAACCTCTGCTGCAGATAATCTGTAAATCCTTTCCAACATCCCACGTAGTCTAGCTTTTGTCACTTTCCTGTCTTTGACAGGGGTGTGAATGGGTGCCTGAGGGATTTGTCTTCATTGCAGAACACAAGGAGATCCTCAAGCCCCCTCTGGTTCTGCTGGGTCCTCCCCGTAGGCAGGGGAAGTCCTCAATGACCTCTGGAGATTGCTTCCAGCTAGGGAGAGGCATGAAACCGAGGTTGCCTCTCAGTCCCATAGCTTCTTTGTCTGGACCCAGGCAGGCTTCCCCAGCCTCCCACTCATCCCCCTCCTTTGCCAACTTAAACCTTTATAGAAATTGCCTCTGCTGTGTCAGGGAAGACTGTCTTCCCAGGGAATGCATGTGCAGCAGCAGATGATGAGCCTGCCTGTCGTCCTCCCCACCCCCTCCTGCCTGTGTGGGTGTGAGAGAAGAGAGACTCCAAGGGAGGGAAGTTTGTAGGCAGCCTTGCTGGGAGCTCCCTCCTGGCAAGCAGGAAGGCTCCTCTGTGCCCCCCCTCCCCACACACAGAGAGGCCAGGGGTGGGGGAGAGCAGCTGACACACAGAGATGTCTCCAGCCAGTGAGGCTCGCTGCCTCCCTCCCCCTGCCCAGAGCAGGTTACCAGCCTCCTCCACCCAGCCAGTGAGGAAGCCTGGGCAGGCAGGCACCTTTAGTGGGGCACCCATCCTCACTCCCTCTTCTACCTTACAGCATCCCTTACTCTCCAACTACGGGCATGAAGTCGCCTCAATCTCTCCTTGCTTCTTCACCTTGATATTCTGCCGATGTCTCAAACTCAACGTGTCTACAAATGTTTCTCCCTCATCCTGTCCCCTGTGGTCAGTCTTATTTTATGTTTCTGACGGGAAGATTAGCCAGAGCTTAAATCTCTGACATCCCCCTTCAGACTCCAGTATTTCTGTCTGGTTTTCCTCCATGCACACCGCAGGGTGTCCCTAAAGTCTGGACACACAGGAAAATTGATGGCAATGTGGAGTTATTGCATCGAGTTCGCCTGAATCTTGCAAAGTGCATCAACCTTTGCATCACAAATGATGGAAATCATATTGAAGATGTTATTTGTTAATATTCCAATTAAACAAAGTGCGGTTGAAAATTTCATTCATTTCATTTCTTGAAAATACGCATTTTTGCCAATGTGTCCAGACTTTAGGAACACCTTGTATTTCCCATGTGCAGAACCAGGGGATATCCCAGACCCTTCCTTCTCCCTCCCCTCCCCTCTCATGAACAAGCCATTTTTGAGGACTGGAGATTCCCCCTCCACAACATTTCTTATGTCAGCCCCTCTTTTCCACTCCAACGCCAGCTTCTTATCACCATTAGTCTGGACTGTAGCAACAGCTTTCTAGCATCTCCCTTCCTGGTTCCAAGTCTTCATTTGCTGCCGGATCCCTCTGTTTTCCATGGCTACCTTTAGTGGCTCCCTATTGCCTAGAGATTGGGTCATGTCACCCTCTGCCCCCAAATCTTCCATGGCTGTCTGCTGCCTCTTGAATCAATTTCAGACTTCTTTTCTGGAATTCAAGGTCATCTCTGATTTGGGGCTGCCTTCTCTCACAGCACCCTTCTCTGTGGTTCTATGCTCTAACGAGGAAGCAGCAAGGTGCTGAATCGTGTTGGTGTTGGGTCTGGAGTCAGGTGGATCTCAGTACAAATCCTGACTCATGCTCTTACTACCTGGGTGACCCTCGTCGAGTTACTTAACCTCTCTCAGCCTCAGTTTCCTCCTCCCTAAAAAGGGGACAATAACAGCACCTACTTCCCAAGGTGGTTGTGACATAAAATGAGACGCTGTTTGAAAAGTGCTTTGTAAACCTTAAAGCCCTAAGCAATTCTATTGTTAATCGTCTAACTGGACAGCTCTCTGCTTCCAAACATACCCTGTGTTTTTCTGCCTTTGTTAACCTTTGCGAACACTTTCCCCTGTGCTTGGATTGCCATCCCTTTCTTTTGGCCTGTTGGATTCCTACCCATTCTTTTGTTTTTCCATTACCTTTGTTTCTGGATGTATCTGTTCCTTCTCTCCTACTTGGCAAGTAAGGCTTTGTAAAAGAATGAAAAATAAAATTTAAAAAAACAACAGTTCAGCATACCAGCCAAATTTGGTAGTATATGCATCATTCTACCTCCATATTCCTTGCTTCTGGAAAGAAGGGAGGGATGTGCTTCTTTTCATCTCTTCTTTAGAGTTAAGATAAGTCATTGTAATTATACAATTCATTTTATTCCTCCTTCCTTTATTCCTTCCTTCCTTCCTTCCTTCCCTCTTTCCTTCCTTCCTTCCTTTCCTCCTTCCTGGAAGCTAGTGCTTGCTTTCAGAGACTACCTCCCATTTACCCTGAATGTGGCTTGTTTTGTATATAGTTGTTTATATGTATGTTGTCTCCCTCGTTACCTTCTTGAGGGCAAAGGCTGTTTTTGCCTTTCTTTGCTTCCCTAGATCGCCACGCAGTGCCAAGCACATAGTAATAAATATTTGTTTACTTGATTACCCAGGCATCCTTTACCTTCGTAAAGCAGCTCTAATGATTAGAAAGTTCTTCCATCTATTGAGCCAAAATCTGCCTTCTTGTTATTTAAAGAATCACAGGACTTACAACTGGAAGGAACAATGAGATTATCTCCACCCCACCTCCCTTCATTTTACATATGAAGAAACTGAGGTTCAGATAGGCCCAAGGCCAGGGCTTCAACTCTTGTCTTCCTATTCCAAATTAGGCACTTTCTAACCCAGCAGACTTCCCCCATTGCTCCTCTGCCCTGGAGTCCCCCATATACAATGAGCCTGTTCCCTCTGCC
The DNA here is from genome assembly GCF_011100635.1 of Trichosurus vulpecula. Taxonomy (NCBI): domain Eukaryota; kingdom Metazoa; phylum Chordata; class Mammalia; order Diprotodontia; family Phalangeridae; genus Trichosurus; species Trichosurus vulpecula. The sequence continues at coordinate 86,739,358 of NC_050573.1, forward strand.
CGTGTCAGTTTTTCAGATTTTGACTTCTGTGATCCTATTCCCCCTGTGTCTGAACTGGACACAATCATAAAGCCCATTTTCTATATCCTTACCCCAGAAGGGGAATCCTCACCAGGCTTCCCTAGACAATTCAAATTTTAGCTATACGTCCTAGGCACTGGTGGATAGTGTTTAAATGACTGTTTACTGTCCTATCTTACGGACTAGTCTATATATGTTTGAGGAAAGCTCTAACCTAGTTCTTGCTGGTTTTCCTACCAGAATACCTCAGCCTCTTACTTCCTTCCAGTCTGAGCCTGATAGTGAGGACACTTCGGTAATTCAATGAGTACAACACAGTGCCTGGAGTCAGGAAGACCTGAGTTTAAATATGGCCTCAGATACTTACCAGCTGTGATACCCTGGGGAAGTCATTGTTTGTCCTTTGTTCTTGAAGGGGACCACGACAGCAGGAAGATGATGTCATGACTTGCAAGCGAATTGGATTTAAGCTAAGGAGTGTCGTCCAAAGCCACCAGCCTCAACATCTCCTCCAGAGCCATCTGGGTCCAGTGGCCAGATAGAGATCAGTATGACTGGAGACGGCCCCTCTGTCTGCCTCAGTTTCTCTCATCTATAGGACACAGATAGCACTTAACTCCCAGGGTCATTGTGAAGATCAAGCGAGATAGTATTTGTGAAGTATTTTGTAAATTTTAGGAGAAAAAAATACACTATATAAAAGCTAGATATTATCATGGTTGTTGTTGTACTAACACTGATGTTTCCCACTGGGACTTGTCCCTTTTCCTCCCATGTGGCTGTGAAGGAGCTCCTCCTGGAGAAAAAGAGATTGTCCCAAGTCCTAGGTTTGAGTCCTGGCTCTACCCCTGACTTTCTGTATGACCTTGATCTGTCATTGTCCTTTATGGGCCTTAGCGGCACCATCTGCAAAAGGAATAGTTGGACTAGGGCATTTTTAAGGTTCCTTCCAGGTCTAGAACCATTCTATTTCTAACAATTACAAATGTATTTGAATCCATGGCACAGTGGAAAGGTTCTCAGAAGTTGAAAGTTGGAAAGGACTTAGTGGCAATTTAGTATTTTATTTATCCGTCCATCCATCCATCCATCCATCTATCCGTCTGTCTGTCTGTCTGTCTGTCTGTCTACCTACTTACCTACTTATCTATCTATTTGGTATAATATGAGCACCATTTATCTATTTGGTGTAACTCAAATGCCAAAAGAATCCCTACTATAACATACCTGAAAAGTGGTCAGCTGGCCTTTGCTTGGAGTCGTTTGAGCAGGAAGAACCTACTCCTTCTCAATGCAGCCTGTTCCACTTGGGAGAAATTGATAGATTTGGATTCAAGAGAAGTGAGTTCAGATCTCAGCTCTCTGATATTTATTACACATGTGGCCTTGAATAAGTCACTTGGCTTTCTTGGGCTTCAGTATTTTCATTTATAAAATGGAGTTGGATGAGATGGCCTCTAGCTCTCTTCTAGCTCTGGATCTATGACATTGTAATGCTATGATCCTCTGAACCCCGCCCTCATGCTTCCCAGGTTCAGATTCCCAGGCATGACAGGGCTGTCTTTGCTCATAGTGCCCTCCATATTTGAGGATAGGCACCAATTACCTGAAAAGACCCACTGGTTTTTTTATTTTGGCCTGTATCTGGGCCAAGCCAAATGGAATTAAGTTCCCACAGGTACTCTCCACTGGGAGAAGGCTTGCTTGGAAATTGGTCCTCAGATCCCACCAGATCTCAGGGCAGCTTGGAGAACCCCTTATTGCCTGGCATGTGAGGAACTCATCTAGGCTTGCCCTGTGAGGCCTTCATGGTTCTGGACCTTTCATAAGTAAGCACTAATTCCCCATCATTAGGGGGCTATCTGAAGAAGCACCATAGTTATGAGCACCTGTTTCCATAGAGATCTAAAATTTACTCAAGGATTTCCTTACAACAGCCTTATATGAAGAAACAGAGTGGATAAATGACTTCAGAGTCATGAGTGTCAGAGCTTGGATTTCAACCTAGACCTCCTTATTGTACCCCATGCCACCTCTCAGAGCACAGAAGGGAGGTATGATGTCAGAGGTGGAAGGGGCCTTTGAGATCATCTGGTCCGGTCTCCTCATTTTACAGATCTAGGAACAGAGACATAGAGAGGAGCAGTTACTTGTCAAAGGTGATAAGGACTCAAACCCAGGATTCTGGGCTCTAGGCTTCTAGACCATGGCTCTTTCTGCTGCACGAGGCTGCTACTTATGTTTTAGAAAGTACAAAAGTGCTATAATCATGGATGGTACTCTGATGCCGGTGATTATTACTTTAAAATGCCTGAAGTGTCCATGTGCCAAAGTGTTCTGCGCTCTGCGAGAGAGGAGCAGGAAAATTAAGGCAGCCGCAAAGGAGGCCCTGGAGTGCCAGGAGCCATAATGATTCAGATATGGCATAATAACTCCAATTTATATTGCACTTATGTTTCCAAGGGATGCCATGTGCTTTTTAAGATTAGGTTTAATCTTGAGCAATCTCACTAGGCTCTGGGTGATGATGGAAACGAGAGGTGTAGAGGGAGCTGAGCTGGTCAGCCTCCTTGCATGCAGGGAACAGAGAACTTGGGTGATGTTTCCCAGGTCATTCATATAGCCTTGTAAATAGTCCTGTTTCTACTGGCCTACAATGAAGTGGGGGGAAAGTTGTGAAGAAAGAGGAGAGAGGGCACAGTACATAGAATGCTGTGGTATGATTGGTGTTCTCAGCTAGCTTGGCTGCTGTATGAGCTTGGGAAGGTCACCTTCCCCTTTCTCTGAGTTGCTACACCCCCTCCTACCACATTTCCACCCCTGGCCTCTGATCTCTTCTCCTCTCCTGAAAGAAAACAACCCTATCTTGATAACTATATTTAAATATAATTTGTTTCCTTTGTATTCCTATGCATTTTATTTAAAATCATTATCTTGAGAAGGTGTCTAGACTTCACCAGACTTCCAAGTGGGCCTATGACATGGAAAGGGTCCAACCAGCTCCAAAATTTTATATTCTAAGTTATGGCTCTGATATCCTATTTTAAGGTCTCATGGAGCCCAATCATTCCATGTTCTAAGGTCCTTCAGTATTCATGTTATGTTTTAAGGCAATGGTGTCAAACTCAAATAGAAACAGATCCCTTTAGGCTGCATAATGGCTTAAAAAACACAAACCAACATCATCTATGTCATATTGTATTTTTGTTTACTTTGTTAAACATTTCCCAGTTACATTTTAATCTGGTCCTGGCCTACATTTCGGGGGGCGGGGTAGGAGTTTGACAGTACTGTTTGAAGGTCTCCTTCAGCTTTGTCATTCTATACCCTAAGTTCCATCAAACTCAAATATTTTGTGTTCTAAGGTTCCTTCCTCCTAGCCCTGACATTCTATAATTCTAGGAAATGATAAGTCAGCACTGAAAGGAAACTTCTCCATAAGCAAGAGCCTGAAATGCTTATGGGAATTTGGGCAGCCTAGAAGATGCTGCCAAAATGGGTGGTCTGGCTATTGGCCTGGGAATGATCATCCTTGTGTTGGTATTATTTCTATTTGCAGGTGGTCCATGGGGCTCCAAGGTGGTTATTGCCAGCATGATGCGATGAAATAACTAAAGTGAACATGGGTATTGACCACTCGTAATGTCCCATATTATTGCACGGACTTTGCTTGGGATAATACTTAACCATCAGAACTCCAGGCCAAACGTATCCCTATCCTATTGGAGTATTCCTATTGGGGGATGAAAAAGGTGATCTGGGCTTGGGTACAGAAGCATGTATCCCATGCATGTATCAACATGCCATTCATCCGAGAAGCTGAAAAATCACAGATAGAATTTAGAGCTAGAAGGGACCTTAAAGATTATCTGGTGCCGGACACCTTCATTTTATAGGAGAAGAAAATGAAGACCAGAAAAGGGAAGTAAATTGCTCAAAGTTGTACGGAAAGTAAGCACAAGAGCTGTGATGATGATGATGATGAGATGATGCTGGTGGTGGTGGCGGCGGTGACAACAATGTAATAATAGCTAGTATTTATGTAATGCCTACTGTGTGCCAAGCACCATGATAAGTGCTTTACAAATGTGCTCTCACAGCTCTTGGACATAAATATTATTACTTCCATTTTAGATTGAGTGATTTGCCCAGGGTCACATAGCTGGTAAGTGTCTGAGGCCAGATTTACTCAGTGCTCTATCCATTGTGCCACCAGGCATCAGTTAGTACCTGCTATGCAGTAGCTGGGAAAATTCCTCTTCTCTCTCTGCTTCCTCAACAGCACACCCAGCCTCTATCCCTCAGATCACCTCATGGCCACAGCAGACACCCCATGCAGGATAGGCTTTGGTTCTGGCTCAGTGACTGGTGAGTAAAAGCCTTGCTTTGACGCCTTTCTTTCTGGATAGAACATCCATAAGTTGTATAGGATGAGTTGGCATGGATGGTTTACCATATGCATCACAGATCTTGTCACCTTTTCTTTTTCTACCCCCAAACCCACCCCTCTTCCAATCTTCTCAGTTTCTGTAAAGGGAACCATCATCCTTAACCATCTAGGTTTACAGCCTCAGTATTATCTTAATTTCTCACTTATCCTCTCCCCCATATATTCAGTCATTTGTCAACAATCCCATAAGTGCTTGTGTGTGTAGGTCTCTATGTGCATCTGTGTGAGTGAGTATGCTGCTGGGGTAGAATTTCCTCAAGGGCACCTGCATAGTTATTGCTGTTGATGCCTGGGCATTGCTTAGGTCACGACTGCACAGGGAGTCAGATTCTTGGTGCAGAAGGGTTAGGCGAACTTATACCTCGGAGAGAAAGTTCACAGTGGTAGGAGATCATAGGAGGATAAGAAAAGGTGTGGTTATATTGGAAAGAAGCCCTAGGACTGGCTGTTTTGGGGAGGGTGGCATCCCTCCCTCTGACAGGCAGATCACAGAACCCTTGGGGTAGGGAGTAGTCCCTTTAGAGTCAGCCCACAGTGTCCCAGGGATCACTGGCGCCTACTCTGGAGACCATTGATTTAGACAAAAGGTGATGAGGTTCTGGACAGCAGTGGTTATGGTATTAGTGTAGAGAAATCTTGTGGAGAAAGAATTAAAAAGACTTAGCAACTAATTAGATATTTAGATGATTAAGAGCTGAAAGTCAGGAACAACTCATAAGTTGTTTATCTGGGTGACTTGTGGAAATGGTGATGTCATTAATGGATGTAGGGAAGTTAGGGGGAGGCATGATTTTAAATACTGTAAATTTTAGTCTGAAGAGTTTGCATTTATTCCATGATCAATCAAAAAACATTTATTAAGTGCCTACTATGTACCAAGCACTATGCTAAATACCAGGGATACAAAAAGAGGCAAAAGACAGTTCTGCCCTCAAGGAGCTTACAGTCTACATGGAGAAGATAAAATACAAGTAAATGCATACCAAACAATCTATACACAGGATAAATAGGCAACAGTTAACAGAGAGATGGCACTAGAATGAAGAGGGGTTGGCAAGGCTTCCAGTAAATGATAGGATTTTAGTTGGGACTTAAAGGAAGCCAGGGAGGTTGGTTTAGTAAGAGTGGAAGAGGAAGAACATTCCAGGCATGGAGGATAGCAGGAGAAAACATCAGGAGTCAAAAGGCGGAGCATCTTGTTCATGGAACAGCCAGGAAACTAGAGTCATTGGATCAAAGAGTACATGTGGTGGTCAGGGAATAATAGGTGATAATAGGGAACCACTGAAGGTTTGAGAGTGGAAGATTCCTGGGCCTTAAGAAGAAAGGCAGCTGGTGGCACAGAGCATGAAGCTTTGGACTTCAAGTAAGGAAGATCTGAGTTCAAATTCAGCCTCGGACACTTCCTAGCTGTGTGACCTTCAGTTTTCCCAAGGTAGCTGTGAGAATCAAATCAGATAATATTTGTAAAGCTCTTTGCAAACCTTAAAATACTACATAAAAGCTGTTGTTATTGTTATAACATTGCAGATTTTGAGTTGGAAGGGATCCACCCCTCTGGTCATCTGATCCAACCCCCTTGTTTTATTGGTGAGGAAAGTGAGACTTATAGAGGTTAAGTAGCTTAGCCATGTCCCACAGAGCTAGTAAACGTCAGAGGCAGAGTTTGAACTCAGGTTCCTCTCATGGGGACTTACAAGTCCCACCCAAGGGCTTTCTCTGCTGTCCTACCTGCCCTTGACTACCCGATGACATTAATGCAAGAATACTCCGGCTCTAACATTCTGTGTTCTAGTGTTTCTTCTATCGATGGGAGGAATTCTTAACCTTCTTTATGCCAAGATGACCCTCGGCAGTGTGATGGAAGCCTGCGGACTCCTTCTCAGAATGATGTTTTCAAGTGTGTAAAAAAAGCACATAGGAATTAGGGTTAGGAAACAAATTATTTTGAAATAAAGATGGAATTTTTCCCGCCTAAGTTAATGGAATCTTTGAAATCCGCACACGGGCCCCAGGTTAAAACCCCTGAGTGATAGGCTTGAAACCCTGGCGTGGTTTAAAGGTAAAACATTTGAAATACTGTTGTTGCAATTCTTCATCCTCAGGTGCTGATTGGCTGTAATTTGGGCATCACATGCCCTTACAGAAATGAGTCATTTGAAAGACTAATAGGTGCTTAATGTGCTGCTTTCCTTACATGCTTCCACCTCCACATTCAGACTGGAGAAAACTGCTTTAAAAACCATTGCTGCTGCTCCCCAGGTCTGTGGCCCACCTGCCTGCCAAACGCTTCTGTTTATTAGCTGCCCTTGCCAGAGACCATGTGGGGTGGTAGTAAGAGCACTTGGAGGCTGGTATTGAGGCTGAGATCCACCACTGTCTTGTTGTGGGGCCTTCTGCAAGTGCCTCTTCCTTTTTGGCTCCTTTATAGAACAAGGACATTGAACTCAATGGTCTTCCGAGGTCCCTTCATGAAGAGGTCTATGGCCATGACCCCCTCAATTGCCCTCCTCAAACAGGGGCAGTCCGAACTAGCCCCACGCCCATTTGGCCTTTTTTGGTAGGAGCACGCAGTGCTTAGAGGCAGCTAGGTGTCACAGTGGATACAGCACTGGTCCTGGAATCATGGAGACCTGAGTTCAAATCTGACCTCAGATATTTATTTAGCTGTGTAACCTTGGTAGAGTCACTTAATCTGTTTGCCTCAGTTTCTTTATCTCTAAAATAGGGATAATAATATCACTTTCCTCTCAGGGATGTTGTGAGCATCACATGAGATAAAATCTGAAAGGTTCTTTGCAAACTTTAAAACACTATAGAAGGCTAGCTGCTAGTGCTTTCCTCTCCTTCATTTCTAGACCTACTCCTCTTTCAACAATTATCACTGGCTGCCTTACCTCAAGGCAGCCTCTTTAGGATGCTTCCCAGCTCCTTCCACTAGCATTTGTGCAGACCGTGCTTCTGTTGCCCTCAGATCCGAGGGGTCCTTATTGCCACTCCCTCATAATGGGAATCCCCTGGGAGCAAAGACCTTTCCATCTCCTCACACTGAGGCTAGGGGACAAGTCCACCTCCTCTCATCCCCACTAATGGGCCTTTCTGAAGATACTCCTCCATATTTGGACTCCCTAATGGTATCCTCCGACTTGCTCTCACAGCCAGTGGGTACTGCCTGTGAGCAAGAGCCTTGCCAAGTCCTATCATGGTGGCCGTATCTTATGGCAAGCCTTTCCTCTTCAACCAGGGGCTTCCAAAGTGTAGGGCCCTTGTAGATGCCATCTGCCTGGGATTCCCTGGTTCCCAATCCTATAATGTTCCAAATGTATACAAACCACCTTTGTTTTATATACTCCCATTATCTCTCTTCTTGGAGGTTCCTGGGAAGGGAACAATCTTCCCAGTGCCCCTCATGTCACATTCACAGACAGTCTCCTGACTGTTATTAAAGAAAATAATCAGTTGAGGGCAGCTACGTGGTAAAGCAGAGAGAGCCCTGGGCCTGTAGTCAGGAAGACCTGAGTTCAAAGCTGACCTCAGACCTAACTAGCTGTGCGTGACCCTACACTAGTCACTTAACTTCTATCCTTCTTGGTTTCCTCGTCTGTAATGTGGGGACAATAGCACCTACCTCCCAGGATCATCATGAGGAAGATGTTCATAAAGTTCTGCATGCAGTGCCTGTTCCATAGTAGGCACTACATAGATATTTGCTCTTATTATCAGGCAGGCAGAAGGAGTGGATGGCGACCATGTGGGGTGAGGCACTGCCATTTAAAAAAACAAGAAAAGAACAGGAACCTCCCAGGGCAGAATATGAATAATGATGGAAGGCAGAGGATGTCTGGACTCTCCACCTGGAGCTGGGCATGGTGGAATGTGAAGTGGGATGCACTTGCCCTTAGAAGTCTGAATGGTTGTGTGGACCGCCAAGAAACGCCATTCCTTCTCCGGAAATCTGTGAAATGGTTCCAAGCATCCTTTTATTGACTACCTCACTGGGCTACTGTGAAGGAAGTTCAGCAAACCATCCAGTGCAGGGGAAATGTGAGCTATTATTATTCCAGCTCCCCATGCCTTGGAGCTGCAGGGGTTTGGAGAGAAAATGATCGTATTTAGAGCTAAAAGCAATAGAGGATAAGTAATCTTTGAGACTCTCTGGGAGGGTCCAGTTACAGCTTTCCAGTCACATTGTGATGCAGAGGGACCTTCATTTGTTGGGGGAGGGGAGGAAGGCCGGGAATGGAAGGAGGAGGCGTGAAAATATAAAAACCCATCTTTTTTTCCAGGGAGGGGCTTCCAGCCATTCTCCACTCCCCTTCCCTCCACCTAAACCAGCAAAGAGCATTCAATCCAAAGCCAGCTTTTCCGAATAACACCCCTAAAATGTGCTGCTGACATCACCTGGGATCAGTGGTGGGTATTTTGTGTAGGTGGCATCATAGAAGTAAAATCATAGAATTGCAGGATGTTAGAGCTGGGAGGGATCAATCCAGCCCAAACCCCTCATTTTCCAGAAGAGAAAAATATGGCCCCAGGGGCATTATAACTCCCCCCCCATCTCCCTCTCTAGCTCAACCAGGAAGTCAGTGATAGAGCCGAGACTGGAATCCATACACTGTACTGGGTTTGGAACCATATCTCCGGCTGCCTGACCCCGACTCCTTCCCCCGCCCCAGACCTGTGGGGCAAGGGGGTTGGGGTGAGGCCATATTGGATTGTTTTCCCCTTTTGCTCTCTCACTGCTTCCTGAAGGTCAGTCTGGTCTCTTAAGCCAAATAATGATTCTCAGGGGCCGAGCTTGTGTCTTCTCCTCCCCTCCTTTTCCTGTCTTATTCATGGCTAAAGTGCACACAGGGCCCACTTCTATTGGCCACACAATAAACCTTGTCTCTGACTGAAAGAAGTATCCTGACTGTCATGTGGGAGGCCAGGTTCAATTCTTTCACAGGAAGCCAAATATGTTGTGGTCTAGGGGTGCTGGGAACCCTGAAATGCAAAGGTACAGGATGGGGGTCTGACTCGAAGGAATTCGACCACTCAAGCCTTCTTGAGCCAAATTTTAGGAATCTGAGCATTTGATGAGGGTAAGATTGGTATTTTATACAGAAAGACTGTGGGAAGATTTGGATGGGATTAAGGAGTGGCAAGTAGCCTGGGTGGGCCAGGTGCAGACAATTGAGGGAGTCAAATGGTGAAAGAGCTACAGTGAAATCGCAGTTAAAAGGATTATTGACTGGGATGGACCTGGTGCCTCAGACGAATGCCGGAGATCTGGGTTCAGGGCCTTTGGGGTCCAGGTCCCAAAGACATGGTCTTATTCCTTTTAGGGGTCCAGATCCCATCCCCATCAGGGTCAGGTGTATTGGGGTGGGGTGGGAGGGAACCACACTCAATAATGGTTTGTTGACTAGTTGAGCACAGGACTGTTGAAGGAAAAAAACACTTTGCAAACCTGCAAATTGTTACTGAAGTGGGATTGTTTCAAAGTTGCTTAAATGCCACCCATTTTGCTGAAGGAAAATGTCTTCTGAGGTGGTTCTCCTTCCTTCCCAGTGGGGAGCTGGAGGATAGCAGGGTTAACAGTTGTAAGTAAGGGACCTTGGAGATCAACCAACTTGGCTCATTTTACAGATGAGGAAACTGAGACTCAGAGAGGGATGGTACTCTGCCCAAGGTCACCACACATGGAGGATGTTGCAGAAATGGAATTTTGAATCTACCTCCTAACTCCAAGGTCAGTCTTTATTTATTTATTTTTATTTCTCCAGTGTAAGAAGGGTCTGGGCACAGACAGTGGTTTGGGGGTCACTTAGAGGATATAAAAAATGAACCAGTCCCAGGCCCTTCACTTCTCTTCTGTTTCCGTAGCCCCTTAAGGTCTACAAAGCATTTTCCTCACAACAGTCTTTAGCTCTGATGCTTTATGTTCCATGTTCAAAGATTCTTGGGAAGGGCATTCTAAGGATTGGAAACAGCACAAGGGTATAAATGCGATGGTAGAGTTAGCTCTGACATTGAGTGTCTGAAGGGAAAGAGTATCAGCTATGACTGGAGAGGTCATTTAGAGCCAAATTGTGGAACCTTTTTTTTTTTTTTAACATTTATTTATTTCATCTTAATTTATGGAATAAAACAAGCATTTCCATAACAAAGTTGAATAAAAAAGATGATTGCACATGAAACTGCAAATCGATTATGTACAATTTGCCATTCCTTTTAAATACATAATGAAGTCATATAAATTTCTTTTTTCTTTTGGCCTTTGCAACTTATCCTATAGGGAAAAGGAAGCCACTGAATATTCTTGAGCAGAAGAGTGACATAGTCAGACCTGAACATTAGGAAGATTATTTGGGTAGCCATGGGAGGATGGGCCAGAGAAGGCAGAGACTGGAGACCAGTTGGGGGAGGCCGTCATAACCCAGGGTAGAGGTGATGAAGGCCCAAATAACAGTAGAGGTTGTCAGAGTGAAGAAGAGGGGGAAACTGTAAGAGATACAGTGAACAGAACTTTGTAATCCATTAGATGAGGGAGGTGATGGAGAGGTTTCAAGCCTGGGTGATTTAGAAGCTTATCATGTCTTCCTCCTTTCTTTTCTTCCCTCTCCTCCTCCTGGCACCAGGATCCTTTCTTTCTGTCTCAGAGAGAAGTGTCTGCTGAACTCTTTTTCACTGAGATGCGAGGAACAGAAAATACTTTCCTTCCTGGGCCTGGCATTCCAGAGAGGATCTTGAAGGGGCCAGCGCCGAGTCCCCGGAAGGAAAGGTAGAATTGCAGGTTCTGCAGAAAGTGTATGAGAGATGACTGAGAGGTTTCTAGGGGAGAGGAACCCTTCCCATTGCCTATCATATCACATCATAGAGGCAGTTGACTCCTTAGCACTCACCAGCCTAAAAGCTGGAGTCTGATTTTGATGCCCTCCTGGGCCCTCTTTCAGCTGGCACTTTTCCAGGATCAATGATTCATGTTAGGCTCCAAAGCTAAGTGATCTACATTTTGCTGGTGTCCTATGAATCCGAGATGACTTATGAGGCTGCAGGCATTACTGGCTGGGAAACAGCCCAGAACGGGAGGAGGCTGTTCTGGTACAGCTTGGCCTTGCCCAATTTGATTTGGCAGAAGCATCTGGCTCCTTCCCGATGTCCCCTCAGAGTAGACTCACTCCACCCCCCACCTTTTCCCAGCCCAGCACCAGGAAACACCTTCAGAGTGAACTGCTCTTAGTACAGTGTCAGAGCTGGAAGGTACTTCCTGCACATTATATAGTCTTGAATCTAGACAAGATCTTAGAAGATAGGATACTAGAACCAGCAGAGACTAGAGAACACCAAGCTACAATGCTATACTTTTACAGATGAGGGAACTGACCAGCAAAGCCGGAATGGGGTCGGTCAGCTCTCTGCTTCAATCATAGAAAACTCTGGTGGGTACTGAGAGGTAAGATCAAAGGATCACAGAGCCAGCCATAGAATGCTAGTTAGAAGGGATTTCAGAAACCATCTGGTATTACTAGCTCCTTTTGCAGATAAGGAAACTGAGGTCCAAAGAAGGGATGTAATTTGTCCCAAGGTCAAAGAATCTACAACAGTCTCTGCCTTTTCTGAATTCTTATGGCTCCTAGGGTATGAGGACACAAAATGGATCTTTAATTGTTCTTTGGCTCAATCTAGAGGCCTACTGGGTGCTTTGCAGTATAAAGAGCACTGGACTTGGAGTCAAATCCCTGATCTGCCAATCACAGAATCACAGACATTTGGGCATTGTAAACTCCACTCTAGATGCCATGTTGGATGGGAGGTGGGGAGCATCTCTGTAAGATTCTCATCAGTAGGTGCCTGAGAGCTGGACTTGTATACGAGGGAGCATATGTTTATCTTGGCTGGGTTTGTGGTTTTCCTTCCGCCTATAGTTGTTAGAGGATTACAAGCCCATGGTACATTACAAGATCCCATGGTACCTTGGAGCACATACAGGATATCAGAGCTACAGGGGACCTTAGAGGTGGTCTAGTACAACCCTCTCACTTTACTGAGGAACAGAGTATGGCACAGAGAAGATGATTAACTTGCTCACTTTTGACAAGTAGTAAGTGCCTGTCATCAAGGTGTGCTGCAAAGAGCTCGGGACAGGGATTCAGAAGATATCAGAGATGGGGGGGGGTTCAGCCAAGGAAGGCTTCCTGGAGAAGATGCATTTGGGAAAGATAATAGGATTTTAAAGTTGGAAGAGACCTAAGAGGTCACATGTTCAATCTTCCCATTTGTGAGATGACTTGCTCACAGTGACATGTGGGAGTTAGTGGCAGGGACAGGACCTCAGGTCTTCTGACTCCTGTTCCAATCTATAATTATACCCCCTGTTCCTCAAGATCTTTCAAACATCAGAGAGACTGGCTCATCAATCACACCCACAAGTTCTTTCTGTCACCCTGGCAATGCCCATGGGACTGCTAGCTTGAACTAATGAGGGCAGCTATGTCCTCTCTTACTACTTCCTTCATCTTGGGTCTTGGGTTTCTACTCCTTATTTTATCATTCCCAATCTTGAGATCTTTGTAGAGAAAATAAAATCAAAGTAAGAGGGAATAACTGCTTCATCATTGTGTCTGTTGTCATCGACCAACCCATCCAGAGTAACGGTATTGTCTCTTCTTTGATCTGCCTCTTATCTCCAACACGGACTCAACATTGTTAAATGTTAAATTTTTTAAAAGTTGTTATATTTTATTGCCAGCTTCAGCTCATTTTGAACTTTAGCACCCCTGACTTTCTTGTAGTGCTATTTGATTCTTTTGTCTTTAACCTTAGGGGCTTGCTCTGATTTTCATATTCTACATGTGTTTTTTAAAAATCTAAGCTGGTTGATGAGATTCCCTAAGCACCCATATTTCTTTAAACCATTTGCTATTTTCTTTTACCTGAGAACCTTTTCTGTTTTTGTCTCTAGAATTTCTTTCTTAAGAGCTATTTGTGTGGATATGTACATATACATATGTGAATATGTATGTGTGTATATATACATATGTATATGTATTTGTATACATATAAATATGATTTTTCATATAATTAGAATTCTGAATGGCTTGTGAACTTGTGTTATGAACTCAGTATTTTTAAGTACTTTGGGCTTTATGTACCAATAGTGCATTCTCATATTTGTATGTGTAGTTGCAATTTTCCTGACCTTGCTGTTTTTAAAAATACAGCTTTTTATAAATAAAGTCATAATTTGAGAATTTGGGGTTTAATTTTATTTTATTATGATAAAGCATATATATATATTTTAAAATTGAGTTATTCTTTAATTCGCAAAGGTTAAGTGGCCTACATAAATATTTTGCCAAAAATAGAATTTATTTTGAAAATATTTCTATTTTCTTTTCATTTTCAAATGAAGAAGCTCATATTCAAATTTATAAAAATCTAAAATTCTAGTGAAAAAGAAGCAGTTGCATTTTACAAGTAGTCAGTTTTAAATATCTTGTATCACTTGAGTGCAATTTGAAAAGTTACAATTTATGAGGCTGCATTTTGTGAGTATTACTGAAATGTGAATTATAATAATGTGATTTGTATTTATTTTTATGTATTCTTTAAGGATAAATATTTTCTTTTCCTCTTCTGTATTTCATTTGTATACCAGGCAGAGCATTTTTTTTTTTGCACATTAATACAAACCCAAGCTAAAACACTAATACAACTAGCCTATCTGGGGAGTCAAGGCAAGATGATAAGGCAATAAACAATGAATAAGTATTTACTATGTGCCATACACTGTGTTAAGAGCTGGGATACAAACACAAGCAAAAACAAAGACAGTCCCTGTTTTCAAGGAGATTATGTTTTAATGGGAGAAGACCAGTGGTGGGATTCAAATAAATGAACAACCCATTCTCCACAGAACCAAGCCAAGGCAACGCCCCCCTCCCCCCAACAACCAGTTCACCAAATTCAACCTAAAATTAGGTACCAGTTCTGCAGAACCAGTGGGAACTGACTGAATCCCATGACTGGAAAAGACAACACATAAAAGAGAACAGAAATGCAGGAGGCCAGTGGGCTGGCAGAGGAAGAGAGGGGGACATGGAAGTGAAGACCAAAAGTCAGAAGCATATCCAGGTGAGGAAAAGAGAGATTGTTTCTGATGGGGTACCAGCTCTGGAAACCCATTTGAACTCTCCTTGAATCTTCCCACTTGATCTTGATCTGAGGCATCTACCCATCCCACTCAACTGGCCTTTCATTGTCTGCACCTGGCCTCACCCAAGACTTCCCATCCTTCAGCCTCTCTAGACCTCATTCTCCCTTGGCCTTGTGGTCAAGGACATTCCCTGGTTCAGGCCCTTCTTGGTTACCTCACAGTTGCCCCAGCCTACTGGCCACTCCCATCAAGATCCTCCCTAGGCCCCTCCTCCAGTCACCCAGACTACTTAGCCAACCCTAGACCCCTCCCACAGTCTTTCTGTAAATAAGAACCATCTTTGGCCTCCATGAAGGGGCCCAGATTCAATCTGGCCCACTTGCATTAGTGATAGAAATGTTCAGATTCGCGGAGCCAAGATGGCAGCTGGAAAGCAGGGATTTGGGTGAGCTCCCCCCCCAGGTTGCTCCAAACACCTATAAAAAATGGCTCTGAACAAATTCTAGAACTGCAGAACACATGAAATAGCAGAGGGAAGCAGGGTTCCAGCCCAGGACAGCCTGGATGGTCTCAGGGTAAGGTCTATCAAGCATGGAGCTGGGAGCAGAGTGGAGCACAGCCCACCATGAGCTGTGCCTGGATCAACCAGACCAGGAGCCCGGCGGAACAGGCCTTAGCATCCTGAATCAGTGAGCTGTGGCAGTTACCAGACTTCTCAACCCACAAACAAAAAGACAACAGAGAAGGTTAGTGGGAAAAGCTTCTGGGACAGAGTGAAAGGAGTTCCTGGTTTGGCCACTGCCCTGGGGGCAGTGGAGGTGATACAGCTCTGAGGCTGCAGTTGCCCACCTGGTAGGAGGAATTAAATGGCGGATCTGAGCAGGAGTGCAGAGCCAGCTTAGATCTGAGTCCGGTCTGGGTTGGCAGTTCTTGGGGGAGGAAGAGTGCTGGTGTAGCAGAACTTGCTGTGTAGAAATAGCTCTGAAAACAACAGCGCAGCCCCTCAAACTTGGAACAAAGTACTCTATACTCTACAAGCAGTCACACCCCGATAAAAACTCAAAGGTCAAGTAAGTTGGCTGGGAACCTGGCCAGGCAGTGAAAACAGACTCAGATTCAGACTCAGACTTTGGAATCTTTCTTTGGTGACAAAGAAGACCAAAACATACAGCCAGAAGAAGTCAACAAAGTCAAATAGCCTACATCAAAAGCCTCCATGAAAAACATGAACTGGTCTCAGACCATGGAAGAGCTCAAAAAGGATTTGGAAAAGCAAGTTAGAGAAGTAGAGGAAAAATTGGGAAGAGAAATGAGAAGGATGCGAGAAAACCATGAAAAACAAGTCAATGACTTGCTAAAGGAGACCCAAAAAAATACTGAAAAATACACTGAAGAAAACAACACCTTAAAAAACAGATTAACTCAAATGGCAAAAGAGCTCCAAAAAGCCAATGAGGAGAAGAATGCCTTGAAAGGCAGAATTAGCCAAATGGAAAAGGAGGTCCAAAAGACCACTGAGGAAAATACTACTTTAAAAATTAGATTGGAGCAAGTGGAAACTAGTGACTTTATGAGAAACTAAGATATTATAAAACAGAACCAAAAGAATAAAAAATGGAAGACAATGTGAAATATCTCATTGGAAAATCCACTGACCTGGAAAATAGATCCAGGAGAGATAATTTAAAAATTATTGGACTACCTGAAAGCCATGATCAAAAAAAAAGCCTAGATATTGTCTTTCAAGAAATTATCAAGGAAAACTGCCCTGATATTCTAGAGCCAGAGGGTAAAATAGAAATTGAAAGAATCCACAGATCACCTCCTCAAAAAGATCCCAAAAAGAAAACTCCTAGGAATATTGTTGCCAAATTCCAGAGCTCCCAGATCAAGTAGAAAATACTGCAAGCAGCCAGAAAGAAACAATTTGAGTATTGTGGAAACACAATTAGGATAACCCAAGATCTAGCAGCTTCTACATTAAGGGATTGAAGGGCTTGGAATATAATATTCCAGAGGTCAGTGGAGCTAGGATTAAAACCAAGAATCACCTACCCAGCAAAGCTGAATATAATGCTCCAAGGCAAAAATATGGATTTTCAACAAAATAGAGGACTTTCAAGTTTTCTAAGTGAAAAGACCAGAGCTATAGAAAATTTGACTTTCAAACACATGAATCAAGAGAAGCATGGAAAGGTAAATAAGAAAGAGAAATCATAAGGGACTTACTAAAGTTAAACTGTTTTGTTTACATTCCTACATGGAAAGATGATGTGTATAATTCATGGCACCTTTCTCAGTATTAGGGTAGCTGAAGGGAATATATATATATATGTATATATATATATATGTATGTATATATATATATATATATATATATATATATATATATAGAGAGAGAGAGAGAGAGAGAGAGAGAGAGAGAGGGCACAGGGTGAGTTGAATATGAAGGGATGATATCTAAAAAAATAAAATCAAATTAAGGGATGAGAGAGGAAAATATTGAGAGGGAAAAAGGGAGAGATAGAATGGGGTAAATTATCTTGCATAAAAGTGGCAAGAAAAAGCAGTTCTGTAGGAAGGGAAGCGGGGCAGGTGAGGGGGAATGAGTGAATCTTGCTTTCATTGGATTTGACCTGAGGAGGGAATACCATACACACTCAATTGGGTATCTTACCCCACAGGAAAGAAGGAGGAAGGAGATTAAAAAGGGGGGTGATAGAAGGGAGGGCATATAGGGGGAGGAGGTAATCAAAAACAAACACTTTTGAAAAGGGACAGGGTCAAGGGAGAAAATTTAATAAAGGGGGATAGGATAGGAAGGAGCAAAATATAGTTAGTCTTTCACAACGTAAGTATTGTGGAAAGGTTTTACATAATGATACGCATGTGGCCTACATTGAATTGCTTGCCTTCTTAGGGAGGGTGGGTGGGGAGGGAAGAGAGGAGAGCTTGGAACTCAAAGTTTTAAAAGCAGATGTGTGGAAAAAAAAAAAGGTTTTGCATGCAAGTAGGAAATAAGATGGGGTATAAAAATCTATCTTGCCCTACAAGAAAGTAAGGGAAAAGGGGCTGGGGAGGAGTGGGGTGACAGAAGGGAGGGTTGACTGGGGAACAGGACAATCAGAATATATGCCTTCTTGGAGTGGGTGGGAGGGTAGAAATGAAGAGAAAATTTGCAATTCAAACTTGTGAAAATTAAAGCTGAAAAACAGAAAATATTTTTTTTAAACATAAGTTCAGATTCCTTAAGAGGCTGCCCAAAGTGACCCATCTTTAATAAACCTTGTTTTTCTTTGATAGAAAGAAGGCTTGGGTCGAATTTGTTCAGGCAGGATCTGCGTGTTGCTCTTTTGTAGTCCCAGCACCCCTAAACCTCGACATTTTCCTTTGCCCTTTCCTTACCTCCTCTTACTTTCTCCTCCCTCTCCTTCTCTCTCCTCTTTTCTACCCTTGCTGGGAAGCCTGGAAAAACAGCTCTGAGTGAGACCTTCACGTACACAATGTTGTTACTTAGCAGTGTATCAAAAACAGTGAGTTCTCTTTCAGCAAGCAAAATCTGTGGTGATCTGTTGTTGCTGCTGGCAACCCTCATGGCTAAATATGATGACAAACTGTGAAGAAAATTGTCTATTTGCTGCCCCTGTTCTTTGTACAGGGGTCTCATTTTGCAGGGGTAGAGGAGACAGGGTTGGGTCCTGAGTGAGCTTAATTTATTTGCTTATTTATTGTAGGCTTCTTGGCTTTTTCATAGTATGCTACTAGTGACATCAAATGCCTTTAATTAATAATTAAGCAAAGCCCTGGCAAAGCTTAATACAAACAGAAAGAATCTTCCTTCAGCTGTCCTCTCTGCCTTTTTTTACACAGAAATGCAATTACAGAATGACAGGATCATAGTAATTACCAGAATCGCAGAATTTGCAGTACAGCTTCATCTCATCAATGTAATTATTGACCTTTTCTCTATTCTTCCTGCTGCTAAACTTCAGGTAAGATAGAACCTGGCTGGAATATTTTTTCTTGTGATCTAGTTATGGCTTAGTTCCATTTCAGCCTGGTTGTACTTATTCCTAGGGTTCTAATTCCTAAGTTCTCCCAAGCCCCACTTTTTTTTTCCTCCAGGGCTCTAGGGCTAGCCTGGAGGAGTTGGGAATGGATGTTCTAATGCTATAGTTCATGAACCTGGGATTTACTTCCTCCATGATTATGGATTGATAATAATTAGTTATCCAGGCGTAAGTAGCTTTTAGAAAGTGATATTTATTAGGGTGGTAAGGAAGAAGAGTTGGTACAAAATGACACTCCCCCCCACTTGCTCCCACACCAAATCTGTGACCTACCCTCCCCCCAGTATATAGAGTTCAGGGAATGTGGGCTCAAGCTGGGGGAACAAATGTAGCAAATGGGTAACGTCCAGGTCCTGGATGAGGTGATTAGGTGGCACAGTGCATAGAACGCTAGACCTGGAACTAGGAAGAAATGAGTTCAAATCCAGCCTCCTATACTTTATTAACTGGGTGATTCTAGGTAAGTCACTTAATCTCTGTCTGCCTCAGTTTCCCTAACTGTAAAATGAGGAAAATAACTGCTCCTACCTGACAGTGTTATGAGTATCTAAGGAGGTAATGATATTTGTAAAGCACCTTGCACATAGCAGACACTTAATAAATATTTGTTCCCTTCCTTACAAGTATTTTTCTCCCCATCATAGCTAACTCATGAAGTTCCCCTTAGCTATAATATAGCTTATATGTTGGGCTCCTTGTAGAGTCCTAAAGCAGCCTTTTCCCTCAGTGTATCCAGTTTGTCCTCAGTTCCTTCCTATGAAAACATTGCTTCCCAAGGATGCTGCTAGGACATCTGTGAAAAGTTAAAATCCTCTGAACCTTTGGAAGTTGACGAGGTTCTCCCTCAGCCAAAGTCAGTAAGAGGAAGCCAAGACCTAGAGGAGACAAAAACTGAGGCTTTTCTTCACTCCCCACCCCCTCTCCCGACTTCCCCTGTGATTGCAATAGTTCTCTGTGTCTCTCTGTCTCTATCTCTCTATCTGTCTCTGTGTGTCTTTTTTTGTCTCTCCCTCTGACAAACACTGGAACACCTGATTTCAAATGAGCTTGATGATTTTATACAAGCCTCCCAGGGTGTGGCCAGAACCATTCCAGACTTCCTTTTATGCCCAGTTTTAATGTTTTACATTAGCACAAGGCTGCTGATGAGAGGGTGAAAAAGTCTGGAAAGTGAGAAGTAAGGTGATCTTGACCTGAATGCATCAGGAAATGATGGTCTGGGCCAGAGACTCAGCATAGCTTTGCGGAATTGAATTGCTGAGTTAGAAGGGACCATTGATTATGGAAAGTCAGAACAGGAAAGGACAGTGGCACATGAAATGTTAGAAGTAGATAGAACTATGTATTTTGTTCATGCAATAGCGTTTTGCTTTTTTATCATGAAAGTTGTCTCATGTTTTATGATCACTCCTGTCTCTTATTTAAGAATTCAATCCATAGCCGTAGTTGAGAAAGGTACCTTTCATTCTCTTTTACTCATTTTTAAAATGACAGGACTTTTTAGATTTAGGTCACATACCCATTTGGAACTTATGGTAGTGTAGGCTGTAAGAGATGATGTTCTAAAACCTGATTCTGCCAAAGTTCTTTCCAGTTTTTCCAGTAGTTCTTGCTGAAGAGGGAATCCTTGCCCTAGAAATTTCTGTTCTCAGGCTCATCTAACACTAGACGACTATGTCTGTCTGATTGTCTGGGTTTTGCTTATGTAGGTTGTTCAATTGGTTAACTTTTCTACTTTTTTAAGTTTCCAAATAGTTTCAATGATTACCACATTATAAAGTGTTTTGACAACCGCTGATGCCAGATTTTCATTTCTGCTTTCTTCATTATTTCTGTTGAGATTCTTGATAAAGAACGTCAAAGTTGAAAAAGATTTTAGGACTATTAGATTAAAGTCACTATGCCATAGATACCATTTTGACACAATGGTTCCATTACTGAGCACGTATACCAGGGGGTTAATAATAGGAAGAAAGAAAGGTCTTGTATATAACAATGTTCAGAGCTTAACTCTTTGTGGCAGGAAAAGCTTTGGAAATTAAGTGGGTACGTGTTGATAAGGGAATGTCTTAACAATTTGTGAAATATGAATGGGAAAGAGCCTGGAGAACTGCACACACACACACATACACACACACACACACACGGGACAATAAACGTTTATGTAGCCCTACTATGTGCCAGACACTGTGTTAAGTGTTTTACAGATATTATCCCTTTGATATTCACAACCTCGTAAAGTAGATGCTACATTTTACAGTTGAGGATATTGAGGCACATAGAGGTTCAATGCTTTGCCCAAGATTGCTAGTGAGTTTCTGAGGTCAGATTCGAACTCAGGTCTTTCTGACTCTAGGCCCAGTACTCTATGTACTATGTGACCTCCCTGATAGAAATATAGATATATGCCCACATATGTATATATACAGATATAACATATATACAAATATACTTAAGTATATATGGGCGCATATATATATATATGTGTGTGTTTAAATACATATTTACATATACATATAGGCATATAACCATAATAGGGTGAAGGAAAACAGCATTTAAAGATACTAGAACTCAGGCCCATTGCAATGAATGATTTTGACTACAAAACTGTTGCTAAAACATGTGTCTCCTCTCAGTAGACCAGCAAAGAATGATGCATATGCCATAAGACATGGGGAGTCATTCACCACAACAAGCATTTATTAAATACTTACTACACACTACCCACTATACTAAATGCTGATATGTGTGCTGGTTCGTTTTGCTTAATTATATTTCTTTGGTACAAGGGATAGTTCTGTCGGTGGTGTCTAATTAGAGATTAGGAAATAAAGGTAAGTTTCTTAAAAAAAATCCGTATAATATTGAATTTTAAAGAAAGGACCCTGGACTTTAGAACATAAAATGTCTTAGCTGGAAAGTGATGCATACCAACTCAAAGCACACCCATGTCACGAGGGATAGAAAACTGAGCCTGGAGTCATGAAGACTTGAGTTCAAAGCCAGCTTCAAACACTATGTCACCCGGGGAAGTAAGTCACTTAGCTCTGTCTCAGTTTCTTTATCTCTAAAATGGGGATAACAGTAGCACCCACCTCCCAAGGCTGTTGCGTGGATCACATGAGATAAAGATTGTAAAGTCCTGCTTTCCCCACTGCTGAAGCAGGTTTTCTTCTTGTGCAGGGATTTCTGTAGTCTCAGAAATGTTCCATTTCCATCTCACGTATGCCGGTGTTTTGTCATCTCCCCCAAATGTTGGAGTCGCTGTGTCAGGTGGCACTGGCAGCCAGCATACACTCACTCTCAGGGCTTGAATCGTATGTAAAGTTTGTCAGACTCCATTTCCTCATTGCTCATTCCCGACCCTCCAGGAAACTGGACCTTAAGTCACCCATAGATTGATGGGGGACCCACACCTGTCCCACAAATCGAGAAGAAGTCCTGGATGCAAACCTATACAAACATTAACACTTTCTCTCAACTTCCACAGACAAGTAACATAGTCACTCACACCACACTACTAAACAACTAAACGTTAGGCATGAACTCAGTCATTCAAAGTACTCTGTGTAAAGCACCTAGGGGCTGGCTTCCAAACATGCCTACTCTCCTACTCTGTGTGTGTGTGTGTGTGTGTGTGTGTGTGTGTGTGTGTGTGTGTACTCTGTGAGCGTGTGTGCGTATTATCGATATAAGGTAAGGAAATATAATACTGAGTTGTCAGGGAGCAGCTGTTTGACTTCTGGCAGTGCAGTTCTCAATTCTCACAGAAAGGACTTCCGGACACAAAACATTAGCCCTGGAAGGAACCTTAGGACATGCAAAGTCAGAGTAGGAAGACATCTTCCAGACCATCTAGTCCAAGGCTCTCACTTTTTCATAACATATGTATACATTACACAAACATATTATTGTTCAGTCATTTTTCAGTCGTGTCTGACTCTTTAAGACCCCATTTGGGGTTTTCTTGGCAAAAATACTGGAGTGGTTTGCCATTTCCTTCTCCAGCTCATTTTACAGATAAGGAAACCGAGGCAAGCAGAGTTAAGTGACTTGCCCAGGGTCACACAGCTAGTAAGTTTCTGAGGCCAGATTTGAATTCATGAAGATAAGCTTCCTGACTCCAGGCTTGGTGTACCACCTACTACTACATATAAGGATATATACACACACACATACATACATAAAGATATACACATACACACATATATGCACACTTTGAATTGACACTTCCTGACAATCAATCAAACCAAATCCTCCTCCAACAAAACTCCCTAAGAGTGATTGCGACGTGGCACTAAAGTTGTGATTATATCACTTGTATCATGTGTTTGCACCACGTGATACAGAACAAGGATGCACAGTTCACATTTAACCCTTTCATGCCAGCACCACCTTTTTCTTCTTTGGCCATAGTCTTGTCACCTTTACTCTTGGCTTTATTTGTAGAGTTGTAGCCATCATGTACATTCTTTTTAAGCCTTTCCTTTTCTCAGTCTACATCACTTCATTAAAGTCTTCCCAGGTTTCTCAGATTCCTGCTCTCTGTTGATCCTGGTAGCAGAGCAATGTTCTATTTCATTAATACTCTACAATGTGCTCACTTATTCCCAGGGCATCAGGAACATATTGTTTCCAGCTTTTTGTTACGACGAAAAGTGCTTTTAGGAATGCCTTTGTACGTATGGGTATTTTCTTGTTGTTGCTGTTAACCTCCTTGGGGGTGTAAACCGGACAGCAGAATCACTGAATCAAGGGCTATAAAATGTTTATTACCATTTCTCACATAATTCCAGATTGTTAGAGGGCACCTAGCTGCTTTTTATGAGTTTGTGTTGCCTGATCCACATCAGCTTCATCATCTGCTGTTGAAAGAACAAGTGAATGTGATGGCTGAGTCACTGTCAGGAGTCTTTGATATATTACGGAGAATGGAAGAGGTGCCTCAGAGCTGGAGAAAGACTGATTTTTCAGAAGGAGAGAAAAAAAGGATTAGGAATAGGTTGCAAGTTTTCAACCGGTAAGCTTGGTTTCAATTCCTAGCAACCCCCCCTTTTTGTTATTCTTGATTTCTCATTTGACTGAATTTCCTCTCTTCATAGTTACAGATACTCTCTTAGCTGCCTAATCAGACAGGCTTTTTCTCAATTTTTATCCTTTTGGACCCTTCTGCAGCATTTGACTCTGGTGACTAATTTTTCTTCTTGAATTCTTAGTCTCTTTTCTCTGGACTGCTGAAAAGAATGTAAATTTTTACTTATAAAATCTCTCCTACCTGTGCAATTAAAAAACTTGGAAACAATTTTCTAATCTGTTTTTTTTTAAATCTTTCAAATAAAGAGTTTCAGTGGCTTTTGAAGTCATTTGTGAAAAATACCATGATGCAATACCCTCTGATTAGTTTTCAAGAACCAATGATTGACATCAGGGAAGATCAAAAAAAACCACAACAACCAAAAAAACCTTTTCATGCCCTGATTGGTACAGGGAATTAAAAAATGAATATCATGATTTAAAAGATGTAGTAAACAATGCACTTGGATCTCTCTCCATCCATTTGTGAAGTCTCTTTTTCATCACAAGAGCCATTTAAATAAAGTATTGAAATTAACTGAACTTAGAATCCGACTTTTGCATTGCTGTATCACAAGATGTGAAACCAAGATTTAAAAAAATAGCAAAGCATATTCAATTGTATCACTCTAAATTAGATATCATTATGAATAATATTTTAATGAGAGTGAATGTGTTTTATGTATAATTAATAAGACAAATATTATTTCATCTTCATCTCATCTGTTTTAGTTTCTCTTTTTTGTGTCCAGGTAGAGGATCATGCTCAATGTCTTCCAATGATACCACCATTTTTTGTTTATCTGGCATGGGAGATTATCCACACTGCTCCCCTGAGGTAGCCTAGACCTACCTCCCCTATTTTCCCTACCCCAACCACACCCTTTGTGCCTGGATACTTAGATGCACAAGGACGATTCCAGCACCTGCTTCAACAAGGCTATTAGCGGAATGAATGAGCTGATAGAAATGTGCTTGGAACTTCACCAAGGAAGAATTCTGATAATGAGTACACTGTGTAATGATTAAACCCTAGGGAAAAAGAGACTGCAGAGAACAGTGGGGCCCCAGAGGATGAAGAAGAGCTTTGTAAGTCTAATGATAATTCACACTTCTGTAGCAGAAGTTTGCTTTAGTTTGCAAAGTGCTTTCTTTATTCTGTGGGGTAAGCAGTACGATTATCCCCATTTTTTAATGAGAAAATTGAGTCTCAGAGAAATTAAGTGACTTGCCACATAGCTAGTGAATGCCTGAAGTAGGATTTGAACTGAGGTTTCCTAACTACAATGATAAAGCACTTGCTGTCTCCAGTTATCAGTGTATGTATCCAGTTTGATCACAGACTATTGGGATCAGAAGAGGTCATGTGTTGTACATTTGTGCAACAATCTCCTCTAGAATGTACAGACAAATAGCTATTCAGCCTTTCCTTGAAGACCTTGAGTGAAGAGGAAACCTATGATCTCCCAAAGCAACCTATTTCACTTTAAAAAAGCATTAATTATTAGGAGGTTTTTCCTTACATCAAGCCTAAATCTACATCTTTGTAAATTCTACCCATTGCTCCTAGTTCTCATCTTTAGACTAAGCAAAACAAGTCAATTCCATCTTCCATGTGATGACTTACACTTGAAGACAGTTATGGTACCTCCCCACCATATCTTTTCTAAACTAAACATCCCCAGTTCTTTCATCTACGTCTAATATGGCATGAAATATGGAGTCTTTTCACCAACCCAGCCCACTTACCCCTTCTCAGGATAATTTCTATTAATGCCCATCCTAAAGTATGGCATTCAAATAATTCTGTCAATTTTAATTCATTAAAATTCACTGTGGCTAATGAGGAAGGCAACAACATGGTACAGTGGATAGAAAGCTGTTCTGGAGTCACTAACACCTGGGTTCAAGTTGCATCTTTAATACATACTGGCTAAGTCACCTTGGGCAAATCTATTAAACTTTCAGTGCCCCAAGCAATTTTCTGAGACTAAAGTTACAAAGCAGTACTCATTTGCATTGGTTAGTGGAGTTATTCACCAGGAGCCCCATGCACTAATGGAGTCACAGGTTTGGTTAAAAAGAAAAAAGCCCAACAAGATAAATGCATAAGAGGAGTACAGAGTGCTATGAAATCACTTCTCATGGAGGGCTTTTTTTCCTTCTATTGCTTCCTCAATTAGTCCATACATAGGCCTCTTGAGGTCAGGGACCGGGTCTTACACCACTTAGCTTTTCCAGCACCCCCTGCTCCTCAATAAACATTTGATAAATGATGATCATGCCTCTACTGGGTGCCTGGTACTGTTTTGGGCACCAATGGGAGGGAGTATGCAAAGAATCATCAAAGATAGTTTGGAGCTCCTGGATAATCAGTTTAAGCCTGTTTCCCCTTCAGTAGCATGGATAAAAGTGAGTCATGTATTCCCTGGGCTTGCTTCTTCATGGCTTCTGGCACCTGGAGATCAGTTTTGGATGTTAGCCATCATGTATTTGGTGATCCTTTATCCCACTGAGGGCTCCCTTGGTCTTGTTATCATTAAACTACATAATTATAAGCAAGTCACAACTTCTTGGGTTCTCTGTTTTCCCCTTTGTAAAGGGAGGGAGTTGGGCTAAATGATCTTTATGTTCCCTTCCAGGTCTAAAGCCTATGATTCTATAACACCTTATGCCCTTTCCTCCACCTCCCTCCATCTCTTCCTTATACTTTCTTCTTCCCCTCTTCTACATGCTCTCCTCCCAGCATCTTAAAAAAAAGAATAAAAATATTTTAGAGAAAAAAAATCAGAACAAGAAATTAAGTCCTCCCCACCTCCCTTATACCCTGCCTCAGCTCTTGGGAAGTAATCAGAGAAAATAATCCAAACTTAATGTATTCTGAAGGCTGCCCAGGAATGGGAGAGGAAAGCACCATACAGAATACAACAGCAATTTGCTTATTATCCAGAAAAGTGAAGCTTCCTCACCGTGCTTGATTGGAAAGAAAAAGGCCCTGAAGGTCACAAGGTTTAGTTGAAACTAACTAGTCACAAAATATTCTAGTGTGAATGAGTGATGGGAGGTTGTATAGTTATCATACTCTTAGTATCTCAGTGTTAGAAGGGACCTCAGAATTCTAGTCCAATTAGTACCTGAACAAAGAGTAAGAGGGCAGCTAGGTGGTGCAGTAGACAGAGTGCTGGGCCTGATGTCAGGAAGACTCGTCTTCTGTAGTTCTAATCTGGCCTCAGACACTCATCTTCCTGACTCTAGGTCTGTCACTCTTTCCACTACACTACACACTTTCTTTCATTCCTTTCCTTATATAGGAAATCCCTCTTCTACTTGGACTTTGCACAATATGTTGAACAAAATTTATCAAATGCTCATTATGGAGAGTCACTGTACTACGTGATTTGGATACCAAGATAACTAAGACATGTGTAATCCCAGTCCTAAAGCCCATTGGTATAAGACTATCTTCATTGGTGGAGATCAATGCCCTGAACCTATGTGAAGGGCAGGGTGGGGTTGGCAAAAGCGAGAGAGAGGAGAGCTCTTCAGACCTTCTTCAGGTAGTTTTTGAGTCTTCGGTCTTCTTAGAGTTTTCTTCAGGTCACTGAATCTCTTTGGACTTTATGCTCTTCTGACTTTCAGCTTCAAGAGAGAAGATGTACAAAGCCAACCCTACTTCACACTCCTAAAGGAAAAAACACAAGTAAGAGGCCAACATGAGAGAAGCTGGTAGTCTTCATCATATCCTAGTCCCAGCTTGCTACACTAGAAACTTTGGGGGAACTTCCCCTTGGGTGAGATAGTGAGGTCTAGGACTGACTCACCCTCCCCCCTCACTCTCTGTTACCTCACTTCCAATGGAAGAGCTCCTTCATTTTGTATTGTCTGGTATGTATTCTCTCATGTGTGCATTATTTGATTTCTGTTTCACTACCAATTTAGATAAATGGGTTTCTTGGTTGTGTTATGTGTGTTCGTTGTAGATCTGCTATTTCATGGGAAAGAGATAAGCCTTGGCTATAGAGCTTGGGGTTCTCCTTTCCCCATTAAAAAAACAGTGATCAGAAGTTAGCTTGAACCTAAAAACCGCATCCTTTAGATGAACAATAAAGAATCAGATAGATATAATTCTAGCTTGGAATCTGCCCCCACCTG
The DNA here is from genome assembly GCF_011100635.1 of Trichosurus vulpecula. Classification (NCBI taxonomy): domain Eukaryota; kingdom Metazoa; phylum Chordata; class Mammalia; order Diprotodontia; family Phalangeridae; genus Trichosurus; species Trichosurus vulpecula. Next base: position 86,767,265 of record NC_050573.1, read on the forward strand.
CAGAGAGTGGAGAGGCCAATCTCTGGCTCCAAGCTCCTGCTTCTTTTCCTGGCAGGAATCAAAGTCTCTCCTGAACAAGGCTAAGGGGAAGAGTTTAGAGATGTTTATTCTGCCTCCCTTTGGGCCACACAATGACACCCACATGCTACATGTAAGGGATAGCCCTTGTCACAGACATAGTTTTGGTCTTCAAAGACCCTACAATCTATTGGTGAATATATATATCTATATGCACATGCTCCATGACACTGTTGAGCATTTTTGTAAGCATATGTCCCCCTGTTTGATGCCTTCCTGGACACTGATACTCAGAAGGTCATTGGACAAAGTTACCTCTCTGGTCACACCTTTCTTGGAATCTTGTATGTTCTTTATACATGCTGTATATGCTATCTTCCTCTATAGAGTATAAACTCCTTGAAAGCAGACTTTAATTTTTATCTTTCTATCCTTAGTGACTAGGATCTTAAAAATTCTTGTTGATAGATTTATGCGTGCATGTTGGTGATGGATTTATCTGTGCATGCAGACACTTCAAGGAAATCCTTTAAGACAGAATCAAATGCTATTTTGGAGTCAAACTATAAAAGTGAACTTTTATTTTCCACACCTCTCATGCAGTTGTGTAACTGTGGAAATGCAGTTTTTTGTAGGAAATAATAACTGTTCCCTTCAAGGATATCCTTAATATTTGTATGGTCTCTTCTCATAAGGATTTCACAGAAGTAAGAAAACCAGAACACAGGGCTACAGTTGTTGTGTCTTCTTGGTTTTTATTCAAGGTTATTATCTCTTATTTTTTAGTGATGTCACTACCTGTGGTCTTTTCCATTCTTTTGGAATACTCCCCTTTTTGAACTCTGAAATGCTCTTCTCATTAAATAGCATTATAAATATAATACGGAACTAAGCATGAAAGGTTTTGTTTGAATAACTTGCTTTTCTCCTTAGGCCTCAGTTGACAGGAGGGGTGGTGTGGTTAGCAGACCTGGGGTTGAGTTCCAGATCTACCATTTCCTAGATGTGGGACCTACCATAGGCTCCCTCTGTGGGTTTTGGTTTCCTTGTCTGTAAAACAGGCTGTTTAGGTTCAATGATTTCTAAGGTCCTGTCCAGCTCTAGCATTCTTTGATTAGTTGAATATGCTGCTCTGGAGCACAATTATTTCTAGGGTACTTTATAGCTTTATTATCCCGTGACATATCATTCTATGTACCTTAGATACAGAAAGCAAAGGCAGACAGCCACACAATCAGGTTTCAAAGTAATCAGTATCATTATCCAATCATTCAAGTCAGAGATATTCAATACTCATCTTTGTGGTCTAATTCTATGAAAACCCCAAGCTTGACAACAGTATTCTCTCCATGACTGACAATCTCAGCAGCTTCTTTCATTGATATTTAAAATGTTCATATATTACTTTGAATTTTTTTTCCTTCTTCCTGTGTGCCACCAAGCCATCTGATGTAAGCATTTCTGTCCTAGTAGCTACAATTCTTAGACTTTGTTATGTAACGGCATATGTAACGGCCTTGGTATTCAGAGATGTTAGGTGACTTGAACCAGGTCACAATGCACGTTGACGCTTGAAATGGACTGTCAGATTCTAACAAAAATTAATCTGCAGGTATAACCATCCCTAAGGTAAAGAGCATCTGAGTACGGGAAATCAGAGCAGCTTCTCTAAGCACCACGATTTTGGTTGGGGAAGAGAGGCACAGGCCCTCTTCCACTTGACAGACCTTTATATATCTGAAGATGGCTCTGCTGTCTTCTGCTCCCACTCCCCTCTGTCTTCTCCAGTCTAATCATCTCTGGCTACTTTAACTGATCCCAAAATACTAATATTTTGGGTCATAGACAACATCTGGATGAGTTCTCCCTTATTAGCATGCCTCCCTTTGATAAATGTAGAGGCATTTGAAGGTTTTAGGGTTTGTTTGTTTCCTAAGATCACTGAGATGTTGCTCACTCTTACATCTGGGGACCCTTGGAGGTGGAGAGGTTCTGTGTTATGAAATGAACATGAGATGAATGGTTCCTTAACAGTTTCTTTTTTTCAAAGCTCTTTTTTCTCTTAAAAAAGTTATTGGGGGCAGAGCCAAGATGATGGAATAAAAGCAGGGATTTGCTTGAGTTCTCCCCCCAGGCCCCTGTGAATGACTGTAAAAAATGACTCTAAACAAATTCTAGAGCTACAGAGTCCACAAAATGAAAGAGTGAAACAAATCTCCAGCCCAACACAACCTGGAAGCCCAACAGGAAGGGTCTATGAAATTGGGCTGGGAGCAGAGTGCAGTCTAGCATGGACCACACTGACACAGACCAGGCTGGAGCAGGCCTCAGGGGATTGAATCACTGGCAGCTGTGGTGATTTCCAGACTTCTCAACCCACAAATGCCAAAGACAAAGTAGAAGGTCAGTGGGGAAACTCTGTTGGACCTGGGTGAGAGAAGAGTGCCATCAGGCCCAGTCCTAGGGTGGTGGAGGTGGCAGTAGCAGTGGCAGCAGCAGCAGTGGCTGCTTCCAGAGCTCTAGGCCCACAGACAGTAGGGGGATCGAGCAGCTGATCAGAGGGGGTTGCAAAGATCTCTTTGCTTGTGCTGAGGCAGGATTCTCTTGCTTTGCCCTGTTGGATGGATCGTAGTACCGGGTGGTGGTCCTGGGGTGAGGAGGAACACTGGCATGGCAGAGATTGTGGCAGCTGTGGAGAGGAAATCTTTCTCACAGTTCTGAGGCCAAAAAGAGTACTTGTGGTTACTCACAGACCAGGAGAGGAATAAACACCTCTCCTCTGATCATACCACCTTAGAAGAACTGAAAATTTACAGGTGCCTAGAAGTATCTCTGACAACAGCTGCACAAAACTGCTGAAACTTGGGACAGAACGCTCTCCACTCTGGAAGCTGAGTCCTACCTTGACAAAGGGCTCAAAAGTCAAGTAATTGTCTGGGAAAATGAGCAAACAGCATAAAAAACTCAGAATATAGAATCTTACTTTGGTGACAAAGAAGATCAAAACACACAAACAGAAGAAGACAACAAAATCAAAGCTTCTACATTTAAAGCCTCTAAGAAAAATATGAATTGGTCACAGGCCATGGTAGAACAAAGGAGTCTGAAAATCAAGTAAGAGAAGTAGAGGAAAAATGGGGAAGAGAAATGAGAGTGATGCAGGAAAATCATGAAAAATGAGTCAACAGCTTGCTAAAGAAGACCCAAAAAATACTGAAGAAAATAACACCTTAAAAATAGACTAACTCATATGGCAAAAGAGGTCCAAAAACCCAATGAGGAGAATGTCTTAAAAAAGCAGAATTGGCCAAATGGAAAAGGAGGTCCAAAAGCTCAGTGAAGAAAATAATTCCTTAAAAATTAGAATGTAGCAAATGGAAGCTAAGGACTTTGAGAAATCAAGAAATTATAAATAGAACCAAAAGAATGAAAAAAAATAGAAGACAAGGTGAAATATATCATTGGAAAAACCAATCTCCAGGAGAGAAAATTTAAAAATTATTGGACTACCTGAAAGTTATGTTTAAAAAAAAGAGCCTAGATATCATCTTTCAAGAAATTATCAAGGAAAACTACTCTGACTTTCTAGAACCAGAGGGGAAAATAGAAATTGAAAGAATTCACTGATCACCTCCTGAAAGAGATCTCAAAAGGAAAACTGCCAGGAATGTTATAGCCAAATTCCAGAGTTCCCAGGTCAAGGAGAAAATATTGCAAGCAACCAGAAAGAAACAATTCAAGTATCATGGAGCCACAATCAGGATAATACATGATTTAGTAGCTTCTATATTAAAGAATCAGAGGGCTTGGAATATGATATTCCAGAGGTCAAAGGAACTAGGATTAAAATCAAGAATCACCTACCCAGCAAAACTGAGTATAATACTTCAGGGGGAAAATGGATATTCTTTTTTTTATAATTAAGATTTTTTTATTTTTAGTTTAAAATGCTCAGTTCCACATAATTTTGAGTTCCAGATTTTCTCCCCCCCCAAGACGGCATGGAATCTGATATATCTTCTACATATAACTTCGCATTGAACTTATTTACACAATAGTCAAGTTGTAAAGCAGAATTATGACCAATGGAATGAATCAGGATAAAGAAGAAACAAAACAAAAAAAAAACAAAGGGAAAAAAAGGAGCACAAATAGCGTGCCTCAATCTGCATTCATACTTCATAGTTCTTTCTCTGGAAGATAGATAGCTGTAGATAGCTCTCTCCATCATGAGTCCTTTGGAGTTGTCTTTGCACCTTGTATTGCTGAGAAGAGCAAAGTCTATCAGGGTTAGTCATCACAGAATCCATGTATCTGTGGTTGTGTATAATGTTCTCCTAGTTCTGCTCCCCTCACTCAGCATTATATAGTGTAGGTTTTTTCATGTTATTATGAAGTCTGTATCATCCTCATTTCTTATAGCACAATAGTATTCCATTACCTTCATATAGCACAACTTGTTCATCCATTCCCCAATTGATGGGTATCCCTTTGATTTCCAATTCCTTGCCACCACAAAAAGAGCTGCTATAAATATTTTTGTACATATGGGTCCTTTTCCCACTTGTGTGATCTCTTTGGGATACAACCCTAAAAGTGGTATTGCTGGATCTAAGGGTATGAACATTTTTATAGCCCTTTGGGCATAGTTCCAAACTGCTCTCCAGAATGGCTGGATCAGTTCACAACTCCACCAGCAATGCAACAGTGTTCCAATTTTCCCACATCCTCTCCAGCATTTATCATTTTCCTGTTTTGTCATTTTGGCCAATCTAACAGGAGAGATGTGGTACCTAAGAGTTGTTATAATTTGCATTTCTCTAATGAGTAGTGATTTTGAGCATTTTTTCATATGCCTATAGATATCTTTAATTTCTTCCTCTGAAAACAAAAAATGGATATTCAGTGAAATAGAGGACTTTCAAGCAATCTTGGTGAAAAGACCAGAGCTGAACAGAAAATTTTACTTTCAAATACAAGACTCAAGAGAAGCATTAAAAGGTAAACAGGAAAGAGAAATCATAAGGGACTTATTCAAGTTGAACTGTTTATATTCCTACATGGAAAGATGATATTTGTAACTCATGAGACCTCTCTCAGTATTAGGGTACTTGGAGGGAATATATATATATATATATATATATATATATATATATATATATATATATATATATATGTATGTATGTATATGTATATATATATGTATGTATATGTATGTAGATATAGATATAGATAGGGTGAGTTGAATATGAAGGGATGATATCTAAAAATAAAATTAAAAGGTGGGAGAGTAATGTGTTGGGAGAAGGAGAAAGGGAGAGGTAGAATGGGATGAATTATCTCACATAAAAGAGGCAAAAAAAAAACCTTTTACAGTGGAGAGGAAGAGCGGGAAGGTGAGAGGGAATGAGTGAACCTTACTCTCGTTGGATTTGGCTTAAGGAGGGAATGACATAGATGCTCAACTGGGTATGGAAATCTATCTTACTCTACGGGAAAGTAGGGGGGAAGGGGATAAGAGAGGGGGGATGATAGAAGGGAGGACAGATTGGGGAGGGGGTAGTCAGAAGCAAACACTTTTGAGGAGGGACAGGGTCAAAGGAGAGAATAGAGTAAATGGGGGGGACAGGATAATGATGGAGGGAAATATAGTTAGTATTTCACAACTTGACTATTATGGAAGTGTTTTGCATGACTACACATGTATAACCTATATCAAATGGCTTACCTTCTCAATCAGGGGGAATGGGGAGGGAGGAAGGGAGAGAATTTGGAACTCAATGTTTTAAAAACGAATGTTAAAAATTGTTTTTACCTGGGACTGGGAAATAAGATATACAGGCAATGGGATATAGAAACCTATCTTGCCATATAGGAAAATAGAAGTGAAGGGGACAAGAGAAGGGTGGGGTTGATCGAAGGGAAGGCAATCAGAATGGGGTAATCAGAATGTATGCTGTCTTGGGGTAGGGGGAGTGGAGAAATGGGGAGAAAATTTGGAACTCAAAATGTTGTGGAAGTGAAGTTTGAAATCCAAAAATAAATTAATAAAAAGAAAAAAAATATTATTTTTAGTTTTCAACATTAAAGCTCTTTTACAAATGTTCTCTCAGCTATCCCTCACAATTCCTCTGTGAAGTAGATTAAGATCCTTATTTGACAGATGAGCTGATTGAAGCCACAAGAATAAGTGACCAGCTCAAGGTCACATGTCCCTGGCAGAGCTCAGGTCTCCTTAGTCCCCAGCCTATCCGACCACATAGAAGGGAAAAACATTGGTCAAAGAGATTCCAAACAGACCCTTGCCAGCTTTAGCTTTAGCTGATGTCAGAACATCTTGCCTTCTTGTTAGGTGTCTGACTGGCTAGATGTTCCCTCAGTAGCTTGTGTCAGAGAGTCTTAGCGCTCCTGTCAGGGGTTCCAGTGACCTGCTACTTACAGATGGTCCCCGTCTATTCTGGGTTAGGAAGGGGCTGGAGGGGCATGTGTGAGGGAGGAAGCTGACTGTTGGCAGACATTCTGCAACTCTATTTTTAAATGCTTGAGAGACAGAGGCCAGCAGGTGGTTTTAATTACACTGGATTGCTCCCAGGAAGGTTGTCAGTTTTGGCCCATCAGTTCTGAGTTATCCAAGAGTGGAGGAAATAGATGGAGTGGTGTCCTTCTCGTCCAACTGCACCTCCTCAGTCTCCTTGTTATTCTTCGACCTTGTTATGCCTTCTCTGTCCCGGGCCCTGTTCTCTTTACACTATCTCACTCAAGAATATCATCACCTCCCATGGATACATTTGTCATCTCTAGGAAGACGATTCCTGGATCTACCCAGCCAGCTCTAGTCTCTTCTCGATCTCATCCTGCATCACCAACTGCCTATTGAGCATTTCAGACTACATCTCCCATAGGAATCTCAAACTCAACATGTCTAAAATTATCTTCCTCTAAACTCTCCTCTCTGCTTAACTTTCCTGTATTTGTCAAAGGCTCCTTCATCTTCCCAATCATCCATGCTGAAAACCTTAAGATCATTCTTGGTTCCCAACTCACACTCACTCTATATATACAATTTGTTCCCAGGTGTTGTCATGTCTATCTTTACAACATCTCCTAAATACACCCTGTTCTCTCCACTACCCTGGCACGTCTTCTCATCACCTCATGCCTCTTCCTGACCCATCTCCCAGGCTCCCGTCTCTCTTTATTCCAGTCTGCTCCCCATTAGTTGCTAAATTGCTCTTCCTAAAGTGCAGGGGGTATGGCCACGTCATTTCCCTGTGCTATGAACTTCAGTGGCTCCCTATCAACTCTTGAATCATAGATAAAAATACTCTTTTGTACTTTTAAAACCTTTCATAACCTGGCCTCTTCCTGCTTTCCCAGTCTTCTTAGACTTCCCTCCTCTCTCTATATACTCTGCAGTCCAGGTACACTGGCCTCCTGGCTGTTTTTCCCACATGATACTCCATCTTACATCTCCTTGACTTTGCACTGGTTGTCCCCCAGGCCTGGAAGGCCTTGAATCCACCTTTTGGCTTTCTTTAAGATACAGCTCAATTCTACCTTCTGCAAGAGGCCTTTCCTAGTTCTTCTCACTGCTGGTACCCTCTTTTTGAGATGACTTCCTGCTTACATTGCTTTGTATGTACGTAATTATATGCATTTTGTTTCCTTCATTATGTGATCCTCTTCAGAGCAGGAAGCAAGTTTTTCCTTCTTTTGTATTGCATTATTGTATTGTCATTAGCATGTTTGTATTGCCTTTTTTTTTATCAGCATGGCACTTGGCACATATTTGGGGGCAGCGGACAGAATGTCAAGCTTGGAGTCAGGAAGACTCATCTTTGTGAGTTCAAACCTAGCCTCAGACACTTACTAGCTGTGCGACATTAGGCAAGTTACATTAAGTCACTGTTGGTCTCAGTTTTCTCATCTGTAAAATGAGCTGGAGAAGGAAATGGCAAACCGCTCTAGTATCTTTGCCAAGAAAATGTTACATTGGGTCAGGAAGAGTTGGACATGACTGAAATGACTCAACCACAACAACCACAAAATGGTATGTATTCAGTGCTTAATAAATGCTTGTGGATAATGGTGATGATCATTGTTAGCTTCCTAAGGCAATTTGTTGGGGGTGGGGTGGGGACGAAGCAGCTTCGCATGGTGATGAGAGCACTGAATGTAAAGTAACAAAGTCTGTGTTCAAATCCTGGGCTTTTGTCTTAATACCTGTGTGACCCTGAGCAAGTCACTTAACCCAGGTGCATTTCATTCAAAGAGCTGAATTAGATGATCTATGTAAAGTACTTTTTCCATACTATAGCTAAGATTTTTGTGATCTATTCCAATCCTATCAATTCAGAAAGAAGAAATGGAGTTGCAGAGAGAAGTGTCTTGTCTAAGCTGGTCAGTGACAGAGATATACGCAGAACCCAGATATCCTCAAATAGTTGGGTCAAGGCCATCACATCTCCACGTATCAATTGTTAATGTATAATGATGGACTATTAATAATATATGACATGTTAACAATTTATTAGCATGATAATGATGTGAAGATAAGCATTTTGTTAATGATAACTTGCAAATGCTAAATTAGGAGGTACTTCTATCATTAGTAAGGAAGAAATTTAATATTAATTACTTCTCTTGATGTTGAGTTTTAGTGTTTATCTTACACTTGCTACACCAATTTGGGTCTATATACAAATTGAGGCCATTATCAAGGAAAACATAAAAAGAAACAGACTTTTGCAAATGATTTGTCACAGCAGACCACATTTTTATAGTCACATAACTGCCAAAGATGCATAGGGAATATAAAATCTCACTGTATTTGTTGTTTATTGATTTCAAGGAAAAATATGGCTCAATAGAGAAAAATGTGTCCGGAACATTCATCGAAGACATTTCTTACGTGCCTACATCAAAACCCTGCAGGAGTCCATGCCAGATGAAACTATGGAGACAATTTCGTTCACTGATCTGCTAAGTATTGATGTTAAGTGAGAGGTTTGCAAAAGGGAGATACTGAGAGGCAGTGTAGCATATTGGCAGGAACACCGGGCTTGGAGTGAGAAGATCTGGGACTGAGTTCTGGTTCAGCCGCTTACTGGTCATGTGACCATAGGCATGTTGCTTAACCTCTGTGATATGCCTTTTAAAATGGGCATAGAGGCAGGACACCATAGTGGATGGAGGGGTGGGCTTAGAATTAGTCATCTTGGGGGTTCGAGTCGTGCTATTGTCATATACTCCCTGTGTGATCATGGCCAGTCACATGATTTCTCAGTACTCCATCCAGGTGATTCTCTTAGACAAGAAATCATTGGCAATTTGTGAATCAGTGGTGGTGGAGAGAATTTTCACACCAGGCATTTTCTACACTGATGGAATCCTAGGTCTGGACCCCTATAAAATGGGGATACTTATATTTGGGCTACCTCATTCACTGGACAAAGTATTAATTCTTCTTCTCCCACATCCTCTTTTTGTTTGGGGAGCCTTAGTGAGGCTCACACAACTGATACCACATTATGCTCTGTTGTTCAGACATTTTTCAGTTGTGTCCAACTCTTTGTGACTGTATTTGGGTTTTTTTTTTTTTGGCAAAGATATTGGAGTGGTTTGCCATTTCCTTCTCCAGCTCATTTTACAGGTGAGGAAACTGAGGCAAACAGAGTTAAGTGACTTGCCCAGGGTTATACAGCTAGTAAGTGTCTGAGGCCAGATTTGAACTCAGAAAGATGACTCTTCCTGACTCCAGTCCTGGCACTCTATCCACTGTGCCACCTGGCTGCCCTCATTATGATCTAGGTTACATAGTTGAGGTGGTCCTTAAGAGGAGATAGGGACTTGCACAGGGCAGAAACAGAAGAAGCACAGAGAGACAAAGAAAGAAGGCCCACACACATACCCGTGAAGTAGGTTTATAGATGAAAAGAAGAATGTAGATATAGGTATAGACAGCCTGAGCTACATATCTATGCAGAGAGAGGCCTGTATATTTCTTTGGTCTCTACAGGGAACTATATGTGCTTAGGGGCAGACATCAAATGGACATGCAGAAGGAAAATGGATTCCTTGAAGAGGGAGCACAAAAAGATTTGAGGTATTAGAGACAAAGTTGGAGAGTAGCCATAAACTCTCAGTCTTACTCACATCTAAAGAGAGGCTTGCAGAGCCCATACCATCTGAAGGAGTCCAAAGGGGAAGAGGGATTGGCACAGCAGGGAATTGCCGGTACCAAACGGCAATCTGGAGTTATCCCTGTGCTGGTATCATTAGCCTTGTGGCTTATGTATGTTCAGTGAGCAAGCAGGGCCCAATAGAAGGGAAGACGGTGGGATGCTCTTTAGAGAAAGGATTTTTTCCCCTGATTTTTAAGAGGTTCAAATACATGTTAGTTCTATGTTTTAGTTGAGTCAAACAATCTGTCCTCTGTGCAACTAGATCTTGTTAGCCTGGATGCTGTAGGGAGCTTTTCAGGGAGCTATTAGAAAGACATGGGCCAAATTCTGATATCCTCAGAAGAGAGCCTGAGTAGGGATAAAAATGAGGCAGAGATCACTATTGAGTCAAGCCCCCAAGGTGATCTTGGTTTGTATGTAACGGCAGGGGCTAGGGTTCCACTGATGCATGAGTTGCTTCAATATTTCTTCAGTGATATTCCAAATCATGGAAGTCAACTGTTTCTGAAAAAATATAATTACCAATAACCCAAAGGGTAATGGAAAGATGCATGATGGAGTAGGGTTTCACCATGTTACTAATAATGGCCCAACATAAAATATAATATCTAGGAAACATTCAACTAGAAAAAATCATATATGACTGCAGGCTAGTCATGCGATGAGGCATGACTCATAGAAACAGAGACTAGATAGTCCGAATGGAATATTCCTATGCTCAAGAATCCAAAATGTCAAGAAGACTGCCATCATATTTGCTAGATTCACCATGGAGGATTTCTAGGCAAATATAGACAATAATTGCAGATGGAGAGAAAGTCCGAGGGTGCTGCAATTTGCACTGACAAGAGAATGTCCACACGATGAACCCAGCATCAAAAAGATAAAAGCATTTACAATTTACAAAGCACTCCTTTCACAACCTCCCTGTGCAAAAGGTAAGACAAGGATTATTATCCATTTTTTACAGACAAAGGAACTGAAGGTTAGAAAAGTTATGTGACTCGATCATACTAAGCCTATAAATTATAATAACTTACAATTATATAGCCTTCCTTATTACAAAGGGTTTATGTAATATGATCTTTACAACAACCTTATGAGATAGGCCAGGTTGGGATCCACCCCCATTTTACCTACTAGGATTGGCTGACGAAACTAGAGATAATTTGTTGAGAGACAAATGATCAATTTCTTCCAATATAATAAAAACGGTCATGGAAAAGAGCCATGGTTCCAGAGGGCAGAACTAGGGCCAAATGAGTATAAGTGACAGGAAGGCTGATCTCAGACACCGTATAAGGACGTACTTGCTGCTGTCAGAACTATCCACTGTAAATATTCCCTAGTGGAGGTTGAATGACCATTTGTCAAGCATGTTATAGAGGGCATTTCTGCATGGAGGAGAAGGTTGGTTTAGGTTAGCTAGCCAAGCTCGCTGCGAATTCCCATCTCTATGCTTCTAAAATAGAGAAGAAAGATAAGAATGAGTTTAGGAGAAAGGAGAGAAATATGGTTAGTCTTTGTTTAGCTACTAATTAGCTGTGTGACATTGGGTACGTTTCTTAGCCTCTTGTAGCTTGATTTCCACAGCTCTAAAATATGGCTAAATAATTCTTTTATTGCTTGTCTGACAAGGCCGTTGTGAGATACAAATGAGATAATGGATATGAAAGCACTTTGAAATCTGTAAGGCATCATACACAACTGAAGAATTATACTTCAGTATATTTGTGATTTCACTGATGTGCGCCCACTCTCTGCCGGTATGCTGATCTCAAACCATCCATGCTTTCTCATTCTGTGTAATTCTTGTTTGAGTCTTCTCCCAAGCCCTTCACAGAGGATCCCCATAATGCACTGGAAGCCCTCTTCTCATCTCTGCCATCTGCACCTACCTTTTAAAGCAATTTCCCCTTCTTCACCTTCCTCTCTATTCCTCCAACTGATTTTCTTTTCCATATTGATACTCATGACACTCACAGCTGGGATGGGGGCAGTTTGGGACAGTTTCCCTTCTCTTCTCCCCCTTCTTCTTTCTCCAAGCTGCCTGCCCTGCCTGCTTCTTAAGCCCTTTGTCTGCAGCCAGGGACTCAGCAGAGAAGGTACTGTAACTGTGAGGCTTTGTGGTCTTGGCACATCCATTTGCAAAGTCTCTTTGGGAAGGCAGCTGAGCTCTGGATCAGGTCTGATGTGTGATGCTTTATGGTGTGGATTTGGGGGAAATGCTTCAGAATAAAAGTACAACATTGACTCAGCTTGCAAATTACCCAGATGGAGGGCAGGTGGAGAATCAATCCCCAGTAGGGCTGATTTCCCAGAACATGAGACCATAGTATAGTCTCATGACTTCGGGTATTTAAGGGCATTTGATTCATTTGGGAATGCTCCCTCCACCCCCCATCTCTTCTCCAACTCTCTCAGAACAAAGTACTTAGATTTGTGTAGAATGTAAGATTCTTGAGGGCAAAGATTATTTCATTTTTCCTCTCTTTTCCCCTTCCCTCCTCTTCCTTCCTCTCCCATTCCTTAACTCCCCTTCCCTCCCCTTCCCTTCCTTTCTTTTCTTTTTTTCTTTCCTCCTTTCATCTTCCTTCTTTTCTTTTCTTTCTTTCTTTCCTTCCCTCCCTCTCTCTTTCTCTCCTTCTCTCCTCTCTCTCTCTTTCCTCACTCCCATCCTCTCTTTCTTTCTTACTTTCCCCCTCCTTCCCATCTTCTTTCTTTTCTCTCTCTCTCCCCAGTACTTTATACAATGCCTTGCACAACTTAGGAGCTTCATACATATTTTTCAATTGATTTGATTGTGTCTCAGTATGGTGCAGTGGGGAAATAAGCAATAACAACTACAAACGTGGGACAGGGGATTCTTAAAAGACCAGGGTGCTCCAAACTCCCTGCGTTACCTCGGGAAAGTCCCTCCCTTCTCTGAGCCCAGTTTCTCAATCTCTCCAATGGGGGACTGGATTCAGTGATCTCCAAGATCCCTTTGGACTTTGGTTCTCTTGTCCCTATGTTATGAGTTTCTGCATATCTAGAGCAAGCTCTTCATCACCTTGTGGCATGGATAAAGGAACAAGCTGTCTGGCCAAGGATCTGGGGCATCATTGTAAGGATGCAAGAAAAAGACTTCACTACCTCTCAATACCTTCCTCTCCTATTTACCAAATGCTGCTAAATCCCTCCTGGTGGGTCCTGGGGATGATTAGGAAGCATGGATAGATGAATCCATACTGTGGCCTGAGGCTATCCTAGCTTCCGTTGCTATGGAGACCATGGGGATCAGCTCCTTCTCCTCCTCCTCCTCCTCCTCCTCCTCCTCCCCTTGGGAAGTGAATCCTTTCTGCTAGCCTCCTTGGGAGGGATTTCAAGGTAGAGGGAGTTTCCACGGGTGGGTTAACAGAAGGTGTCTCCTCTGTGAAATCCAGTATCTGAAAGCCATGGCGGGGAACAAGGTTTCGATGAGCTTGCTCTTTACAGGGAATTTGGGATCTGAGGTGGCAGAGCTGTATTTTGGGGTGAGGGGCCTCAGCATATCCATATGAAATATTTTGTTGGTGTGTTGAGACAGAAGGCCAGGGGTGGGGTGTCATTGAAGGTCTGGAGGTGGTTTGGAGAGAACTCAAGCATTTGGGCTGCAGAACGCCTTGGGGCTGAGTGTCCCTCGGGATTTCCATAAAGAGGGATGGCATCTCACTCTACATTAGAGAATGACCATGGAGGGGTTCAGCCGCTGAGGATGTCCTTGAACCCGACACCTTCCCCACCAAATCGACAGCCTTCTGTGTAGGCCTGCCTCTTGCCTGTTCCCTTATTGCCTTGGGCCAAGGCCTGGCTTATTTCAGGGGGAGGGGTGAGGTGGGGGCCCCTAGTTTCAGAGGATTGTTTTGGGAAGAGCCAAGAGAAAAAGGGAAATGCCTTGCTAAGATGGCAAAAGCTGTCAGGAAATGCTTCCCCCAAGTCCTCCTCAAGGTTAAAGTCAGTCTCTAAATTCAGGCTGTGACACTAGTGTGAGGAGTAAGTGGGTGTGACCAGTTCCTGGCCCCCCCTGGGCTTTTGTCTCCCCATCGACAACCTGAGGAAGAGAATCCAGCTGGTCCTTTCTGAGTCCTTGAGGCCTCTGCTTAGGCGAGGGGTAGGTGTCCTGCAGGCCTGGGACAACCAAGGACTCTCACACAGACTAGTCCCAACCTTACATGGGACCCTGACTTAGAAAGTCAGAGGAGCCCTGAGGATGGGCTGGGGCCTTCATGAAAAGTCCCTTACCCCCATCCAAAAAGTGCCAGGAGAGTTCCCTCAGAGACATTTTGTCCTTTCAAGACATTGGTCTCCCCTGCCCTTGGCAGAGGGGGTGCAGAGGGGCAGGGGTTTTCCTCACATCTAGGAACTGGGCCTCCCACTGGGAGCAGGGAGCAAGTGCCCTTCTCAGCCTCGGGAAACTGTGGAGACCCAAGGGGAAAGTCTTTCTAGGTTTGGGGAGGGGGTATTTCTGAGGAGGGCTTCAACCAGAAGCCTATGGAGGCCCATATCCTTTGGGAAATTCTCTTCAGGGTTTAAATTTTCCTCAGAGTCTAAATTCATCACAGGGCAAATTCTCCTCAGAATAAATTCTTCTAAAGATCTAAATTCTCAGAAAAAAATTCTCTTCAGAGTCTAAATTGTCCTAAGAGAATAAATTCTCAGGGTAAATTTTCCTCAAAGTCTAAATTCTCCTCAGAGTATAAATTCTCCCCAATGGTAAAGTCTCTTCAGAATAAATTCTCTTAAGGATCTAAATCCTCAGAATAAATTCTCTTCAGAGTAATTTTTCCTCAGGATCTAAATTTTCTTCAGAGTATATTTTCCTCAGAGCCTAAGTTCTCCTCAGAGTCTAAATTCTCCTCAGTTTAAAGTTAGAAGGTAAGTTTTCAGAGAAAATTTTCCTCAGAGTCTAAATTCTCCTCAGAGTCTAAATTTCTCCTCAGAATCTAAATTTCTCTCCAGAGTCTAAATTCTCCTCAGAGTCTAAATTCTCCTCAGACAATAGATTCTCCTCAGTCTAAATTCTCCTCAAAGGTAAGTCTTCAGAGTAAATTCTCCTCAGGGGGGTCTAAATTCTCAGAAATTTTCCTCAGGGTCTAACTTCTCAGGGGGTTAAACTCTCCTCAGGTTCTAAACTCTCCTCTCTTCCTAAATTCCACATTTTTCTCAGAGTTTCTCAAGGCTTTCAAACAAGAGAAAACAAAAAGCCCTGTGTGAGCTCACTTGGGGAGAAAATGTGTGTGTTGTGAGGGGGAGGGGAGAAATACTGTTGTTTTGGTTTGTTTTGTGGGTACGTGGGGAATTTTTGAAGGGAATGTCACCTTCTGTGGGCAGGGAAGGCCGGGCCCCAAGCAGACCTGTTCTTTCTCACAACAGCCTGAGGTAAAATGGAGACTTATATTTAGGCCCTGACCTCCATTTGGGGCCCTACTCCCAATTTAAATTCTCCTTAAGGTTTCTCAGCAGTTCTTTAGGAACTTAGAAGCAAAGTAGGGAAAATGATTCCTCCCTGCCTGCCTTAAGGCCTTTGGCATGCCTTCTTTAGGCTATTGGTCTGAGGTATTTATTTTTCTTCAGGCCTTTACGTTGTTACTTTTTAAAATCAAAAGTAGTTTTACAAACTGGTGGGATATTGCCCCTGGGTAGAGAGGCAGTTTTAGTAAGTGGGTGCGAGAGAACCTGAATAATCGAAAGCCTGGTGTCCCCGAGTCCCAGGGTCACCAGTGAAACCCTTTATTTTCCCTTTTAAAAAATTTTTCCTGTCACTTCAGTTACATTCAATTCCACTGAGGCCTCGTCTATTGAGTTTCCACTATGTACAAGGCCCTGTGCCAGGCACTAGGGATATAAAGATGAGAAAGGCAAAGTCCTTTTCCTTTTGCTGCTTTATTGCATTAGACATGGACTCTCGTAACTGTAATACAAAGGGATGGTATATAAGAGAGGTGCAAAGGATCATGGGAACTCCAGATATAACGACATTTCTTATGACTGAGGGAATCAGGGAAAGCTTTATGGGGGAGGTGGTACTTGAGCTGGGTCTTGAAATAATAATCATAATAATGATAATGATAACATTTACCTAGCATTCTAAGGTGCTTTCAAGTAGCTAGCTTAATTTTTGTTACCTCCATTTCATAAGAGGAAACAGGTTCAAAGGGGTTGTGTAGAGAGTCATGTAGCTACTAAGGGTGAACCAAGATTCAAATGACCAGGTCTTGCTGGACTCCAAATTTAGTATTCTTTTTGCTAAACTGGGCTAACTTGGAGTTCAGCAGGTAGGGATGAGGTGGGAATGACATTCCAGGCATAGGAAATGAGTTTATTTATTTAGTATCCAGCTGAAATGGGAAAGAGAAAATACGGCTCCTACCCTAAAGCAGCCTACAGTTTAGTTTGAGAGATTAGATGATACATGTAAAATTTTTGAAGAACAGCCTAAGATAGTCCCCTGTCTGCGAGGAATAAATTTTAGGGATCCTCTAAAATGGACAGATCCACAAGTATTTAATCTGGAAACAAAATGCTTCTGGAAGCCATTGACTTTCTCCCAAACTGTTCTATTTTCAGTGTTCTTTTGCTGAATACTGGGAGAGTTTCTGTGAAGTGCTAATATGTCCCTTGTTAATCCTCGGTTTTTTTTTAAACAAACAAACAAAAATTGCATGTCCTAATGAGAGTTGAGGTCTGGGAGAAATTGGGAAGAGCAGGGTTGGTGGACTTGTAAAAAGGGAGCAGGGGCAGTATGCTATTCAAACAAAACAAAAGAAAAAACAAACCCCACTGGAGTTGGAGTCAGAAGGCCTGGCTTTCAACCCAGCTCTGTTACTATATGGCCAAGGACTAGATGTCTCACCTCTCTGAGCTTCAGTCTTCCCATCTGTAAAATGGCGATGATAACACAATGATAGGGTTGTTTTGAAAAAAAAAGTCCTGTATAAACCGGAAAGCCTTATGTAAATGTGAGCTACTATGAATATGTCAGGCTGAATGATAAATATTTACAGGCTTGAATCATGAATCCTTGATTTGGGTGAGAAGTTTTTAGTGGAATGTCTTAGGAATTTGTCCTTACAGGTGCAGATTTACCATCAGTGCAAGTAGGGATTGTTTCACTCATTGTGTTTGTATCCCATACATCTAATACAGTGTGTTTATAACAGGCACTTATGTTGTTGTTGTGTTTGTCCTTCATTCTCGAAGAGGACCATGACATCAGGGAAATGATGACATGACTTGCAGTTGACTTGGATTTGAGTGAGGGAGGGCTGTGCAAGGTCACCAGCCTCACTTTCTCCTCCAGAGCCATCTGGGTCCAGTGACCTGATATTCACCAGGATGACTGGAGATGGCCCAGGATGTATAACAGGCACTTAATAAATAATTTTTGACTGATTGAATGCTGTTCAAACATCTATATTAGTGATGTGGATGAAGGCATAGACAGCATGCAGATGACAAAGCTATTTATAGCACTTTGGATGGAAGTCAGGATCCCAAAAGAACTGAATCGGTTAGGAAGACAAGCTGGGTCTAGTAGGATTAAATTTCTCAGGAATAAATATAAAGCCCTCTGCTTGGGTTCAAAAAGTCAACTGAATAAGTCTAGATGCCACAGGTGAAACAAGACAACAGTATAGGTGAGAAGGACCTGAGGTAATATGGCCACAAGCTCAGTCTTTGGCTATTTTAATAGATGAAGAGTACTCAGAAAGGGCTGAAAATTTAGCTGTTCCCTGTACAAGTCAGACTTTATCTAAAATATTATATTCAGTTCTTATTCTTCTTATTTTATTGAAAACTTTTACTTTTTAAAAATCATTCATTTTTCAAAATATTCCAACTCCCTGAACTTAATCCTCCCTTGATAGGAACAAAATCAGTTATGCAAAATCAACAAACAAAGCAGCTGTGTCTGACTCCACATGTAGCACTCCACACCCATAATCCTCCACTATTGTCTTCAGTTTTGGGAACCACATTTTAGGAAGGACAAAGACAAACAGGGGAGTAGCCAGAGAATATAGTTACTAGGATGATGAGGGAGAAGACTGGAGACAATTTAATTCAATCCAATAAACATAATTGATGCTTGGTATGGCCATGCCATACAAAGGTCTACTGAAGGAATTAGGGATGTTTAGCCTGGGGAAGCATGACAGCTTTTTTCAATGTTTGTAGGACTGACGCATGGAAAACAGTTTAGACTTATTATGTTTGATCTAGGGTAAAGAATTAAGAAAAAAGGAAGATTTTGGAAGATTTATAGCAGGGATTCTTAACTTAGGATCTATGGACTATAGATTTCAAGGGTCTGTGAGAAAGAAAAAAAGATTTTAATATAAATTTTTTTTGTAATCCTATGTATTTTATTTTATGCATTTAAAATGTCAGTATCCACAGAAGGAATCCATAGGCTTTATCACACTTCCAAAGGAGTCCATGACAAAAACAAAGGTTAAGAAATCCTGGTTTAGAGAAAGGATAGGAACCCTTTTATTAAACTTCTGTAAGAGAAATAATACCGGGGGATGGAAAATTCTCAAGAAAAGAATTCTAAAAACTTAACCAGTCCAGTTCTGATGAGGAGAAGTAGGAGCTGATTGGCAAAATGGATGTGGATGCATAGGGAACTCAGGGACCAATTTATGTTTTAAAAAGACTTGTGCAGAATAATAGCATTTAATGGTACTGTCAGCTAAGAATGGCCTCAGGAGTGCTAAGGTCAGTGTGAACTGAGGCTGGCAAATACTGTTTAAGATGACAAAAAAGACTAGTGGGATTTTGATTGTTTGGTTGGGTTTTTGTTTTTGCTGTGCGGGGAAAAAGAAGAACATCCAAGAAGGCATAGGGCTCTAAGTCAGGATAAAGATAACACAGTGGTGAGGAGGCAGACCTACTTAGCTCTTACAGTACTTCCGTTTTTTTGGCCAAGGAAAATTTTCCTTGGGCTGGTAAAGTCAGAACAAGGCCAACAAGTTTAAATCCAAGATCAGGAACAAAGAATCCGGCCTGTTTGTATGGATTTGTCACCACAACCCAGACAAACTGCATCAGATCATATCTGGGCACTATTTAGGAAGACTAATGATACACTGGAGAGCACCCTGATCATAATCAGGATGGTGAATGGTCTTAAGACTATGCCATAGGATGGTCATTTAAAAGAACTGGGGATTTTTAGCCTGGAAGAAAGAAGACTTGGGGAGAGTATCATAGTTGTTTTCAAGTGTTCAAAGGGCTATTATATGGAAAAGACAGATTTAATTCGATTGTTTAGATTCATAGAACACAACTAGGGGAATTTGCAAAGGGAGAATAGTGGAGAAATTGTAAAGAAGCAAATTTAGGCTTGATTTATGGAAAAAAAAAAACTTCCTAACAATATAGAGCTGCCTTAAGGGAAAATGGCTGCCTTGAGAAATAATGGATTCCATTTCTCATAATGATTTCAGGTAAAGAACAATTCTAATCCTTTTTACACATGACAACCCTTCAAATACTTGAAAACAGCAATTATGTATTCTCCTGAAGGCTTCTTTTTTCCATTTGACATGCATGTTATAAGGTACACCCTTGCTCAGTTTTTGGTTGGTCTGTATTGCCTCAGTGGTCACTTCCAAATTTGAGATTCCACCATCGTCTTCAATACAACAGTGAGATTTTAGTTTAATGTAAAACTAAACAAAAATGAAAAAAAAAACCCCGAAAATGAAATCTCTAAAGTTTGGTGCTATCTAGGAAAGGACCTCACACTGACCTTAGCGCTCCTGATGCTATTCTTTTTTGAATGGACACCTGTAAACAATTTGATAGAGGGAATTCCTACTCATGTACAGAGTCAACTGGGTGACATATCTCTTTCAGTTCTGAGGTTCTATGATTCTGTTTTCTCTCTCACAGACCCCCTGAAATCTGTAATCCATAGATCCTGGGTTAAGAATCCCTGCTATAAATTTTCCTTTTTTCATAATTCTTTACCCTAGATTAAACATAAGAAGTCTAAACTGTTTTCCATGTGTCAGTCCTACAAACATTGCAGCCTGGAAAGGAATGAGATCATTCCTTTGTCCCCCACTGCACTTCCTCTTGGGGCAGTTAGGTGGCACAATGGAAAGAGTGCTGGGCCTGGAATCAGGAAGGCTCATCTTCCTGAGTTCAAATCCAGTCTCGGACTCATACTTGCTGTGTGACCCTAGGCAAGTCACTTAAGCTGTTTATCTCAGTTTCCTCATCAGTAAAATGAGCTGGAGAAGGAAATGGAAAATGGTGGATGATCTTTTCATTCAGATAGAAACATGATTTCTGGATCTGCTGTCCCTCATGCAATATTGCACTAACCATTCCGCAGGCCAACAGGAAAACTTTCAACAATGTTGGCCACAGCTAGTGAAGTTGCACAACCATCTCATTCCCGACGGAAGTTCCACCTCTGGAGGTCCAATCGTCTCGCTCCCACCTTGGAAGTGGAACAGGAGAAACAGCAGGAGAAAGAAACTGGGGACACTGGTAAGAAGTGTGTTTTGGTTTGTGTCTGTGTGTGGGTGTGTGCTGATCTCTTCAAATATTTGAAGGGTTATAATATTGAAGATGCCATGCTTGCAATTTCTTGGCTTTAGTGTGAAATTCTCTCCTAGGGAGATTTTTATTCCAATAGGTACCTTCAGTACCTAGACAGATTAAGGAAACACTTAGTAATTGGCAGGTTCCTTCAAATCAACACCAGATTAGATTAGTGGTATTCCCTGGTCATTTCCCATGGTTATTTGACTCTTGTCTAAGAGTCTTCAAGGGATAATTTGAAGCATTGACCAACCAGCCACCAGGCACTTGAATTCTCTCCCTTAGAAACCTGCCCCAGACTAATGGCCAGAAGACTTGGATTCTCATCCTTACCATGCCACTTTCAGGTTGTATGATCTTGGAAAAGTCACTTTACTTGTCTGGATATCAGTTTCCTCATAGTGTGATGAGTTAACTCATAAGGTTCTTGTAAACCATAAAGTGGTATAGAAATGCAAGTGAGTCTATAACCTAGGGACAGATTGTACGCAGGAGCAACCTAAGTTCAGAAAACTCACCACTAGTTTGGTCTCATGGGGATGAAGTTTTTGATCGTGGTAACTCTCAAAAACCATTTATATATTATAGGCTCATTGTTGATATTAGAGAGGATACCAACATCAATGAAATTATAGAATCCTGGGGAAAGGAAATAAATACTATTACTGCTCTTCACAAACAGAGAGGAGATACCCTCCCACAGCACCATGGGAGGCAAGGGGGAGCTTTTTAGGGAGAGGGTGTCACATTATCTTCTCATAGGCAGCTAAGCACTTTAACTATCACCAAACCAGTCCATGACAAAATGATGTAGTCAAATGTTTTCTGTCTGCACCCCTTTCCCTTTGTCACAGTCCCCCCCTCATCCACCTTCATCCACCCCTAGCCCCATTCAAATCTTCTCTCAGGAAAGGCCCAAATGTTGCTCCATTACCTAGGAAATATTAAAGGATCTGGAGGGAAACTTCCAATGTGTTAGGTCAGATTGTCTATGGAGGATTCATGGGAAGAGATGTGTAAAAATCACATGGGATAACAAGGCATCTCTGTGTTACAGTCTGTACTGGTAGATTGTTAAAATTCCCAGATCCAAAGAAAGCCATACATGTATTCAAGAGAGCGTCATCTTCATTGTCATTGTGATCATTGCCATCATCATCAAATGTTCCCTTTCTCCATGAAGTCTAGGATCTTAGGACATAGCATTCAGAACTGGAATGGACTTCAGAGATCGCTTTGTCTCGTTTCCTTACTATTGAAACTAAGGACCATCAATGCTAGGTAACTTTTCTAGGTTCATGGGTAATACATGTTAGAGCTAAGATTGGAGTTCTTATCTGACTCTCAATCCACTGATCTGCCTGCATCGCCTCAGCTGAAAGTGCTCTCTCCCTCTGCAAATTTTCCTCAGCACTTTGCTTGGATTGTTCCTTTGCCTTTATCACATCTTAGCTTACAGCATACTTATTTTGCCTTCTCAAGAGACTATAAGGCCCATGTCTCACCTATGCTATATGTTTCCTTGGCTTTTAGCACAGTGCTTTGCACACTACAGATTTTCACTTACTGTTTTTCAAATGAATGAATTATAAAATCCTTAAGATCGGTGACCAATTTGTTTTGTATCTTTCTACCTCCAGCATAGGCAAGAATCTTGCACAAATCAATACTGAAATGACTCTTTGATCTAATAATAATATTAGCTAGCATCTATATAGTTCTTTAAGGTTTGCAAAGCACTTTACAAATCATTTCTCAATTGATCCTGGGAAGCAGGTGCTACTACTATGTCCATTTTACAGATGAGAAAACTAAACAGAGGTTAAGTGACTTGCCCAGGGTCACACAACTAGTTAACTATCTGAAGATGGATATGACCTCAGGTCTTCCTGACTCCAGGTTCTATGCTCTATACACTGCATCAATTAACTGCTTCAAATTAATTGCGAGATAGAAATAATGTAGAAATAATGAAAGCCTGTTCTTCCTTTTCCATGTACGTGTATATACATATATACACATACATATATATACACATACATACAAATATATTATATATGAAGGTATACAGGTCTGTAATTATTGATGTACTTTCAGTTACCTTTTTCAGCATTAATAAGGTTCAATATTTTTTCCGTGCCTTTGGCATCTTTGCCTCCTCTGTGAGGACTTGCTGAGCGCTCTTTAGGGCTGCTCATTCATCTTTGGGTTCTGCCTTTCACCCAACTCTGACCTGTGATTCCAAGAGGCTGTAGGAGGCACAGCGGCCACACCACAGTAAAAACATCTCAGCAGAGGAACTAAGCCAGGCTGAGGGTAACTGATGGGTTTCAAAGCCATAGATGGGTTAGGGGGATGTCTACATCAAGCATGTGAAGATTTCCCCCAGTAGAATGGGTAGATGAGAACAATTTGTTCCAATGGCCATGAAGGCTGCTGAAGCAGGTGCAATGGAGGGCTTAGAGTTTGGTCAGGCATTAGAGATGCCAAGGTCATCCAGCTTCTGGGGCTATAGCTAGCTGTCTCTCTTGTGTTCTGCCACTGGACTTTGATGACTCTGGAAGAGAAAGTGAGGCTGATGACTGTGCAACTCTGCCCCACATAAGTATAATTCTCATGTAAGTCAAGACATCACCCTGTGACATCATTGGTCTTCTTTGAAAATGAAGGACAACAACAACTTTCCCATACACTTCTCCTCATCCTCACTCTTTCCCACCTTTGCATTGAAGCTATCAAGTGTCAGTGATGTTGACTTGATTTGGAGTGTTTTAAATTCTTTGTAGAATTTTTCTACTCTTTCATCTTAAGTAACAGAGGCTGGTGCCTCTATTTTTCATGACGCTATTTTGAAACTATGTATCATGAGTAGTGCAATATGAAATTACCAAGTGTCCCAGGAAGTAATATTTCTTGTAGCTTTCGAGTGTACAATAACCCACCCCACCAACTCCTTTATTTGCCTCTCCAAGGAGTAATCACAAACCGTCCTTCCATTTAGCTTCCACTTCTTTTTTCCTTCTGGTTTTATTTATAGCAAGAGTGTCAAACTACTAGCATTCAGTTCCTCTGTTGATATATCCACCCATTCATCATTGGACAAGGATCTTATCTTTAGAGTACCAACAGTCAAAGTGAAGTTTTTTGACAAGCTAAAACCAGTGTGATTCTTATCACTTTCTGTTGCTTTTTCTGTCACTCTGACACCATTACCACAGAATGTGAAGGAACTGCACACAGCAGTGGGGCATTTTTAATAGCCATTTTAAATTGTTTTATGAATTGGCATGATCAAAAAGTTTCATCATTAGGTGACCAACCTCCTAGTGATGTACCCTTTCTATAATTAGCTAGGTTAGTCCTTGGAGAATGACTTGGTTTATTACTGGGGCTATATTTAAAGCTTTTCCAGCATGCTAGAACGCAGTCTAGAGCTTGTGCTTTAGCAAAATAGCTTTCTAGAGCCTAGGGTCATCTCCACCATAGCACGATGAGCCATCAGAGTAGGATTTTGTGGAAACCTTTGAACATAGGACATACTTAATAATTATTATTAAATTGGTATTAATGATATAGTGGGGAAAATGTAATGGATTTTGAGTCAGAAGACCAGGGTTTGCATACTGGATCCAATACTTGTCAGTTAAGTGATTTTGGCTGAGCTATGTCTACCTCCCTGGCTTTAACTTTTTTATTCTGTAAAAATGAAGAGATTGAATTAAGCATTCCACAAAGGCCCTTTTCAGCTTTAAATTATACAAGCTATTATCGTTGTTATTATGTCTTTCTACTTCAGAACTGGATAGCAAATCATCCTTTGAAAATCTGTTCAATGCCCACCCCTCCCGGGAGCAGTTACTGGTGACTAGAATTCAATCAATGACTTATATTGAGAAGACTTTGGTGTTGAAGTCTATCCGGCGTCACATACCAGATTATCTGGAGGTAAGATAAAGGTTTGGCTTGCCTTGACTCACCTCCTTGGCTGCCCTCCCCCAACCCTAGACTCCCTTCCCTGAAACTTCCTCCTTGGTATATTCATGAATCCCAGGCTTATTCCTCCTCCACCCAAACTCTCCTGGCCTGTGTCTTAGCTTTTCTGTACATTTTCAGTTATAGGACAGTACCTATGGCCATCATTTATATAATTCTTTAAGTTTTGAAAAATGCTTTACAAATATTATCTCATTTAATTCTCAATTCTGGGAGGTAGGTGCTATTATTATCCCATTTTACAGATGAGAAAACTTGAGCAGATAGAGGTTGAATGACTTGCCAAGGGTCACACAGCTAGTATCTGAGGTGGGATTCGAATTCAGTCCTTCCTGATTCCAGATTCAGCACTCTGTCCACTGCATCACCTCGTTGCCCCTAGAATCCTAGAATGCCAGGGATTGCTGGGAGCTCAGGAAGCATCTAGTTCCTTTTACCCAAAGCATGAATTTGGTTTATCATAAGAAGTCATCCTGCTTCTGCCTAAAATCCTCCAGTTATGGGGAACAAGCCTGGATGGGAAAGCCTTGCTGATGAACCTCTGGAGTCTGGGAGAGGTTTCCTGTAATATCACAGCCCTCCTGAGGCCTTGTTTCATTGGGCATAGCTTAGATCATTACATTGGATCATAATCTGCCTCTGCTGTTTCCATCGCTGCTCACAGCTCTACCCTCTGGGGTCAAGTACAACTGGCCCAGTCTCTCAAAACAGCAATCCTTAGAACACTTGACAATACTGGTTGCTAAGTAATATTGACAGGCTGGTGAGTGGAGGCTGAGGCGGAATGCTGGGTCAGGAAGCCCCCCATCGGAGGTAGCCGATGCTGGGAGAGGATCAGATGAAAGAAGAGAATCTAAGTGCTGGAAAGGCTTTAAGAATTCCTTTGGTCTAGTCCCTGCATTTTCACATTAAGAGCTTAAGGCTCCAGGTCACATATTCAGTCAATAGCTTAGTCTGACTAAACAAGGAAGTTGGATTATATAGTCTGTGCACTGGAAAGGACCTTGGAGAGCACCTAGTACATTCCCCCTTGTTTTACAGGTGAGGAAACCGAATCACAGAAAGATTAAATCACTTTCCCAAGGTCTCCTAGCAAATTAACAAGATTTGCCTAGTGCCTTTTACCCAAATGGCACGCTGCCTTCCCAATGGAGCAGCGTCATGTCAAGAATCCATCATAGAGCTAACCCTTCCAA
Organism: Trichosurus vulpecula; assembly: GCF_011100635.1. NCBI lineage: Eukaryota > Metazoa > Chordata > Mammalia > Diprotodontia > Phalangeridae > Trichosurus > Trichosurus vulpecula. The sequence goes on from NC_050573.1 coordinate 86,793,237, forward strand.
AATTCCATGATTCCCCAGGCTTTCTTCAATCAGCACTATTTAAAATAGATTTTGAGCACCTTTTGTGAAAAGTGAATATTCCTAGGGCAAAGCCAGCCAAAGAGGAGAGAAAAGGAGCCTAGGTCCTGCCTGCTTTCTATTAGTTCTTTCAAACCTGGTCTGTAATTAGGAATGGGAAATGTTAAATTCTAGGCCTTGGCAGTTATGTGACCTTGTGAAGAGCCTCTCCCCTTTCTGGGCCTCAGCTTCCTAATCTAAAAAATGAAAGGATTTGGACAAGATGACCTCCAAGGTTCCTTCTAGCACTAAATCTGGTCCTAAGATTTGGACGCAAATTCAGTATTTTAGACGACCCAGCCCTTTCCTTCCCCTTTCATGTATCTGTACCACTGTCCTTAGCTGCTAGATAGAATTAAGGTATGACCAGGTCTGAGCCAAAGGACTGAGAAAGGACATGATTTCATTTCAGACACCACCTGTAGGCTCCCAATCAGCCCACCCTCCTTGGCTCCCATAGACGGGTCATTTTCTGCAGCCTTCTCACTTCAAATCTTGACTCTTATGCTTTTTAACTGTGTGATCCTGTGCAAGTCTCTGAATCTTCCTGAGCCTCAATTTCCTCATGTGAAAAATGGAAATGATACTATTTGTACTACTTGCTCTACAGAGTTTTTGTGAAGATTCACTGAAGTATTATACGGCAAGCTCATGGTAGTCCTCAAAGCGCCTTCTAAATGATAAATGTTCTTGCTCCTGTTGTGGTGGTGACCCTGCACTATTAGAGGCTACGCCAGCAGCAGACCGTAGAGCCTGGTAGTCAGTCGGTTGGGGTGTTAGGGTGTTCAAGGAGGACTAGCCCCTCCGGTGTGAGGGCTTGATGAGCCTTTCTCAGGGCTGCTCATCCATCTAGGTGTCTACCTGGCACTCGACTCTCATCTGTGGCTCCAAGAAGCTGTAGCATGCTCAGAGGCCACACCCTGGTAAACCATCTCAGCAGACAGCCTAAACCAAGTCGAGGGTGACTGACAGGCCTCAAATCCTTCAATGAGTTAGGGATGCCTACCCCAAGCATGTGAAGACTTTCCTGGCAGAATGGCAGGCGAGAACAATTTGTTCCAATGGCCATGAAAGCAGCTGAAGCAGGCGCTGTGGAGCAATTAGAGCTTGGTCAGACATCGAAGTTGCCCAGGTCATCCACTGCATACTAGGACATTACTAGTTGTCCTGGCTTTTGTCTTGTCATTAGACTTCAATGACTTTGGAAGAGAGAGGGAAGTTTATGACTTTGTGCAACTCTGCCTCACTTAAATCCAATTCATGCAGGAGTCAAGACATCAGTCTGTGATATTATTGGTCCTCTTTGAAAACAAAGGACAAACAATAAGTCAGTTAGTTATTAAACATTTATTAAATACTTACTATGTAAATATAAAACGAGAAAAACAAATGACAAAAAACCCAAAAAACCAAACCAGTCCCTACCCTGAAGGAGTTCAGTCTAATGAGGGAGACAGTAAGCAAAGAAATATGTGTAAACAAGCTATATACAGGATAAATAGAAAATAATTAAAAGAGAGAAGGCACTAGAATTAAGAACGGTTGAGAAAGGCTTCTTATAGAAGGTGAAATTTTAACTGAGACTTAAAGGAAGCCAGGGAAGCCAGGAGGCAGAGGTGAGGAAGGAGAGCATTCTAGGCCTGGGGAGGGGGTGGGGGGACAGCCAGAGAAAATGCCTGGAACTGAGAGATGGAGTGTCTTGTTTGTGAAACAACCAGGAGACCAACGTCACCGGAGTCAGGGAGTCAAGTGTAAGAAAACTGGAAGGATAGGAGGGGGCTAGGTTATGAAGGGCTTTGAATATCATTGTATTTGATTCTAGAGGCAACAGGAAGCTGCTGGAGCTTATTGGGTGAGCGCAGGGTATGGAGAGGAGGGAGATCACGTTTGTGTTTTAGAGAAATCATTTTAGTGGCTGAATGCAGGATGGATTGGAGTAGGGAGACACTTGAGGCAGGCAGACCCACCAGCAGCTATTGTAACAATTAGCCATTAAATGATAAAGGCCTGCGTTAGAGAGGGGGCATCATCAGAGAAAAGAAGGGGGAGCAGTCAAAAGATGTTGCAAAGGTAAAGTCTACAGGCCTTGGCAACAGATTGGACTAGGGTGTCAGGGTGAGAGAGAGTAAGGAATCTAGGATGACTCCTGGGTTGTCAGCCTAAAGTACTGGGAGGATGGTGTTCCCTTCCACAGTAACAGGGAAGGTAGGAGGGGCAAGAATGTTTTGCTGTTACTGTTGTTCAATCATGTCCGACTCTTCATGACTCCATTTGAGGTTTTCTTGGCTAAGATGCTGGAGTAGTTTGCCATTTCTGTCTCCAGCTCATTTTACAGATGAAGAAACTGAGGCAAACAAGGTTAAGTGATTTGCCCAGGGTCAAACATCTAGCAAGCGTTTGAGGCTGGATTTGAACTCAGATCTTCCTGACTCTAGCCCTGGCAGTCTATCCACTGTGGCACCTACCTACCAAAGGGGGAAAGATGATGATTTTGGTTTTGGACATATTGAGTTTAAGATGTCTACTGTACATCCTGATTGATGTCTGAAAGGCAGTTGGAGATAGGAGATTAGAGATCAGTAAAGAATTTGGGGCAGGAAAGTTAGATTTGAGAATTTGAGACCTGAGAATTTGAGATCACCCAATGAAGTAGTATAGTGGGAGAAGAGAAGAGGGTCCAGGACAGAGCAATGTGAGACACCCATGGTTAGACCTCTATGAGGTGAGGGATAGCCAACTCTTTGAAGATCAGCTTAGTTCATTATCAGAATTTCAAAAATAAGTAATTCATTTTTATGAGGCAGCTAGAAGGCTCAGTGGATAGAGTGTTGGCCCTGCAGTCAGGAAGACCTGAGTTCAAATGTGACCTCAGGTACCTACTAGCTGTATGACCTTGGGCAAGTAATTAACCTCTGCTTGCCTCTGGAGAAGGAAATGGCAAATCATTCCAGTACCCTTGCCAAGAAAACCCCATGGATAATACTGGGATCATATGGTCCACAGGGTGACAAAGAGTTGGACATGGCCAAATGACAATTTTTTGGCCTTGGTCACCATGAAGCCCAAATGACCCACTATCCACTTCTATAAGGACTGTGGTAGAATGGTGGGAAAGGGAACACGAATGGCTGCCATGCCATTTTTAGACTTGCACCAACATCAATTTAGCTGGTAGTACAGTTGATGTGTGATCTTTGTCCAGTGACTAACAAGCTGATAATAACAGTAGGAACTGAGTTGTAGCCATATTGACATTCTTGCTATAAATAAATTCAGGAGACATCCAAGTTGTAGCTAAACAGAAGGAGAGCTCAGTGAGGCTCAGAGAGGCGACTAAAGGACAGAGCATGGTCTAGAGAAAGGAGCTCAGAGATTTGGGTTGGAATGCCAGCTCTCCTATTCACTGCTTGTGTCACCTTGGGTGAGTCATTTCTCCCATGTGGGCCTCAATTTTGTCATCTGTAAAATGATGGGTTTGCACAACTACATGACTTCTAAGGTACCTTCCAATTTAAAAACTATGATTTGACTGTGTGGCTCTTTCTGCCTCAGATGGTCCTTGATTCCATAGGTAGAGGACAACTCAATCAATTGACAAGCATTTATTAAGTTCTTTCGGTCTACCAGATGAGAGGCAATGCAGGATAGTGGATAGAGAGTTAGCCTTAACCTCAGCCTCACATTTGAGAAGACCCGGGTTGAAGTTTCACCTCTGGTGCACACTGGCCATGTGATTTTGGGCAAATCCTTCAAACTTTGAGCACCTGTGATGCCAACTAATATAAGACTATAAATTGTAAGAAGTTTTCATTGGTACAAGGAGTTTCCTCAATGGGAATTCTAACCACAAATGAAATTGTAGCTCTAGACACCCTTCTCCTCAAATGTTAAGCATTAGGAATGCAAAACCAAAAGCAAGACAGGATTTCCTTCTCTTGGTGCCAAATAGAATGTTTGTAGATAGGGAAGGATAGGATACATGGAAAACAAACAAATAAATAATAAATGAGATGCATAGAAATAAATAAAAATAAAGCAATTTTAGGGTAAGAGAGCTCAATTATCTATATTCGTAAAGTGAAGTCACTGTGTGGATAATCCTCAGAGGTATGATAGTCATTTCACAAAATCAAGGAGGAAAGGCTCTCAGAAGGCTATGTCATCTAACTCCCTACCTTCATGGAAATAAAATATTATTAGTTTCATTTTATAGATGATAATAATAACTTATATATCTCATTAAGATACACAAATTTTTTTCAGTAAAATTCTGTGCTATAAGTAGTACAATATTACTGTCCCCATTTCACAGATGAAGAAATTGGGGTTGAGAACTTAAAAGGACTTGCCTAAGATCACACAGCAAGTAAGTGGTAGAGCCGAGAGTGATCCACAGCCAGTACTTTTCCCTCTAGACCAGAGGTTCCTAAACTTATTTGGCCTGCTGCCCCCGTTTCAAAAAAAGAGACCCCCCACTTTCTCCTGGCAATCTACTTTCTTTAACCCTTTAACAGTTTTTTTAAATGAAATTTATGTCATTTCAAAAAAATGTAAAATTTTTTTCAGAAAAATGATGCATCTTAAATTTAATAATTCATTATAAACTTGTGAGTTTTTTCCCTGCATTGAAATCTTGATGACCCAATATTATGTCATGTAGTTGTATAGTATTGTATTACAAACAAGTCATTACATGCACATATTCCTGCCAATGCATGCTGGACTTCCTGACACTCACCTGCCAACACTTGCTTGTTAAGACCTGTCAGCAGACTTGACCACTGATTGGCTATAACTTGCATTTTATGTGTTTATTTGGAAAATAATGTAATCACTATGACTTTAACTCTGTTACATATCAAATGAAACATATATAAATGGTTTTTCAAAATTTTCTTATCTTCCCTTCTTTCCTTATGCTTCCACCACCCCCTTATTTTTATTCAATGCCCCTAATGGCAGCTGAGGCTACTCTCACCCCTTTGGATCATTCCAGCTCCCCCCAGGGTGTGGTATCACCTACTTTGCGAACCTCTGCCTAGACTCTGCTCTCCTCAAGCCTGTGCTAAAGTCCTTTTCTAACATCTCATTATGGCATGGACATGACCCTGAGTTTTTGAAGGCTGCACCAGTAAAACATGCTATATTAGGTCAAGGTGGAAAGACTAAGGAGTCTGTGTCTAGCAGCATAGTTTGTGACTATCATTTGGGTACCAGCCTTGCTAAGTTAGACAGATTCATTCCCTCTGGGTTACCAACTAAGAAACTGAAGTTTTCTTCTTTGTTTTTGTTCTTGCTTTTGGCAACTATATAAGCCAACAGTACGATATGCTAGCCCAAAGAGCAAATATGATCTTGACCTGAAGGATAAGAATAGTTTCCTGGGATAAAGAAGTTGAAGTTCTGTTATACTTTGCCCTGTTCATATCTTATCTGGAGTATCAGGATCACTACTGTATGCCATGGTTTGGGAAAGAGATTGGTATACCGCTGAGTATTCAGAGGAGGGCGTTTTAATGAGATTTATTTTTTCCAGAATAGGTTGAACTAGAAAATATTTCCAACTCAAAATTTCTATTATTCTCTAAGATGTGGTCTTCCAGGGTCCAGTATAAGCAATATATCTCTTAATTCAGGTCAAGATTACACTAACCCCTTTTGTTGCTTTATTACACTATTGACCTGTATTGAACTTATAGCCCACCAAAGCTCCTAGCTTGCTTTTGGTATCTAAACATTTCTCTCTTGTCTTCTACTTCTGAAGTTGATATTTTGGATCCAAATGTAAGACTTTACATTCATCTTTATTAACTCCAGCCTGATGTTCTTGCCCATCAGTATCTTTTAGCATCTTGCCATCTGGTGTGTCATCTACCTTTCCAAGTGCATTAGGGCAAAAGAAATGCACCCTGAAATAGAAGGCAGGAGGGAGATAATGATTTATGTGGGCTAGCAGACACTTAGCTGTCTCTTGGAACTGAATAGGGATCATGAGGCTGAGTGTATAGGGTATGACAACATTTATGTGCTTTTCCTCCTCTGCAACTGCTTCATGAACTAATCAACTTCCAGCCCTTTTCCTATTGTCACCCAACTTGAGAATGTTGAGTATTTTTCAGGCTAAGACTAAGAAGCAGCACAGCAAGTCATGCATAGAGTGTTAGACTTAGAGTCAGAATCCTAGTCCTGGTATGTTTATGACTTTGGAGGAAGTCACTTCCCTTTTCTGGACCTCAATTTTCTATCCCTTAAAAATTATGGAGATTGGGCTAGGTCACATCTTTCCAGGTCCCTTTCAGGTCTCATACTTAGAATTCTTGGGGACTAAGATGATGTGTTGGGCAGCTAGGTGACGTAGTAGATAGAGTACCAAACCTGGAGTCAGGATGACCTGGGTTCTGCCATCAGACACATAATAGCTATGTGACCCTGGGCAAGTCACTTAACACTGTTTGCCTCAGTTTCCTCATCTGTAAAATGAGCTGGAGAAGGAAATGGCAAACTTCTCTAGTATCTTTGCCAAGAAAACCCCTAAAGGGGTCATGAAGAGTCAGACACAACTGAAAAGGGCTAAACAAAATAGTAAACAAAGAGGAGGCAAAGTAGGTGCTTTAGTAGAGAAGGAAAAAAAATTGAAAAAGGCAGCTTGACTTTGCATAGCCTCCCAGAGATTCCTAGTGATAGCTAAGGCTCTGTAGTACTTGCTTAGTAGGCACCTGGGTAGATGGAATAGTGAATAGATCACTGGTCTTGAAGCCCTGACTTCAAATCCCATTTCAAACACTTGCTAGTTGTGTGACCCTGGGCAAGTCAGTTAATCTCTCTCAGCCTCTTTTTTCTCATATGTAAAACTGGGACAATAATAGTACCTACCTCTCAGGACTATTGTGAGGCTCAAATGAGATAATATGTGTAAGGCATTTTGCAAGTGCCATATAGTACTAATGTTATATGAATGCTAATTATTATTATGATGTATGTGCTTGACCCACAGGTAGAATCAGAGTTCATCTCACTAGGGATTTTTGACACCTATCTCCAGGATCTCATTTCCATAGTGACAGAATCTACAAATACCCTGGACAAGGTAAGTGGTAAGGCTGGAGGCTTAATCAACCATCAAGTATTGTGAGTCTCCTGTATGCCTGGCCCTGGCCCTACATTAGGAAATGGAGGGACCAGAAGGCAAAGGAAGAGAGCATGGACAAGAAGGAAGCCTGAGTCCTACCCTCAGAAAACTACCAGTTTATCAGGGAAGACAAAACACACACAGAAAAACAAGGAGAGAACAATAAAAAATAAGGCATAATTAAATGTTCCATGATGTGGCATGGATTGTAAGTGTTGTAGAAATGATAGAGACAGAGGTCTTCAAGGGCAGTTGTAGCCCAGAAAAACTCTTGGGAAAAGTGAAACTTGGGACCATGAAGATTAGTTGGATTTAGATAGAGGGGAGAAGGAAAGGCATTCTAGGTGGGCAAAATCAGGTGTGTAAAAGCACAGAGATAGGAAGAAAGACAACATTATCTAAAAGTCAGAAGGCCTGAATTCACACCTTTTTGGCCATCAATTTGGGGCAAGTCAGACTAACTTCTCTGAGCCTGTTTCCTCAGATTCAAAATGGGGATAATAATACATATACTTTCTACCTCGCAGGATTATTGAGAGGAAAGCACTACGTGAATCTGGAGCCCTACATAATTGTTGGTTATTACTCAGATCTGTGTGAGTAATTACCAATGACCTCTTAACTGCCGAGTCTGGCCTTTTCTCAGTCCTTATCCTTTCCATTTTTTTTTACATTTTATTTTTTTTTGCAGGGGGGAAGGCAAGGCAATTGGGGTTAAGTGACTTGCCCAAGGTCACACAGCTAGTAAGTGTGTCAAGTGTCTGAGGCCGGATTTGAACTCAGGTCCTCCTGACTCCAGGGCTGATGCTCTACTCACTGTGCCACCTAGCTGCCCCGAGTCCTTATCCTTTTCAAATTATCTGCAGCAATTGGCACTGTGGTGCATTCTTCCTCTTTCTCTCCCTCCTTTCATACATTTATTTTTTTCTCCCTCTCACCTCTCCTCATTCACAAGAAAGGAGAAAAGAAAGGAAGGAAGGAAGAAAGGAAGGAAGGAAGGAAGGAAGGAAGGAAAGAAGGAAGGGAAGGAGGGAGGGAGGAAGAAAAAACACTTGAATCATTTAAGCATTACCAAGCAAAACAAATGTCTGCATTTGCCACATCCAAAAATGCATCTATTCTACATATGAGACCATTCTCTCTCTGTTGTGATATAGACCATGTTCTCTCCAACAGGCCTCTAGAATCATGGTTGATTATTTGGCAGAGCAAAATTCTTAAGCCTTTCAGAATTATTCATTTTTACAGTATTGATGTTACACTATAAATTGTTCTGGTTCTGCTAATTTCACTCTGCATCAGTTTATATAAGTTTTTCCAGGTCTCTCTGAAACTACATCTTTATTTCTTAAAGCACATTCTATTTTCTCTGGGTCATCATGGCACTAGCTTCCTTTGGATCTTCAACCTGTCTGACTGCTTGTCAGTTTCCTTTGCTGGCTTATCTTTCATATCATGTCCCCAGTCTCGGTGTTCCCCAAGGCTCTGTCCGAGGCCATCTCTATCTTTTTTTTCTGTGCACTCTCTATTAGTGACTTCACCCCCGTTTAATGATCATGTCTGGGCAGAGGACTCCTAAATCTATTTACTCAGCACTAGTTTCTCTCCTGAGTTCCTATTGTTAATCTCCAATTGCATATTAGATATTTCAAACTGGATGTCCCATAGGCATCTCAAACACATGTCCAAAATTGAACCAATTTTCATTCTCCCCAAACCCACTCCTCCTCTGAACTTCCCTATTTTTGTTAAGAGCACCATCATTCTTCCAGTCACATGGGCTCATAGTCTTGGCATGATCCTTGACTTCTCACTGTCCCTCATTCCACATTTCCAGTCATTTTCCAAATGTAGTTTCTTCCTCCACTACATCTCTTGCATCTGACTCCTTTCTCCATTCACATAATGGACATCCTAGTTCAGGTCCTTCTCCTCTCTCATCTAGAGTATTAGTTTCCCTGCCTCAGGCCTGTCCTCACTCTTTCTTGCACAGAGCTGCCAAAATGATATTCTTAAAGCACAGATCTAACCGTGTCACTCCTCTATCTAGTAAACTGCAATGGCCCCCTATTGCCACTAGCATAAGCTGTTTGACTTTTAAACCTGTCTTAACCTGGATTTCCAATCTTACTACGCATTCTTTACCTTCTTGCATTCTGTGGCCTGGGCCAACTGGCCTGCTTGCTGTTCCTCTCACCCAACTCTCGATCTTTTGTCTCTGTACCTTTCCAATGATTTTCTTCCATGCCTGGAATGCATTCTCTTGTCACATGTACTTCTTAGAATCCCTTGTTTCTTTCAATACTCTGCTCAATTCTGGGTTCAAACAAGGAAAATTAGATACTTTCTTCAATCCTCACAACCTCTCAAGCTTCTCCAAAATAGGAACTCTGTGCAAGAGATAATGCAATATTTGATGTCTTCAAGGCTTATAACATCAAGAACCCTAAGGAGGTAACAACTAAATGAACTAACAGCAGAGAAGGTTAATTCCCTTGCTGGCAGGACTGAACCAGTTGAGACAAAGGCTTGTAGGTTTGCAATACAACTTAATTTTGCTCACATTTTTCTCTTTTCATAACCCTACTCACTGCTCCCAAATCAGAAGACAGAAGCTTGATCTATCTGGGCCTTTAGCACAACAATGCTCTGTGGTGCAAATGGGGTCATCTAGTAAACTGAGGGAGAAAACCAGGGCAAGACTGTGAGTATGTAACGCTCCACTAAGCCTAAGGAAAAGAGGACTAGCATCCATCAGGCATCAGTTTTATCCCGTAAGAAGTCACCTGGAGACTTGTGGCAGAGACAAGACAGTGAAACATGAATTAGCCAGCATGGGAGAAGGCTGAGGCAGCTTTGAAGTTCACAAAGAAAGGGGAAGGAGTCAGAAAATGAGTAATGGGGGAAAGAAACTAAAATTACCAAAGAAAATATCTCTGGAGCAAGCAACTACCAGGAAAGCTATTAATAACACAAAGGAATATAACCTCCAGATCAGTTCAATTAGTCCAGACATCTATGAATAAATATTCCCAGGCAGAGAAAAATGAATCAACATATGATGAGGCAGAGGATCCTGTGGATTTCCAAAAGGGCATGAAACCATGGCAGGATGTCCCTGAGTGGTTTAAAGCCATATAAAAATTGTGAAAACAGAATTTTTTCCTGCAGAGCAGAAATAATTGGCAGAGTAGAAAAACTTGAGTCTATAGTGACAAGTCTTGCCAAAGAAACAAGAGAAAATAACTGAATGAGAATACAAATACACAGACATAAAGGATAATCTAGGAGAGAAGCAAAAAAGCACTAACATAGGAAAATCAAAACTTTGCTGAAAGGTTACCTTTTATCTGAAGACTCATCTTATGCCCTGGCTGCTAGTGAAACCTCCAAACCATTATATTGTATTTGTTTTGGATATGTTTTATATGTACTTATTTATGTGTTGTCTCACTTGTTAAAAGATAAGCTCCTCTGGGGGCTGACACTTTTAATTTTATACTTGTTCCATCCCCCTCCCACTCTACACAGTGCTTGACACAAAATGGTTATTCAACTAATGCTTGGTAATTGATTATTATAACTTAATTCAATTCAAGAAATAAATATTAAGAACCTATTTATCATGTACAATGAACCATGCTTGGTGTTGCAAATGGGAAAATTTTTAAAATAATAGTAAATTCTTCCCTCTATTAGGGCAACATACAATACGTATGCAAATAAATTTGACACAAGGTAAAATGTGGCAGGGACAGAAGAGCAACATGAATAAATTAAGCTAAGGGGAAAATAATTTTCAGCTGGCATAATCATTGACAGCTTCATGAAGAAGGAGCCCACATGCATTGTTTTTGAAGGAAAGGAAGCGTATCACCAAGGAGGTGAGGATGGAGTGTTTCAGACATAAAGAATGGCTTGTGTCAATGTAAGAGGACAAGAGTGAGCAGGACATAAACTGGGAAGAGCTAATAATGCTATTCAGCCCAAAAGTAGTGAGAATGAGAGAAAGTGATGTCTGCTATAGCTGGAAGTGTAGGCTGCGGGTAAACACTGGAGGGTGAAGAGACCAGGGCAAGGAATTCATAGTTTATCTTAGAGATAATAAGGAGTCAAGGAAGGGATTTGAGCACGGGAGTGGCATAGTCAGACTTGTACTTTAGAAGAATGTTTTTCTACTTGTAGGAAGGATGCACCAGAGAGGGAAAAGATGAGAGAGAGAAAGGTTGGTTAGGTAGCTATTATGAGTCTGATTGAGAGAGAATGAAGGTTTGAAGTAGAGTGGTAGCAGTTTAGAGATCAAGGGGCAGATCCTGGAGATATTCTAAATGTAGGAAATTGGTAGGACACAATTAGATGTGGGGTGAGACAGAAAGGGAAGTCATGGATTACTATGAGGTTTTGAGCATAGATGACTGGAAGGATAATGGGATCATTAATAGAAATAGGGAAATCAGAGAAAGGAAAAGCTGTAGTGAGAGAAGATGTTGAATTGTGCTTTTGGATGTGATGAGTTTAAGATGTCATTGGGATATCCACATAATAGATGAAATTCTAAATGCCAAGGATTCTGGGAGAGGCTGAAAAGGGACAGTCACCCTAAAGAGTCAATAACTAAGGATGGAACGTCCCCTGAGAGAAGGCTTAGTTGCGAAATCAGAAATAGAGTGCCTGAATATAGTCGAAGGGTACCATAGAGAGGGAAAAGATGATATAGCTGTAGAAGGAACTTCTGTTCTACTTGAGACATGCACGGAGACAGCTTTTGACAAGGTTATTATTTCACAGTGGTTCAACCTTGATTGCAGGAGGAATCTGTTGTTGCCAGGGCTGAGTAATATAACCTGCTGCCCTAAACAGCTTCCTCTGGCCTGCCATGTCATTGTCCATACCTCCCTTATCCCTGGACTGCAACTTCTGCTCTTAGAGTTTCCTGTGGCTTGGGCAGCCAATATGGGAGCATTATTTCCTCATGAATTAAAACAACAATTCACATTTAAATAGCACTCTAAGTTTTACCTCCTGGTGTTTCTTTGTGGTGTGGAGGTGACCCAGGGTCCTTGAAAACTTTGTCAGAAGAGTACACAGACTATGGCAAATTGCAGCAAGCTGGAAGGTCTTTGAGTTTAGTCCCTGAGACAAATAAAACTTTCCAAATCTAGTCAACATACACTCAAATGACTGATTTGTGAATATAGGTACCAGACAATAAAGAATAGGTTGGAAAATATGGTTTGAGATTGAGAAATGAAAGAGATGAAAGGCTGATAGATTACTCAGAAACCTCATGCCTCTTTATGTTGAATAATTTCTTCAAAGTCAATTAATAAATTAAATGCCTACTATGTTCTAGTGACTATGCTTGAGGCCAGGGATGCAAAGACAAAAATTAAACAGTCCCTGTTTTTTATTAATTTAAATTCTGTAGATAAAAACAATGCAAGGTGATTTGGGGGAGGGTGGAAACTCTAGAAGCTGGGGCGATCAGGAATAGTCTCATGTAGGAGATATTTGAACTGAGCTATGAAGGAAAGTAGGGATTCAAAGAGGCCTAGGTGAGGAGGGAGTGCATTTTAGGGATCCTGTGCAAAGGCAAAGAAAGGGGATGGAATGGTATGTATAGAAACAGCTGAAGGTCAGAGTAGCTGGGTCATAGGGTATCTGAAGGGGAACAGTGTGTGCTGTGGCTACAAAGGTGGGAGCAGGCCATAAAGCGTTTTAAAGACCAAACAGAGAAGTCTGTAGGTCGGAGTTTATTGGGCAAAGCAAAGCAAGAAGACAACCATCGTTTATTAAGTGTTTAATGTGTACCATTCTCTGTGCTGGGGATATACAGTGAATATGAACAAAAAAAAATAAAGACAATTCCTGCCCTCAAGGAGGTTACATTCTAATGGGGGAGGACAGCACATAAAAGGGAGCTGAAAAGAGAAGGATGGTTGGGAGAGGGAGAGAGAGAAGATATCTGGGCAGCGATGTGGCTGCAAAGTCTGAAGTGCACTGGAAGAGGAATGAATAGGCCTGGGCCTATCCTCAAACTGGAGGCCCCAGAAAGAACTCAGCAATGTGCACTGGGAGAGGAATGAATAGGCCTGGGTCTATCCTCAAAATGAAAGCCCCAGAAAGAACTCATCAGTGACAGGAAGGAACTGGTATAGTAGATGATTGTTCTGGTCTGAGAAGGGAAGTCCCAGGAAAAGATGGCAGCTGAGTCATAGTGTCAGAAGTATGGAAAAAGAGGAAGGCTCATATTTAGACCATACTTAGGACTATTATGTTCACAGCTATGTGGATGATGGATCAGAGAGAGGAGAAACATGAGGCAGGCAGAGCAACCAGGAGGCCTCTGCAGTAGCCCAAGGAAGAGGTAATAATGGCCCTCACTCAGGTGGTGGCTATTTGAATCAAGTAAAGGTTATGTATGTGAGAGAAATTGCAGAGAGCTAAGAAGAGAACCAGAAAGTGCTGCCAAGGTGAAAATCCAAAAACGTACAAAAAGAAAATGACAGGAAACCATTGGTTGCAAAATTATGAGGATAAAGATGAAAAAATAAGCAATTATACCATCTCCAGACTGACCCACTTCAGTGTGTTGTCAGCTCCAAAATACGAGAATGGGATAAAGTTAAAGACAATTTTTTTTCTTCCCAACTTCCCTATTTCTGTAAAAGACACTATTTTCCTTGTACTCCTGGCACATCCTGGGTGTCATCCTCCACTCCTCATGCAAACTTATCCCATGTCTGTTGTCAAGTCTTGCTATTTCCCCCTTCACAATATCTCTTGTATAAGCCTCTTCTCTTTGCTCCCATTACAACCACCGGGGGCACAGATCCTTATCACCTTACACTTGGACTGCTGCAAGAGGCATGGGGTTGGTCTCTCAGCCTCGAGTGCTTCCACACTCAAGCCCATCCTCCACTCAGCTACCAAAATGATCTTCCTAAAGCACAGATCTGACCGTGTCACCCCTACCTCCTGTTTAATGAAGTCAATCACTCCCTATCAACATATAAAATCAAATGTGACCTCTTATATTAGATGTATTTTCATATATTTTAAAGCCCTTCACAACCTGGCCCCTTGCCATCTTTCTAGTCTTTTTATACTTTATTCCCCTTTACTTATGATCCAGCTACACCAGCCTTTCTTGCTGTTGCTCCCACAGGACTCCCTGTCTCCTGACTCCTCACCTTTTCATTGGCTTTCCCCCTTGCCCAGAACTCCCTCTCTCCTCACCTCTGCCAACAACTGGCTTCCCTGGCTTTCCTATGGGTCCTACAGGGATGAGACATGGAGGATAGGTTTGGGTGTGTAGGGAAATGTAATGAAGACAGATTGAAGGGGCCAGTGCTCTTATCTAGTTTGGTCTACTTTGGGCCTTCTGCTGTCCTTCCCCTCATGGAGGTTGGGACCAGAATGGGGTTGCTCATTGGCCCACAGCTTGGCTAACAGAATCTTCTTACTTCTCTTTTCCTCCTCCCTCAACGTCCAGAAATTTCTCTTTTACTGTTATGGATTGGTCCTCAGAGAGTCCTTAGAGAACATAAACGTGAAGACACACTTGTTTGCTCTCCTAGAGCTGTCTCATCAGGTAGCCTGCCAGCGAGAGGTGAGTGACAGCAGTGCCTGAGATCAGAGATGGGACAAGAGGAAAGAAGGGAGGTAGCTGCCAAGGGGGCAACACATAGAGGGCAACAAGGCATGCTTCAGAATGTGATTATAGGAAAATAAATGTCCATACCATTGTCTGCTCAATGCAGAGGGGCTAGATGGTGGCTTAGAAATGTCCCATACACAGATGAGGTATTGGTTAGTTTTCCAGACTTGTCCTCCCCTCCCCACACCAGCCCTTTATTTCAAAGAAAAGCTTGCTGGGTAAGGGACAGGGAAGGGATATAATTTTAAAAAATGTTATTAAAAACAAAAGGCATCAACAAAAAGAAAATAGATATACATTCTTTTAATTTGAGAAAATTCTCATCTTTGTGGTCCTTGTTTTGTGATAAATTATGTTGAGTGCTCAGAGTTACCCCAAAATGGTACCACTCAAGGAGTGATCATGTTTGAGGGCCCAGGGTATGCCTGGGCTTGGAGGCAACACGTGAAGAGGAAAGAACCTTGACCTGAGATCATGCCCAAGGCTGCCATTTATTATCTGTGTCACTTTGGGCAAGTCACTGCATCTCTCTGTGACTCAATTTTCTCATCTCTAAAATGGATATAAAATATGTACTGTCTTCCTCATAGGTTTATTGTGAGAACTACACTTCAAAGTGGGAATTATTATTATTGATGTTTCTGAGAGGCTGTGTGTTAGAAAGTGTCGGACAGGAGATTTGGGAATAACACCACCACCACCAATAATAGCTGACATTATAATTGGCAATAACTGAGATATAGTGTACCATTTGAGCCTCGTAATAGGTAAAATATTATATCATTCTTATTATATAGATGAGTAAGGTTAAATGACTAAGAGATTCATTGATTTTCCCCACTTATACAGTTATCAAATTCCAGAGACAGAATTAAACCTGGAATTTCCTGAACTTTAGCAGGTCTACAGTTCTTTCCACTATACTACCCAGCCTCCTAAGTCTTAATCCTAGCTCCAACATGCATTAGCTGTGTGACTATAAGCTAGCTAGTCCTTTAACCTCTCTGAATCCAAAAATGGGGATAGTATTTGCATTCCCTTTCTCACAGTCTTGTGAGGAAAAATGTTTTGCGAAACCTGAAAGTATTATAGAATTATGAATTGTCATCAATATTATTCTTCCATAAAGTATATATGTGATTGGTGTCTAAATATATAAAAGATGGCTTGGTTCACATGTGGCATTGATAGATATATGATCTGGGATCTGGCGCACCTCACTCCAAGAGAGCCTGTGATTTCTGTCTTTGGGGAGAGTGGAAGGAGGCTGTGACTCGGTGTTTGTTCCTTCTCTTGCCTATCTCTTCCTCAGACATCTGTAAGCCTGAGGGTATAATAGGTTCGGCATAAAAGGCACATCCCTGATTGCTCTTAAGAGGAGGGTAATGGAGTAATATCACCAGCTTAGCTCCCTCCTAATAAAACACTGCGTTAAAAGACCAACATGAATTGTGAATAAGCCCATCCAACAATCAAAACAATAAACAGACCCTGGGAAAGTTGTACAGGTTAGACCTGACCAAAAAATACAGAGTAACAAAGGAACTCTTCAATTGGGAGAGGGAGAAATTACCCCAACTCAACCAAGGATGAAAAATGATCTCACTGAGAAGATAGCCATACTCAGCCATTTCTAGGGTTCCAAGTGCTGGAAATCAAGCAACATGCTGGGGAGCTAGCTCCCCTGTATGTTGGCTGCTTTGCAGGCTGATCTCTGGGCTACAAAGTTATTTTCATTCTCATGACCCTTCTGTCTCCCAAATGTTTGTCTGAAATTTCCAAACATTTTCCTTTATGTGGGTATATAGTGTCATGCTCAAAATTATGCCAGCTAATCAGGAGTCATCTTTTCTTCCACTAGGAAGCATGCAGATTCATCAGGCTTCCTTTAAGAAGCTCACCAACTCAGTAATATATGCATGACAGTGTTACACTTATTATTACAGAGAGCACAGAGAAGAATTTCTGGGGAATTCTGAGGAGGGAAAGTGAGAGAAGACAGGATCCTAAAACTAATCCACATTTTTATCTTTCACAGGGTATAGCACTAGCAATTGGGCTGGCATCTTCCAGCCACCTGGAAGAAACCTGGGCTGTACTGGAGCAATTTGGCCAAACAAGAGTACTGAGGCTTGGTCTAATATCCTCTAGCACCAAGGTACTGTTAGCTGAAGTCAGCCCTCTCGGAGCTGGGGTTGGCCTAACTTGTCTCTCCCAATATTCCCTAGTAGAGCAAGGGATACATTAAAGACATAGTAGGACAGGAGAAAGTAAAAAAAGATCTCTAAAGACAATTTTGTGGGATAGTGGAATGCTGGGTGATAACTGATCTGCCGGGAATTTTCTATGTGATATTTATATATTTATAAAGACACCTCTCTGAGCCTCAGTTTGCCCATCAGAGAAACGTGGATGATAATTCTTGCACCATCTGTTGATCTAATGGATACTGTGAAAATCATGTGAGATAATGAATGTGAAAAGTCTTTGAAAGTCCTAAAGTTCCAAAGAAAATGAGAGGTTACAGATTTGCAATGGTTGAATAACTATTTATTGAGTGCCTGCTCTACCTAAGTCCTCCTTCAATGCTTACATTGGCACAAAGTCTGACTAGGTTTGAGAAGGTGATGCCAGAAGATTATGAAATCTGACAGTTGTACCAATTCAGTTCAACATTGTGATTCAGCAATTATTCCATGTGGAGCTCTGTGCTATGCACTGGGGATACAAAGACAACAATGAAACAGCTCTCACCCTCAAGGAGCTTATACTCTACTTGGGGGATGCAACATGTAGATAGACACATAAATGCAAAGCAACTTGAGGAGTAAGAAGACTTAGAAGGTTCTGAGTACAGTCTTGGCAGCAGTCTATGTTTGCCATGTAGCTTAACTAGGTAAGGAGAGAAATGGACCAAGAGGCCCACACTTTAGCCATTAGGCAACCCTGCCTTATTCCTTGTACAGAACAAATGCCTAAGAAATGTTCCCTTAATTGAATAGAGCATGTGTAGCCATATCAAGACAAGAGTGAATGGCATTTTTCATTTTGAGATTTTCTCAATACTTTTATTCTTAAAGACAGAGCAATAGAGAGAGATAGAGACAGGGACAAAGAGTGGCAGAGAGGAGAGTGGGGGAAGAGAGACAGAGATAGACAAAGAAGTGGGGAGAGGAGGGAGATAGAGAAGAGAGAGATAAGAGGTGGGGAAATAGAAAGACGGGGATAAAGACAAAGAGATAGAGGTGTGGAGGGAACAGAGACAGACAGACAGACATACACACACAGAAAAAGAGAGAGAGAAATTGGTGGCTACTAAAGGATGAAGTCTTTTAGCCCTAGAAATGCATGTGGACTTCGACTGAGTTGTAGAAGGGTCGCAATATGTATCAGTAGAAGTGCCCACTTAGATGAACTCTTTGAAGTATTGAGATATTGAGTACCTAATATTTGCTACATGGCCCCACCTTCAAGAAGCTCACATTATAGCTTAAACACTGGAGAGATTGGTAAAAGTCTCCTGGAGAGGTTTTCATGTGAGCTAGGCCTCGAAGGATGGCAAGAATTTGAATGCTGCTCTTTTGTAAAATGCTTTACACTTTTCAAAATGTGAATTCAAGTCCGTTTGGTACAACACAACAAGCATTTACTGAGCATCTTTAAGGACAAGCAAAGTGGGACTTTTTACTATTTTTTCTTTTGGAGTGTTTCTCAGCACTAATGCAATCAAGTGCCTTTGACTGAGTCTTGCCTTTGTTTGTAGGAAGGCCCACACCCTTTTGCTAATTAGGTATGAAGCCCTGGGGCCCTGAAAAAGGGTATTCATCCTCTGAGGGTAGCCCTTAAGCTAGAACTCTCAGAACTGTGGGAGGAGAGGTTTTGCTTTGGAGGCTCATTCATTGGAAGAGCGTTCATGTGATTTTGTGAGACGAGACTCTGGGTAGCCGTTAAAGAGTAGCTCTCCACCTACCCCCGCCCCCTCCGTCTTTGAAAACCCAGATGTTGGTCCTTCTCTCTTTGGTAACTGTATTGCTATGGTCAGACAGAAGGCTGTCTGTTGATTTGTGTTATTTTGCTCTGTTTATAATTTCTGTTTATATTTTCTCTGAAGTTCAGGGTGCTGACTTTTTCCCCTGAACTAAGTGAATGATGTATGTATGTTTAATTAAAGTGAGATTTTAAACCCCTTAAAGTTGCTTTCCTTAGAAAAGCAGATGAAAGAACCTGTGCTAGCAGCCCTCCACGGCAGCTGCTAGCAGCATGGTTATTACAGCATCTGTGCTGTGCTTGGGGCTGTCATAACCCAGAGCAAAATCAGACATGACTCAGCCCTCATAGAGTTTACAGTGTAGTAGGGGGCATAACTGGGACAAAGGAAAGACTGAACTGAATCTTAAAGGATTGGGAGGAATAAAAAAGGTGGACCAAGGAAGGAAGGGGAATTTCAAAGCTATAGACAAAGACTTTTACTCCTCAACCTCACATAACACTTGGTTTCCCTTTTTATAATGAAATTACAACGTATTATTTTTATTGAAGTTTTCTGGGTTTTTAAAAATCATTTCCCTTCCTGGAATGTAAGCTGTAAGAAGAAAGGGACTTTCACATCTTGTATAAATTTTGTTATAATATAGTGATTTTTGAAAAGGTTGAGAGACATAATTTCTGGGTAAATTAATCATTTTATTAATAATGCCAGCATTTGAAATAAACGGCCAGCTGCATTCTCAAGGCTTATATGACCTTGGAAGAGGGGTATTCCTCAGGGTGGCAGTGAACTCTGATTAGTTAACAATGAGAGAATGAATATTACAATGTGGCTCTGGACCTATTATAATGAACTCTGATTAGGTCATTTACTTCTAAGTTACCTCCAGCCTTGGGCAATCTAGTCAAAGAATTTATCCCCAACCCCAACCTGAACAGAAGGGAGTTTCACCTGAGATTAGAAGTCTGTTCTAGTTGGGTACAGTAACAATACCCCAAATGAAGAGAATGTTAATCCTATCTTCTGCCAGCCAGGTCCCTAGAGATTGGAAAAGGGTATAGGACAGGGAAAAGAAGCTTGGTTTCCCCAGTTTTAATAAATAGCTATTAGTACAAATAATCATTTCTTACAATACAAAGAATTTTCACTAGCCTTTGGCTTCCTTCATAATCCAATGTATTTTATGCCTTTAGCAACATTATTCCGAGAAGGGGTCCAAAAAGGTTGAGAATCCCTGGTAAATAGAGGGTAGCAGAAATGAAATTAGATAGGTTAGCTGGGGCTAGATCATATGAGGTATTGAATGGTAGATTGAGGAGTTTGGACTTTGCTCTATAGATACTAGGGAGCCATTACTGGGTTTTGTGTTGGGGCAAAGCAGAAGCAGAGCTGTTATAAATTACAGATCTGACACTGCCTCCTCTACTCCCTGGCTCAAAATCCACATCCCACTTTGTAAGTCTTCAGGTCCTTAACCTATCTGCATCATATTCCCAACTTCACTGCAAACTCTATGGAATAATCAGGGAAGAACTACGAGCCTGTGAAGAAAAGCCATGATCTCATTTGATCCTCAAACAATTCTATGAGACAGATGGAATAAGAATTATTACCCATATTTTTCAGAGGAGAAAACTCAGGCTCAATGAATTATAGCTTGGCAGAAAGTGCGCTGGATTTGGAATCAGAAGGCCAGGGTTCAAATCTTGACACTGTGTGTGACCCTGAACAAGTCACTTCCCTTGCTGGCCTTTAATTTCTTCTTATTTAAAATGTGGGTGGGGGGGCAGAATAAGAGTGAACATGAGTAGTTCAGGAAGTGAGGTACAGGGAACTTTGAGCCCCTTCTAGCTCTAACATTTTGTGGTTCTGTGACTTGCCCAAGGCCTCATGGTGGGTCAAAGGCAGAGCTGGGATTAGAACCCAAGTCTCCCGATTCCCAGTCAGATTCTCCTTCTGCTACTTGATAGTTGTTTGTCTTCTCCTTCCCTGACAGATCATTCAGGACATTTGTTGGAAGTGGGCAAGCAGCACAGCCCTGTTATGCTACGGGGAGATGGCAGTCCATGCTAAGAACAGCATCCTCCCGTGGGTGGACAACATCATCTCCAGGATGGTGTACTACTTCAACTGCAGCAAATATGTAGGCTCCTCTGCCTTTTCCTTTGGGCCAAGGAACACCCCAGCATCCCTTCTCTTCCCACCCCCACCGAAGTGGCCAAAACAATTATCCCTTGTGAATAGCAGCCCGCTTAGCTAACTCTGTGGGGGCTTGATACCAATAATGAAGATCTTAGTACTCATAGCATTAATAATGGCTTCCAGAATCAATTATTAAAGGGTTGCTATCATTGTTATTCACAATAACTGTGTGACAAGGACTGCAATGATTGCAATGGACATCATGAGGTTCTGAGAGGGGCATTGACTTGCTCATGTTCACCCAGCTACTGGCTGCCAGACTGTTGCCATTGTTCGGTCATCTCAGTCACGTCTGACTCTTCACGACCCCATTGGGGGTTTTCTTGGCATTTTTTGCCATTTCCTTCTCCAGCTCTTCTTACAGATGAGGAAACTGAGGAAAACAGGGTTAAGTGACTGGCCCAGGGTCACACAGCTAAGAAATGTCTGAGGCCAGATTTGAACTCAGGTCGTCCAGACTCCAGGCTAGGAACTCTAGTCACTGCTCCATATAGCTGGCCCAATCCAGGACTTCTGACTCCAAGACCAATGATCGTTCCACGGTGCCATAGCTGCCTCTTAGACAGGAAGCTCCTGGAAGGAAGAGACTCGGTTTGCAGAGCTCTCTATGGAGCTTTCTTAAATTTAGAGCCTTTAAAGGGTATACACATATGCATACACATATATATGTGTATGTATGTGATACATATGTAATGTATTATGTATAATATTGTAAATGTATATGTGTATATACATATATATTTAGTCTTGTGTTCTTATGCCTTAGGGAAACCCATTGTCCCTACCTTAGGGGCTTTCACCTCTACGTGAGGAGATGGGTCATTGAAGAATGAAGCACTTACAAAATAATGCACAACTGTAGGACGCAGTGTCAACATTAATAGTACAGGCAGTAAGTGCTGTGAGAATTCAGAGTAAGGAATGATCAGTCATTCTGTTGTTCCAGCATGGGCTAACCTAGTCATGTAACCTGGTATAAGGACTTGGAGTTAGAAGACCAGGGTTTAAGTCCCGGTTCTGAAAGTTACTAGCTATGTAATCTTAGCCAAGTGACTTCACTTCTCTGTGCCTCAGTTTCCTCATCTCTAAAACTGGAGGAATAATAATTCTCTCATCACGTATCCCTTCCGATAGTTAGTTAGGATAGCTAGTTAGTTAGATAAGTTAGGAAAGCTTTTTGAAAAGCTTAAAGCATGAGAGAAATGTGACTTAATGGCATTGTTATTCAGAGAGGAGATGGTGTTCTATCTGGTCCTTGAAGGATGGGTAGGATTTGGATAAGCAAACAGGCGAGGGGGAAGGCATTCCTGAAATCTGGGACCATGAGAACAAAATGAACAGGTTTGGTCATGACATGAGTGTTGAGGAAAAGTGGAGGAAGAATGGCCACTTGCTGGACATGATGTAGAAAAGATGTCTATTCGAGTATATGTTGGGTAACCTTTGGGGTCCCTCCCAACTCTGAGATTCTGTAAGCATCTTCACAACAAATATAATTTTCCTCTCAGTGTAGGCACACATTTTCTCTCTCTAGGATTCTTCCCACACATCTGAGGGGTGGGCTTTCCTCCCCCCATGCCCTTGTGCACTGGCCTTCAAACATTTGGATTGTGCACCCTTATCAGAACTCATAACATTTTGGGATATGTACCTTTAATACATGCACATTGATTTATTAATAAATAACACAATGAGAAAGCATGTGACATAGTGAATAGAGTTGACTTCATTTCTGACATACCCTGGACGTCATCCAATATAATCTGGGCCAAGTCATTTAGTCTCTCAGAACTCAGGCAATTCTCTAAGACTGGAAACCGCGTAAAAGGTGTTTTCCTGCTCTGGTAAACGAAGTTTTCTCATCTGGGAGTTCCCTCTACCAATGAAATGAAAGGACCAAGGCCCAACCCCTGTCCTATAATGTACTACTTTTGTATGAAATGTATACAAAAAGAAATTTAAAAAATGATGGGATAAAATGAAGTTATTCATATTTTTAAATATCTTAATTTTATTTACTACTGGTATGAAACCTTTTTAATATGATTGATAATGATGAGTGATATGATTGGGCATGCTTCACTATTTTCTTTTTAAATCTACTTTATGCCTGGGGGATGGGGCAGATTTGAACATAATACTAATTTGTTAGAAATTAGCATTTATTTGATTGGGTCAATGTAGCTCTCTACTTAGGCAGGTAAAATTTATTTTAAAAGATAAAACTTCTTCATCATACATAATGCAAAAATCAAAAATACATCAAAACAGCTTAGGAAACATCTCTTTTCAATGGGAGTCATTCCAGAAAAGATATTCACCACCCACAATGCAAAAACAACAAGCAAATATGAATTGTCTCTGATTTTGGCTTGGCAGAAAGTTTCTCATTTAAGTCAGCTATTCATCCTTTATGTAGTTCTGCTTAGTGGATTAGATTATGCCTTAATTTCCATTTTTGTGTGAGGCAAAGGAGCAGTAGGAAGCCCAGTGAGGGAAGGGAAGCGATGTATAATGAGCCTGGAAAGGCAGGTTGGGGTCAGGTTGTGAAAGCTTGTGAAAGTCAAACAGAATAGTTCATAATTGATCCTAGAATCAATAGGGATTCACTGGAGCTTTTTGAGTAGGGGACTGATATAGTCAGATATGCTTAAGGAAAATCACGTTAGCAGGTTTGTGTAGGATGAACTGAAGCAGGGAGAGACTTAAGGCAAAGAAAGCACTTAGGAGGCTATTGTAAGAGTCCGGGAGAGGTGATAAGCACTGGAACTAGGATGATGGCCATGTGAGTAGAGAGAAGGGGATGGATTTAAGAGATGTGGGGATGGAAATGTCAAGATCTGGCAACTACTTGACATGCGGAGTGAATGAAAGTGAGGAGACAAGGATGACACCAGGTAACAGGAAGGATGATGGTTCTCTTTACTGAAGTAGGGATCTATGGAAGTGGGATGGGTTTAAAGGGAAAGAACGTAATAATATTTGTGACTCATATTGCAACATATCCACACCTGCTCATCCTGTGCAACTCACTGGGTCACATCAAAGATGACGGGGGCGGGGGTTGAGGAAGGGAAATCAGGGCTCTTACTCATTACTGTTGTGGGTGCCTGGGTCAAGCTTAGGTTCTAAGGCATCAGGGTACTCCTGATGCCCATTATGGAAAGGGCATCATGGAATCTACAGCTCTGCTGCTTACTGCCTTTGTGATCTGGGTAAGTCACTGAATCTCCCCTTGCCTCCTATTTCTCATCTGTAAAAATAAGGACAGTGCTCTCCAAGGTCCTTCCCATGAAGTTTTCCCTATTATCCATGGCCTTCTTGGGGTATATGCTGAACAGTGGAATCATTCTGTCAAAGGGCATAGATATTTTAGCATATTTATTTGTATGATTCCATATTGCTTTTCAGAATGGTTATGCTAATTCAGAGCTCCACAACAATAAATTAATATGCTTATATTTCCACAATCTCTCCCATATTGATTACTTAAGGTCCCTTCTAGCTCTAAATCTAAGTCTATAAAACAATGGGCTGACATCTGGTATAGAAGAGGGGAAGCTGAGATCTTGTATAATTGGAGTGTGGGGCTAGGAAGAGAAGGAAGAAGGAGAAAACTGGGGACTGAGTGGAGAAACAGTAGGTCATGCTGGGTAAAAGGAGATGTGGGATGTTGGAGATAGGATTTGACCCATCTTTCCATGCTCCAATTGGTTGGTCACTAATTTGGAGTCATTCTCTCCTCCCACCTTAGGCTCCTGCCATGGTCCCTGTTTTGGATACCACTGCCCTAGAGAACTGGGTATTATCCCTGGGAAATGGTTGTTTACTAGCCTTAGCCAAGGTCATGAATGATCAATCAGTTCATAGAATTCCAATATTTGTAGGGAAATCAGAGGTCTGATTTGGTTTTTACTTGCCTCTTGGATGGATTAGGATGACGTCCTGAAGAGCAGTTTCCTCAGCGCCACAGTCATGGTCTCCACGGCACTCGAGAAAGACAAAGCAGTAAACAGCTACACGTTCACACATCTCCCAGACCTGATCGACTGTATACTGGTGAGTGATCACCCACTTGTACCACGGAGGGCTGTTCTTTCACCAGCACACAGGTGTATATGTTGGGAGGGAGGCATTATTCTTATGCAGTTGGTCCTAAAGTGAAAATTCATGGCCTTTCTTGGTCCACAATAGACCAGTTACACACGAACCGTTGGTAAGTCCATTGATTAATCTCTCTGGGTTTCAGGGTTGTTGTTTTTTAATCTGTAAAATCACGTTAATGGAAGCAGCGGCATATGGTGAAAGGACATTAGTTTTGGCACTTGAGGATCTTTGACTCTGCTATTTACCATCTATATGACCTGGGTCAACTCAAGTGCACCTGCTGGAGCTATTTCTTCATCTGTAAAAAACAGTTACAAGGTTAGACTAGAAGAGCTCTAAAATCCCTTGCAGCTTTTGGGGGTTATAAACAAATCTATAGCTCAGCTCAGCCATTTATCCATTCATATTTTTATGCATTCTTGTTCCAATGTTTCATTGGAGCATGGATATGACCCAGGGTTCTCAAGGATTGTAGAAGGGAAATGCAAGTCCTGGCAAATTCTAACATTTGGAAAAGATTCCAAGTTAGTTCTAGCAACAGGTTGTGTCTGTTTTCTGAGGACCAGCCTAACTAGGGAGACACTCATTACCAGTATGGTAGACAATAAGTGATGAAGTTTTTGGTCATGATAACTCATGAAAAGGTGAAAAATTTAGAATGGCTGCCATATCTGCATGGATCCTTCCACTTCTTCAGCAATATTAGAGAGACGGGAAGAGGGAGAGAGGATAGTAAGAAATTTTTAGACAGCTTGAGTCAGAATAATTAAATTTCT
The DNA here is from genome assembly GCF_011100635.1 of Trichosurus vulpecula. Taxonomy (NCBI): domain Eukaryota; kingdom Metazoa; phylum Chordata; class Mammalia; order Diprotodontia; family Phalangeridae; genus Trichosurus; species Trichosurus vulpecula. Next base: position 86,819,156 of record NC_050573.1, read on the forward strand.
TGAAATATGTTCAAGATTTTTAATGTCAAATGAAGCATAAAACAGCAAAATGTATGCTCACCAGAGATGTTTACCACTGCCAGGAAATGATGTCTAGTGCAGAATTCAAACAGAAAAAGAGATTCCCTATAAATGGTGAGCTTAGGGTTGGAGTTAGGTTCCTCCTTGAAACAAACACCATATCTTTTAAAAACTATTATTCTTTTGTTGATGCTATATGGCTGGATATCATGTAGGATCACAATAGGCTGCAACACATTGCCAGTGAAGACTTGCGTGAAAGAAACAGATAAACTGATAGCAGCAGAGAAGCATAATTGGAAAACGAGATGGGGCTGGTTAAGATGATAATGTGAAAGATTGTAAAAAAAAAAAAAAGACTAGACTTGTCACTTAATGTTCTAGCAAATATGTGAGAAAAAAGGCTCCAGATAAGCAATTATAAAGAAACCTGAAGAGAAACAGAAAGCTCTACTGTATAGTCCAGACTGTACTAAAGCCAGAGGGCAGCTGATGGTGGCTGGGAGAAGTATGGCCCAAGAGGATCTAGCTTGAGTGATTCCGAAAAGGTGGGATCTTAAGGAATCTAGAACAGGTACCAGGAAACAGGCCTGGAACATACAAGCAATTAAAGAGAGGGTCAGACAAGAAAAGCTTGTTCAAACTCTAGTGAACAAACTCAAAGTCAGGAGAGTCTGAATGAGGACAATCTGGGTTGAGGGGGTGGAGACAGGGAGGAACCCAAGTTCCTAAAATTGGGACTTGTAGCCAGATCCTGACTCGGGCTTCTCAGAACTGAAGAGACAAACCTCATAGATGAGAGACAGACCTCATAGATGACTAAGTAAGATCACTGGGAACCACAGCTGGAAAGAAGGCCAGATCTGCACTAGGGAGCTCACAGAGCAGTGGCTTTGCAAGGGGTTTGAGACCAACGTAATCTCCAATACTACAGCAGGAAGTAATATTAATTCCTTATTTAAGATCAAGTAAGGAAGGGAAACAAAAAGACAGAGAGTTATAAAGACCAGCACTCACAATATACTTCCAGGAGTCAGAGATAGAGACCAGGGACTGAGGCAGAGCAGGGGACCTAGTACCACTCATCCTATCCAGAATGGGATGGCAGTAGTATGCAGACTAAGGAGGAGGCAAGGTCAATAGCACTTAGTAAAACCACCCAAATGTAATGGAAGGTATGGAACCTGACATAAAGCCCTAATCTAACACCTGAGACTAAAAATAAGACTAAATAAAGAAATACTATGGGCTATGAGAAGCCCAAGAAGTAAATGCAGAAGAAGTTACTTCACATCTAATATAACCAGAACCTCAAAGAAAAAAAAATGATATTGTCACAGGGACTAAAAAAAATGGATGGAAGAAAGCAAGTGATAAAAAATTAAATAGAAAAAAGGGGAAAATGAAAGGGGAAGAAATACCTTAGAAGAGAAAGTGGAAAACCTTGTACAAAGTGTGGAAAAAAACAGAACTGAGAAATGAGAACACAATAACTCGATAAGGCAATAAGAAAAAATAGAACAAAGTCAAAAGATTGAAAAAATAGAAGAAAATGTAAAGTATCTACTATTGAAAACAGATCAAGAGGAAATAAACCTTAAATCATTAGAGGAATCATTAAACTCCCTAAAAACTATGACCAAACAAAAAACCTGGATAGCATACTTTGGTAAATCATAAAAGAGAACTGCTCAGATCTATTAGAACAAGAGGACAAAATGAAAATAGGAAAAAAAAATGCACACATCACTTCCTCAAAGGAATGTCAAGCTGAAAAGCCCCACAAGGATCATAGTCAAAATTAATTGTTTCCAAGTCAAGAAAAAAAAATATTACAAGGAGCCAGAAAGAGTTCCATTACCAAGGAGCAAGTCAGGATTATGTGCGACTCTGCAGAACCTACATACAAGCGAGAAAACTTGCACTACATTATTCCAACCGGCAAAAGATAAAGGTTTATAGCCAAGAACAACAGGCTGAAAAACAGGATGATCCTAAATGAGAAAAAAAATGGACCTTTAATAGAAAAAGAGAACTTTCAAGTGAAAAGACCACAGTTGATTAGAATCTTAAAATGCAAATCCAGTAAGCAAGAAATCTAGAACGGTAAATTCATTTGAGTTGTTGGAAAGAGCTGAATGATAATGAAGTGTTTACAGTCTAATATATCTGGAAAAGAGAGAAGGATCCTGCTCTTTGCAAGGATTACAGAGTGAGTGAAGTAACATACGGATTTGATATGGTTTTATTCTGTTTAGTTCTGAAAGAAGAAACAAACATAGAAAAAAGAAAGGAAAAAGAATGAGAGGATATGATGGCAGGAAATACCCAATTTAGAATCATCACTGTGAATGTGATAAACTTATCCATAAAAGTGGAAATCCGCAAAGCAGATTAGAAAGAAGAATCCAATAATAGGCTGCTTATGAGAAAGATGACTGAAACATAAATATTCAAACAGAACTAAAATGAGAGGCTGGAATGGAATTTATCATACCACTGGGGAATTTTAAAAAGCAGGGGTACCCCATCATCATCTCAGACAACGCAACAATAAAAACAGATATGGTTAGAAAAAATACGTAGGGAATACAGGGGTTTTTTTCAGTAATGAAGGCATAATCATAAACAAAGAGGAAACAGAATTATCTATTTTTGAGGATAACTTGGCGGCTAGAACCCTAGAGGTTCAACTTAAATTGAAAACATAGTAGCAAAGAAGTAAAGTAGGGCATAAAATGAATTCCCCAAATTACTACTTTTTCTTTATAGTAACTTCTCCAAATAGTTAGACTAGATTAAAACAATTCTGTTATAAATAACTATAGACTGCATAAAATATATTGGAGCGTACCTACCATTACACACGCAGGAAGCATATGAATACAACCACAAAATACTCTTTTAGAAATAAAGAAAGAAAAATGAAAAAAGAGTCATATAGGATAAGAAGATATGAATGGATTATGATAGTCACTATTGGAAAGAACAATCACATCTTTGATATCGCCATTGCATTAAAGTATGGAAGTATCCCTTTTCTACAGAACTGCATTAAGCGCACAATCTTGCACAAATATACTCACAAAAGAGTAAGCAACTATGTATTTGTACATAAACATGTAAACACAACTACCTACGTTATGCTAGTTTAATTCAATATAAAAAGCTCAGTCCTGGTCCTCATGGAACTTATAGTTTAGTTTAGGGTTTTTTTGGTGGGGGCAGGGCAAGTGGGGTTAAGTGACTTGACCAAGGTCACACAGCTAGTAAGTGTGTCAAGTGTCTGAGATTGGATTTGAATTCAGGTCCTCCTGACTCCAGGGCCAGTACTCTACTCACTGCGCCACCTAGCTGCCTGGAACTTATAGTTTAAGGGTTAAGACACTGATGGAAAACCAAAATATATAATATTCCATGATAGAGATTTGGGTCTAGGGTGCACGTGGGAATGAGAAGAGAGCTATACATTGAACAGCATGAGGAGCTCCAGATGTGGAAATTCCCTACACGCACAGAGCCCAGCAGCTCCTTTGAACTTTATAATCTAGTGAATAGGTAGGGGCTTAGAGATTTAGTGACTTGCACATGGTAACAGAGCTATCATATGTTAGCAACACAGCCCATTTCTTTTGGAATCCTAGGATGGCCTTGTATCTATTATGCCATGTTGCTTCTAACTACTATTAGAGAAGTGTGAAATGAAATACTATATGAAATTCAAAGAGGAAGGCTGATAGAGACAGTACAGACAATCAATAAGACTTCAAGGAGGAGTTGGTATTTGCATTTAACATGAAAGGAAATTAATTTAAAAGACAAAAAAAGTGAAAGGGGTCATTCTAGGCAGAGGGAATTGTCTGAGCAAAAGCGTGGAGCTCAGAGATTGTGGGACACGTTTGGGGGTTAATATGAAGTAAGGGGCAATCAACTGATGGCTAGCAGCAACATTTTCCACGGTTCATGTATGTGAGCCTGAAGCTGTCAACATCGTGAAGTAATCTATATAATTCAAAAGAATTGCCCAGTGACATGCAAACACAGAAATCACTTTGAGTTAATTTCATGATTAAATTGCTACCTAGCAGGTAATTTTTTTTTTGAGTCATAGCGACTTGTGGTGATCAGACTTAGAGAGTTCTGATCTGTATCACAACACTGAAATCAAAGATTTCAATAGATCTCAACAATTCATACCATAATGCTGACTTCTGAGAATTTAGGATTCCATCGGTGTGGCTCCTCCTCTCTCTACCAATCCAGGTTTCTACTCCTCTTTGTCCGAGCTGACTGTCTTTGTAAATTGATGGAGATTAAATGAAATTCATCTTCTTTTGGCAAGAAAAGGCCAAAAGTTTAGAGGTATTTTCAATTTTTATTTTTCACAAAGGTGAAAAACGGCCAGTAGAAGGGGAGACAGCCATAGATTGGAGCTGGGAAGGGCTGAGCTAAATATGGAATCATAATATCATAGAATTTAGGCTGAAAGGAATTGGGTTGAGACTATGGTTTAACTCCCTCAAATTACGTATAAGGAAATTGGAGCCCAGAGGGAATGAGTGATTTACCCAGGGTCATAAATTGCTAATAGTAAATTGCCAATCTGGGATTTGAATCTAGGTTTTCTGACACCAGGTGAAGGAATGAATGTAAAAGCGTTAAGTGCTTACTATGTACTAGGGGTTGGTGACAGAGTTTCAAGGGAGCAATGCAATATCTCCCCCATCACCACCTTTGCCCTCCATCAAGGAATTTATATTCTAATAGGGGGAGAAAACAAATGAAAGGAAGTCAGAATTCAAAAGTGGAGAGGGCTGGGTTTGGAACAAAGGTATTTCCAGTGTGGTTTGAGAAATGGCTTCAAGTGCAAAGGTGTCCTGCTTCCAGGCAAGGTAAGGTGAAAATTTACCTATCAAGGCTCAGTGACCCAAGGGGCAGAGTCCAAGTTCTGGTTGGAAGAGGAGGGCTGGAGTGAAAGTGGAGTGATTCGCTCCCCTCTCCACTGCAAGGACAAGAGTTGAGGAGAGACCGGAACTGGTACAGTGATTATAGATAACAGGAATGAGGCAAATATGGCAGTGCCTATTACTTGGAAGGAATGTATCATTGAATAGTATAGTGGTGGTGTCAAGCTCAAATAGAAAAGGTTATCACTAAACTATACAGAGTCCATAGCAGCTTAGAGGTGCAGTGGACAGAGTGCGAGTCTTGGAGTCAGGGAGACTCATCTTCCTGAGTTCAAATCTGGCCTCAGACACTCTCTATTCACCCTGGGCCAAGTCACTTAACCCTGTTTGCCTTGGTTTCCTCATCTGTAAAATTAGCTGGAGAAGGAAATGGCAAACCACTCCAGTATCCTTGCCAAGAAAACCCCAAATGGGGTCACAAAGAGTCCGATATGGCTGAAAGAAAAACAACTGAAGAACAACAAGGAATCATACATAATAAAGATCCCTGTGGGCCACATGTTGACTTAGAAAACCACATGTTAATATTGTCTATGTTTTAATACATTTTTATTTATTTTGTACATATTTCTCGATTATATTTTAATCTAGTTCAGACTGCACTGAAGAGTGTTATGGGGAAAAATACGAATGTGGAAAGAAAGGAATACTTGAATAGTTTATTTTTAACCAAAAGTCTGAAATTCTAATAAAACTTCCATCTAAAGTGATATAAATAATTCCTCTGCGGTTGGCTCATGTGGATAGGGAGGTGATCTTGGTGAGCACTGGCAGGTCTCACCAAGCCTTGGACATCTTGTTCCATAGACGTTCCATAGACATCTTAAACTCATGTCCCAAACTGAACTTGTTATTCTCCCTGCCTCCCCCTTCCTCAAATTTTCATTTCCTAGATCTTCTTATTACTGTCAAAGTCACCAGCATCTTCCCAGCCATGCCTTGGTTCCTCACTCGCTCATCCCCCAGAGCTAATCTGTTGCCAAGTCCTATCAATTCTACCTTCACAGCATCTCTCATAGGTGTCCTCTTCTCTCCTCTGACACAGCTACTGCAAACTAATGTAGCTCCCTGTCACCTTAGGTGTGGACTCTTCTAATAGCTTCCTGCTTAGGATGCTCACCCCAAGTCTCTCCTGTCTTCCATCCTCCATTCTGCTGCTGCAGGATCTTCCTAAGTCACAGGTCTGACCATGTCACTCCTCCTGTGATTGCCTACTACCTCTCAGATAAAATATAAAACCTGTTTGATTTTTAAGGCCCTACCTTCCCAGTTTTCTTACACTTTACCCCCATCTCATATTTTACAGTCCAGTGACTCTGGCCTTATTATTACTCACACAAAACACTCCATCTCTTAACTCTGGGCACTTTTCACTGGCTGTTCCCCATACCTGGAGCTCTCTCCCTCCTTGTCTCTGCCTTCTACCTTTCTTCACGTCTCATCTCAAATCCTACCTTCTGCAAGAGGCCTTTCCAGGTGTTCTCCCTTACCTCCAACATCCCCTTCTCAATTCCTTCCCTCTGAGATTGCCTCCAATTTACCCGGTATATATCTTGCATGAAAATAGTTGTTTGCATCTTGTCTCACCTATTAGAATGTGAGATCCTTGAAGACAGAAACTATTTTTGCTTTTCTTTGTAACCCCAGTGCTTAGCACAGAGTCTAGAACATAGTAATCATTTAAAAAATACTTTGTGACTTCACTTGAGGGCAGGCCTGATGAGTGTGCATGTTCTTGTTCCATGGAGTAGCTAAGGTCAGTATTGAGAAGCTTAACACCAGTGAATTAATCACAAGGGGATGGATTTTTGTCACTGAAATTCATGAAACTACCTTCTTAGTCATGGGGTGTTTGTGATCTGCATTAATGGAAATGCTTCTGCACCGATGAAATGACAAATTCTGACAAGTGTTTAGGGACACTGACGACCTTTGCTAGTGGCTAGCTAAGGTATTTTTACTTTTTGGTTGGCCCATCCCACTGTACAGAAAGCTCCTGTCCTTCTCAATACAGACAATTGAGTGGGGGGGGGAGGGTGGATTTGGAAGGAATGAGGAGCATGTGTGATGATGCCTCAGGAACTGGAAGTGTGGTTGGCACTAGATCCTGCAGTGTAGAATGCCTTAGACCTCATCTTTCCCAGTTCTCAAGGTTAGAAATGCCTTGGCAGAATTTTGCTACCTGAGTCAGAGTAAGAAGTCCCCATGGCCTACCCTGGCTGGGGGATGGCTAAGAAGAAATCAGACAGTTTGAAAATGGGCCAAGGTAGTTGGCAGGACTCTGTTCTTCTTACTAATCTGGCTTTGTCATTCTCAGATCAGCATTCAGAAGGAACCTCGTGAACTTTTTGACACATATTTTCGGCAGAAGAGCCTACAAGTTATCAGAACGTTGAGGTATTTATTACCCTCAGGTTAGCAAACATTAGCCACTTATACAGAAATTCAAGGCCAGAAATCTCTGCTAGGCCCCTACCCTTCTAAGCATGGGCAGATAAAGGAAGAAGAAGGGTCTGTGGCCATGAATTCAGAGATGGGGTTATTGAAATCCAAAACATGGGCTCTGTTCTTGTCTGGGCTAGGTAGTTTTATTTTGTGCTCTGGCCATAGAAGGACTCCACCATTCTGGCCACTTACTGAGCCATAACCCCAGCTATAGATTTATCTTCAACCCTGGCTGCAGACCTAATCCTAACTCAGGTCCCAACTTGGTCACCCATCCTTGATTTTGGTCCCTATGTTTATTTGGCTTATATTTTTGTCTTATATACATATATGTTGCTGCTCCTAATAGAATAGAATCTCCTTGATGGCAAGGGCTATTCCCTATTTGTCTTTCTATTCCTAATATAATGCCTGGCACACAGTAGGCAACTCAATAAATGATTGACTGACCTTAGGTAGACCCACAACCTCAGCCATAGACCTGGTCCTAGCCATGGTTACAGACTGGACAGAAGGCTAAATGAGTACCTTAAGTGGCATAAGTCCTAAACCCTGACTCTAGACTGAGCCTTGATTTTGGTCTCAGATTTGGTTCTAGTCTAGCCCTATCCTACCAGCCATCTCACAAATATCTGCTATGGGTTACAAAAGATGTGAGTCCTCACTTAGGTGGTCAATCAGTAAATAAGCATTTATTAAGAGCCTACTATCTGTCCTTAAGTGCAGGTTTGGCAATGTCACTGTCCTACTAATAAACTCCCTATTGCCTCTGCTTACAGCCTACATCCTTTAATAATGATATTAATCTTCATTTATTTTTAAAAATGACCCATTTTTAGGTTTTAAGTTATTTTCTATTTTAACTCTCCATTACATGACTCACACACATTGATAGAGGCAATTTTCTCACCTGGGAGTTCCCAGTACCAGTGAAATCATATGACTGGTTCCTTTCCTTATCGCCATCCCTATCCTCCCTCCCATTCCCTATCCCTAATCTTATCATTACCTGTATACCTATCCATGTCTCCTAGGTTTTCAGTGAGGCAAGAATCTTACTTTTTTATATCTTTATCCTATAATTGAATATATTTTCTTCGTGTGTCTCTTGCCTCAGTTCCCTACAACCATGTCTCAGTACAGAAGACAAAACTAACGTGCTCAATACCTGCTTTGAAAGCCTGTTCATGCTTCCAGCCACAGAGATGTTGGCAGATAGTCTGCCTCATCAGGAGACTCCATGTGATGTCAAGGTGATGCAATCCTGCTCCCTGCTGAGGTTACCTGGCAAGGTCCAGTCATTGGGAGATGACACCAAAACTGGAGATCAATGGGGTCTGGGGTAGGGTGGGCACACCCTGGCTAAGTGTGTATCTGGAAGCCTCTGTGATGTACGGGAGTTTGAAGTCAGAAAACCTTGGTTGGAATCTGTGTTCTGCCACCTACTTACCTGTGTGACCTGGGGGAGTCACTTGCTTCTCCTGAACATTAATTTTCATCATATATAAAACGAAAGGATTTAACAAGATGGCCTATAAAGCCCTTCTGACTTTAAATCCTATTCTCCAATAGCCCTAATCACAATAACTGGAGGGACTTTGGTGAACAAGGGGAGAGACAGTGTGTTTCAAGGACTGAGGGTCAGGAAACCTAAGTTTAGACCCAAATCTGCTTCTTTCTACCTGTGAGAAGTTGGGCCAGACACTTCGGAAATAGAGAGGTGCTGCACAGTTGCAATGGATATGATTGTTAGAAATTTTTCAACTAGAAAGGCTATTAGATACTGAGAGGGCCAACCTGCCAGGCTAGATCCATTTTTCCAGAGATCTGCCAGGGGAAGCTGGGCATTCCTGTAACCTCATGGGGTTTACAAAGTACTTTCTTCATCAACACCCTTCAAGGCAAGAAGGGTAGGTATGATCGCACCCATTTTATTAATGAGAAAATTGAGGCTTGGAAAAAGTAGCTGACTTCCACAGTCATACATTAAATATTGAAGAAGGAATTAGAATCTTGTTCTCCTGAGTGCAAGATAGGCATTTGTAGTAAAATATGCTATATCTTGAAATTAATGAATGATTTTTATAAATCAGAATATTTGACATTCATTAAATTCCTCCCATGTTACAGCACAGTACTAGATACTGAAAGAAATATAAATATGAAGTGAGAGTCTTGGAGACTAAGAGACATTTACAAACAACAGATAAAAAATAATACAAGATGAGTGCATAAGTGAGTTACCAAGGGTTATGTGATCTTTGAGGGCAGAAAGGACATTGCAAGAATCTATGACTGAACATAAACATTCTATTGTTAGCCCCAGGGACAGACTAAGGCAGGGCTTTGGGGGCCTACAGTTGAAGAATTCTTGAGGCTTCTCCCAAGCTGAAAGGGCTCATAGGATAACAGAATTAGAGCTGGAAGGAACCATTTAGTTTAACCACCTTTTTACAGATGATGAAACTAAGACTCAGAGCAGTTAAGCAGTTTCCTTAAGGTCACACAGGTAGGAAGTGGTGGAATTGGGTTTTGAATGTGCCTTATATCTCCACCCCCAGCCCTCGTTCTCCCATCCCATACTGTGTCCCTGTCAGGCCAGACTTTGAGATGCCACAAATGACTTGTTTTCTTCTGCATATAGTGCCTATATGACAAGACTATGGAGAACCTTGATCAGCTTCTCCAGTGTTTCCTCTCTCAGCATCAGACAATGGAAGAGCTCCAGTTTCTTCTGCAGGTGAGGGATGGGAGTGATGGCAACGGCATAAGCAACTGACCCCGGGCTGCTCTCCATATCTCCCCGCCCCCTTCACCAAGACCTCATTGTGTTAATTTAGGGGTTACATTCAGACTTCATCTCCTTTTGGATGAAGAACATCAAATTCAGCTTTGCATCCAGATATTTCTAAGGAGCCAGAAACTCAGCAATACGTTAGCCAGAATCTTTGAGTGATGGATTGAATTTGTTAGTTTTACTTTGGCTTTTTAGTACCACAAAGATGAGGATCTCCATTGCTTGTGAAGGTATCCTCCCCCCCCCCCACCTCCTTTCCATGTTCCTCCTTGACAATGGCAACAAGTTCAGAGTTCTAGTCTCATTGTCATGGCTTGGTGGCCCCATTGAAGACTAGTTGGACCTAATATTGAGTTTTCCCATGAAGTGAATGCTATAAATTGTGCTTACCACAAAATGCTTTTAGGCTGTGTACACTTTTATTAAGGGGATTTGCTCTGCGAAGTTTGGGCTCAGTCAAAGGGCCACACTTGAGGACCTAGAGGTCCACATGTGGCCTCGAAGCCGCAGGTTCCTTACCCCTGCTAGCCTGTATTACTTATTACTAAAGACTCATTTTCAAACCAGTGATGTGAGAAACAAGAAGAGGAGATGAAAAGAACATTGGACTTAAGAGTCAGAAGACACTCCTTGGAGTACAGGCTGTGCTTCTTACTAGCTATGTGACACTGGGCAATTAATAGAATCGTGGGATATTAGCATTAGGCAGGACCTGAGAGATTAACTTCCTTGTTTTATAGAAGCAAACGTCACTGTGGCAAAGGATATACACAGAGAGGAAGTGACAGAAACAAGACTGGACCCCAAAAGTGCGGTGTTTTATCTACTCTATTCTGTCACATAATCTCTCTAAACCTCAGTTTTCTTATTTGTAAAATAGGGATAATAATAAGTTATAAGTTGGAGATAAAGCACTTTACAAACTATAATCACTACATATAACAATTTATTATTAGTAATAATAATAGTCAATTAGCATTTATTAATGTGCCAGGAATTTTGATAAGTATTGATGTAGTATTTTTATATCCCTCCAAATGCCTAGCTCATAGCTACACACACAGTGGGTACTGATATAGGCTTGTTTGCTAGATATGACCAAGGAGAATGACAATAATAGTGGGAATGTAAAACTGGCAAGAAGGGAATGGTGGTATTATGACACGCTGAAAAGAAGAGGGAATATATTCAAGGAATGGTAAGGCTACTTGCTGCCAGTGTGGCTGTATAAGGCCGATAACACCAGCACACAGGAAGGCTGCTAGCACAGGTTCTTTGATCCACTTTTCTAAGGAAAGCAACTTTAAGGGGTTAACAATCTCACTTTAATCAAACATACAAACAAACAAATCATTCACTTAGTTTAGGGGGGAAAGCCAGCACCCTGAACTTCAGAGCAAATACAAACAGAAATTACAAACAGACAATATAAACAGAGCAAACACACACAGTTATCAACAGACAGGCCTCTAGCTGTCTGACCAAAGAATTACATAGTTACTGGAGAGAGGCACCAACATCTGGGTTTTCAAAGCCGGGGGGCTCCAGCAGCTACCCAGAATCTCATCTGGTCAAATCACATGACACTCTTCCAGTGAGTGACAGCCCTTGTATCTATCACTTTGGTATCTATCTAATCAGCTGGCCCACAGTCCTAGCCATGATCAAAATTCAGCCAACAATTTTTAGTGGGTATATATGGGGTGGGGTAAAGGACTGGGGGTTGAGAAAGATAAGCCTCAAGACTACTATGGCTCTCATTCAGCCAAATTTTCTTCTTGCTCCACCTGCAGCACTTTGAGCCCTGGCTCATGGCCAGTAAGCCTCATGAGAGGTTCCGGGCCCTGCAGACAGCCTTGAAGCTACTCCAGCACTCCCAGGAAAACCTGAATCTGATTGTAAGTTAAGAATCAATCCCTCATCTTCCCTTACACTTCACTTTTCCTTCTTATTGATTCAACTAGCCACTTGAGGGAGGTTCTTCTTACTAGAAGCATTCACAGAATGGTGGCTGATGGACTAAGAAGGACTGAATAGAAAGGAACAGTTGACCCAGCAGGGTAGGACATCTGGGAAGGAGGTCAAGATTATGGTTACTATCCTCCAGGAGATAATCAATCAACCATATTTGTCCTCTAGTAGAATAGCTTCTAAACTTTTTCATAATTCAGTTCATTAGAGTTTTTCACAATCAGCCAACAACATGCACAATGGCATCTTATATTCTCTTCATCTTTCAGATAATTGTGAAATAGTGAAGCTAAGGTCCACTGTTGATCATTGCTTTTGGAAGTCTAATTGTTTTCTCCTAATAATGCCTTCATTGAGGATATCTTTTATATGTCTATCGATGACTTTCCCAAAGATTTTGTATAGATGAGAGAGTTAGCATGTAGGTCAATACTTATAGATTCGAGAGCTACTGATTTTCTCTTGATCACCTATTTCAATATCAATATAGTCCGTAGAAAATAAAATCTTCACTGTTTTAGCCATACATCTGCTAGAAACACTTTAAAAAATTAATGTAGCTCAAAATCATTCTAAGCACCTTCTGCTTAAAGAGGGAAGGTTGTCCAAAAATGGGTAGCATGTCCCCTTGGCTTTGAAAATCTAACACAAGCCATTTTAGAATTACAATTTATAATATTGTTAAATAATAGATAAAATTCCACAGTTGAGATTGAACAAAAGTTCATTGTTTAGGTAACAGTCTCAGAATAATAGTAATTTGAAAGGTGGTCACATCTAAACAATCACTTCCCTAAATCATTGAGTCTCTCTTCAACCAGTCTGCCAAGGATTCTGCTTTTTGCACTTGACCATAGGAGAGCTCAAGAGATACTTCCATTGCCTGCATAAAAGACTTGCTCTCTTAGTCTGATCATTCCCCTAATGCAGTCAAAGCCTGGGGCAGGAGAGGGTGGGGAGGGTAGAGAAATGGATCTTCTCTTAAGTGGATCAACAAACTCCCTCCCTCCACCCCTCATTAAGTCACCACCCTAATTCTACCATCTAGGAGGCAGAATTCTTTAGTGAAATTTTACCCACTTTCCTTAAAGAAAATGGTTAAGTCCTTGGCAAGAGTTAAAAAGAATTTAGTTCAGGAAATTGTTTTGGAAGAATTGATAAGTTAAAGAAAAGGTTTCTTACTAAAACTAGACCAAAAACTTCAAACTAATGAACTGTCTTAATATTATTTTGTAGTGTATAGCCTAAAGAGGGAAGGAAAGGAAGGGGGGGTTGGTCAGTATGCTTTCATAGTTCCAAGAATTTTTTCCTTTAACTTTGGTTCCTCCCCCGACTTCAGATACTTTGTGTACTGGTCCCTTGACACCCACAAAATTGTATTCCCACCAGCCACATCTCCTCTATCTATACATGATCCAATTTGGCTACTTTTCCTGTCTTTATTCTCTTTAGTATCATTTCTTCCTCCTCTATAAACACCCCAAGGACTCTGTTGTCAGGGTCCAAGTATCAGATTTCTTCTCTCATTAATGGAGAAAACAGTTTGTAGAATGATTGTTGCTAATATTTTCCATTTGCATGTGCCAGAATGGAAATGGCACCAGTCATAGGCAGCTGAAAAGAATAACTTTATCTTTGTCTGACATTTTCTGTTTACTTTGGTTGGCTGCTCAACTCGGTCAGGGACCTTTTGGCTATGCATCATCAGACTAGATGTAGCTCTTCCTCTCAGCGAGAGGCTTTCTAGATACTTCAGGGCCATCTGCTCCCTCTATAACCATCTGATGTGGTACAATGGCTAGGAGAGGCTACATTCTCTTGGACTTTCTATTAACAAGTTTGTAGTACTCCACATCTGTTAAGGATCATAGTCTAATATCTCCAGAGCCGGAAGGGACCCCAGAGGCATCTAGTCCAATCCCCTCATTTAAAAAAAAAATTCTTTGTTTTTTGGAGGGGGGAAGGCAGGGCAATTGGGGTGAAGTGACTTGCCCAAAGTCACACAGCTAGTAAGTGTGTCAAGTGTCTGAGGCTAGATTTGAACTCAGGTCCTCCTGACTCTAGGGCCAGTGCTATACTCACTGCACCACCTAACTGCCCCTCAATCCCCTCACTTTATAGATAAGGGATTTGAGACACTGGGAGGTTAAGTGACTTGCTTACAGGTGGTATCAGCCAGAGCTATCTAGATTTCAGAATTCTATCAATGACCAGATGAGCTGAACACCATGAAATAAACACACTATTTTGAGCATGAGAACATGATGTTTAATGGACATTATTATTCATCATTTATGTATTTGTTAAGGGATACTTTATTATTTATTTATCAAGGTACACTATTCATTAAGGAAATTCTTCAGAACAAACATAGATTTATTTTTTTAAAAAATCTCCTTTATCATGAGTTCTTAGAATAACCCTAAATATGTAAATGTGAACACAATTATTTTTGAAAGTAGGTTTGTAATGGACTAATTCTCTAGTGCTGGTTTGGGTCTACCTTGATCTGAAGACATGTAGACTTCCAGACTATTAGGAGCAAGGGTCAGAAAGAAACCACGAGGGAGCAGTGTTGCAAAAAATCAAAGTATCAGAGTTGGTTGCTATATCAACAATCCGGCTAGCAGCTGCTGTGAGGGTGTAAAGCCAACAACAACCCGCTCACAGAACGCTGCAAGCCCAGGTCCTTTTCATCTGCTTTATTAAGGAAAGCAACGTTAAGGGGTGAACAATATTACTTTAATCCAGCATACAAATATCATTTACTTAGTTCAGGGGAAAAAACAAGCACCCTGAATTACGGACCAAATACAATTCGTAGTTGTCAACATCTGGATGTGCAGCTGGCCCAGGGTCACGCGCCACTCCTGCTGTGGCTCCGAGCTCCACGCAAGAATGCTAACCTGTGTGCTTACAGATCCTGTTCAGGGCCGGGACCTGACCCAGGCTGGGCGTGGGAGAAGTGACGCAAATCAATGGCTTCCAATTGTCTTAGTGCTTTGTCTGCCCCATTAACACAAAGGCCAGAATCATTAAAGGTCAAGGCAAAAAGTCCCGCCTTAATTACTATTACAGCTGTTGACAGCGATAGAAGCTGGTGAAAGGTGAAGAAGAATAAGAACCGAGATGAAAGCAAAGGACAATTAGGCTGTTGTTTTCAATTCGAGAGGATACGGCTTCCATCAAGTTGAGGTATCAGGAATGAGATTTCAAGGAATTGAAAATTGAATGTGAGGTGGCAAAGTAAATACAATTAGTATAGAAAGATTTTTCTCAGAATTCAGTTGCTTAAAAAATGAAAAGACAGGCTTTATTTTGGGTAAAAAGATTGGTGTCAGTAAAATAAATTTAAAATATCACCAAAGTAACTGTCTACTTTTTCCAGCTGTTCAGTTTGAGCCTACCTCACTGTCCCTGTGTAATATCTATCTCAGCTATGTACTGATGGATGAGTTCTTTGTGATGTCTATATACCACATATAATGGTCTCAACGATAGGCATTCTTCTTAGTTTTTCCACTGTGTATAGTTAGATTCTTTTGAATTAGGCTCACTCAAAAAAGAAAGCTTATGTTTTCTCTTTTAAATGATTTTGAATCCATTTAGGAAATTCTGTAATGTTTCTAGGCTTAATGCAATTACCACAAACCAAAGTATCTGGAGGAGCTCAAGATTTATAGGGAAGTCCTCTTCAACTTGAACTCTATGCTGGACTTTCATGGCAGTGGAAAAATACCATTAGTGGGTTTACATCTGCCTGTTAATGTCATACTTGAAGTTGATGCTCAAAGAATCATTTGACAAAGCCATCTCTATTGCTGCATCATTCAAGTAAGCTTATGATTTTTGCATATGCATGGGAAATACATTGTCAGAGGAGAGAATTCAAAACATTGTTTTGCTTTATCAAATCAAATGCTTTTATATTTAAACAAGCATAGTGGGATCTTGTATTCTTGACATCTTTCAGTAAGTTATATGAGGGCAAAGAGGGAGTCTACAATGGAATATTGTCTATGAAAGCCTGCCTGTTCCCTTCTAATACCTTCATTAAGGATGTCTTTTATTGTCATAAAAATTTATGTCAGTGGGAAAGTAGATATATTGCTTGGTAGTTATTGCTGTTATGTCAGTCACCCTTTTGTGGTATTAATAAAAAGAAAGATTGTTTCTCACACCTTTATATCTTCTCCTCCTTTATATACCCTCAGAATCAATCTCACAAACCTCTCAAAATGCCACCTCCATCTGTTTATCTTTATTCTGACTGCTCCTTCTCAGTCTCCTGTCCTGCTACTTTTCCCATCTAGTTTTCTTCATTATCATTTCTACTTCCTTTGTATACTCTTCTGAGACTGTGATATTGAAGAACAGACATGATGGCTTCACTGTCTTTGATGGTGAAAAGACTTTCCTATAAAAATCATTGCAGAGGATAATGATAATAACAAAAGATAAAGTAGGTAATTTCAACTGCACAAAATTGAGAAGCTTTTTTCATGAACAAAATCGGTATCGCTAGAAAAAGAAAGGACTGCATCATTTGGGGAAAATTTGGAACAAATATCTATGATAAGAGTCTAATATCTAAGATATATAGGAGATTAACATAAGTAAGATTTAAAAACTAGCTCCAAATAGATAAGTGATCAATAGATGGAACAAACCGTTCTCGAAAGAAGACCAAATTTTTAGTGATTATATGAAAGGTTGTTCTGGATCACTTACGAAAAGAAAAAAAATGCAAATTAAAGCAACTGATTTGATTCCTCACAGAGAAAAAGTGGTAAAGATGACAAAAGCTGGAAATAGTCAATGCCAGAGAGGCTGTGGAAAGACATACATTAATAAACTATAAGTAGTATTGTGAATTGGTCCAACCATTCTGGGAAGTCATTTGGAAATTTGCTAAAAAGATAACTATGATACGTTTTTGATTTAGAACTTTTGCTGTTATGCTTATATATTCCAAGTAGGTCATAGCAGCATGTTTGTAGTAACAAAGAATTGAAGAGAAAGTTCGTTGACTGGGAAATGACTAAACACTTTGTGGTACAACAATGTAATGGGATGTTACTGTACATTTAGAAACAATGAATATGAGAAACTCAGTGAAGCATGAGAAAACATATGAATTGATGCAGAGTAAAACAAGCAGGACCAGGGAAACAATATCTATAGTTACTACAGTAACGTAAATTGAAATCTGTATAAATATAGTAAACAAGATACTTGGCCCTGAGAAAGATTTGAGAAAATACACCTTCCTCCCTTCTTTGCAGAAATATAGGATTATAATTGTGGAACTGCATATACTTTGGGACTATGGGTTGGTTGGTTTTCCTGAATTGCTTTTTTAAAAAAATTCTTTGTGGGGGCAGAGCCAAGATGGCGGCTGGAAAGCAGGGACTTGCTTAAGCTCCCCCCACCAGGTCCCTCCAAACACCTATAAAAATAGCTCTGAACAAACTCTAGAGCTGCAGAACCCAAGAAATAGCAGAGGGAAGCAGTGCTCCAGCCCAGGAGAGCCTGGATGGTCGCTGGAAAGGGTCTATCGCACGGAGCTGGGAGCAGAGCAGAGCCCAGCATGGGCCGCACCAGGACCAACCAGACCGGGAGCTGGGCAGAACAGGCCATAGCACCCAGAATCATGGAGCTATGACACTTACCAGACTTCTCAACCCACAAACACCAAAGACAACAGAGAAGGTTAGTGGGAAAAACTGCAGGGACAGAATGAAAGGAGTTAGCGGTCAGCCACTGCCCTGGGGGAAGTGGAGGTGGTGCATCTCTGTGGCTGCTTCCAGAGCTACAGCTACAGTTGCTTCCAGCCCCAGGCCCACCTACTGGGAGAAATTAAGTGGTGGATTAGAGGGGGAGTACAAAGCCTACTTTGCCCTGCCTGGATCTGGGCCACTATCCTGGTTGGCAGTTCTTGGGGGAGAAGGAGCGCTGGTGTGGCAGAGCTTGCTGTGTAGAAGTAGTTCTGAAAACAGCAGCACAGCCCCTCAAGCTTAGGACAAAGTACTCTCTACTGTACAAGCTGTTGTACCCCGACAAAAAGCTCAAGGGTCAAGTAGTTGGCTGGGAACATGAACAGGCAGCAAAAACAGTCTCAGATTCACTCAGATGTTTGATTTTTTTTTTTGGTGTCAAAGAAGAGCAAAACACACAGCCAGAAGAAGTCAACAAAGTCAAAGAGCCTACATCAAAAGCCTCCAAGAAAACTATGAATTGGTCTCAGGCCATGGAAGAGCTCAAAAAGGATTTGGAAAAACAAGTAAGAGAAGTAGAGGAAAAATTGGGAAGAGAAATGAGAATGATGTGAGAAAACCATGAAAAACAAGTCAATGACTTGATAAAGGAGACCCAAAAAATACTAAAGAAAGTAACACCTTAAAAAATAGACTAACCCAAATGGCAAAAGAGCTCCAAAAAGCCAGTGAGAAGAATGGCTGGAAAGGCAAAATTAGCCAAATGGAAAAGGAGGTCCAAAGACTACTGAAGAAAATATGATCTTAAAAATTAGATTGGAGCAAGTGGAATCTAGTGACTTCATGAGAAATCAAGATATTATAAGACAGAACCAAAGGAGTGAAAAAATGGAAGACAATGTGAAATATCTCATTGGAAAAACCACTGACCTGGAAAATAGATCCAGGGGAGATAATTTAAAAATTATTGGACTACCTGAAAGCCATGATCAAAAAAAGAGCCTAGGTATCATCTTTCAAGAAATTATCAAGGAAAATTGCCCTGATATTCTAGAGCCAGAGGGTAAAATAGAACTTGAAAGAATCCACCAATTGCCTCCTGGAAAAGATCCCAAAAAGAAAACTCCTAGGAATATTGTCACAAAATTCCAGAGCTCCCAGATCAAGGAGAAAATACTGCAAGCAGCCAGAAAAAAACAATTTGAGTATTGTGGAAACACAATCAGGATAATACAAGATCTAGCAGCTTCTACATTAAGGGATCAAAGGGCTTGGAATATTATATTCTGGAGGTCAATGGAGCTAGGATTAAAACAAAGAATCACCTACCCAGCAGAACTGAGTATCATGCACCAAGGCAAAATATGGATTTTCAATAAAATAGAGGACTTTCAAGCTTTCTCAGGGAGAAGACCAGAGCTGAATAGAAAATGTGACTTTCAAACACAAGAATGAAGAGAAGCATGGAAAGGTAAATAAGAAAGAGAAATCATAAGGGACTTACTAAAGTTGAACTGTTTTGTTTACATTCCTACATGGGAAGATGATGTGTATAATCCATGAGACCTCAGTATTAGGGTAGCTGAAGGGAATACATATATACATACATACATATATATATATATATAATTAATATGTGTATATATATATATATATATATATATATATATATATATATATATATATATATACACATAGGCAGAGGGCACAGGGTGAGTTGAATATGAAGGGATGATATCTAAAAAATCAAATTAAGGGGTGAGAGAGGAATATATTGAGAGAGGGAGAAAGGGAGAGATAGAATGGGGTAAATTATCTCACATAAAAGTGGCAAGAAAAAGCAGTTCTGTTGGAAGGGAAGAGGGGGCAGGTGAGGGGGAATGAGTGAATCTTGCTTTCATCAGATTTGACTTGAGGAGGGAATAACATACACACTCAATTGGGTATCTTACCCCACAGGAAAGGAGGAGGAAGGAGATAAAAAAGGGGGGATGATAGAAGGGAGGGCAGATAGGTGGAGGAGGTTATCAAAATCAAACACTTTTGAAAAGGGACAGGGTCAAGGGAGAAAATTGAATAAAGGGGGACTGGCTGGGAGGGAGCAAAATATAGTTAATCTTTCACAACATGAGTATTGTGGAAGGGTTTTGCATAATGATACATGTGTGACTTATGTTAAATTGCTTGCCTTCTTAGGGAGGGTGGGTGGGGAGGTAACAGGGGAGAGAATTTGGAACTCAAAATTTTAAAAGTAGATGTTAAAAAAAGTTGTTTTTGCATGCAATTGGGAAATAAGATATATAGGCAATGGGGCATAGAAATCTATCTTGCCCTACAAGAAAGTAAGGGAAAAGGGGATGGGAGGGGAGTGGGGTGACAAAAGAGAGGGCTGACTGGGGAATGGGGCAATTAGAATATATGACATCTTGGATGGGGGGGAGGGTAGAAATGGGGTGAAAATTTGTAATTCTAAATCTTGTGGAAATCAATGCTGAAAATGAAAAATATTAAATAAATATTAAAATAATTTAAAAAAATTGTTATAGGGAATAGCTCTCTGCAAAGTGATGGGGGAGGTATGTATTCAGATGTGTGATATAAAAAAGCAAAACAAATCAATAGAAAATTCAAAATTATATTTCCAACTTTTCCATCTTTCATCTGCTTTTTTTGGTCCTCCTTTTAGTTTCATGTTCAATTGTATTTTGGAATGACTTTGCTTATTTTAATTTTTTGCTGAGTTTTCTTTAAATTGTCTCCCTTCCTTCCCCCCCACCAAACTGCTTTTTGTATGTTGTGGGGTATCAATGGTAATAATCTTCCAGTATCTTTCCTTATATGTCTCTCAACTTAGCAAGGAGATCAAATGCTTGCTGTTTAATTGGTTTTAGGGCTCTTTTGGCCTCCTTATTATAGTAGTTGATTTATGCTGCTTGAGTTTCTATGCCAAATTACTGTAATTGAGGCTGATTCTTTCCTCTATCCTTTTGCCTCCTTTCAGCATCAATAACTCATTTAAATAAGTCAAGTCTTAGTTGTTGTTTTGGGTGACAAAGAATTCATCACCGAATGGTAAGCCTACCAGTGATGAGCATGTCCATGTATAGCTAGTTTGGTCCTTAGAAAACAGAGATAGTTTGCTGCTGGCAATGTACTTAGGTTTTTAGACTAGACCCTGCAAGAGGCTGTGTTTTACTGGCATAGTGGCTAGGAACCTGGGGTAATCTGCATGTCACAAGGAGTCATCAGAATAGGACTTTGCAGAGGAGGCCCACAAAGTCCCATGTTGCTATATGGCTACAAGTCATGAAATACTATAGTCTACAAGAAGCTGAAATTGAGGATCTCACGAAGGGCAATGAAGAGACACATGGTGGACACAAGCAAGTAAAAGGTGTTTACCAAAGAAATAGATGAATGGAAATGAACTGGTCACATGGTAAGAGTGAGAGATGATTGGTGGTTATTTTCTACGTATTCCATTGGTATTCTTGCAATTTCATGAGAAAATGAGGAGGAGTATTCATACTCTTGGAATGTTCTCCTGTAGGGAATGTTTGAGAGATATTCTTGTTACTTAGCACAATGCCTAGCACAAAATAAGTACCTAATACCTGCTGGTCGATTAACTGCCTGTCATAGACAAGGGCCTCTACGAATGGGCAGATACAGATGAAACATAGTCTATATCATTGGAGGGTCTATCACCTCAGTGACATTGAGATCTATTTGAGTTTGGGCTATGAAATGGGAGAGAAATATAGGAACAAAGTTTGAGAGAATGGCAGGACAGGGATTTTTTTAAGCATGGGGAGACATACATTTTTTAAAAGCATTGTGGAGTAAGTCAATAAATAAAGAGCTATTGAGGGTAAGATTGGTTGGAGGAGCAATTGAGAACTCAGGTTTATCACCATGCTTCAACGAAGCATCAGAACAGGACTTTGTGGAAGAAGACATCTTTTTAATACCAATATTCTTCCAGTGTTATATCACTTAGAGTCATGAAACACTATTGTCTACAAAAAAACCAACAAATTGAAAATGCAGATCATACAAAGGTCAATGAAGAAGCATGATGTGGACATGACCACATGCAACACTTTAGACAGAGGGAATGATGGAAGGGGCCACCTTCTTGCTGATATAAGAAGTGACAGAGCTATTGTAGGAAGCTTAAGGAGATAAAAAGGTTTGATGGAGTCAGTCTGAGAAACATGATAGAAAATCAGGGAGGAATAAAAAGAATACTGGGCAGCCTTGACAACCTGGTTAAGATTACACAATAAATTTTTAGTCAACTTAGTAGGCTAACATGATTTTCTTCATCATTGTTCAGCAACATGAAAAGAATGGGAAAATAGAACGGTTGGAGTAATGTGGGTCTGGGCTTTGGAAAGAACTGAGCAGCAATAGAGTTATGGGTCAAGAATATATATGGTACAGTATGAACTGTCTGGTCAAGACTGTAAGGGGAGGTAAGTGAGGTCAGAGTGAGTAAGGAAGAGCAGGGAGAAATGGAGTGACCTCCAGGTCAAGCAATTATTCAACAAGCATTTTAAGTGCTATTATGTGACAGGCACTGTGTTAATGCTCTGAGTCATTGTGATGATTAAGAATAGGTTCATGAAGAGTGAGACATAAGGAGATCTGGAAAGATGAGAATTTGTAATTAGAGGGGAATTTTAGATTGTAAGATTCTGGAGGTAGAAGAATTATGGGCAAAGGCGAGAGCAATGTTATCACTATCCCTATGGGTAACTGATAAGGAGGAAAAATTCAGGTTATAGAAGCCGAAGAGTATGACTATCTGGGCAGCCAGGTTGTTGGAGAGAATAAATACATGGAAGTTCTTGACTATAGGGCAAGTATTGCAGATGAGTGAGACTGACTCAGGTACTTGAGAGAAAAGAGAACATGATTTGGGAGTCATCTAGTTAAGTGATCTAGTTAAAGTGATGTATAAAAAGAATCAATCAGCAACTATTTTAAAAAATAATTTATTAAGAGCCTAATATGTGCCAGGCACTTGACTAGGTGCAAAGTATACAAGTGCAAAGAATGAAACAATCCGTACTTGAAATAAATGTATATTTCATTGGAAGATGCAAGTATATCTAAAAATACTTCCACATAAATAATAAGTGAATAAATATAAATATATACAAAGTTGTTTAATGCAAAGTGGTCTGGGAGGGAGGACACTGGCAAATGAAGGATAAGAAAAGGCTTCCTGCAAAAGGTGATGTTTGAGTTACAGAGCAAAGAAGAGAGGATGTTATGAGGCAAAAGTAGACAGGAAGTGCATTCCAGGCATGGAAGACAGCCAGTGTGAATGAAATGAATGAAAAGATGGAGTGTTGTCTGTGAGGAAAAAAGAGAAGGCCAGTTTATCTGTATCACAGAATATAAAGGTGGGAATAATGTCAAATGAGGCTGGAAAGGTAGGTTAGGGGCAGGTTGTATAGGGCTTCAAAAGATAAACAGAAGAGTTTGTGTTTTATCCTAAAGATAACAGAAAGCCTCTGGAGTTGGTTGAATAGAGGAGTCATGTGGTCGGATCTGTGCTCAACCGAAATTACTTTGGCAGCAGTGTGTAGGGTGGACCAGAGACCTGAGACAGGGAGATCAGTTGGCAGGCTGTTGCCAAAATTTAGGCCAGAGATGATAAATCTGAACTATGGTGGTAACTGAGAGTGGAGAGAAAGGCTTAGATTTTAGAGATTTTGTGAAGGTAGAAATCACAAAATCTGGCAACTAACTGGAGATGTGTGAACAAAAATGAGGAATTAAGGCTAATGGCCAGATTACAACACACCTGGTAGACTAGAAGAATGGTTGTGCTTTTGATAGGAGTCAGGAAGTTTGGAAGAAGGAAGGGTTTAGGGAAAAATCCAGTAAGTTCTGTTTTAGAGGTATTAAGATTAGAATGCCTTGGACCATTGAATTTGAAATGTCCAGTAGGAAATTGGTGATGTGGGACTGAAGTTCCAAGGAAAAGCTAGAGCTAGGTATATATATCTGGGAGCTGTTTGCATAGAGATGATGGTGAAGCTCATGGGAAGTGATGAAGTTACCAAGAGAGACAGGATAGACATGGAATTCCTAATGTTTCTTGCATCATGAACACTTTTTGATAGTCCGATAAGGCTTATTAACCCCCCTCTCAGAATATTTTGAAAGGCATAAAATAAAATATATAGGATTACAAGAAAATAAAAGATTCATGAAAATGAAGTTACAATTTTTTCCTATTCCCATTTAGAGACCCCCTAAACTTACATTAGTTGATACCTCTAATGGTCTGTGGACTGGAAAGGAAGAGGGAGGGGTGCTAGGTTATAAAGGACTTTGAACATCAAAGAGGTCTTTGTATTTGATCCTGGAGGCAATAGGGAACCACGGAGAGGATGATTCTTGGGTTGCAACCCTGAGGGACTGGGAGGGAAGCTAGGTGGTACAGTAGATAGAGCACAGGAAGTCAGGAAAATCTAAGTTCAAATCTGACCTTAGACACTCCATAGCTGTATGACCCTGGACAAGTCACTTAACCATGTTTGCTTCAGTTTTCTCATCTGTAAAATGAACTGGAGAAGGAAATGGCAAACTACTCCAGTATCTCTGCTAAGATAAACCCAGATGAGGTCACAAAGAGTTGGGCATGACTGAAATGACAAAATGACAAAAATATGACATAAATTTTATTGTGAACTTTTTGTCTTAGCAAAGAATTGGAAACAAAGCAGATATGCATTGATTGGGGAATGGCTAATCACATTGTAATACCTGAGTGTAATGTAGTATTGCTGTGCTTTGAGAAACAACAAATATGATGAATAAAGGGAAACATGAAAAGACCTAGCTGTGCTGATACAAAGTGAATCAATTAATCAATAAACATTTTATTAAACACCTACTATATGCCAGACAGGCACTTTGCTAAGTATTAGGGCTACAACAACAACAACAAAATAATTCCTGCCCATAACAACCTCAAAATATAATGGGGAAAACCAATATATACAAACAAGCTACATACAGGCTAAATAGGAAATAATTACCAAAAGGGAAGGCACTAGAATTAAAAAGCATTGAGAAAGGTTTGCTGTAGAAGACAGCGTTTTAGTTAGGACTTAAACAAAGCCAGGGAAGCCAGTAGATAGAGTTGAGGAGGGAGAACATTCCAGGTATAGGAGAAAGCCAGAGAAAATGCCTGCAGTGTCTTGTTCATGGAACAGCAAGGAAGTCAGTGTCACCAGATCAAAAGAGTAAGTGGTGAGGAGTAAGGTTGCACATTTGTGAGTGAGGGCAAGATTAAAGGTATGATTACCTTTTTGTGTGGCTGATGGGAGGTAGAAGAGTAGCTTATGGGAGCTGAACAGGTTGAGGATCTGAGTGGTGAGGATGTCTGAGGGAAAATCAACATGTATGTTGAAGTCCTCTAGTATGAGTTTGCACTTTTTCCCACAAAAGTTCTTGAAATACCCAAAGACAGTGATTATATCTGTAGCACTGTTAGCATAATTAGCCTATTTTCAACCCATGAGACCATACAATGGCCCCTAACATCCATGTAGTTCCCTCCTTTTCAGCTTTAGGGAGTTTATTTTGAATGAAACATTGAGTTTAGTCACCATTGTTCAGAGCTGCTGTTAGGAAAATTCCCAACATTTAGGCAGTTTCAACTCTCCTCCTAACTTACATTTATACCTATTTCTAGTTAACTGCTGGCCTCTTTGTGTTTAAGGCAAAAGTCAGTTTACTGGAAGCATTTGAGAAGTGAAACCGCAGATTGTATCATAGTGTCTCTGGATAAACAGACACTTGGAGGGGAATGTGGATAAAGAGCCAATTTTTCTTGGGCCTTTCCTTAGGCCAGGTCTTCTGATGTCTGCAGACCCAATGACTCTTCTTGATATCTCCTTCCGCTACCACAACTCAATCCTACTTTTTGTTCCTCAGGCATGTACTAGAAGGTCATACTCACTCCAACCTCTCTTATGAATCTTTTCTGAATTTCTTTGATGATTTATTGATGATTCCCAGAGCCAAGTTTCCTCATCCTATCAGCACACAATTCTTATTGAGTAAACCAATTATTCTATACCTTTTCTTCCTCAGACTTATTTAAACCTTCCTTGGACATCAAAGTTCAGGGTCTTACTTAGATAACCAAAAAATGACCCTCATAATTGACTAATAAACCAGATTTTGGTTCATAAGTCTAGTTTGCTAATAATCATATATGCTTACATTTGTATAGTACATTTATTCTTTTCAAAGGATTTTCATGTGGAGCTTTTCGTTTGACCTTCAGGACATCCCCTGGGAAGTCAGCAGGAAAGAGATAATTTAATAAGGCAACTGAATTCAAGTGATTTGCCTGAAGTTTCATCTCTAATTAGTAAGAGTCAAGCCTGGAACCCAGATGTCCTTGTCCTAATCTAGTTCCTTTTCCTAAGATGGCCTACAAACTTGGAAAATGAGAACCTTGTGCCTGGAATGAGATGGAATTCTCATCAGATACATCCCTCCCTGCTCCCTGCAAGCTAATTTTCTTTTCTCTTTCATCTTTCTTCCTCAGTCTGAGACATCACTGGCCATGATGGGGCATCAGTTAGCTTTGTTCAGTCTTCTCTGGAGAGATGAGAGTGAAGAAAACCAGCTCTGTGCTCGACAGTGCATTTTGCTCCTCATACAGCTCCTGACACATGAAAGTGAGAACCCTAGACTAGAAGAAATTTAAAAAGTGGGTTATAGTCTGCTCTAACTAACTGTGTGACCCATGAGTCTGTTACCTTCTCTCTCTGTGGACATTAGCTTCCTTGGTTGTCAAATGGGGATAACATTAGTCATTCTACCTCCACGACAGAAGCATTGTGATCCAACAACATCATGGGTATGACTATGTTTCAAAAATATTAATTGTTTTGGGGGAGAGAACAACTTTGAATGAGTATGTGTTGGCATAAACCCTAGATGGACTGGAATACATTTTCTGTCAGCTTCTGTGACTCATTCAGCTACTTTGGAGGACATCCGGGGCCATGGTACCTTTCATTAATGTTTGCCCACCTGAGAACGAGATGAAAAAAGTCCAGTCGCCTGGAACCCAAAACAATCCACTGGAGTTTCAGGATGGAAGTTAGGTGGCTTGTTGTTGTCAGATTTGCAGGTGAAGTGCTTGGAAGTGGAAATTAACTGTGAAGTTCAATTATTCAGGCCAGGAGAGTTGCCTGTGTGCTTCCTGATCTGATGATAATAATAGAAGCCAGCATTTATATACATTTAGCCTTACATATGTTACCTTGTTTGATCCTCACAACTACCCTACAAGGCAGATACTGGTCTTATTCCCATTTTCTAGATGAGGAAACTGAGGCTGAGAGGTGTTAAATGACTTACTCAGAGTCACACAGCTAGTTATTATCTGATGCAATATATGAACAGAGGTCTTCCAACACTCAGTCCATCGAGGTCTCATTCTGCCTCCCGAAAGAAGAAGCATTCCAAAGGGACTCTCCTGGGTGGGGGTGGGGAGGGGTGGGGAGAGGAGGTGCTGGTTGTGAGAGGGAGGATTTGCTTGTTAGATCCAACTTCATAAGGACCTCTTTTGGTGGATGGGTCTTAAGAAATATAAAGGGACAGAACGAAGCCACCAATGGGACCACCATTGAACAAGCTGTCAGAATGGAGAGAAAGTTGTAGGTGTGGATGTTTATTTATTTTTAAAATTTTGTGTAGATTTCAGTTAACACAGAATCTCACAACAATAAGGGATCTCAGCAGTAGAGAAGTCAAGAGAGGCGAGCCCATAGAAAAAAGGAATGAGGGTTTTAAGTCAGATTAGATGCTTCTGGAGTCAGGACATCTTCTTGTAAAATAACAATTCTGTTTTGAGATTTGTGGCACTTTTCTCACAATAAACTTGTGACGTAGGTAGGGTAAATATCATCTCTCCCATTTTACTGATGGGAGGCGCAGACAACTAGGGTGACTTGTCTGATCAAATACCTTGTGAGCAGAGCTTGACTCAAGTTCAGATCTCTTGACTCCAGGTACAGTGATCTTACCACTACTCCATGATGCACTTCATTATAGTGAAGCACTAATTTGATAACAATGGCTACTTTTGTCAAGTTGCTATTAAGATAATTCTAGAATTCTAGAACTTTAGAGTTTGAAGGAACCTTATAGATCAGTTAGTTCAACTCTTTCAATTCACCAAGATGGAAACCGAATTTCTGAGAAGGGAAGTAACTTTCTTATACCCAATTAGTGTTAGAATCTATACAAGAACTTAACTGCCATAGATACTCTGAATTGGAAAGGATCTCAGAGGTCACCTAGTACAACCAGTAACTGAACATCACTTAGAGTATTCCAGGGTGTGGTCATAAGCCTTTGCTGATGGCCACATATTGGCCCCTGGAGGAAGACCTCCAGCCATGGGAAACCCACTGCCTCCCAAGGTAGCCAATTCTAGTTTGGAGCAACTAATTGTTAGGAAACTTTTCATTATTTTGAACTTATGTGTATTTTTGAAGCTTCTACCTTTAGCTCCTACATTTAACCAGAAAAAACCCAACTCTGCTTCAATATGTCAACCCTTCAAACATTTGAAGACAACTATCATGTCATCCTAAGTCTTCACTCCAGGCTAAACATCTCAAGCTGTTTAAATGGTTTAAGTGTGGCATTCTCTCTAATAGTCCTCTCACCATCCAGTTTACCCTGTTCAGCCTACACTTCAGTTTGCCAATGTCCTTTTTTTCAATATGGCATGAGTTCTCCAATGAAAGTATCTTAAATGTACTTCTTTATGCCAGGGACTGAGGAAAGCCACAAGTGCCTATTCACATGGAAGCAACTGAAGAAATTGGACATGAAGTTCTTGAAGCTAGTGAATAAAAATTGCTCCCACCTGGTAAAGGTAAGTATCCCTAGGCTATGGGTCTTCAGGGAGACAAGGAGATAAGAGAATCCTGATGTGTGGGATCCCAGCCATGGCTTCTCATAGCATATCAAAATTGGCAGAAATCTTAGGGTTCATCTAGTCCAACTTCTTACCTTGACAGAGGAGGAAACTGGGGGCCAGAGAAGTGAAAGGTGTTGCCCAAAGCCATATATAGTGCTTGCCCTAAAATTTCAGATTTTTAAGGACTTCAAGGGGTATTCAAGTATCAGCCCTTGCCTGGAACATGGATTCTTTTTATGACATATCTTACATAGTGGTTATATAGATTCTTCTTGAAAACTATACTGCCTCTCAAGGTAGCTCATTCTATCTTTAGATAGTTTGAATTATTGGCAAGTTATTTTTTTCTGTTGAGTTGACATTGTCCTTCCTGTAACTTTTATCCATTGCTCCTACTCTCAGGGGGCAAGTGAACTGACTCGCTTCCTCTTCCTCATGATAGTTATTCAAGTATTTGAAGGTAAATAATTGTTCCCCTTTCTCCTATCTTCCCCTTCTCCAGGATGAACATCTCCCTCTCCTTTGACTAATCCTTATATGGCATAGTTCCAAGTTTCCTTGTCATTCCTGTCAATGGCAGAGGTTGAGACTAGACCCTAGATTATCTGACTCCAAATTCAGTGTTCTTTACAATTCCTCAGTTTGCTTCAGTTTCCCCAATCCAATCTTCTTCCATTCTGATTAGAAGCATATTGTGTAGTAGGAACTATACCACTTTGAGTTAGGTAGTTTACTCTGTGACCTGAGGCATATCTCTCAATTTTGGTTGACACAGTTTCCAAGGAGCAGGTAAGGGCCTCGAGAGCAGGGAACATCTGAAGTTTGATGTTCAGAAAAAGTTTCTGACTGGAAGAGACAGTGAATACAAAAACACTTTTAACCACTAGGGATCATTCCTGCCCAGGTATCTGAATATTCATTGATGAAGATTAGGGGTTCTCAGAGAACTGACTACTTCTGCCTTTTTTGTGAGTGACAAGGCTTTATTCAATGGTCTTGGTATGTGGCATCTGTAGATCTATCCAAATTGTCTCTTGGCTTAGCCCCCAGTCACTAGAAACTTTTCCCTCTTCTCTTCATGCTGCATTTCAGTGAAGTCATACTCACATGTAATGGTGTTGATTATAGAAAGAAGAAAGGAAAAGAAGGAGGGAAAAAAAGAAGGTGGGGGGAGGAAAAAAATCTAGTATTTATTTAGTACCTACTATGTATACTAGGCACTACACTAAATGCTTTACATATATTTCCTCTTTTGATACTCACAATAATCCTGGGAGATAGGTAATATTATTATCCCCATTTTACAGTTGAGGAAACTGTATTATTTCATTGAAAACAGTTTTTTTACCAATACCCAAAAAAGGATAAAATCACAAACCCATGGCTTCTCCCATAGCTAGATAGCCCTTAGCCAATCTGTAGGCATTCCCCAAACCCAGGAATTCCAGGAACATACTTAAGGTGCTGAGACTGAGATTTCATCAGCCACTCATACAGGGAACAAAGAAGTTCTTTTTTTAAATTTTTTTTTAAATTTTTATTTTTAGTTTGCAACACACTGTTCTACATAATTTTGAGTTCCAGATTTTCTTCCCTCCCTCCCCCCCCTTCCCAAGACAGCATGGAATCCCATATAACTTCCATGTATAACTTGGCATTGAATTAATTTACACACTAGTCAAGTTGTGGAGAAGAATTACGACCAATGGAATGAATCATGAGAAAGAAGAAACAGAACCAAAAAAAGAAAAGAAAAACACAACCTAACAACAAATACAAAAGAGAGAAAAAAGGGGGGGGGGAGAAAAAGGTGAGCATGAAGTGTGCCTCGATCTGCATTCGTACTTCATAGTTCTTTCTCTGGGTGTAGATAGCACTCTCCATCGTGAGTCCCCTGGAGCTGTCTCTGCATATTGTGTTGCTGAGAAGAGCAAAGTCTGTCAGGGTTAGTCATCACAGAATCCATATATCTGTGGTTGTGTGTAATGTTCTCCTGGCTCTGCTCCACTCACTCAGCATTATGTCGTGTAGGTTTTTCCAGGTTGTTATGAAGTCCGTATCATCCCCATTTCCATTACCTTCATATACCACAGCTTGTTCAGCCATTCCCCAATTGATGGGCATCCCTTTGATTTCCAATTCTTAGCTACTATAAAAAGAGCCGCTATAAATATTTTTGTACATATGGGTCCTTTTCCCACTTGTGTGATCTCTTTGGGATACAACCCTAGGAGTGGTATTGCTGGGTCAAAGGGTATGAACATTTTTATAGCCCTTTGGGCATAGTTCCAAATTGCTCTCCAAAATGGCAGGATCAGTTCACAACTCCACCAGCAATGTAACAATGTCCCAATTTTCCCACATCCTCTCCAGCATTTATTGTTTTCCTGTTTTGTTATTTTAGCCAATCTGACAGGAGAGATGTGGTATCTAAGAGTTGTTTTGATTTGCATTTCTCTAATCAGTAGTGATTTAGAGCATTTTTCCATATGCCTATAGATATCTTTAATTTCTTCCTCTGAAAACTGCCTGTTCATATCCTTTGACCATTTCTCAATTGAGGAATGACTTGTATTTCTATATATTTGGCTCGGTTCCCTGTATATTTTAGAAATGAGGCCTTTATCAGTGACACTAGTTGTAAAGATTTTCTCCCAATTTTCTGCTTCACTCCTAATCTTTGTTGCATTGGCTTTTTTTGTACAAAAACATTTCAGTTTAACATAATCAAAATTATCCATTTTGCATTTTGTAATGCTCTCTATCTCTTGTTGGGTCATGAATTCTTTTCTTTTCCATAAATCTGATAGGTAAACTATTACTTGCTCTCCCAAATTGCTTATAGTTTCAGCCTTTGTTCCTAAATCATGAACCCATTTTGACTTTATTTTGGCATATGGTGTAAGATATTGGTCGATGCCCAGTTTCTGCCCTACCATTTTCCAATTTTCCCAGCAGTTTTTGTGAAATAGTGAATTCTTAGCTCAGAAGCTGGCCTCTTTGGGTTTATCAAAGAATAGATTGCTATAGTCATTGACTTCTCCATCTTGTGTACCTATCCTATTCCACTGATCCACAACTCTGTTTCTTAGCCAGTACCAGGTAGTTTTGATGACTGCTGCTCCATAGTACAGTTTAATGTCTGGTATGGCTAGGCCACCTTCTCTAGCATTTCTTTTCATTAATACCCTAGATATTCTAGACCTCTTGTTCTTCCAGATGAATTTTGTTATTATTTTATCCAGCTCTGTAAAATAATTTTTTGGTAGTTCGATTGGTATGGCACTGAATAGATAGATTAATTTAGGTAAAATTGTCATTTTTATTATATTAGCTCGGCCTAACCATGAGCAACTGATATTATTCCATTTATTTAGATCTGACTTTATTCGTGTGGAGAGTGTTTCATAATTATGTTCATATACGCCCTGGGTTTGTCTTGGCAGATAAACTCCCAAATATTTTATAATGTCTACAGTAACTTTGAATGGAATTTCTCTTTCTATCTCTTGCTGTTGGGCTTTATTAGTAATGTATAGGAATGCTGAGGATTTATGTGGGTTTATTTTATATCCTGCAACTTTGCTAAAGTTGTTTATTATTTCAAGTAGTTTTTTACTTGATTCTCTAGGATTCTCTAAGTAAATCATCATATCATCTGCAAAAAGTGATAATTTAGCTTCTTCTTTGCCTATTCTAATTCCTTCAATTTCTTTTTCTTCTCCTATTGCTAAAGCTAATGTTTCTAGTACCAAATTGAATAGTAGGGGTGATAATGGACATCCTTGTTTCACCCCGATCTTATTGGGAATGGATCTAGCTTATCCCCATTACAAATAATGCTTGTTGATGGTTTTAGGTAGATGCTATTTATAATTTTAAGGAAGGCTCCATTTATTCCTATGCTTTCTAGTGTTTTTAATAGGAATGGGTGTTGTATTTTGTCAAAGGCTTTTTCTGCATCTATTGAGATGATCATATGGTTTCTGCTATTTTTGTTGTTGATATGGTCAATTAAGCTAATTGTTTTCCTAATATTGAACCAGCCTGGCATTCCTGGAATAAATCCTACCTGGTCATAGTGTATTATTCTGGTGATAAGTTGCTGCAATCTTTTTGCTAATATTTTATTTAAAATTTTTGAATCAATATTCATTAGGGAAATTGGTCTATAATTTTCTTTCTCTGTTTTGACTCTACCTGGTTTGGGTATTAGTACCATATTTGTGTCATAAAACGAATTTGGTAGGACTCCTTCTTCACCTATTTTCCCAAATAGTTTACAAAGTATAGGAATTAATTGTTCTTTAAATGTTTGATAGAATTCACATGTAAAACCATCTGGCCCTGGAGATTTTTTTCCTAGGGAGTTCATTGATGGCTTCCCCATTTCTTTTTCTGAGATGGTGTTATTTAGAAATTTTACTTCCTTTTCTGTTAACCTGGGCAATTTATGTTTTTGTAGATATTCATCCATATCTCTAAGGTTGTCAAATTTATGAGCATATAATTGGGCAAAATAATTCCTAATTATTGTTTTGATTTCCTCTTCATTAGAGGTGAACTCACCCTTTTCATTTTTGATACAGATAATTTGATTTTCTTCTTTCTTTTTTTAAATCAAATTGACCAAAGGTTTATCAATTTTATTGGTTTTTTCATAAAACCAGCTCTTTGTTTTATTTATTAATTCAATAGTTTTCTTGATTTCAATTTTATTAATCTCTCCTTTGATTTTCAGTATTTCTAATTTGTTATTTAATTGGGAATTTTCAATTTGTTCTTTTTCTAGCTTTTTCAGTTGTATGCCCAAATCATTGCTCTCCTTTTTCCCTATTTTATTCATGTAAGCATTTAGAGATATAAAACTTCCCCTAAGAACTGCTTTTACTGCATCCCATAAGTTTTGGTATGTTGTCTCATTATTGTCATTTTCTTGAATGAAGTTATTGTTTCTCTGATTTGTTCTTTGGCCCACTCATTCTTTAGAATTAGATTATTTAGTTTCCAATTAATTTTTAGCTTATTTTTCCATGGTTCTTTGTTACAAATAATTCTTGTTGCATTATGATCTGAAAAGTATGCTTTGACTACTTCTGCCTTTCTGCACTGGATTGTACATGGTCAATTTTTGAGTATGTGCCATGTACCGCTGAGAAAAAAGTATATTCCTTTTTATCCCCACTTAGTGTTCTCCATAGGTCTATCACATCTGCCTTTTCTAAAATTCTTCCTTAACTTATTTCTTATTTATTTTGAGGTTAGATTTATCAAGTTTAGAAAGGGGAAGGTTGAGGTCTCCCAATATTATAGTTTTGCTGTCTATTTCTTCCTGTAACTCCCTTAACCTCTCCTCTAAGAATTTTCATGCCATACCACTTGGTGCATAAATGTTTAACAATGATATTGCTTCATTGTTTATGGTGCCTTTTAGCAGGATGTAGTGTTCTTCCTTATCTCTTTTAATTAAATCTATCTTTACTTTTGCTTTGTCTGAGATTAGGATTGCTACACTTGCTTTTTTTTACTTTAGCTGAGTCACAATATATTTTACTCCAGCCTTTTACCTTTACCCTGTGTGTATCCCCCTGTTTCAAATGTGTTTCTTGTAAACAGCATATTGTAGGATTATGGTTTTTCATCCATTCTGCTATCTGCTTCCGTTTTATGGGAGAGTTCATACCATTCACATTCACAGTTATGATTTCTATCTGTGTCTTTTTCTCCATCCTATTTCCCCCTGTTTATGCTTTTATTTCTTCCTTTCCCCTTCCACTCCTCAACAAAATTTTGCTTTTGACTGCCGCCTTCCTCAGTTTACCCTCCCTCTTTATTCCCCTCCCTTGTCTTACCATTTCCCACTTGCTACTTCTCGACTACCTTCTCACCACCCCCCCTCCCTTTCCCCCCCCTTTCCCCTCCTACTTCCTGTAGGACAAGTTAGATTTCTATACTTATCAGTGTATGTTATTCCCTTCTTGAACCAGATCAGATGACAGTAATGATCAAATACTGCTCTTCTCCCTCCCTTCTTTCCTTCTACTAAAATGTGTTTTTGCACCTTTTCATTTGGTGTAATTTACCCTTTTCTACTACCTCCTTACCTCCTCTCTCAAAGCCCTCCCTTTACATCTCTTAATTATATTTTTATCCTTATATCAGTTATTGTATACGGACATTCACAGTCTATGTGTATCCCTTTCAATTGTCATAATAGCTGTACTGTTCTCAAGACTGACATATATATGTATACATATAAAACATACATAAGATGATGTAATTTTATATAAAAATGCAAATAATTTGCCCTTATTGATTAATAAGGTTTGTGGGGGTTTTTCCCCCTGTTTACCTTTTTATGTCTCTCTTGAGTTTTGTATTTGGAAATCAAATTTTCCATTGAGTTCTGGCCTTTTCATCAGGAAGGTCTGGAATTCCCTTATTTCATTGAATGTCCATCTCCTTCCCTGAAAAATTATGCTTAATTTTGCTGGGTAGTTGATCCTTGATTGTAGTCCCAGCTCCTTTGCCCTTCAGAATATCATATTCCAGTTTCTCCTGTCTTTTAAAGTGGAAGCTGAAAGATCCTGCGTGATCCTGACTGTAGTTCCACGATATTTGAATTGTTTCTTTTTGGCTGCTTGCAGTATTTTCTCCTTGATTTTGTAATTCTGAAATTTAGCTATAATATTTCTTGGAGTTTTCAGTTTGGGATCTCTTTCAGGGGGTGATTGGTGAATTCTTTCAATGACTATTTTGCCCTCTAGTTCTAGGACCTCTGGGCAGTTGTCTTTGATAGTTTCTTCAAAGATACTCTCAAGGCTCTTTTTTCATTGTGGATTTCCGGTAGACCAATAACTCTTAAATTGTCTCTCCTGGATCTATTTTCTAGGTCAGTTGTTTTCCCAATCAGATATTTCACATTTTTTCTATTTTTTCATTCTTTACATTTTGTTTTACTACTTCTTGGTGCCTCATAGAGTCATTAGCTTCCACTTGCTCAACTCTAATTTTTAATGAGTTACTATCTTCATTTTGCTTTTGAGTCTCCTTTTCCAATTGGTTGATTTTACCTCTCAGGGTGTCATTTTCTCTATTTAGATTCTGAATCTCCATAACAATATCGCCAATCTTATTCTTTAGGGACTTGATTTCGTCAGTGGATTTTTTTTCCATTTTTTTCCATTTTTTCCATTTTTTCTTTTACCTCCCTAATTTGGTTTTTAAAATCCTCCTTTAGCTCTTCCAGTAATGCTTTTGGGCTGGAGACCAGTTCTTTTGAGGTATCAGATGTGGGTATAGTGTCATTGTTATCCTCTTCCAAATTGGTATTTTGATCCTGCCGGTCTCCATAAAAAGAATCAATGGACCTCGGTTTTTTTGTGTTCTTCATGTTGTTTTCCTGGCTTTACAATAAATTTCTGCTTTTGGGACTCAGGGCTCTCTGTCCCAGCTTTCTTATTCTGGGGATTGTGAGTCTCGTTGTTGGCTTTGTAAATTGTAGCCTTCAGTTTCCTGAGGTGTGGGGGAGGGGGCCTGGCTGTCCGCAATCTCCTCTTTCCCTGGGGTTCTTCTCCAGCACTGTTGCTCTTCAGCAATGGTCTCAGCTCTTTGTTGTTTGATCTGGGTGTCTGGCACTTCCCCTGGGGGAGCAAGAGTACATCTGGGCTCCTGGTGTTGACCCCTGCTGGCTCTGCCCCTCTGGGACTCAGGTACTCCCACTACTCAGCCACTGAAACCCCACTTCTGTCTCCTCCATTACAGCGGGTTTTTTTCCCCAAGGAATTCTCTGGGTGGAAAGGGGAGGGATTAGAGCCATTAACCTGGACATTATGTCTACCGGAAGTTCAAGAAGCATTGGAGTTGATATCTCACGGTGGGTGGTGTTGCGCTGCCTCTCTAGCTTCCACCGAGTGCCGTCCTGTGTTGGGAGGCCTGGGGATTTCTGCTGGCTTCGGGCTCCTGGCTTTCTCCCAGCCTGTCTCCCAGGTGGGTTTCCCAGCCAGCCACTTCCGCTTTGGTCTGGAGCAGCTCCCCACGCCAAGCCCTCTCCGAGCCTACAGATTCGTGCCTTCGGCCTTTCAGACTCTCCTGGCTGGGAAATTTGCCCCACGCAGACTGCTCGAGGTTTCTGACTCTCTCAAATCTGCTCAAATTCACTTTTTTATAAGAATCTGACAGAACTTGTGAGAGAGCTCCGGTAAGACGCTGTTTTCATGCAGCCATCTTGGCTCCGCCCCCCAACAAAGAAGTTCTTACAATGCCATTCCACTCATGTCCTCCCAGAGGGCCTGTATTTATTGATTAAAGTAATTTGGGACCCAAAGTACTCTTTACTTTTCTGGCTAATTTTTCTTGCTCACTAATATGTTGCTGGTTGTGACCTCTGAGTCTTCTTCATTGGTCAGGTTTTATAGGACCTTCATCACCCCCTCCCTGCCTGTTCATCACTAGTACAGGAGTAAAGTGGATTAAAGGGCAATCCCAGACACAGAAACTCCTCCAATACCTTCTGTTCTTCTGTCCTTAATCTTTCCATATCTTTCTACTGCATCCTACATCACTTATTTCTCTGTCTCTTTTTTATCCTCTTTCTATGGTTCTTTTTATAGTATGTCCCTGAACAAGGAACTCATATTTAAAGCATCAATGATTTAGTGTTTTAATCAGTCTAAAAACTATACAATTTTCCCTTATAGGGCCTCAAAGGCAGTATTATCCTCAACTTCCTTATTTTACTTATCTCATTCTGAGCTTTGGTACTTTTACATTATTATTGTAGGAACTACCCATATTTTTGAATTCATCATCCATTATCTGCCTTACATGCACGTCTTTCAAAAATATTTCATTTGGTTGAGGAATGCCTGTTGTATTCATATTGGGAGCGTTAAAAATTTCCCTCTTTCTATTAATAGGAAGTGTCTTTTTCTGACTTTAGAATTTTGTTCTTGAGGGTTTCTCATTCTTCTTGAGTCAGCTTTCCTTGTACGATTTTAGATCATGGAGCATTACTTAGCCTTTATTTGAACTCTTTGAAATTTTCTGTTTCACCATCTATATGTCAGACTATTTCCAGTTTTCCTCTCTTTCAATATTACAGATTTTAAAATGGAGTGACTTCTCCACCCTTCCAAGATTTCCATTATCTACACCCTAGCAACCAGTTCCTCTTTCTTGGTGGAAATCATACCTAGAGGAGCAGTGCCCCTCATTGGTTCCTACACCTTTTAAATGATGAAGTTATCCAGAGTCTATATCAGATTGTGCATTGTCTTAGGGAGGGTGGAGGAGGAGAAAATTTAAAACTCAAAATCTTATGGAAGTCAGTGTTGAAAGCTAAAAACAAATAAATAAATAATATGTAAAAAAAGGATAAGGTTGTCATCAAGGCAAGTCAAGAAGGTATATTCAGAAATGCCATTCCATAGTAGACCATATCTTGACAATCACATAATTGACTGAAAGGGCTAAAGAATACACAATTGGACTGTCTATGTTCAGAGACTATGAGTAACAGCATCAACAAAAACAACAATTAATTTGATAGAGCAAAATACTGCCTTAAAGACTTTCTTACAACAAAGTGTCTTTCACGTCTCCACCTAATCTTCAGCTCTTGGTCTAGTCTGCAAATGAACAAAGATTTGGGGTCAGAATGAACAGCACAAGGACAACAGACTTTGGGAAATTACATAGCTCTTCTGATGAGTACAAGCTTCCCTCTAAAACAAAGGCTCATCATTTAAACACTAGGATCCTTCCAGTATGCAGCTTCCAGTCATGGTATGCTATTAGCAATTGGAAGTTTAGGATCACCCAAAAGCCAAACAAAAGACAGGCACATGATGAGTATAGGCAAGTGGCAATACATTTTAAGAGGTGAATTACACAAGAAAGGTTACATAAGATCATATCTGAGAAATGTATGAGCAGAATGAAGATGGTCATGTCAAATAGCAAGGGCAAGGAACAACTAACTGATGGATAGTCTCTATGCTTCATAGTATCCACTAAAGTCAAGAGCCCTCAAGGAAGGCCCCCATCATGCTGAGTGGACACTCTGTGGCATATTTATGGGAGGACAGAAATGAGAGTCACTTGAGACAGGGAAGAATAGAAGGGTTACCACCTGCATTGTTGGAGGAAATACACTGATAAAATCACGGTTGCATTGAAATGTTGGAAAGAGTATTTTCCCCTGGGACAAATGTTGGGCTTTATACATACTAAGTAGTTCATTGAAAGGAAGAATGAGGAAGTGAAAAGAGCAGATGATTAGTAACTAGAGAACCTGATTTTTAAATAACACTTTGTTACCTATTATTGGTCTGACGTTGGGCAAGTCACTTAAATTCTCTGAGTGCCAGTGTCCTCATCTATTTTATTTTATACAATAAGCAGATTGTACCGGATAATCTTTTCTCAGTCTATGTCCTATCATCTGATAATAAATATTTGTTGAAAATTCAGTGCATGAATAAAACCATTAGTGAATAATGATTGACTACACAGGGTGTTCCTAAAGTCTGGACACATAGGCAAAAACACATATTTTCAAGAAATGAAATGAATGATATTTTCAACATTTTATTTAATTGGAATTTTAACAAGTAACATCTTCAATATGATTTCCATGATTTGTGATACAAAGGTTGATATGTTTTACAAGATTCATGTGAACTCAATGCAATAACTCCACATTTCCTATGTGTCCAGACTTTAGGAACACCCTGTAAAGAAGCTCAGCTTTGGTGCAGAGAGCAGAGTGGAGATGGAGTGTTTATGTGTGAGTCAGAACACATATAGCAGGAGGAATCTTGAATTATTGCCTATAGGAAGGTTGAATGCATTTGTAGAAAGTGTAAGAGAATTGTATAGTGGAAGGACAACAGGTTTTGTCTTGATTTTCCTTCCCTTGACCATCATTTCAGTGTATGTATCTATGTATGTATGTATGCATGTATGTGTACGCATAGACATGTACACTATTATGGGTTCTTAGTTCAGACTCATGGCTTGATGGCTCTGTTATCTTCATACGGCTTATACCAATGTAGGAATACATCATTATCTTAGCTATGAGATCACATGCAGTCAAGCACTGCTTATCTGGATCATGTAAGCTGGGTCCATTTGTGATTCTCATTCTGAGAGAACAGTCCTAGGCATTTGTACTATGGGCTGTATAATAGTGGGACCTCATTGATATCTCTATACTCTGCCTAAGTAAGATTGATCCAACTTTCACTGATTCCAGAGTCTTTGAGAACCAATAATTCCTCCTATTATCAGGAAGCCTGTAACCTTTCACCTGACCCCAGTAGGTTCTCTAAAAGATAATTCCTTGATTCTTGGCTTTTACAGGTATTTGGGAAAAACCTCTCAGTGAACCAAAATACCCAACTCATCCTGACCTTCCTGAATGGCCTAAAGAGCAACAATGAAGTCCAAGTAAATCTGGCTTTAGAGTTCTTCAATCATTTTCTGGAAATTCAAGGACTCAAGATGGAGCAGGTCAGAAGCTTTCCCTTTTGAGAAAAAATGGAAGGATGGTAACAGGATAATGATCTGTGGTGGCAAAGCCGCCCTAAGTGTACTGGGGGAGGGGAAGCTGGACAGGAGTAGAGAAGTCCACTTTAGGTAACTGAAGAGTTGGCCCACATAATCATAGACTCCCAGAGTTGAATGGAAACTCAAAGGCCATCTAATCCAAATCACAAAAGGACTTTGAGATTGGGGGTAGAGTCTGGACAATTTTCAGGTGGTTATTGATGATTTATGTTTCTTTTTATCTTTTTCTTCTCTCTTTGACAACTACTTATTTTTGTCATTAACCACTCATAAATTGGGGGCCTCCAGATCATGTCACATGAAGATCAATTGAAGGAAATGAGGATGGTTAGCCTAAAGAATAGGCTGTTTAGGGGGCTTGTGATAGTTGTCTTCAAATGTCCAAATAATTGTCATGGGGAAAAGGGCTTAGCTTTGCTCAGCTTGGCCCCAAAAAAGCAGAACTGGGAGCAACTAGTGGAAATTGCGAAGGGGCCCATTTAGGCACAACAATCCTAGCTTCATATTATTTGCAAATTTGATAAGCATGCTTAGCTATACTTTCAGCCAAGTCATGAGTGGTTTTGGACAGCACATGGTCAAGAGTGAACTTTTTGGGCCTTCTATTGGAGACCTCCTTCTAAACTGACATACATGTATACACATACAGGTACATATACCTATGTATATATATATATGTATATATAAACATATGTGTATATATATATGTATGTGTGTAAACTTTCCAGTGACTTCTTCTACCCACCCCTAATAAGGCTCTCCCTTGAAATAAAGAAATACAGGTAAGCAGATCAACACATTGTCTTTATCTGAAAATGTATGCCTCATTTTGTACCTCTCAAAGAAGTAGAAGTAAGGAAGAAGTACATTCAGGGCATAGGGGACCACATGTGGAAAAGATAAGGAGATGCTTTGTCATGTGACTGTTCACCATATCTTGAATATTTTCCCCCTCCCTTCTACCTTGTAGTTTTTTGGCTTCCTTCAAGACTCAATTCAAGTCCTATCTTTGCAGGCTTGGTTCCCCAGCTGCTAGTGCCTTCCCCTCTGAGATTACCTTCCATCTATTCTGTATATAGTATACTTATTTATTTAGACATTGTCTTCTCCATTAGGATATGAGCTACTTAAGGTAAGAGACTATTTTGGTCTTTCTTTGTATTCTTAACATTTATCACAAAGTCTGATACATAGTATGTATTTAAGAAATAATTGTTGACTGAGGAAGAGCAAGAAAGACTGTAAGACTGCATTGTAGAAAGCGTGAAGGGGAGGAGTATTTAAGTAGGCTGGAAAGATGAATTGGAGCCAGGTGGTCAAGGGTTTTAAATGTCAGATATAGGAGTTTGTATTTGATCCTGGAGGTAATAGGGAAGCAGTGGTGTTTATTGAACAGGCAAATGATTATAATCCAACTTCTATTTTAGGAAATAGCGTTGGTAGCTGTTTGAAGGATGGATTAAAGAAGAAAGAAATGAGGCAAGGAGACACATCAGAAGACTATTGCAATAGTCCAAATGAGAGATGATGAGAGACAGTTATGGCCATAAAAGTAGAGAGAAATGGACAGATGTGAGAGATATTGTGTAGGTATAATTAACAAGATTCAGCAACTGGTTGGATATGTGGGGTAGGTGAGAGAGACTCTAAGGTTTTGAACCTGGGTGACTGAAAACATGGTAGTGCCTCCAACAGAAATAGGGAAATTAAGAAAAGGAATGGATTTGGAGGAAAGATAATAGTTCAATTTTGAAAATGTTAAGTTTGAAGTGCTTATGGGTCATTCATTTTGAAATGTTCAATAAGCAATGGTGATTCAGGACTAGAGCTTAAGAGAGTCTGGCGGTCATCTGCATAGAGATAATTATTAAATCCATGAAAGCTGATATCCACTAAGCCAGGACAGGAACAAAAATAGAGCTTTGAGGTATCCCCACAGATAAAGAAAGCCATACAAATGATGAATCAGCAAAGAAGCCTGAGAAGAAATGGTCAGACCAGTAAGAGAAGAACCAAGAGAGAGCAGTCATAAGAATTCAGTGAGGCAAGAATATCCAGAAGAAAATGGTTAACAATAGTAGATGTTGCAGAGAGGTAAAAAAGAATGAGGGTTGAGAAAGGCCATTGATCACTCTTTCAGCTGAGTGATGGAATCACGAACCAGATTACAAAAGGGATTATAGAAGAAGAAGAGGAGAAAAGCAAAGTAGATAGATTGAACTGGTTTGTCTTTGAAAGGGAGAAGATATGTAGAACAATAACTTGAGGGGATGGAAGAATCAAGGAAGAGTTATTTGTTTGTTTGTTGATTATTAAAGGAGAGGGAACCTGTACCTAGAGAGAGATCAAAGATGAATAAAGAGAATGAGAGACGGAGAGACAAAAATACAGTGAGAGGAACAGAAGGGATGTTTTGTGGGAGTAATCTGCCAGAGAATCCAGGAAGGGAGAGGATCAAGGTACAAGCATGATCATTCATAGAATCATAGACTCAGATTTGGAAGGGCCTTCAGAGGACACAGAGTCCACCTCCTACCTAAACCAGAATCTCCTCTATAATATGCCTGCTAAGTGATCGTTCAACTTTTACTTGAAAAGCATTGGTAAGAAGGAATTCATTAGCTCTCAATATGGACTCTTCTACTTCTGAATTAAGCTCAAATTGTTAGGAAGCCTTTTCCCCTTTATATCAAGCCTAATTTGTTTAGCTATTCTCCAGCTGGTGGGCACTGCCCCCCCCCCCCAGTTTCCAATTCTTTGCCACCACGATAAAAGCTACTGTAAACATTTGTGGCTCCTTTCACTCTTTCTTCCATCTCTTTGTAGTTTAGCTCTCATAGTGGTAGTTCTGAGTCTTTTTTGAGAATATTGTCTTGATTATTGATCATTGACTCCTAAATTGTTCTTTAAAGTGTTGGACTAATTCGCAGTTCTACCAATAGGGCATTAGTGTACTTATTTTCCGATATTGCCTTTGATGTTTGTTATTTTCCCTTTCTGTCATCTTAGTCAGTCTGATAGGTGTGAGGTGGTACATCAGAATTGTTTTAAATTGCACTTCACTAATTATTAGTGATTTAGAGCATTTTTTCTTATGATGCCTGATAGCTTTGATTTCTCCAAAAACTCTGAAAACTGCCTGTTCATATCCCTTGACCATTTATCAATTGAAGAGTCTTTTTCTTATAAATTTAGCTCAGTTCTCTTTATATTTGAAAAATGAGACCTTTATCAGAGAAACTTGCAGCAAAGATTGTTTCCCCTGGTTTCTTTCTTTTCTTCTAACTTGGCTACATTAGCTTTGGTAGTGCAAAACTTTTAAATTTTACATAATCAAAATTATCCATTTACCTCCCATGAGCCTCTATATCTCATGTTTGATCATGAACTCATCTCCATAGATCTGACAGGTAATTTCTTCTATGCTCGACTAATTTGCTTATATCATCCTTTATGTCTAAATCATGTACCTTATTTTTGTATATGGTGTGAGATGTTGGCCTTTGCCTAGTTTCTGCCAGATTGCTTTCCAGTTTTCCCAGTAGTTTTTGTCAAATAGCAAGTTTTTGTCCCAATTTCTAGGATCTTTGGCCTTATCAAACCTAGGTTACTATGCTCATTTGCTTCTCTGTGTTATGTACCTAATCTATTCCAATGATCAACTTCTTTATTTTTTATCCAGTGCCAAATTGTTTTGAATGATTATAGCTTTGTAGTATGGTTTGAAACCGTGTAGTACTAGGTCCCCTTCCTTCATATTTTTTTTTCATTGAATCCCTTGATATTTTTGACCTTTTGCTCCTCATTCTCCAAATAGATTTTGCTATTTTTTCTAGTTCTGGATTGGTTTGGTGCCAAATT
Source organism: Trichosurus vulpecula (assembly GCF_011100635.1). NCBI lineage: Eukaryota > Metazoa > Chordata > Mammalia > Diprotodontia > Phalangeridae > Trichosurus > Trichosurus vulpecula. The sequence goes on from NC_050573.1 coordinate 86,863,487, forward strand.
AGTAAATTAATTTAGGTAGTATTGTTATTTTTATTATATTAGCTTGACCTATCCATGTCCAATTAATACTTCTTTAATTATTTAACTCTGTATTTGTGTGAAGAGTGTTTTTTCATTGTGTTCACATAGTTCTTATATATGTCTTGGTAGAGTATGTTGTACTGTCTGTAGTTATTTTAAATAAAATTTTTCTTTTTATCTTTTCCTTCAGGGTTTTGTTAATAATATATAGAAACACTGATGATTTGTGTTGACTTATTTTATATCTTGAAACTTGCTGAAGTTGTGAATTGTTTTGCTAGTTTTTTAGTTGACTCTCTAGGATTCTCTAAGTATATCATATTATCACAAAGTAAAAGTTTTTCTCCTCAGTGCCTATGCTTATTCCTTTAATTTCTTTTTCTTTTATTGCTTTACCTAGCATTTTTTGTTTCTTTTTAATTCTTAATATTTTATTTTTTTCCAATTACAAGTAAGAACAATTTTTGACATTTGTCCTTTTTTAATTTTGAATTCCAAATTCTCTTCCTTCCTTCCTCCCATAACCCCTAGTTGACAAGGCAAGCACTTTGATATAGCTCAGTGCAGTCATGTGAAGTGTTTCCATATTAGTTATGTTGTGAAAGAAAACAGACCAGAAAAAGAAGAAAAATAAAGAAAGTATGCTTTGATCTGCAATCAGCCTCCATCAGTTCTGTCTCTAAAGGTGGATAGCAATTTTCATCATGGAGCCTTTAAAATTGTCTTGGATCTTTACATTGCTGAGAATAACTAAGTCATTCACGATTGATCATTATATTTCAATAAAATCTGTTTACAATTTGAAAAAAAATGAAATTAGCTAGCATTTTTAGCACAATATTGAATAGTGAAGGTGATAATGGACATCTTTGCTGGTCTTTTACCTAGTCTTCTTTGAAAGGCTTCCAGTTTTTCCCCACAGATATTGTTTTTTCTTTTGGTTTTATATAAATAATATTTATCATTTTAAGAAAAACTCCATTTGTTTCTATTTTTCTAGTATTTTTTTAAACAGGAATGCATGTTGTATTTCATTAAAAGCTTTTTCTGTATCTATTGAAATGACCATATGATTTTTGTTATTTTTGTTAGTGATAAGGTCAATTAATTATATTTAAAGTTTTCTTAATGTTGAATCAGTCTTGAATTTTTGATATAAATCTAGAGTGGTCATAGTGTATGCTCTTTTTGATATGCTGTTGTAATCTCCTTGCTAGTATTTTATTTTACATTTTTACATCAATATCCATTAGGGAAATTGATCTATAGTTTTCTTTCTCTGTTTTGTCTCTCTCTAGTTTAGGCACCAAGATCATATTTATATTATAGAAAGAATCTGGTAGTATTCCTTCTTTATTTATTTTTTAAACAGTTTATGAAATATTTTAATTATTCTTTAAATATTTGGTAGAATTCACTTGTATCATCTGGTCCTCTTCTCTCTCCCCTGTTTCAACAATCTGGTTAGCAGCTTCTGTGGGGGTATAAGATCCACCCACAGCCAGCACCCAGAAAGCTGCCAACAGCACAGGTTCTTTTGATCTACTTAACTGAGGAAAGCAAGGTGAAGGGGTTTGACAAGTTTACTTTAATTCAGCATACAAATATCATTCACTTAGTTCAGGGGAAAAAAAGCCAGCACCCTGAACTTCAGAGCAAATTACAAACGAAGTACAAACACCAACAGACAGACCCAATACAGATTCATAGTTACCAACATCTAGGTTCAGCCCGGGAGCTCTGAACAAGGGCTGGCCCAGAGTCACGCGCGCAACCACTGCTGCGGCAAAGAGCTCCAAGGAAGAGGAGGCCAACCCCTAGTTTTACATCTTTTTCAGCGTCAGGGGTGAGTCACACATGCGACTCACCCACGTGACCTAGAATTGTCACAAAGAGGCGACTTAAACCCATGTGGTCTAAAAGCCTCTGCTGTCCCAGACATGTAAACTAGGCCCTCCCTGGAGTTAGTCCCACCTTGGGCCCCACCTTAGTTGCCAATCCACACCCACATAGGTTTTACACCTAATTGGGGTTTGGGCCTGGGGCTTAGCACTTAGTAAGACTCAATGAAATACACTGAATTACTCAAAGCAAACAAAAGCCAAACTCTTCAAGGGCACTTGTTGAACTAAGTGCTAAGGAGCCCATTTTGCTTACCAACACATCCCCTCTTCTCCTCCCCCCATTTAGAGAGTTCATTTATAGCTTATTCAATTTTTTTTTTCTAAGATAGGGCTATTTAAGTGTTCTAGTTCCTCTTCTGTTAATCTGGATAATTTATATTTCTGTAGATATTCATCCATTTCATTTAGATTTTAAGTTTTATAGTAATATAGTTAAACAAAAATAGCTCCCTATGACTGTTTTTATCTTATCTTCATTGGTTTTAAATCCATCCTTTTTTAAATACTTGTAATTTGGTTTCCTTTTTTCTTTTTAAAAATCAAATTAGTCAATGGTTTATCTATTTTACTGTTTTTAAAAAAAAGACTTACTTTTATGTATTAATTTAATGTTTTTCACTTTATTAATGTCTTCTTTGATTTTCTTCAGGATTTACTGTTTTTAAAAAAAAGACTTACTTTTATGTATTAATTTAATGTTTTTCACTTTATTAATGTCTTCTTTGATTTTCTTCAGGATTTTTATTTTGGTATTTAATTGGATATTTTAAAATTTGTTGTTTCTAGGTTTTTTTGTTATTGTTGTTGCATGCCCAATTCATTTATCTGCTTTCTCTCTTTTTTATTGACATAAGTGTTTAGGACATAAATTTTCCTGTAAGTATTTCTTTGGCTGCCTCCCACATAGTCTGATAAATTATCTCAATGTTTTCATTATCTTTAATGAAATTAATTATTGTTTCAATGATTTGGTTTTTGAATTGCTTATTCTTTGGGATTAAGTTCTTTAGTTCTAATTAATTTTAATCTATGTTTCAAAGGCCCTTTTTGAATTTTTTATTGCAGCATGGTCAGAAAAAGATGTATTTAATATTTCTGCTTTTCTGAATATGCTTGTGAAGTTTTTCTGCCCTAATGCATGATCAATTTTTTTTGTGAAGGTGACATGCATAGCTGAAAATAGATATTCTTTTTTCTATTACCATTCAATATTTTTCATGAGTGTATCATATCTAATTTTACCAAAATTGCACTCATCTCCTTTATTTTTTTAAAATTTCTTTTATGATTAGATTTTTCTAGATCTGAGAGAGTAAATTGAGGCCTCCACTAGAGTTTGTTTAATTCGTGGGTTGCTGTGACCAGTCTACTGCTATTGAACTTCTTCATACTTAGTATGGTCCTTGGAAAACAAACATTCTGTTATCGGGTCCACACCTGGACCAACACATGGCCAAATCTACCAGAGTTTATACTCTACTAGAATATATTTCAGGAACCCTAGACAACCTCGATATCATGAGGAAGCACTGTATTAGGATAGTATGGAAGAAGATTATACACATTAAATCAAATATATGTAGAAATACTACAAGATTATCATTTCCTTGTTCCTGGAAGATCTGATAAAAGATAATAATGATAGCTGGCATTTATAAAAAAGCTTCAAGGTTTGCAAAGCACTTTACAAATTATCTTATTCTATTCTCACAACAATCTTGAGAGATAGGTGTTATTATAGCCCCCAATTTACAAATGAAGAAACTGAGGCGAACAAAAATTACTTGACTTACCCTAAGTACACAGGTAGAAAATGTCCAAGGCCTAATTTGAATGCAAGTCATCCTGACTTCAATTCAAGTATTCGATTTTAGGCATTTCATAGTCATTTTATATGGCATTTCCCTTTTTAGTCCTTCCTACTGGATGTGGCTATGGCTATATAGGAATACTGTTTATTTTTATGGGTTTATTTTTTATTCTTCTACTTTGCTGAAGCTATTGTCTCAATTAGTTTCTTGGCCGATTCCAGGATTTTCTGAGCAAACTATCACGTCATTTGCAAATAGGTATAGGTCTGTTTCTTTTTGTCTATATGCCTTTCTTTCTTTTGGCTTATTACTATTTGTAGCATATCTAAAACAGTTTTAAGTAACAGTGGGGAAAAGAGACATTTCTCCTGTGTTTACTGGCAGAAGCCTCCAGTGTTTCTTAATTTTGTGAGTTTCTTTTCCTTTTCTACGTCAATAGTTTGGTTGTTGAAATGGGCAGAAAATGAACTTTTATTAAAGAGAAGGGATGGATTCAACTTACGAATGGTATAAGATACCCTTTTCTATGTGAATAATATGGTTGTTGAAAGGGGCAGAAAAAAAAACTTTCATGTATGAGAAACTGATAAAAAACTGTGTGTGAGGAAGCTTTCCATTAAAGTATGAGTAAAGAGATAAATCATTTGGAGGAGAGGGAATGTGTTGTACCTGTGCAGGGACTATGATTGTAAATACTGCTACTTCTGGGTTTTAGATATATAATTTTTTACTATATAAAATGCTTTTCTAGGCCTATACTCTGTTTTATAGAGGCTTTTTATGCATCTCTTGATATAATTACAAGGTTTTAATTTTCAATTTGATAAGCTATGTTTATTGTTTTCTTACTATTGAATAATCCTTACATCACTGGTATAATTCCATCTTGATCGTAGTGAATATATTATATGCATATAATATAATTAGATACATAGTGAATACATTATAATTATATGCACATAATTTTGTTAATTATTAACCTCTATACCTTAATTATATAATGTTAATATAATATATAATACAATTTAATATTATTAATAATATTATGTTTATAATATATCTATAATAAGATGTAATATGCATATAATATACACCATCTTGGTTGGTTGGTTGGTTGTTGTCCTTCATTCTCAAAGGCACATAATATATAATATATTCACTGAAGTCTCTTGTTCAAATTTTATTTTAAATCAATATTTACTAATAATATTGCTTTATAGCTATAATTCTTTTCTTTATCCTTCCTTGATTTAGGTATTAGGACTATGCTTTTCTCATAAAAGGAGTTGGTAGTTTTCCTTTCCATTTTTTGAGAATAATTCATGCACCATAAGTATTAATTCTTCAAAGGTTTGGTACAATGCTCCTTATAAATCCATCTGGAGCAATGTTTGTGTCCTCTGGTCCTTCCACTTTTTAAAGGAATATTTCATTCTCCTTAAATGTCCTAGAGCAATGGTGTCAAACTTAAATAATAAAGGAGGCCACTAGTACATAATACAGATCTCTGTGGGCAGCATATTGACTTAGTTTTAAAATGTAATATTATCAATATTTTATTGTATTTTAATTTATTTTGTTAAATATTTCCCAATTCTATTTTAACCTGGTTCTGGCAGCACTCAGGTAGGTTACAGGCCTCATTTTTGACATTTCTGTCCTAGAAAATGGAGAAGTGTTTCTCAGACTCCTCTACTTTCTTTTCTAGGAGTGTGGTCTGCCAGACAAACGTCATGCACCTTGCCCTCCATACCTGCTGGAAATGGAATCCTTGATCCTCAGTTTTCTGTCATTTTTAGTAGCTCTTATGAATAACTCCCTGGAAAACTGCTGTGTCAAACTGCTTGTTCGACTTGAAAGGAACATGAGGGATACAGAGATGATTGGTGATGATGATGACGATGATGATGATGATGATGATGATGGTGATGGTAATGATATGATGATTTTGGCATGGTCCCACCTTGCTTGCCATTACTGCAACCAAGTGGTGCTCTGAATTGAGTTCTCTACTTGGATTCAGAAGGACTGAATTCAAATCTTGCCTCAGACACCTACTGACCATGTGACCCTGGGCAAATTGTTTAACCTCTGTCTGCCTTGGTTTCTTCAACTGTGAAATGGGGATTATAATAGCACTGTTCTCACAGGGTTGTTGTGAGGATAAAATGAAAGTACTACAGAGTACTACATAAATACTGTCGTCATCACCACCACCATCATCATCTTCCATTTCGATTGTCCTGCAGGGTTTATAAAGCATTTTTCTCAAAACTCTGTATAAATTGTTCATGTATCACTAGCCCCATCTTATAGATGAAGAAATGGAAGCATTTAAAAGGCTTGAGTGATTTGCCCACAAGCAAATTATTTTCATCCAGAAAGACAGGGTCATATAATGGAAATATCCTTGGATTTTAAGTAAGTCCAAGTGTTTCAATCCCTGTCCAACCATTTTCTAGATTTATGACTTGAGGCAAATCACTTAATTTCTATGAACATTAGTTTCTTCATCTACAAAATGGGAGGATAATGTTTATAATACCTGTCTCACAGGATTGTTTAAAAGATCAAGTGAATTAATGATTATAAAGCACTTTTGTAAACCAAAAAATCTAATGTAAACATAAATTAGTATTAATCAGAATGACATATAAGTTGTGATTGTACAGTAATGAAAGTTTTTAGAAATTAGACCTAACGTATATCTCCAAAAGCATGCTGTCCCCTTCAAAGGAGTCTCTTTGGGAAGTCATACATTAATCCTCAAAACCCTACCGTGGCTCACATCATTTGGATTCCCTCTTATTTGGAAATTTCCCTGAGAACTGGCAGCGTATTCTTTGGACCAGGCTTGGAAGACTTACAAAAGCACTTCTTCATACTTTAGGCTTGTATTTGATTTTTGGAAATAGTTAGTAGTTAGGATCACAATCTATACAAAACTTTACGGTCTGCAAAGTATTTAAACATATATTATCTCATTTGTTCCTCTCAGCAGGTGTTGTCATTGTTGGGTCATTTCAGTCATGTCCCACTCTTTGTAACTCCATTTGGAGTTTTCTTGGCAAAGATACTGGAGTAGTTTGCCATCTCCTTCTCCAGCTCATTTTGCAGATGAGGAACTGAGGCAAATAGGGTTAGGTGACTTGCCCAGGGTCACACAGCTAGTAGGTGCCTGAGGCTGGATTTGAACTCATGAAGTCTTCCTGATTCCAAGCTTTATCCACTTCACCACCTAGATGCCCCTTGTCAGATAAGCATTGTAAATATCCCCATTTCAGAATCCAAGAAAGATAAATGACATGCTCAGAGATCAATAAATCAACAGTGGGAAGATAAACAAGTAGCCTGGAAAGAATCAGAAGCAGAAGTCATTGTAGAGGAATCAGGGTCTGGGTCTGCAAAAGAAGCTAGGGAGAGATGAGATCTGGGTTTCAGGCTTCAAGATTGCAGTTTCAGAAGGCAGACAAGCTTTAGAGTTAGACAAAGTCCCCGAATTCAGTTTGTCACACTCAAGGCACTCGATGTACCTTGATGTTAGAGGGTGGCTGGCTCTCCTCTCTTGATTTAGCTAAAATCCCATTGTTTGGTGAGCTCTCTTTGTCATAGCCACCTTCATTAACCTTTGTGGTATCCACAGGGTGGCAGACACCTTACAGCTCAAAGAATTTATGATCCTATAACCACATATCATCATAGGTATGCAGAGGTTGGATATGTTCCCCACAGTGATGGGACTTTGGGCTACCTGGGAAAGAAGAGAAGCCTAGTCCTTCCTGGCCAGGGATCAGAGGACTGGGGAAAATTCAGAAGCAGGAACCAGGTGATGTATTCAAGGCATAATCTGGGAGGGTAATCAGAAGCCCTAGGAGTAAAGTACATGTCCCTAGAGACAGGTTAGAAGGGCAGAGAGCACCTGGATCCCTGGGAGGGAGAGATAATCTGAATTGTAACAGCTGAAAGCATTGTATCAGAGAAACAGAAAACCAAGAACATCTGCGGTAAGGGATTAGAGCAGAGTAGGAAACCAGAGAAAATTCATTTGATTAAGCACACCTTTGCATGCTCGCTGGAGCCATCCCTACCTATCAATCAACATACATTTATCAAACACCTATTATAGTCCAGGTATCATGCTATCTAGAATATGTAGGATTTGTATAGGGCTTTGAGATAGACACAATGCTTTACATCTATTATCTCACTAAACCTGTCTTTGGAAGACAAAGAATTCAAATCCTAGTTCTGCCACTTTACCAGCTGTGTGACTCTGGGCAAGTCATATCACCTCTGAGCCTTTAGTTTCTTCATCAGTAAGAGGGAAATAACTGTTTGGAAAATATTTGGTAAACCATGAGGTGATAAACATTCACCATCCATCATGACCATCAATGTCATCATCTGAAGAATTATCATTGTGGTAGCAACTTACCTGGAGTGTTTCTTCCCTACAGGTGGCAGAAGTGTTTCAGGGCTTGTACAAACTGCTCCCCTCTGTCACAATGCCAGATGTCCGGCTGTCTCTTCTAAAAACTATCCCGAAGTTGGGGCAACAACACACTCAGGAGGTGGTTGAAGTACTCCTGTCCCTCGCCCGACCAATGGACAGGTACCACCAAACCCTTGGGGGAATGGGGAGGACTGAGTCGGCTGCCTGAAACTTCTGCCTGTGTCCTCAGAACCAGACTTTGGCCAAGTCATTTCTCCTCTGGCCTTCTGTTTCTTCTGTAAAATGTGGGGATTGGACTACATGATCTCTAAGGTCCCTTCCAGCTCTAACATGTAGGATCTTATTACCCTAAGTCTCTAGTCTCAGAGATCACCGAAGAGGTGAGCCAGTACATGCCTTTGCCTTTGGAATTCCTTTAGAAAAGGAGGCTCCACAGGCTCTCGGGGTTCCCCATTCCTTCCAGTCACTGTGATCTTGGGAAAATCCTTTCTCCTCTTCGTCCCATCCTTAACACAGCATCCCCTGTCACCTGGGAAACGAGACGAGTTTGGTGCTTAGAGCATCTGGAGTGGAGAGAGGCAGGCAGGTTCCTATAGCCATCCCAGGGCTTGTCCTTCCTTCTCTGTTCCACCCAATAGTAACTCTTTGTTCCTGTCTTCCGTGTTACAACTAGCCTGACTAGTCAACCTGCCCCAAGCAATCTCTTCTTTCATAGATTCATAGATTGTGAAAGCGACTTCACAACCTAGAACATGAAGACCAGAGCTGGCAGACACCTTAAGGGAGAGCTAATTTGTCCTCCTCATTTGTCAGAGGAGAATATGGGTGGGTCAGACATGTTACTTTCCCCAAATTGCCATCATAGCAGGCTACAAATCCTGATGTGGCCTTTTTCCCAAGACCACTGAATTTGGAGTCTGAGGACCTGAGTTCAAATCCTGTCTCTGTTAATTCTTATCTCAGGAACCTTGAACAAATCATTCAACCTCTCTGGGCTTCAGTTTCTACACTAAGAAATTTTACTCAGCAACCTCTATGGCCCCATCTCTCTCTGTAAATCTGTGATCTGTGCTGACTTTGAAAGCCATCAGAGGAAAGAGGATAAAATGAAAGTAAAAGTATATATCCCAGGATGGTCTAGCAATTGAGCCCAGCTCTTTCCTGCTAAGAAGTCTTTAATCTGGTCCTATCAGTCAATCTGGCAACGTCAGTTTCCTAGGCTAACCAAGAACTGTATTTGTATATGGTAGTGTGTCATCATACCTATCTATAATGTACAATCTTACTTACATGCAGTAATATGATATCAAACCTAACCTGTAATAATACATGGTATACATAGTATACATACCTCTAATAATACATAGTATAATAATGTATAGACATAGCCAAACCCAGAAATATACAATAATATTCACACATAGTAACAAATAAATATGTATATGTATTACACGTACACATACGCATGTCCATCTATAGTAATATTATATCACATTGTATACACATCTATCTATTGTAATAATCAGTCAGACCAACCCATAAAAATGTCTGGTCACATTTATATATAATAATGTTGGGTCATGCCTATACACAGTAATATTTATTTGTAGTCATATATTATCGGTCAGCAAGCATTTATTAAGTGCTACTATGTGTCCGATACTGCACTAGGTGCCAGGGATACCAAGGAAGGCAAAAACATTCTAATGGAGGAAACAACATGTAAATAACACAAGATATTTGTGAAGTAGATAGAAGGTAATCTCAGAAAGGGAAGGTTTTAGCAGTTGAAGGGAAAGGTCTCCCATAGAACACAGGATTTGAGCTGAGTCTTTTAAGGAATCCAGGGAAACTAAGAGGCAGATGTGAGAAAGGAGAGTATCTCAGGTATGGGAGAAAGCCAGTGAAAAGGCACATAGATGAGAGATAGAGTATTCAATAGAGGCAGATCACAGAGTGCATGGAATGGGCAGTAAAGTATGAAAAGACTGGTTTTCACTTGATCCTGGAGGTACTAGGGGTCCACTGGAATTTATTGAGTAGCAGGTTAATGTAACTGGACCTGCTCTTCAGGAAAATCACTTTGGCAGCTGAGTAGAGGACAAATATTAAATGCAATCATTTTCACCTACAGAGACTTCCAGTCATACCCACATAAAGGAATCTCTGGCTATGTCCTCATAAAATTCCCCCCAAGAGGAAATGGAAAGTTACTGCTTCACAGTTCTGTGCAAGCATTTTTTTTCCACCTTCCACACTTCTCCATTGAAGTATCCCCTGAACTTTGGGCAAAAAAGGAATGGAGACAGTGTGAAGTAATCTGGCTACACTTTGTAGTCAGGTCATAGAGATGTGGAAGATCATGGCAGTGGATAAACAACTAATGAGGAAACTGATGACCTTGCTGTACCTGAAAATGAAGATTCGGCCATCGGAAGAAGATATGATTTCAAAAAATATAATGGATAAGACAGAACTGACGTCCATAGAGGTAAACAGGGATGCTGGGCACTCTTCCCATAACACGTCTTATAAGGAGGCATCTTAACCTCTACTTTAAGCATGCAACAGAATTATTGACTTTTAGAGTTGGAAGAGATCTTTATTTTACAAAGGTGAGAATTAAGATTCAGAAAGGGAAATAAATTGTCAAAAGTAACACAACTCTCTCTGTCTCTGTCTCTGTGTCTCTCTTTTTTTGTCTCTCTGTCTCCGTCTCTCTGTATCTCTCCCTCTCTCTGTCTCTCTCACTCTCTGTCTCTCTCTCTCTGTGTCTCTGTATCTCTGTGGCCTTTAACACAAAGGGCTGTACTTGAGGACCTAGAGGGCCACATGAGGCCTCGAGGCCATGGGTTCTCCACCCCTGCCCTAATCTTTCCCTATCTTCTGTAGTACATTCTATCTCAAAACCATCTCATTCCTCTTATGTGTCTTCAATCTTACCCTCTCCACTGCTTCCTTGCCTTCAGATAATAAGCATGCTCAAGACTCCCCAATATTTTTATAATCACTTCTTTAGCCTTTTTAACCCATTCAACTAAGGATCCATTTCCATTTCACTGCCAAACTTCTTGGAAAAAAATTTGTCAACGCTTGAAGCTTCTGCTTCCTTAATTCCCAATGTTTCCTTAACTTCTTGCAACCTAATTTTCGTCTCCACAATTCTATTGACCCTGATCTCTCTTTGACTTGACCTCTCAGTCAATGACTTGTTTATTATCCAATCCAACAATTTTTTTTCAGTCCTCTTCCTCTTAGGGCAGTTAGGTAGCACAGTGAACAGAGTGCTGGGCCTGGAGTCAGGAAGGCCTGGGTTCAAATTTGGCCTCAGACACTAGCTGCGTGACCTTGGGCAAGTCACTTAACCCTGTTTGCCTCAATTTCTTCATCTGTAAAAAGAAGGAAATGTCAAACCATTCCCAAATGGGGTCACAATGAGTCATGTATGACTGAAAGGACTGAACAGCAACAGCTTCCTCTCCAACCTATCTGCAGCATTGATTCAACTTTTGATCACCCCATCCTTCTCTATATTCTCTCTCTCTTTGGTTTAAAATACTACATCCTTTTGGCTCTCTAAGCATCCTTACGTCTCATGCCAGATCTGACTCCTTGTCCTCTGCATGACTCATTAAGATGGGTGATTTCCAAGGTTCTGTCACTATAACTCTTCTCTCTCTTTAGTCTCTTTCTTGGTCATCTCTTTTACTCCCCTTGACTTCAGCTACCAGCTCTACAGAGATTACTGTGGTCTATATTTCTAACCCTGATCTATTTCCTAAACTGCAGTGCCCCTATCTCCAACTGCTTATAAGGTGTCTCTTCAAACCATTAAGCTTGATCCCAAGTCTTCTTCTATTTCTGATTTTGCTATTTGTGTTCATGGCGCAATCATTCTTCATAGTATGGTAAAAAAGAACACTAGCCTTGGAATTGGGAAAGACCTAGATTCATATCCCAGTTCCAATCAATTAACCTCTCTGAGCCTTAGTTTCTTCATCTGTAAAATGGAGATAATACTCGTGGTAATTATAACAAGGAACTATTGTGTAGATCAAATGAGATAACATTAAAACCCTTTGAAAATCTTTTTTTTTAAACATAAATATTAGCTATGCTTGAAATCTTGGTGTTTGTTCTTGCTTTTCTATCTTCCTCACTTCTCATATTTAGTCTAATCCTTAGCAACATTTCAACACCTCTTCCCCCTTCCCATAGTCAGTCCTCTGTTTTTGGCCCTATTACCTGCCAGAATATTGCAACAGCTTCCTGATAGGCCTTCTGTGTTGGCAACCAAAAATGGGCTCCTTAGCACTTAGTCAACAAGTGCCCTTGACTAGTTTGGCTTTTTCCCCTGAACTGAATACTGTTTGTATGTTGGACTGGAGTAAGCTTGTCGGCCCCTTCACCTTGCTTCCCTTGCTTAAGCTGATGGAAAGAACCTGTGCTTTCCCGGTCAACCCCTTCACCTTGCTTAAGCAGATTGAAAGAACCTGTGCTTTCCCCGGCGTACCTTACACCCCCGCAAAAGCCGGATGGTTAAAAGCAGCTCCTGTTGGAGCCAGAGGCTGCTATAGCTATAGCCACAGCCGAAGCAGGAGCTGCCAGTAGCAGAGCTGACCTACGGGAGGAAGCTGAACAAAGACTTCAGGCCAGTGGGTAATCTTTTTACCATAGAGGGGGAAGTATGATTTTGCTTTATGCAATCATGCTTCTCTGTAGCCTCCTGGTTACTCTTTCAAGGCGTACTTATTGGGCCTGGAAGCTTTTGATCAATATATCAAAATGGGGTTGCTGGTTCATGGGTTGGTTACTGTGGAGCCTAAATATATGTTTTGATTCTTTTGCCTTCTACTTTGAGAGTTTCTTATATCCGGCGGTTCCGAACCTTTCAGACATGTTTATGATCCTCTTTGAGATTATAAACTCTGCCCTCCTAATACATTTGGCGACGAGGATGGGATCGCTAGGTATAAGATCTCTATTTAGAAGTAGAACAATTCCAGAGGAAGAGATGAATATCCCAGGATGGGAGGATCCATTTTATTCCTCCCTAGCAAAAGAATTGGCTAAAAAAGCTGGACCCTGTGAAAACTGGGAACCAAGGCTACGGAGAGGAGATCCTAGGGATTTGGAAAAGTGTTTACGAGAAGTTGGGATTCAGTCAGGGGCATCACTATCTAGGCAAAGCTGGATAGTGTTATCAGCCTACCGGCTAGTATACGAAAGATTGAGATTAAGTGAAAGACATGGGGGCACTCCTACCCCACAGGAAGAAGGGGAATCTCAGATAGCAGGAGACCAAACTGACTCAAATGAGAACTTTTCTATTAATGTGGCTAAGAGCAACAGGAGACCAAAAAAGCCCAGAGTGCATTTCAACCCAGCCCAGAAAGAGCCTGACTGCCTGCTTCGTCCTAGCCATGGTGGCAGAGGAAGTGAGTGGGGGGAGAATGAGACAATGTTAGGGGCTGAGGCACAAAACACTACTGGGGTTCAGGATGTGCCTCACACAGAGAATAGGAGATGGTTAAATGATCAGACAAGGGCTCGACCCATACAAAGGAGGAAGACAGAAACCCGAGGTGAAGATTCAGTTACAAGGGAAATTCAGGAAGATTTCTCACCGCAAGAGGTCACAGATATTTTGAGTAGATTCAGCCAAAGAATAGGAGAACCATTGATATCTTGGATGGTAAGACTCAGTGATCAAGGGGCCAGTGGAATATCAGTAGATAGGACAGACTGCATGAGATTCATAGGTATCAGCCATGATCCTCTAGTTCAACAAGCTTTTAGGGAACATCATCAGCAAGGAGATGGTGATAGCAGGACTACTCTGTTGGCATTAGCCGCTGTGGGATGCAATAAGAGATATGCTACTGATTCTATGTGGCCCACTGAGCACAGACCCTGGTATTCACTTAGAGATTGTATCATGAGACTAAAGGAGGAGGTGATGAAGACTGCCATTATGATAGGAACCGCAGACAAATATTACAATGATCCAATGGGACTGCCTCATAGGAATTTAATAATTAGGACAGCTCCCCCTGCTTATAAACAACTAATTTTGAATTTATTACTTGGAGAAGTAGGGAGCCGTCTTACAACAGTGATAAATAAGATTTTACAGTTACATGACTTAGGTGACTGGGGAAGGGATAGATCTCCTCGAGAGAGAAGGGTGAATAACCAGCAAACTTGGCGCCAAAGGAGAGTAACAAGGAAAGAAATGTTTACTGCTTTATTGAGAGCAGGGGTAGGTTTTGAAATGATAGATGGAATTCCAACCAATGAATTATATAGAATGTATAGAGATAAAGGCCTTGATAACAGGAGAGATAGGGAAATAAGAACTGCTCCTGCAAATACTACAGATGTTGAACCTTCAAACCCAAGTGAATCACATGAAAGGGAATACTAGGGAACAGGCCGAGCCCCAGTCCAAATTAAGGAAATACACAGGCTGGATTGCAGACCTCACATTAACTTGACCATATATTGGAAAAATGGGTCAAGTACGGTAACTGAGGCATTAATAGATACTGGGGCCGAGGCCACCCTTATTTATGGAAATCCAGACAAGTTCAGCCATGGAACTCCTATTACCATTACAGGACTAGGAGGGACTGAAATATCAGCCAGGCAAGTTAAATTAATGATGAAAATTGGACAGTTGCCCAAGAAAGAATATAGTGTGGTTATTGTGCCTATTCCCGAATACATCATTGGAATAGACATATTGAAGGGTATGACCTTAAATTTACCCGAAGGGAAATACCAATTTGCTGTGAGGAAAATGGGCATTAATGCAGTCTTAGTGGGGAAAATCAAGATGGATCCAATCACTTTGCCCGAACCTTCTAAAATAATTACTTTGAGGCAATATCGTGTGCCAGGTGGGCAAGATGAAATTGCCAACACTATAAGAGAATGTGTTGAGGCAGGAGTGTTAGTCCCTACAACTACTCAATGGAACAACCCTGTCTGGCCAGTCCGAAAGTCAGATGGGACATGGAGGATGACAGTAGATTATAGACAGCTGAACAAAGTGACTCCTCCCTTGTATGCTGCTGTCCCAGACACGGTTACTTTAATAGAGAGAATACAAAAACATGAAGGGACTTGGTATGCAGTTATTGATTTGGCCAATGCCTTCTTTACAATCCCAATAGACCCCAAGCAATGGAATCAGTTTGCTTTTACTTGGCAAGGCCGACAGTATACATTTACACGCCTGCCGCAAGGATATATTCATAGCCCAACTATTTGCCACAGGATTGTAGCTGAACATTTGGATGAATTAAAGTTACCTGGTGTACAGCTTACACATTACATAGATGACATCATGATACAGGGAAAGAATATAAAGGAGGTGGAGGAGAGTTTAGCATTATTAACTGACCATATGAAAAGCAAAGGATGGGAAATCAACCCCGCAAAGGTTCAAGGGCCAGCTCAAACTGTAAAATTCTTGGGGATACAGTGGAATAGAGGACTGCGAGAAATTCTCCCACAAGCTCGACAAAAAATCCAGGATTTTCCCACCCCTACCAATAAGAAAGAGGCCCAAAAGTTCATAGGGCTATTTGGTTATTGGAGACACCACATCCCACATTTGGGACAGATTTTAAAACCCTTGTATAAAGTCACCAGAAAGAAATATGAATTTGATTGGGGACTTGAACAAAGTAGAGCTTTTGAGGAAGCAAAGGCTGCTATCCAATTAGCTCTAGACTTATGGCCTATGCAAAATGGGCCAGTGGAGTTACAAGTGACTGTACAAGATGACTATGCAAATTGGAGTCTGTGGCAAAAACAACAAAGCCGAAGTGTACCTTTAGGCTTTTGGTCAAGGAAACTGCCCTCATCTGGAGTGCAATATACACCTTTTGAGAAGCAGCTGTTAGCTGCTTATTGGGCTTTAGTAGAAACTGAGCAACTAACTCTGGGTCATGAAGTGGTATTAAGGCCTGGAATTCCAATTATGACTTGGGTAATGAGTACCCCAGCTTCTCACAGAATTGGACATGCACAAGAGGCAAGTATAATCAAATGGAAGTGGTATATTCAGAATAGGTCCAGAGCAGGCAAAAATGGAGTTTCTGCTCTACATGAATCTGTGGCGAACATTGATACTGAGAGCAATGAAAAGCCCCTTGAATCTAAGCAACAGATGGTACCATCCTTAGTGAAATGGAATAATGGATATGATGGACTAAATGAAGAACAGAAGAAACATGCTTGGTTTACTGATGGGACAGCAAAATATTTAGGACAGAAGAGACATTGGAAAGCAGTAGCCTATAACCCCTGTACAAGGAGAACTCTGGAAAGTTCTGGGATAGGTGGAAGTAGCCAATATGCTGAACTGATGGCAGTGCATCAGGCCATCAGAGCAGAGAAAGGAGGACAGTGTCATATATTTACTGACTCGTGGGCGGTAGCTAATGGATTAGCTACGTGGATGCCTATATGGAGGAATCAGAATTGGGAGATTCATGGCAAACAAGTTTGGGGTAAAGAGTTATGGGAAAATATATGGGACATGTCTTTGGTTACAGATCTGTCAGTTTTTCATGTTGATGCTCATGCAACACTGACCACACCAGAACGTGAGTACAATGCACATGTGGATCGACTAGCAAAGATTGCTACTGAATGTATTGTCCCTACTCCGACTCCAACTGATGACCCAGCCTTAGCAAGATGGGTCCACCAGACTGCTGGCCATTTAGGGGTCCAGGCCACCCATCGATGGGCACAGGATCGAGGTATCAGTATTTCTCATGCGTTGTTAAAACAAATAACAGAGGAGTGTTGTATATGCCAATTAGAAAAAGAACGAACTCTTCCTAGGATAGTTACTGGAGAAATAGCAAGGGGAAAAGTTCCAGCCCAAATTTGGCAGATAGATTATATTGGCCCACTACCCCAGGATAAAGGATGTAAATATGTATGTACGTGTGTTGACACCTATTCAGGTGTACTAGTGGCTTGTCCTTATAAAGACGCAACTCAGAAAAACACCTGTAAAACTCTAGATATTGTAAGTTTATATTATGGAACCCCAATGCAGATTCAAAGTGACAATGGGTCACATTTCAAGGGCAAAGAAGTGAAAAGATATTGTGTGTTGAATAATATAGAATGGATATATCATATTCCATATTACCCACAAGCATCTGGGCTAATTGAAAGAATGAATGGATTGTTGAAAGAACAGCTGAGAAAATTAAGCTCAAATAATTCATATCGACATTGGAAGGATAATTTGTCTATTGCCTTACGTAATTTGAATAATAGGCCCTTAGGGGGGAGTACACCTCTAGCCAGAATGATGACCCCAAATCTGCAGATCAGAGAACAGCAAACATGTGAGATCCAAAACATTGAATTTTGGACTGTGAGGGAAGATGTCCCACTACCAAGTCCAGGAACACCTGGTTCAGCAGGATATGATTTACATTGTATAGAGAATTTTAGGTTAAATAGGAAAGAGATAAGAAAAACCCCTACTGGAGTATGTATGAGAATCCCCAAGAATCATCTTGGATGGATATTACCTAAACCAGGATTAGTGGCTCAAGGAATACATGTATTGGCTGGAGTGATAGATTCTAATTATCAAAAAGAAATTGTTGTGACACTCCAGAATATGGGTAAAAAACCTGTACAATTTTGTAGAAATGATAGGATGGTTCAAGTGATTATTATCCCCTGTGAAAAAATACCCTTTGTGAAAACTGACCCTCCTCCCAAAATAACTACTAGAGGGGCAAAAGGGTCTTGCTCCATTGATAGAATAAAGTCAGGAGCTAAGGTATGGGTAAAACGGAAGCCAGATGATATTCCAAAGGCTGCAGAAGTTATAGCCCATGGGAAGGACAACACTGTAACAGTTGTCTATTCAGGGGAAAATAATTACCAAATCGTACCCCTGAACCATATATTTTACCGTGAATAGGTTATAATAATAGATTCACAGACTCCACAGGTATGGCTGATGCTGGTAAATGCCATAAGCCACTCAGAGGAAAGGTAATCTTGTGTGATTAACGGATGAAAACTTGTACATTTGGGGAAAGGCTGGGAGGACAATCCTAGTCTCTATCTAGGATGGGATCCTCTTAGTTTAATTTTCCCATTGTGTTTCCTTGTACATCTGGGGAAAGGCTGAGAGGACAATCTTAGTCTCTATCTAGGGTGGGATCCTCTTGGCTTCCTCATTATGTTCCTTTTGAAAAGAAACATTTCCCACCTGAGTTTGGCTCTGATGTTGGATCTTTGCATAACTGAAATCTCAACCAAACTTGAGATGATTTTATTTGAAGAATAATAGTCCATACTTGTCTACTCTTTTTGTCCTTTGTTTTGGCTAACCTTGTTGCTAGTTTTGTTTCCTTTAGGCTTAAGCACCCTGCACTTTCTGGTGACTGCCTAAGCACATAGCATTCTTGGAATTCCTGCCAGCTCCTTAAAGAACTGACCTCTGGAATGGGACTTTTTGGGGGCAGGGCCATCTCTACATCCAATTTCAGCATGAAGAAGCTATGGAAAATGAGATCTTCACCCCTTGCCCCAAGATTTTGAGCCCCAATCGTTCAAGGGGGGTGGGAATGATGAGAGTGTTCTGTTTACTTATTTTGTGTTATCCTTGCTGTGTTGTTTTATTGTTATGATATTATGGGACCTAGGGGTGGATCACATTTGAATCATAAACCAATATTTAGGAATGTCACCAAATGATATGTTTTGCTTTATTATGAATGATATGTTTTAGTTTCCTTTGTAATTGGATCACAATGTATGTTCTAGGATACATGGCTGATTAGATTATGTATCCTATAACAAGGGGTGGAGAAGTGTGTTGGCAACCAAAAATGGGCTCCTTAGCACTTAGTCAACAAGTGCCCTTGACTAGTTTGGCTTTTTCCCCTGAACTGAATACTGTTTGTATGTTGGACTGGAGTAAGCTTGTCGGCCCCTTCACCTTGCTTCCCTTGCTTAAGCTGATGGAAAGAACCTGTGCTTTCCCGGTCAACCCCTTCACCTTGCTTAAGCAGATTGAAAGAACCTGTGCTTTCCCCGGCGTACCTTACACCCCCGCAAAAGCCGGATGGTTAAAAGCAGCTCCTGTTGGAGCCAGAGGCTGCTATAGCTATAGCCACAGCCGAAGCAGGAGCTGCCAGTAGCAGAGCTGACCTACGGGAGGAAGCTGAACAAAGACTTCAGGCCAGTGGGTAATCTTTTTACCATAGAGGGGGAAGTATGATTTTGCTTTATGCAATCATGCTTCTCTGTAGCCTCCTGGTTACTCTTTCAAGGCGTACTTATTGGGCCTGGAAGCTTTTGATCAATATATCAAAATGGGGTTGCTGGTTCATGGGTTGGTTACTGTGGAGCCTAAATATATGTTTTGATTCTTTTGCCTTCTACTTTGAGAGTTTCTTATATCCGGCGGTTCCGAACCTTTCAGACATGTTTATGATCCTCTTTGAGATTATAAACTCTGCCCTCCTAATACACCTTCCTTGCTCCACTATTTTTCTCTTCCAATCCACCCTTCCCATAGCTTCCAGACTTCTTTCCTTAGGCCTCGATCTAGTCATTCCAGACCCCTGCCCCAGACTCTTCAGTCGCTCTCCATTGCCTAATGAGCAAGTTCAAATTCTTTAACCTGACATGTAAGGCCTTCCACAGTCTATTGCCAACTTTCCAGTTGTATTTTAAGTTTTCTTCACATGCCCTATGCTCCAGTTCAGTGGCACTGATTACCACTCTGCTATGAATTTTTCAGCCTCATTGCCTTTTCTTAAACTCTTTCCTACTGTGGCATGAGAGAGAAAGAAAGCTAGTTGGGCAAGGTGAGGCTAGATGATAGAGGGCCTTGAACCTAAAGACTGAGAGGCTGGACTTGATTGGAGAGGCAATCATGGGCCATGGTTGGCTTCTGATCAGGGGAGTGCCCTGATAAAAGTGGCACAACTTGAAACTGTGTGTTTTTTCTCATCCCCTTGCCCCCAACTCCCTTTGCAGGCACTGAATACAATGTACGAGCTCCTCTACATCCAGGAGTTCCGGATAACAGTCCATTGGGCCTTTCCTGGTATTCTTTTGGGCCTGTTGACACAGCTGCACTACCTCTTCGAACTGGATATGGTTGATAACTCCCTGGACCATTTTGAAAATGTCCTGAAGTTGGAGTATCTCAGTCCTTTCAGGTGAGAGCCTCAGGCCTCTGGAGATTGCCTCTTCTGGGGCTTTACCGGTGCTTCACTCTCCCTGACTCTTTCTATTTCTGAACCAGAGGGAAAATTCCAGTATCCAGGAGTAACAGAAGGGAAAAACGCTCCCACTCAAGTCTTTCCTCTTCCTTTTCTGTAATTTTATCCCTAACTTGTCCCCCAGAGTTTGCATGATCATTATTCTAACCAGCCAAGGCAGCTGGACCTGGGTAAGACAACTTGCTTTTGTGCATGGGCCCCAGGCTGGGCTCACAGCAGGGATAATGGTAGGTGGGAGAAAAATATCAAAGAATATCTATATTGGAATTGCCTTCTTATTTTTAATTTCTCCAGTTTGTTCCTAGTTCTGCCATCTTAGGCCACATAGATTCCCTCTAGTCTGACAGTATTTAAATACTTGGAGGCAATAACTATCTAAATTTTCCCCTTTGAAGGTTAAACATCCTCAGTTTCCCTCAAATAATTCTAGTAGAGGCTGGTTTTGAGTTCCCTCCCTATCATAGTCACACTCCTCAAGATGGGACCCTACAGGTAGGCAATCCTGCTAGCCCTCAAATGTTCCCTATGAAAAAGCACCTTACAATACAAGGTCTCTGTCCAGCTCAGCTCAGAGCCAAAGGAATGGAAGGGGGTCTTTGGTTCCAAGCTTTAAACAAGTTCCAAAAGAATGACTTTGTGAATGATTGTCCATAGTCAGCCCATAGCTGCCTGACCTGCTCTTGGAGCCCAGAGAAGATAGGGCAATGGTTAGACTTGAGAAGGTTACACTTTAAATTCTAAGACCAAAGATATGAAAAACAGAAGTAATAAAGGATATCATTGCATTAGGATGGCAAGAGACAACACTCGAAAGAACAATTACTATGCTTAGCTTTCAACAAACTAAGTGGATTTGTCTATGAGGTTTGTACGGTAGCAAAAGCATGGTGCTCCCCTTCAGCAAAGAAACAGCAGCAGAACATACTCACCCTTACTCACCCTTGGCTTACTTGAATGCAGCAACCCATCAAGGTTACACTCTTGGGAGCCAGCAGAAATTAGTTAGGTGAGATGTAGCTGCCTCCGGGCCCCCAATATGTGCTTTTCCAGTTCTTTCCAGGGGGCATACTCATCTGCTCGTGGAAGATAAGACCCACAGTGACTCAACCTTTGTGCCTTGGTACTTTAGGGGGCCTGTTTCTGGAGGTGGTATTGCTGCTTCCTCATTTTGCAATCTCCACTTTGAACTTTCCAGCATTTTAATTGGTGAGTAGACAAAGCGTCTACTCTTGTGCCTCCTTCTAGATCTTTACCCTGAGGGTCTTTAGTGTCATACTTTGTTGAGGGAATTAAAAAGCAGCTGGCCCGACTTGTGGTTGGTGTTAAGAGTTACCCTGTGCAGCACATATCGTACAGTGGGGGCATCTGCTTTCCACAGGCTTGCAGATGGTCTTTCTCTCATAGAAGAGCTCAGTTTTAATGCCAACTTTTCAAGGAAGCCTATCCTGATCTTCTTCCCCTATCTTCCAGTCATTAATGCCCTTTCCCTGGGAGACATCTAGTATCTACTTTGCAGATGTTTTCCATTTAATGTTCTGTGTACTTATTGTTTCCCCTCGCTAGAATGTAAACTCCTTGAGGAAAGGAGCTGTGCCTGCCACATAATAGTGGCTTCATAATGCTTGTTGAATGGATTGTATGAATGCATGCATTCACACATATATCTCTATAAAGGGAAGGGAGTGCTTACACAGTGAGGCCTAGTTTAAAAAATATTACAAGCTATGAGGCACGTGTTTGTTATTTAATACAAATTTTCCTCTCTTAAGGTCTCCTATGTAGAGGTATTGACAATGAAATTACTTCACACATATGATCAGCATTTATGGCTGACTCAATAGACGCTGATTTGGATTATAATATTACCCTGCAAAAGGCATACCCAGCCAGGCAGTGATGGCTGGGTGAGAGCCAACTGTCAGGATGAAGATAAAGAAGATTTGAATAGATGTACGTTAGCATGAAGCAGGAAAAAAGGGGAGATGTCAGAGCCAGAAGGTAGAATCAGGACTGAGGTGCAAACCAGAGATGGAATTGCCGTGCAAAAAAGACAGCAAAAATGGGAGCTGAGAAGTATGGGCCTGGTCAGATACACAGGAGTGAGAGAATGAAAGTGAGCAACTGGGATAAGAACCCCATAGACTCATATATTTAGGATTGGAAAGGACATTAGAGGCCATTGACTCCAACCTCCTCATTTTACAAATGAGTGAACTGAGGCCAAGGTGAATTAGGTGATTTCCCCAGGGTCATCCAGTTAGTGTCAGAGGGAGAATTTGAACCTAGATTTTCCTGACTCTAAGTGATGAGACAAAGGGGGCCAGGAAAACAGGACTAGAATAGATGTAAGTAAACTCCATTTCCATAGTGATTACTGAACACTTTCTTCATAATAGCATTGAGGTAAGAAAAAAGATTATTGTTATTATCCTCTTATAGATAAGGAAACCTATTCTCAGAGAGGTAAAGTGATACCCAAGGTCTCATGGCCACCAAATGGCAGAGTCAGGATTCAAATTCAGACCTTTTGACTTGGAAATTTTTATACAACATTAGGTCATCCCCCCCCCCCCCCCCCCGAGCTAATACTCAATTGATTCAGTACATTTTCTAGCAGAATATTTGGAGCTTTTGTCCATCCTGGAGTAGTGCTTTCAGTTCTGAGTAGATATTAGCAAAAAAAAAAAATAAGCTGTATCATTTCCAGGGGAAGCACTAAGGTGATGAGAGGATTGTAAACTCTTCCTTGATGATCCATTTGACCATCTGTCCTGAGCCCTTTGCATTCTGGGTTGGTCAGGGACGCACCTAAAGTACCCTCCAAGCTCCCTTCCAGTACAAGGGCTTCAGAAGTTTATGTATTTCCTTACTTTTAGAATGTATCCTATCATTGTTTTTCTCTAAAATGCAATAGATTTGCCTTTCTAATTATGTTTGCCTAGGGCTAATATGAATTCAATTTGGCTGAGCCCCAAACTTGCTTTCCATGCCAAGCCAAGAGCTCATGGCAGCCAAGGACAAAGTACATTTAAGTACAAACTCATTTGGAAAATCTCACAGCAGAAGATGTAGAGAAATTACAAGTGGTCTCATCTTTTAGGGGAAAAACAACACCTGAGAAATAGTCATGTAGAAAAGCCAGCTGATGGGTAAGCCTTTATTTTCACCTTTCCTTCTTCTCCCCATTCTTTTGTGAGGGGTGGAGGAGAGAGATGAGACACAGCTGGATGCTGGCAACAGTAAGAAAGACTCTATTTCCCTGAATATTATAGTCTAAAGGCACAGGTTAGAAAATGTGTCATATCATGCTACACCATTCCTTAATTGATGGCCATCTACTCAGTTTCCGCTTCTTTGCTACTTCAAAAAGTGCTTCTATAAATAAATATTTTGGTAAACATGGGACTTTTCTTTCTGTAATCGATCTTCTTAGGCTATATCTATGTATACATATATGCATGTATGTGTATGTCTATCTATACGTACATACACACATGCATATATACATATATGCATATATGTATGTGTATACCAGTGTCACCTCTGGGTCAGAGGGTATGGGCATTTTAGTCACCTTCTTATAATTTCAAATTGCTTTCCAGAGTGGTTAGACCAACTCATAGCTCCTCCGACAGTGCATTAGAGTGTACTTATCTTTGCACAGCATTTACCATTCCCATCATTTTTCATCTTTTCCAGCATTTACTCTGTAATAGTTTTCAGAAGCATTTGCCTTGGAATAAAATGCTGCTCTGAAGGCTTTTTCCCGTATGTGTGCTAAAGTCCCAGAAGACTCTCTAATAGATGGAACTAATAGATAGTTTTGTTCAATGAGTACTAAGACCAAGCAATGTTTCAAACAGGGATAAACTCTCCCCTAAACTGTATGCCAGTATTACAGATGTCCTGTGCAGATTCTAAACAAAAGGTTTCTTTGCTATAAGGGAGGTCTCCAAATTCAGGGATGGACAACATTGCACCAAGACCTACAATAATGATACTGATTCTGCAATGAAGTCGACATTAACATAAAAGAGATCAGTTTAATCAGACATACTTAAAAATCAAGCTGGAAGAAAAGTGTACCTTGCCTAAATTACTAAATGAACTTGTATGGACAACTTATTGAGTTTTCCCATGCAATAATAATTAGTAATGGTGATAATAATACTAATAATGATAACGATAGCATTTATGTAGTGCTTTAAAATTTCCACAATGATTTACACATTACATTTGTTCTTAAAACAACCTTGTGAGGAAAGTAATATTATTATCCCCATTTTACAGATGTGAACGCTGAGGCTGAGAAAAGTGAAGTGACTTGCCGAAGCTTACAAAAATGTCTGAGGTGGCATTTGAACTTGGGTTTTCCTGACTCCAAGTCTATCACTCTATCCACTGCCTGAGCTACCTGAGATTATGTGTGTGTGTATGTGTGTGTGTGTGTGTGTATGTATGTATGTATATACATATATGTATGCATGTATCTACATAGACATGTACACACATACATATATATGTCCATATGTCTTGCACAAACACACATGCCAATGAACGAGGCTCAGAGCTCAGTAGGATGATTATTTGCACAATGCTTTCAACTTCTCATTGCTATGAGAATTTAAACCAAGGGCCTCTGTTAAATTGAACAGAGCTAGAAAAAAAAGTAAACAAAAACCCATCTTCCTGAAGAACAGGTAGATTCACTCACTTGGGAGGCTGTGGATGCTCTCTCACTAAAAATGTTCATACAAAGGATAGATGACTACATGTTGGATATTTTGTAAAAGATATAAAAATAGATGAACTGGGAAGTTCCTGCTACCTTTGAAATTATGAGATTTTTGCAAAGATTTGTAGGAAAATATGGACAAGAATCACACAGGATGAAAAGGCAAAGAGGAGTTAAATGCCACCGTTCAACTGCCACAGTGAAGAGAATACCTACACTGAGAAAGCCTCTGATCTGCCAAAGTTCTAGTAATAAAATAGGTTTGTGAGGGATTAGTGGAGGACAGCCCTGGTGAATGAATCCATATAAACACATTCCAGAGTCAGGAGGTGAACTTTAACCCACTTACCTTGATTTCTCTGTTCCACAGGACATGCCTAGAGGCCCTGAAAGGTCTCTTTTGGACCACTGACAACTGGGAGGTATTCGCCTATATGAAGCTACAACGGGGCTGGGACCTTTTCACAAAGATGAACACATTTAAAGAGGGTGTGACCCTCCTGACTAGGTACCTGGGGAAAAGATACTGGGGATAGGGTAAGAGGGAAAATTTAGGCCATGCTCTCCTTGAGGTAGGCTATCCCTTGGGGGATTAGATTCCAAGAGGTATGCCTACATTATCTTTGAATTTTGCACCCAATGTTTCTCCCCATTTCTATGTCCACAGACATTCCTCACCTTATTTCCATGGTCTTCAAACTGCCTCTGGGTCTTTCCTAAGCAGGTTGGAGGTGTCTGAAAACTCCTCTCCACTGAGTGGTTGTGAACTGGATGCGCTTTTCATTCTGAGAGGTTGTCACTTTAAATGAGAGCCTGGGAGGGAAATGCTAAAACCCAAGAGTGATCCTACTGACAAATGACAGTGGACGAGAGAAACATACATGCTTACACACACACACACACTCACACACATGCACAGAGACAGAGACAGGGAGACAGAGACAGAGAGATGGAGACAGGGAAACAAAGACCGATATAGAGAGACAGACAGAGGTGTATATATTTCTAGTATATATGTTTGTGTGTGTATATGTATATATGTTTATGTGTGTACATATGTTTTTGTTTTTCTTTCTCCCTACATTGATTTATTGAGTTTTCTTTTTGGGAAGAGGATAACATGTAGTCTAAAGAAATGTCGCATCAATGGTAAAATTTCAGATTCTGTGGCAGAGTAGTGAGGGAGGCATGTGGGAGTGCGTGTCAATCAAATTGCATTCTATAGATGGCTTCTTCCTTAACCTAGGGATAAGTCCTATGAGCCAGCACTTAGCACAGTTCCTGGCACATAATAGATGACAAATGCTAGTTGCCTGACCTATTGAACTTTCTTTCCCAACTCTGACTCTGGTTCTCTATCCCCCATTCTCAATTGGACAAGTCCATCATTAGAGATTAAGAGTTTTTTCCTGTTTTTTCCTCCCCCAGGGCCATAACTCACTACAAGTGTGAGATTAAGAGCATTTTAAGTCATGCTATGCATAGCATGAAGAGTCCATATGAACGGGATCGTTTAATAGGCATCCTTGTTATCGTTGAGGTAAGGCTGTCCAGGTAGAGTCCTACATCCACTCTGTGGGGGAGCAGTGGACTCCATATTTCTCATTCAGGACCTCAGGCTAGGACATTGAGAATCCAGAGCATTTCCTTCTCTGGAGGGTTGTGAGGAGGAGCTCATGAGGCAAGGGCAGAGGAACAGTTTTTTCAGATGACTTTTGATCTAGTGATGCATGTGAAGAGGTCCCCTTGATGGTAGCTGCAGGTAAAATTGTTGTATACACCTTGGGGTACCCTATGTGGCAAGCAGTTATCTCCTTCATTCCCTTCAGAGCAGGAAGAGTAGATGATAGAATCACAGAATCTCAGAGTTGGCAGGGACCTTGGAGAACATCTGGTCCCACTTATATCTAAACAAGCGTCCCCTTCCCAACATCCCCAACAAATAGCAATCCAAATTCCATTTGAAGACCTCTGCTGATGGAAAATACTACTTGTGACAGCCCATTGCACTATTTGACAGCCCTTATTTTTAAAAAGTTTTCCCCCTTGCACTGAGCAATCTTCTTCACAACTTTCACCAACCGTTCCTAGTTCTGCCCTTTTAAGATGCAGCAAAACATATCTATTTTGTCTTCCACGTGGCAGCCCATCAGATATTTTAAAAACCTATCATGGTCCCTCTAAGTCTTCTCTTCTCCATCTGAAACATCTTCAGTTAGCCCAACCCTTGTACAGTTATCTCTTGCACGTCACAACTTTTCTCATTGTGGTTTCGCTATGTCGTGGATTAGCATAAAACATTAAACGGGAGTTTTTTGAGAGTATTGCAGAAGCTACAGACAACGTGCAAAGGCCAGCAGACAACACAGAAAAATTTAGAAACTCATAAATGCATAAAATATTGGTATAGTTTGTATAATATCAACATATTTTATCTTTTAATTCCATAATAATCCAGACTTCTTCTTTGGTACAAAGGGAAGGCCAAAAAATTTTACGTGGATTTTCCAGATTGTGGGAGTGCCACAGCCTACTCCACATGATGTGGAAGGGATAATTGTACAGCATAGCTTCCAGGCCCCTTTCTGTACTAGTTTCCCTCCTCTGGACAGACACTAGTTTGTCAATTTATTTCCTAAAATGTGGCATCCAGAATTGAACACTTTTCTCCCAATAGGTTCTGGTTAGGTCAAAGGATAGCAGGACTATTAACTCACTCGTTCTGGATACCCTACCTCTCTTAATGCATCCTAAGATTTCACTACAATTTGGAAGGTTTCCATGTTGATTCACTGAGCTTGTGGTCCACTGAGACCCCAACTTTTTTTCCTAGAGAAGTTATTGTCTAGTCATACCTCTCTCATCCTGTATTATGCAGTTGTTGTTTTTGTTTGTTTGTTTGTTTTAAACCCAAGACTCAGGTAAATATCAAAGAGATCTTCTTAGTGACATACCAGGTTGAGGAAACGTGGAACTAGACCAGGGTGGGGAACCTGAGGCTTCAGGGCCACATATGGCCCTCTAGGTCCTTAAATATGGCCCTTTGGCTGAATCCAAACTTCACAAAACAAATCCCCTCAGTAAAAGGATTTGTTCTGTAAAATCTGGACCTAGTCAGAAGGCCACACCCAAGGACCTAGAAGGCCACATGTGATCTCCAGGCTGCAGGTTCCCCACCCCTGAACTAGACCAACCAAAGTAAGCAGAAGATTAAAGGAAGGGAGAGAGTCCTGTGAGGTTCAAATGAAATGATACAGATGAAAGCAATAATGAAAATCTTAATGTATACTTTGAAAAGTTTAGAATACTATCCAAAGCAGAAGGTTTCAGTTTTCTTGTCACAAATCCTTGTCATTTATATTTAGAGCTTTATAATCTATGAACTATTTTCATATCCATTTTTGTCATTTGATTCTCGCGTCCTTAGGGGGCAAACAGGGTAAGATTCATTATTCCTATTTTATAGAGAGATAAATGGATGCTCTGGGGATTTAAGGGTCTGGACCAAGGTTAAAGCTGTTTACCAGTACACTGGGGATTCAAGTTCATGTCATCTGTCCACCATGCTAGTCCTCTTTAGCCTGGAAACGAGAGACTTTGAGAGGGTGACAAAGAATCTGAAATCTTTTTCCAAGTATATATGGCAAGATTATATTTCCACATGGCTCTAAAATGTAGAACTAGGAAGGATGGAGAGGGATTAAATAATCTTGATCTACAGAAAAACTTTCTAATCATCAGAGCTGCCTTTGGAAATAATGGGCTTCCTATAATAATAATTTACATTTCTGGAGCACTTTTCTATTGCACAACATGCTTTTCCCCAAAACAACCCTGGGAGAAAAATTGTCAGCAGTTAAGTGATTTGTTCTGGATCATATGTACCCAATCCAATCCAGGCATTTATTGTGTTCTTTATGTACAAGGCATTGGGGATATAAAGACAAACCAAGACAAGTTTTAAAAATAAAAACAATACCTTCCCTTAAGCAGGTTGTGAATTGGATGGGGATGGCTTCTTAGTTACCTTACCAGTCTGAGATTTGTGAAACTGTGATCTCTGATTCATTCCTCTGCCTTTGAGTAAGATTTAATGAAGGATGTAAGCAGGAAGAATAGAGGAGGATAAGCTTCATTGTGGCCAAGTATAAGGTAGGATAGTTAGGAAAAAAATATCCCAGACTTTGCACATGGGAAACCTATGTCTCAGAGAGGGGATGGGACCTGCTCATGATCACACAGGCAGTAAATAGCCGAACTAGGATTCAAGGTTGGATTTTTCTCAACTTGACAATAATGGGCCCAAAGAGGTGGCTGGGAAAGGTCAGTTAAATGATCCAGGAGGTGAGTACAGAAGCTCTCAGAAGTCAGACTGAGAAGAGAAGACATTTTCAGGTTAAATAATTGTCATTGAAAAAGATCAAATCCTCTCAGCTTAGGAATAAGACAGAGAGCTGTTGCTCAAACATGTTGCCCAATCCCTGGATACTGACTATCAGGGATTCCTCCCTGATAGCTAAGAGGAAGTTCAGTCCTAGGCTTTCATTGTCCCAGCATTGAATTTCCACGGGGATCTCATTCCCCAAGAGAGGCTAAATTTGAGCATAAAAACTGGGCACAGAATGGTTTGGAACAGAAACTACCAGAGGATAGATCCCTGAGAGGACATTGAAGTCAGTAAACAAGGTTCCATTGAGTTTGGGGCACCATTCCTGCTATGTGAAGAAGATGAATGATAGAGAAGACTGTCCCATTCAAACCAAGAACCTGGGATGGGAATAGACATTTTTCATATTTTTGAATGCCCCCTTTGGGCAGGATAAAGCAGGGCATGAGGTTATTCTTGCTGCACACATGTCCATTCCTATGTCCCTGACATGGCTGTTGATGGCCGGAGTTCAGGGCCAGCTCTGCATAATGGGAAAAACTCACTATTAGAGCCCTGTTCAGCTTCTCAACAGCAAAGAGGTACCACGATATAAGTCTCGGCGGTCTATCGGGAGTTTCCTGACTTCGTCCTTGAGAAGTTCCAATCAAGAGGTACAGATCATGAGTCTGCAAGGGTTGGGCAGCCTTCTACTTCAACCTGAGAAGGTAAGAAGAGAAATACTGTCAATGCTATTGATGGAAAATATGCCCAAAAAGGATATCTCTACCAGTTCAGGATTCAAGGTTTAAAGCCATGATTGCTTCTCCCTGCCCTCCTCCCCTTCCCAACCCTCTTGTAAAAAAAGATATTTCACTGTCCTTTCACTATCGCCACATGCTCCTCACACTCTTACACATACTACTTTCTTATTTAGCACCATTAAAAGTGCCTCTTCTATTTTAACCCCAATTTTTCCTCCCCTGCTCCCCAACACCCTCCTAACGTAGAATCAAAGACCTCAGAGTTAGGAAGTACCTCAGAGGACGTATAGTCCAGCACATGCCTGTGTAAGAATACCTACAACTTAGATATTCAAATTGTCAATGGAGTTTTTCAATCTTACCAATTCAGATGTTCCCTCCAATAATTCAGATTGCAAATTTTTTCTTGTCCATATCTCCCAAGAAGTTTGGCATAGGTGGTTCACCCAACATGCTAGAGGCCTCCCTTGCTTTGTCTTGACAACACTGATAGCAGTAGAATACACGAGTTGCTTACAGGCTATCTCCCATTTTTTCCCACTCATTTGCTTAGATGACTCCAGTTTTTTTCTTTGTAGTTCCTTATTTGTTATATGTTATAGACTGGTCACACCTACATATGCCTATGAGTGATATTCATTGTCCTATGAGTGATATTCATTTTTAAATATTCAGAAACTGTGATAGTGACTCAAACCCATACAGCGATGCTGACAGAATATTACTATTAAAAAGATGGACTTTTGTTTAAGGGGCATTAAAGGAGCTTTGCAATTTCTTGAAAGTAATTTAGCTCATTCTCCCTTTTAATACCGAAACTCAGTGTTCACTGTCAGTATCTATCCAAGAAGTCACTACTGATATCTGAGCTCTATATCTTTTTGTCATAATCTGGACAATAGAGATTATTCACCCATTTGATTTTTCCTATGTGGATGTTTAAGCCAAAATTTTTTGAGTGGTTATGGATCTTCTACAGAAGGCTGTGTAGTATTCCAGGGTTTCATGAAACCAAAATCTTGTCGTCTGCCTAAAGGAGCATCTGGAGGACTTCACCATCTTCAGAGAATTATTCTTCAACTGAAAATAGATCTCTTCCATTAAAGTGGCAAATACCTTTAGTTGATAAAAGTCATTATCATGTCCCTAGTCTGGTATTAATCACTAGAGGATCATTGAATAAGGCTGTCTCTGTTGTTATATATTTCATGAAATCTTAAATTTTGATATCTGTATGGAAGGTGCCTTTTAGGTGGTGTTTTGCTCTCCTGAACTAATAGTCAATAAATAGCAAGCCAAGTGAGATCTTTAATTAACCAAAGGATCTCCAGTCTAAGCTTTTCCAGCTCCTTCAACTGATCTTCATTTTAATTTGATTTCTAGACCCTCCCCATCCAAGTCACCTTTTGGATAAATTGTATTTTGTCAATATCCCTTTTTCAGTGTGGCACACATGCAACCATTATATCATCTCCATTTCTTCTCTCCTCCAGCTTAGACATCCACAGTTCTTTCAACTGGTCTTCACAAGACAAGGTTTCCAGAACCTCTCTCTGTCCAACAAGGGGAGGGACTGAGGGCACACAGGCAAACTTCTATCCTTTTACTATTATGCTAAAGGCCTGACAGATGAGGGAAAAAATTCTGAGGGAGTTGGTGTTTTGGGTGGGAGGGGTCCAGAAGACAGTTTTAGCTTTTTACAGAGCCTCCTGGTATCCTTAGGAGTACCCTAAGGTCTTTCTCCTTTTCATCCCCATCCCCAACAGGGAGATCTGCTCCGGAACCAACTGTCAGGCATGATGGAAGGATTGTTGCTCAAGGAAGAGGAGAACATTTTGGTACTTATGGGCCTCATTGGTGAAATCCTGCATCGTTTGACTTTGCAGGGTGCTGGCTCCAACAGCCTCAAGGTGGCAGAGCAGCTGTATGATCTCTTTGATGACGTAGGTGTCAGGACTAGGCAAAGCTGTGGGTAGCCCTAGGGTTGGGGCTAATGGGAAGAATTCAGCTCTTAACCTGAGGTCTCAATAAATCACATCAGCTTCCTGGAACACCAGACCTTTCATTTATGGCTGGTCTAGAATACTGCATCTTGGCCTTGGGGTGTTACTTTGAAGTACTTTTTTTCTTTAAGACAAGACAGAACATTTTATTGATGCCCTTTGTCTTTACATCACAGTCATAACTGGAGGAGAAAAAAGCCAACAAACTCTCCCTTTCCCATGAATTTTTCCTTATGGGGAAAATAAACAAAGAAAAAAACCCCACAGATACATTTGTTAAAGTGACATTGTATAAAGCCTTGTCATCTCCTATTCCTCTGGCTTTCTTCCATGAGGAAGAAAATATGCTTCTAGTATCTGTTTCCTGAGGGCTCCATTGGTTTTTCTACTATGAATATTCTTACTAATAGATAATAGTCTTTATTTATTTATAATTTGCATTCATATATTTATTTATTATATGTTTATATGGTATATAGATATATTTATTAATATTTATAAAATTTATTTATGATTATTTACAATTTATAAAGTTTATACAGTGTTTTGTAGTTTATAAAGCACTTACTGTATATTATTACTCAATATTTACTTCCTTTTAGTGATCATTTAACTTACATAGTGGTAATTATTATGAATATTATCCTTTGGTTTCTTCTTATTTCCCTATGCATCTGTTCATATTAAATTTGCTGTATTTCTCTAAATTTTTCCAATTATTTATTACTGAATAACAATATTCCATTCAATTCATTAACTACAGCTTTTTAGGTATTCTCTAATCAATGATCACCTACTTTCTTCCTAGTTCTTTCCTGCTACAAAGAAGTATGAATATGTTGGTATAAATTAGACCTCTGTCTCTATATTTGACTTTCTTAGGATATATGCTTAGTAAAAACATTGCTGACTCAGAGAGTAGAAACAGTTTATTAAGTTTTCTTGCATAATTCCAAACTGATATCCAATATGTTTGGACCAATTTGCAGCTCCACCAACACTGCATTTGTATGTATCTGTAGTTACTTTAACATTGACTGTTACAATTTGGGGAGGAGATATATATGTGTATATGTGTGTATGGCTCAAGCCACTCTGTCAGTATAATAGTGAAGACCTAAATTCAACATGCTGTGATTAATCACAAGATACTGTGATTATCATATTAACTGTAACATGGATAGACCACGACATAGAACCAGTAATTTAATTGAAACAGAAAAGGAATATAAACATTAAAATACTCAAGCATTCCTCAAATAAGTGGATTACCATTCTTCAGTTCCCCAGTATTTTGCCCTTTATACATTTTCCTGTCTGTATCTGGAGATACAACCCCTCCTGGCAGCTTTCTGACTTTCCTTAGGACCTCAATCACCAACTCACTTATCTGAGCTGTCCTGTTGTCTTTGGATCTATGAATTGGGAAACTGCTGTTCATCCTTAGGATTCTACTTTTTCCTTCTCTATTCTTCTCACCATGAAAATGTCCCAAAAGATTGTGAATCTACCCCCTGCTCTCAGACTTGACACCTGGAGCCTCATGGACTTTTGATGGGATGAGAGGTACTGCAAAACATACTAGGAAGTATGTAATGTTTCCCTTTTTTAAAAACTCCTATTACATAGATTAATGATCATTTGATCTCCAGTTATAATGGCAAAGGCTTGTGGGAAAAGAGCCTGAGCTGAAGAAAGAGAGGGATATTTTGAAGGCATTTGGAATCATGAAGAAGCTCAGGAACTGAATTTAAGGAGGGAAATTTTGGGCTGATTTAAGGAGAATCTCAAGAAGTAGAAGGATTCCTTCTAAAGGACGAGAAAGGTTTAAGCTGAAGGAGAAAGAGAAAGACTTATAGAAGATCCCAAGAAGTAGAACAAGAAGGAGACAGACTAAAAAAGAGAAAGAAGGAAAGACGGGTATGACTGTGGAGGTGCTAAGGAGATGAGAGAGCAGAGTGCAAGACACACACAAGCAATTAGCCTCAGCAATTCTTCAGAATAGCAGCCAGCAAAAACAAGGAAGAATTGCAAATCTCACTTCCAGATCTCACTCAGAGCTGGGTGAATCTTGTAGTGATCTGCATAGAATATGCAATGGTTTTGTTTCTGTGACTGTTCTGTATGCAGAAAGAAGGGGTTACGCACTCTCCTAGAAGAGAAGTTAACACTAAAAGGACTTTACTGACCCAAAACAAAGGAACATGTTGTTCCTTTCAGATATTCTTAAATTCCAGTCCTTCTATCGAAGGAACTTGTAGAACAATTATCAATAAGAATGAAAGTGTCCCCTAAAAAAAGCCAGAAAAAGAGCTTCAGTTTTGAATTTTTAAAAAAAGGAATAAAATTAATATGAGGAGGCAAAAGGAAATGAAGACTGCTATCAAGAAGTGGGAGAGTGAAGGAATGTGACAGAAGAGAAGAAAGACCATGAAATACCTGGAGATAAGTAATTGGTATGAGGATTGTCTCAAGGAGAATGGAGCTGGACCCTCCGCAGAAGAAGCAGATGTTTGTCCTCTAAAGGAATGAGGTTGTAAATCCCTGTGTATACTTGGAAAAGAGTTCATCTATTAAGGGTGAGAAGAAGAGGGAGTGGTGGAGGTTGATGATTCTTATCTGAGGGGGTTTTGATACAGCTAATCTCTGAAACCGTAACAATATTAGAGAGGTCACCTAGCTTCCCATGTATCCCAGACATGAAGGAGAATCTCTGAAGACTTGCTAAGATGTATGACTACCGCACACTTATGGTGATTAATCTGAGTACAAATGATACTACCCAGAGGAACCTAGGAGACATTGTTAAATATTACAAAATCGTGCACAAGAAAGTGATGGATTTCAGGGCACAGATGGTGTTTTCTTCAGAAGGGAAAGGCCTATTTGAGAAATGAATAGTTGGGTAAAGCCTATAATAAGGGGGCATACACCCCAGATTTTGAGAGAGTAAATTCAGAGAAAGGATAGAGAGGATCTCATGACTAAAATTCTACACAAGAAGTTAGCCCAAGAGGAATGAGAAGTTCTCAGTAATGAAATACTGAAGACAGAAAGGGAAAAAATTCCCACTAGGAGAAAAAGGAGGAGTTATCTAAAGGAAACTACGCCTAAGCATAGGAACTCACTCACCAATTTAGATCTTTAAAAGTCATACAAGAAAGCAAGGACAGGTGACTTTAACAGGAAGATAACTTAAGTATGGCAAGGCTTTACAAGAATACTGCCAGACTTGGGGCAGCTAGGTGGTGCAGTGAGTAGAGCACTGGTCCTGGAGTCAAGAGGGCCTGAGTTCAAATCTGGCTTCAGACACTTGACACACTTACTAGCTGTGTGACCTTGGGCAAGTCACTTAACCCCCATTGCCCTGCCTTCCCCCTCCAAAAAAAAAGTAAGAATACTGCCAGACATGCTAGAACTCAGAAGGAGCTGAGTCTGTCAAGGAAAGAACAACGAAACAACAACAAAAAGGGAGGACATTTTTAATTATATTAAGGGTCAAGAGAAAGAAAGGTGCTATTTGAAGGGGATGGGATGATGATAACTGATAATGGGGGAAAATTAATTGATTTTGCTTCTATTTCCTCTGTCAAGATCTTTGCACTGGGAAGTAAAAAACAAAAGAAAATGAAAAGGTCAATAGGGAGTTGCTATCTAAGATAAGTGAGGCCATGGTAAGAAATTTCTTGCTGACCTTGATGAATTCAGGTCAGATAGCCCGGGTGACCTACAGCCTAGAATACCGAAAGAACTGGCAAATGGGACTACTCAACCATGGTCAGTGGTTTCTGTTAGCAAAGACAATATACATACATACATACACATGTATAATATACACACAAAAGCATATACAGATTATATATGAAATAAAAGAAATAAGGTAAATTAGGGGGAGCACTAGCAGCTAGGAGGAATCAGGGAAGGTTTCATGTAAATCAGGGATTCTTCACCTTTTTATGTCATAAAAAACACTCTCTGGCAGTCTGGTGAATCTGTGGACAACTTCTCAGAATAATATTTTTAAATGCATGAATAAAATACATAGGATTACAAAGGAAACCAATTATAGTGAAATATAGTTATTAAAATATTTTTTAAAAAAATTAACAAGTTTGTGGATCTCAGGTTAAGAAGCCCTGATGTACAGGTTGTTGTTTGAGGAAAGTTTTGAAAGAAATGAAGGATTCTAAGAAGTGGAGGTGACCTCGGAGTGCATTCCAGGCATGGGGTGACAGTAAGTGCAAAGACACAGAGTTGGGAGATCGGGTGTCATGTGTGAGGAGCTACAGAAGACCAGTCTGACTGTATCATAGAATGTGGAGAGGGTAGTCATACACAAGTAATAAGCTTAGAAAGGTAGGTTAGAGCCCTACTTGTGAAGGGTCATAAATCCTGAAGAGGAGTTTATATTTGATTTGGAGTTTATTGAGTAAGGGAGTAAAAGATGGTTAAACTTGTGCTTCAGGAAGCCCACTTTGGCAACTATGGGGAGGATGGATTGGAAAGGGCAGGATGTTGAGGCAGTGAGATCAGTTAGGAGGTTATGCTTATGGAGGGCAGCTAGTTGGCACAATGGAAAGAGTTCTGGGCTTGGAGTCAGAGACCAGAGCTCAAATCTGGCCTCAGTCATTTACTAACTCCATGACCCTGGACAAGTCACTTAACCCTGTTTGCCTCAGTTTCCTCATCTGTAAAGTGAACTGGAGAAGGAAATGGCACACCACTCCAGTATCTCTGCCAAGAAAACTCCAAACAGGGTCACAAAGATATAGACATGACTGAAATGACTGAAGAATGACAAATCTTTATGTAATGAATTGTAAAAAGAACGCCTAGTCCAATTGTGTTATGACCATGAAAGAGCAAGCCCAATAGGCCTATTACCTCCTCATTCTTGTAAGCCATATTTTTTTTAACTCAAGATTTTATGAGTTATTTTACTGCCATCTTACATAGCTAGCTCATGTTGAGTTTACTGTCATTAAAACCTTCAGATCTTCTTCAAACAAAACATTTTCTAAACATGTCTTCCCCATCTAGTATTTCTGAAGATTGTCTCTTAAAAGGCTGTAAGAATATATGTTCCTATTAAATTTCATCTAGCTTGTAAAGATCTAGGGGGAGAGAGGGGTCCTGTCTATATTTTCTAGTATGTTAACATTTTCTTGCTATTAATATACTTTCACTATACTTTTACTATACAATTACGATTACTGTATTATTACTGTCAATAACTTTGATAAGGATGTCGTCCATTCATTTGTCCAAGTCATTGATAAAATTATTAAATAGCATATAGCCATGCAAAGATTCCTGGAACACTCTACTTTCCAAGTCAAACAGTTGTTGACTATTCTTTGAGTCCAGTCTTTCAAATAGGTCCAAATCTATCTCATTGTGCCATAATCTAGTTTACAGGAACACCCAAGGCTTTATTAGTAAGTGGATCCCCCATCTCCAACTAATTTTGGTCTCAAAGTTAATGGGCAATATGTGCCCTTTTATCACACAATATTTTCTGGGTCACCATCAGCTGTTCCCATAATGACCACCATTCAAATCCCTAGCTTCCCCAATGGCAAAATGGATCCTGGGTACCTCATGGTCCATTCCTTTCTTATCTTCTCACAGAGTCACAGCCACACTCTGAATGCAAAGTTCATATACTAACTCAGACCTCAAATGAATCAGTGAGGATGGGACCATCTGCATAGTCCTTTATTAAAACAAATTACTGTGCTAAGAGCTTAAATAGAAGCATATTTGAATAGGAGAGCATCTATAAACCTCCTACTGTGTGTAGGGCCCTGTAGGAGATTAGGTAGGATCCCATAAACCCTGCTCTCAAGAATCTTACAACCTATAAGAAAGGAAAGCCATACAGAAATAAACATTCTTAAAAGGAGAGCAAGAAATATGTAAAGAAGAAATCCAAGGAAAGGGTTAGATGTTTTCAGAGGGAGAGATTGTTAAATGGAACTGAAGTCTACCTTTCACCATTTCCATTGAGCGAGAACAAATTACCATAATTTACATAATTGTAACTCTGAACAGCACAAATTTGAATATATGTGACCACTTCACAGGATTTATTATTCGCACTAATCAGAACATAGTTGTATACCCATTTGTCCCAGTACTTTTCTTTGGAGCCAAGTGAAACAGATTATTCCCTTTCCTACATTTCTAATAATTTGAAGACAGCTATCATGATCCCAAGATGTCTTCTTTCTCCTGGCTAACCATCTTCTATGACTTGGTTTTCAGTCCCCTCCTTATACTGGTCACTCTTCTTTGGACATGCTTCACCTTATCCTTCCTAAAATTTGGTGTCCAGAACTGTGCATAATATTCTAGCTATGTTCTCAATAGGGCAAACAGTCAGACTCTTACTTCCATTTCTGTCTAAGATTGCATTAATTTTTTTTCAGCTCCCATGTCCCACTGTTGACTCTTATAACTTGCAGTCTTCTAAAACCCTCATGTCTTTTCCCCATGAATCATTGCCTAACCGCTATTGTAAATCAGTTTTTGTTTTTCCCACACACAGAAAAAGAAAAATCCTACTGTCAATCCTAAATTAAGCCCAAAGTCCATAAATGGCATCATTTTGTCTGCCCTCTCAAACCTAACATCCAACTTTAGTGGGTTTGTCCTCCTCAGGAGAGAGAAAAGGTTCGAGGAGAAGCCATCTTCCTCTACGGAGACGTGATCTATAGTGGTGGAAAGAAATATGAGCAACAATTGAAGATCCATGCTTTTCAATGCCTCGTTCCTCTCCTCTTCCATCTGGCTGACCCATGCCCAGAGGTCGTTGTGGTAAGAATGGATCATTTACCTGGGACTTCCTGGGAACCTCTTGTGAGCCAACTTGTGAGCTCAGCTACTTTGTGGGAGAGATAGAAAGAGGAGGAAACAGAGTCTCTGTCACTGAGGTAATTCAAGGAGAAGATTTACCCAGAGGCAGCTGAGAAAGGCACATCATATGTTTTGTTATTGTTCAGTTGTTTCAGTTGTGCACGATGCTTCGTGACCCTATCTGGGGTTTTCTTGACAAAGATACTGGAATGGTTTACCGTTTCCTTCTCCAGCTCATTTTACAACATTATATATACACCAAAATTCAAAATTTTTGTCATCTACTCAAGGAGCCTATTCACAAGAGCTATTATAGTGGGTCAGAATAGTAAGGGCAGAGCTCCTAAGGGATATTGGGTAGGCTTTTGGTTGAGCAATGGCAGTTGATTCTAGATAGAGAGAAAGTAATGAGAGATTATGAAAGGGGGAGGGCTTGAGGAAACCAGAGTTGTAGAGTTGGAGCTGGTGACAGAGGCTCTTTGACTGGAGGGAGCCAATTGCTTCCTGTTCCTGTGTTCTTCTTCCTTCCTGCTCCCCCAGTCACCCATTAGAATCCCCTCCTGCACCTGAAGGGAGACCTAATAAACCAGGCTCCCAATAATCACTTGGTGTCTTGTGGTAGCATTCCCCCCATACAAACCTTCTCATTGTTTTTCAAGTGTGCTCAGGAAGGGATTAGGGAGCATGGGAAGTGGCCCCAGAATCTCCAAAGGCAGTAGGGTTGGGAAGTTGGGGGCAGGTAGCCTATGGTGAGGTCTGAAAACCAAGGCTCTGACATGATTTTTTTTTTGCTTTTTTCTGGCAGAAGACTAAGTTCACCTTCATGCGTCTTGCCATATTATTCAACTGGGGCTTTCGGAAGGAACTGTTCAGCACGCTGGCCTGGCGTGAGGGTCTGGGAGCTGAGAATGACATCTTTCTCTACATGGTGAGAGGAGTAAATTTTCCTTCTGGAATTTCAGTATCTGTGTGGTCGGGGGTGAGGGTAGTTAGGAGCAGCAGGCCAGGGCCATGGATTTAGAGAGATGATTTTCATCACGAAAACATCTGATGTTGTTCTGCAATCAGTTTATCCCTAATACTCTTTTATGTGGAGGAAACAGTACAGGAAAAGCATTTAATAGGACTATCTTGTCCTCCTTTAGACACTGCATCTCTCCTAAAGCAGCCTTTGGCTGCTGATGGCTTATTTTGAGCTTACGATCAATTAAGACCCCCAGACCTTTGTCTCACGTAGACCTCTCAGCAAACTTTCTTCAACCTGTTCTTTCTTTCTTTCTTTCTTTCTTTCTTTCTTTCTTTCTTTCTTTCTTTCTTTCTTTCTTTCTTTCTTTCATATATTTAGTTTTCAGCATTGATTTTCACAAGAGTTTGAATTACAAATTTTCTCCCCATTTCTACCCTCCCCCCCACTCCAAGATGGCGTATATTCTGGTTGCCCTGTTTCCCAGTCAGCCCTCCCTTCTGTCACCCCACTCCCCTCCCATCCCCTTTTCCCTTCCTTACTTGTAGGGCAAGATAAATTTCTACACCCCATTGCCTGTGTATCTTATTTTCTAGTTGCAAAAACTTTTTTTTTTGTTTTTGAACATCTGTTTTTAAAACTTTGAGTTCCAAATTCTCTCCCCTCTTCCCTTCCCACCCACCCCCCTAAGAAGTCAAGCAATTCAACATAGGCCACATGCGTATCATTATGTATAACCCTTCCATAATACTCATGTTGTGAAAGACTAACTATATTTTACTCCTTCCCAACCCATCCCCCTTTATTGAATTTTCTCCCTTGACCCTGTCCCCTTTCGAAAGTGTTTGTTTTTGATTACCTCCACCCCCATCTGCCCTCCCTTCTATCTTCCCCCCTTTTTATCTTCTTCTTCCTCCTTTTTTCCTGTGGGGTAAGTTACCCAACTGAGTATGTATGGTATTCCCTCCTCAGGTCAAATCTGATGAAAGCAAGATTCACTCATTCCCCCTCACCTGACTTCTCTTCCCTTCCTACAGAACTGCTTTTTCTTGCCACTTTTATGCAAGATAATTTACCCCATTCTATCTCTCCCTGTCTCCCTCTCTCAATATATTCCTCTCTCATCCCTTAATTTGATTTTATTTCTTTTAGATATGTTCCCTTCATCTTCAACTCACCCTGTGCCTGCTCTCTCTCTCTATAAATATATATACACACACACACATATATTTTCTTCAGTGGTCTTTTGGACCTCCTTTTCCATTTGGCTAATTCTACCTTTCAAAGCATTCTTCTCCTCATTGGCTTTTTGGAGCTCTTTTGCCATTTGAGTTAGTCTATTTTTGAAGGTGTTGTTTTCTTCAGTGTATTTTGCAGTATTTTTTGGGGTCTCCTTTAGCTATTCATTGA
This sequence comes from Trichosurus vulpecula, assembly GCF_011100635.1. Taxonomy (NCBI): domain Eukaryota; kingdom Metazoa; phylum Chordata; class Mammalia; order Diprotodontia; family Phalangeridae; genus Trichosurus; species Trichosurus vulpecula. The sequence continues at coordinate 86,905,066 of NC_050573.1, forward strand.
CTTGTTTTTCATGGTTTTCTCGCATCCTTCTCATTTCTCTTCCCAATTTTTCCTCTACTTCTCTAACTTGCTTTTCCAAATCCTTTTTGAGCTCTTCCATGGCCTGAGACCAGTTCATGTTTTTCTTGGAGGCTTTTGTTGTAGGCTCGTTGACTGTGTTGACTTCTTCTGTCTGTATGTTTTGGTCTTCTTTGTCACCAAAGAAAGAATGCAAAGTCTGAGACTGAATCTGGGTGCGTTTTTGCTGCCTGGCCATATTCCCAGCCAACTAACTTGACCCTTGAGTTTTTAAGTGGGGTATGATAGCTTGTAGAGTTTAGAGAACTATCTTCCATGCCTGGGGGGATGCACCAGCTCTGCCACACCAGCACTCCTCCTTCCCCAAGAACCCCCAACCCGGACTGGACTTAGATCTTCAGCAGGCTCTTCACTCCTGCTCTGATCTGCCACTTAATTCCTCCCACCAGGTGGGCCTGGGGCTGGAAGCAACTGCAGCTGTACTTCTGTAGCTGCCCCACCTCCACTGCCCTGGGGGCGGTGGCCGAACTGGGAACTCCTTCCACTCCCACAGCTTTTCCCACTAACCTTCTCTGTTGTCTTTGGTGTTTGTGGGTTGAGAAGTCTGGTAACTGCTGCAGCTCACTGATTCAGGGCGCTAGGGCACACTCCGCCCGGCTCCTGGTCTGGTTGGTCCACACCGCTCACGCTGGGCTCTGCTCCACTCCGCTCCGCTCCCAGCTCCGTGTGGGATAGACCTCACCCAGAGACCATCCAGGCTGTCCTGGGCTGGAGCCCTGCTTTGCTCTGCTGTTTTGTGGGTTCTGCAGTTCTAGAATTGGTTCAGAGCCATTTTTATAGGTTCTTGGAGGGACTCGGCGGGGAGCTCACGCTAGTCCCTGCTTTCCAGCCACCATCTTGGCTCCGCCCCCCCCTTCATCCTGTTCTTATGTGGGTAAGCTTCTAAGTCAAGTGTAGCACTTTATGTTCTTCTCCATTAAATTTCATTTTCTTTGATTTAGCCTATCATTCTTTATTTTTTGGAAATTTCTTTATTCATTTTAAACTTAAACACATAATGAGAAAAGAGAAAAAGATAACATTTCCACATATACAGCAGAGCATAAGAGAGAATTAGATATAAAACAATAAATGTCCATTTCAAGAAAAACCTATATAATAAATACTATATTGTTTTCAAAGCTGCCCAGCTTTTCTTTGTTCCCTTCTAGGTTTTCTTTTGTTCTCTGCTGTGTACTCTATACCTTATTTTTCCCTCCCTCTCCCCAACCCCTACCCTAAAGAAGACTACAATTAAATGCAAATACACACACATAAACATGTACATATACATATCTATACACATTCACAAAAATACACATATGCACTCATACACATATATGTAAGATCATACTATGCATATTTCCACTTGTCGTCTCTTTCTCTGGAGGTGGATGGCATCTTCCTTCATTGGTCCAAGTCTTTCCATGTGTTTCTAAATCAACCAGCTCACCACTTCCTTCATCATACCACACCAGTATTCCAACACAATCACAACCTGCCTGAGAAATTGTCTCTGAAAGTTTCCCAACTTTCTGCATTCCTTCTATTCTTGGTGACATTGGTTTTGTTTGTACAAGAATTTTTAATTTAAAGTAATCAAAATTATCCATTTTACACTTCAACAATGCTCTCACCTAGTAATATAGTTTAAAATCTGATATTGCTGAATTTCCTTCCTTTACTTCTTTTTCCCCTGATTTCATTGAAATTCCTGACCTTTTGTTCTTCCAGAACTTTGTTACTATTTTTTTCTAACTCAAATGATTTTTTAGTAATTTAATTGGGATTGCATTGAATAAATATCTTAGGTAAAATTGTCATTTTTTAATATTGGCTTTACCTACCCATGAATAATAAATATTATTCCAATTATTTAAATATGACTTCATTTGTATAAAAAGTGTTTTATGTTTATGTTCATGTACTTCCTGTGTCTGTTTTGGCAGGTATACTCAGGTATTTTATACTGTCTAGTTATTTTAAATGGTCTAAAACAATATTGAATAATATTGGTGACATACAGTGCAATTTCTCTAGTTTTCTCTTTTAATTAAATCTTTTTTAGCTTTAACTTTGCCAGAGATCATGATTGTTACCCTTGCTTTTATATAATAAATTCTGTTCCAGCCATTTATTTTATCTTTGTGTGTATCTCTCATTTTTATTGTGTTTCCTGAAAGCAAAATATTGTTGGATTCAAAATTTTAATCTGTTATTCATTTCCATTTTATGGGTAAATTCATCCCATTCATGTTCTTGTCTTTTTCCCTGCTTGCTATTTTTCCTCAACATCCTTCTCACCCTATTTACCCTATTCCTCATTACTCCTCTACTTTAGTTGTACCTGCTACTTTGCCCTCCTATTCCTTAATGTATCCAACCCTCAAAGAATCCCTCCCTTATCTTCTCCCCCCACCCTATCCCCTAGCCTTCTTATTTCTTTCTGAATTTAGATGACTTTTATACCCTTCTAGATATATATGTTCTCTCTTCAATCCATTCCTAATGAGAGTAAGGTTCCAACACTACCTGCTCTCTCCAACCTCCTTGCTTCTTCTATATCAATTCTTCCCTTCACGCCCCATGCATATGAGGTAATTATTCCTTTTTATTTCTCCCTACACAGTTTTATTCTTTTAGAATCACCCCATTATTCACAGCTTAGCCCAAGCCTTTTTTTCAAACTACCCAAATAATGACAGTCATAAGAATACTATTAACATTTTCACATATAAGAAGTAAACAATTTGACCTTATAAAGATACTTTTAATTGGTCTTTAATGTTTACCTTTTATTTCTCCTGGATCTTGTGTGCCAAATTTTCCATTAAATTCTGCTGTTTTTGTCATAAATAACTGAAAGTCTTTCAGTTTGTTAAATGTCCATTTTTTTCCATTCAGGATTATATTTAACTTTTGTGGGTAAGTTACCCTTGTTTGTAATCCTGGTTCTTTCACTCTATGAAATATAGTATTACAAGACTGATGGTCCTTAAACATAGTAGCTGCTAGGTCTTGTTTAAAATAATTGTAGCTACATGATATTTAATTTTTTTTCTTGTTGCTTGCAGTATTTTCTCCTTAACCTGGGAGCTTTGAAACTTGGCTATGATATTCCTCTTATTTTATTTTGAAGGGGATAAGGCGGGCAATTGGGGTTAAGTGACAGCTAGTAAGTGTGTCGAGTGTCTGAGACTGGATTTGAACTCAGGTCCTCCTGACACCAGGACTGGTGTTCTATTCACTGCACCACCTAGCTGTCCTGGCTATAGATCTCCTTCAGGTGGTAATTGGTGGATTTTTTCTATTTCTGTCTTGCCTTCTTGTTCTAGAACTTCAGGACAATTTTTCTAGATAATTTCTTCTAATATTGTGTCAATATTTTTTATTGTGCCTTTCCGGTAGTCCGACTATTCCTATATTGTCTCTCCTCAATCTATTTTCCAGATCAGTTGTTTTTCTGAGATGTTTCACATTCTCTTCAATTTTTCATTCTTTTGATTTTGTTTTATTATTTCTTGGTGTCTTAAAATATGACGAGTTTCCCCTTGCCCAATTCTAGTTTTCAAGGAATTATTTCCTTCCTTAAGTTTTTGATTCTTTTTTTCCAAGTGGGTGACTTTCTTTTCATAATTTTCTTGATTTTCTTGGATTGCTCTTATTTTTTTTCTAATTTTTCCTTCTTCTCTCTGATTTTAAAAGTGCTTTTTAAGTTCTTCCAAAAACTATTTTTGGGCTTGGGATCATTTGATGTTTCTCATTGAAAAAGGAGTGGGCTTTTTAGCTCCATTAATCTTCTAAATATGAACCCAAATCTTCTCTATCCCCACAGTAACTCTCTATGGTTGGATTCTTTCTCCTTTGCTTACTAATTTTTATTTTGTTTTATTTTACTCTGAGCAGCTATTGACATAGTCAAGTTCTAGTCCCAAGGTGTGGGGAATGATGCTGCAGGCCTCAAGTTCTTCTTACCACTATTTCTTGGACTCTATCCTGGGGCCCAGCTTTGGGTACTCCCCTCTACCCCTAAGCCACAGAGAGGGCCCTCAGATACATTGTCTTGCAGATGTTCTTGCTCTCTGTGATCCCTCTGGTGGCTGCAAAGTACATCTGTCCTCTCTGCTCTGGAACTGAAACCAGGGACTCTGCTCTCCTGCAAGTACCCACAGCCAGCAAGCTCCCTACTCTTCTGCCACCACATTCACCAGGTATATGCTAACTCCTTCTCCCCTGCAGCCACAGCCCAGGGTACATCAGGTTGGCACAGCTGTGCTTGACATCTCTTGACAGTGAAAGGTCCTTCAGTCTTCTTCTACTCAGCCATCCAAACCCTTACACATGAGGTCAAAGTGTCTGAGGCTAAGGCTGCCTCTCAACCCCAGCTGCCCCAGGGCTTGTCCTTTGTTGATTCTGTGGTCAGCCAGAAGGTGTTTGAATTTCACTCAGGCCAAACCTCTGCCTCTGGAGGCTGAGTCTATCCTGGGGTCTTTTCAAGCTGTCTGAGGGGGACAACTGTTTTACCCTGACTCCTGTTTATTTCTGCTGCTCTACATTCACTCTGAGGTGATGTTCTGCCTTTTTTTTATGGAGGAAATTTGGAGAGCCAAAAGTTTTCTGACCTACTCCTTCACCTCCCCAGAATCCTCTCTGATTTAGCCTATCATTCTAATCTGATGAGAACTTGTTGGATTCTCTGACATCTGATGTGATAACTCTCCCCCTTTATTTTATGTCATTTGTAAATCTGATAAGTATCCATTTATGCAAGTCTTTAGTAAAAATCACTTAATTCTAGTAATAAAAATTGCTAGTCTCAGCTCTATCACTGACTACCTGCATAACTTTGAGGAAGCTACTTTGAATAGCTGGCAGTATCATTCATGATCTGACCTCCCAGGACTGTCATGGGTCAAGGTAAGATAATGAATATGAAAGTCCTCTGGAAACCATAATGTTCTGTACATATATGAGGGATTGCTGTTATTAGAGAACACTGAACATGGTCCAGCCTAGACCTACGTACTGTGAGAGATACCCTATGCTTCCATGCTAGAGGAGGTACAAGTATAAATAGGATAAAGTCATTCACTTCAATAAGCTTACAGTCTAATAGGGAAATATGACATGTGCAAATAAGGATGATCAAAATTAAAATGTGTTAAGTACATAAAAGAGCTAGGTTGTGCAGTGGATAAAGCACTTTGGAATCAGGAAGACTCATCTTCATGAGTTCAAATCTGGCCTCAGACACTTACTAGCTGTACGACCTGGGCAAGTCAATTAACACTGCTTGCCTCAGTTTCCTCATCTGGAAAGGAAGTTGCAAACCAGTCCAGTGTCATTGCCAAGAAAACCCCAAATGGGGTCACAGAAGGTCAGACATTACTGAAACAGCTCAACAACAGAAAAGTACATAAAGGGAGTGTGAAGTGCTGGGAGGTGGGAGACATCTTTTACTTTGGTGGGGATAAAGGAAAGTTGAGGAAGAGTCACTTGAGCTGTGTTTTGATTCTATGACTTTCCACTGAGAAGTCTAAGAATCTGTGACTCTATAAATTGTGAAAATGGACTTTAATACCAAAAAAAGTGTTGGTCACAATTGTGTGAGGGATCCTTTCCCCCACTTAATCTATTTAATTCAATAAATATTTATCGTGTGACTGTTATATGCAGACTACTATGTTGGATGAGGATTGTGGCACAAAGTTAAAATAAGTCTTTGCCCCCAGAGAGTTTTACTGTTTGAGCAGAATATAAAATATGGTGATGACTAGAGTATTCAGTAATACATGGCATATGTACTAGAGCTGTGCAAATAAAGTCCTATGTGAAGTATAACAGAATTTTATTCCAGCTTTCTATTTTAACTCCATGTGAATCTTTATGTTTTAAGTGTATGTCTTATAAACAGCATACCACTGTATTCTGCTTTCTGCTCCATTTTGCTGTCCTCTTTTGTTTTACAGATAAACTCATCCATTTACATATGGAGTTATAATTATTATGTATTTCTCTACATCCTATTCCTTTATTCTTTATCATCTTTATTCCTCACTCTGTCTTTTTTGTTTGTTTTTAAATTAATTTGTTTAATTTTAGTTTTCAGCCTTCAGTTCTACAAGCTTTTGAGTTTTAAATTTTCTCTGCCTCCCTCCCCTCCCCCCTTCCCAAGATGGCGTACACATTCATATTAAACATATTTTCACATTAGTCATGTTGTAAAGAAGAATTAGAACCAATGGAATGAACGAGAAAGAAGAAACAAAATAAACAAAAAAGAGACAGACAGAGCAAATAGTATGTTTCCATATGCATTCAGACTCCATAGTTCTTTCTGGATGTGGACAGCATTTTTCATGGTGAGTCTTTTGGAGTTGTCTTGGATCCTTGCATTGCTGAGAAGAGCTAAGTCTATCAAAGTTAGTCAATCACACAATGTGGTTGTTACTGTGTACAATTTTCTCCTGGTTCTGCTCACTTCACTCAGCCTCAATTCATATGTCTTTCCAGGTTTTTCGGAAGTCCATCTGCTTGCCATTTCTTATAGCACAATAGTATGCCATTATATTCATATACCACAACTTGTTTAGCCATTCCCCAGCTGATGGGCATCCACTCAATTTCCGATTCTTGACCACCACAAAAAGATCTGTTATAAATATTTCTGTATATGTGGGTCCTTTTCCCATTTTTATTATCTCTTTGGGATACAGCCTAGAAGTGGCATTGCTGGGTATGCAAAGGGTATGCATAGTTTTATAGCCCTTTAGGCATAGTTCCAAATTGTTCTCCAAAATGGTTGGATCAGTTCACAACTCCCCCAACAATGCATTAGTGTTCCAACTTCCCCACATCTTCTCCAACATTTATCATTTCCTGTTTTGTCATGTTAGTCAATCTGATAGATGTGAAGTGGTGCCTAAGAGTTGTTTTGATTTGCATTTCTCTAATCAGTAAAGATTTAGAGCATTTTTTTCATATGAATATAGATAGCTTTAATTGCTTTCTCTGAAAACTGCCTATTCATGTCCTTTGACCATTTATCAGTTGTGTAATAACTTGTATTCTTATACATTTGACTCAGTTTTCTATATATTTTAGAAATGATGCCTTTATCAGAGATACTGATTGTAAAAATTCTTTCCCAATTTTTTGCTTCCCTCCTAATCTTGGTTGCATTGGCTTTGTTTGTGCAAAAACTTTTCAACTTAATGTAATAAAAATTATCCATTTTGTATTTCATTATATTCTCTATCTCTTGTTTGGTCATAAATTCTTCTGTTCTCCATAAATCTGACAGGTAAATTATTCCTTGCTCTCCCAGTTTACTTATAGTATCAGCCTTCTTATCTAAATCATGTACCCATTTTGACTTTATTTTGGTATACAGCCTCACTCTGTCTTTAGATTAAAAAAACAGGGTGGTGGGAGAAGAGTGTGCTCAAGACAAATACTCTACAATTGATTAAGGAAGCTTCTGTTACTCTGCTCCTCTTCCCTTCTCCTTACTCACACCCCAATCACAAATTCTTACCTTTCTTTGTTCTCTTTTGAACTGCTTTTCATAATGCTACCCCCCAAGCTTAAGGTTTATTCTGCTTGTGACTAATCCCTTTCTTAATCCACTCTCCCTCTTATCCCCCCTTTTTTTCTCCCAGTTCCCTCCTTTTGCTCTATTGATTGTATTCTACACCAAATTCTGTGTGCTTGTCTTCTATCTTCCTTTGACCGATTCAGATGAAGAAATTCAAATGACACCTAATCCCTACAACCCTTTCCTTATTTGTATAGACTTCTTGTGTCTTCCAATTACTTGAGATACTAAGTTGCCTGACACTTCTTCGCCAGTGTACTTCTCCCTTTTCTTTTCTTTCTTCTTTTAATGTAATCAAAGCATAACAAAAGCACTTCAATGGTTTGTCCTATTTAATACTTTATATGACCCTTGATGACATTAGGGTTCTAAGGAGACTTTTGTATCATCTCCTGCTTTCTTTATCCTTGTATAGTCTCTTCTGATTGCTCACTTGTATTTACCTTTCTCTGTTTTTCTTGACTCCTATGCTTTATACTTCAAGATTTCTACTCAGTTCTGATATTTTCATCATGGATGCTTAGAAGTCCTCTACTTCATCAAAGATTCATCATTTTCCACTCCTCCCCTTTTAGGGATTATATTTAGTTTTTCTGGTTAAACAATTCTTGGAAGCCTTTCCCCCACCCCTCCTTGAAGTATTTTATTCCAAACTCTTCACCTCTTTAAAGTGATAGCTGTTGAATGTTGTGTGATTCTAATTGTGATTCCTTGGCTCCTGAATTCTCTCTTCTGTTTGGGGCACTTTTTGTTTGATCTGGCAACTCTGAATTTTTACTATTATGGTCCTGGCAGTTTTCCTTTTATGGTTTCTTTCAGGAAGTGATTAGAAGATTCTATTTTCATAATGCCCTCTGGTTTTAATAGGTCTATACAGTTTCCTTTCATGATTTCTTGAAATAGTATATCCATTGCATAATGGCTTTTGGGTAGTACAATGGTTCTTAAATTATGTCTCCTTACTTCATGTTCCAGATTAGTAGTTGTTGTTTTGTTTTTTTAATAAGAGATACATTACATTTTTTTCTATCTTTTTTCAATCTTCTGACTTTGCTTCTTGTTGTCTGATGGGGTCAGTAGCTTCTGTCTGGTCCACTCTAATTTCCATGGAGTCTGTTATTTGAATAAGGTTTTGTGCCTGTGTTAAGGTGTTAATATTCCTTCCAAGACTTTTAAACTGCTTTTCATAATGTCCCCTCCAAGCTTAAAGCTTATTTTGCTTATGACTAATCCCTTTCTTAGTCCACCCTCCCTCTTACCCTCCCCTGTTTTCTGCCCACCAAAATTTCATTTCTTTTCCATTTCTTTCCATTAACTCTGCCATTTCACTTATAATATCAATTTTTTAAACTTTTCCAGCAAAACCAAAAACAAACCTTTGCTTCATGTTTCTGTGAACTCTAAATGAGCGTGTGGTCCAGCTGTTTTTCTTTAAGGCTTCCCTCACATGTCCTTTGTTTATGTCTTGGTAACTCTTGGCACCTCAGTAGCTCTATATGATCTAGTCTTGCTCTTGTCTATATATTCTTCCAGTTGTATTTTTTTCAGGTTGAGCACTGTGGCAAGGTCAGCCACCATGGCTTCCATGAGCTGGGTCTGTTTTATCTGGAGTCTTGCTACTATACTGAGTATCATGTGCTTCAGGGATTACAGGGGCAGCTTGGGCCAAGGAATCACACATTTTAATTGGGCCTTGTGGGATTTGATCAAGGGCATAGCTTGTTTGCTGTTCTCTTGGAATTTCCACACTCTAGAACCCAGTTTGGGTCTACAACATAACTACAGACTTGTCCTTCAATGACTTCCAGTATACAATTGCTGTCCCCAGCCTCTGTTGGCTGAGCTTGTTGGCTTTGCAGGTTCAGGATAGAGCGGCAGGCCTAATCCTGGCAAGAGCCCAGAGGCTGAATCCGAGATCCCTTCCTGGGGTCAAAGGAACAGAGCTATAGACCTAACCTGCTCCACAATTCCTGACCTGGTCACATGCCTGAGGGCTGTGAATTTGTCATCTTGGGCTAGAAATGACCGACTGTGGCTTGTTTTTCCTTTTACTTCCTGATCCCTACTCACTCTGGTGCCCTTCTTGGGTCTTTGTTGGAGTGTGCTGTGGTGTCTAGTTCTTAAGGGAGGAAGATTCTTACCAATGGGAGGAGAGGAGGGAAGGAAAGATTTCCATAGCCAGTGTCGTTGGAAATATGTTTTAAAGAATTGATAGAACTTGCAGTATCTCCCCAGAGCTGTGGCTTCTTGTGGTGTCAGTCTGTATGACCTGTTACAGTTTGGTTATTACCCACTAGTATGGTCATGGACTGGATCTATCATAGCTCCTCCTGACTCAGCTATGGCAATGAGACTTAGCCATGGAGGATTAGATGAGCCTGATGGATGAGAAGGATGGAAAGACCAACCTGGTTCAAGCACAGAGTGTATATAAGGGAAGTGGAGGCAATTGAGATAAGGCTTCAAAGGCTGCCAGTTTGAGGAAGGTTTTGAATATGAGGTAAACATGATCTAATCTTCCTCATCACCTCCCCTTTAGGCCCCTTCCTGGTGCCTTCTCCCTTCTTCTACAGTGAACATCTAGTGTCTTCAGCTTCTCAGGGTCCCCCACACTAAGTAGTGACCCATGCTCCAAAATGAGATACCTCTAGTTGCTCATTCAATGTTTCAACCAATCAGTGAAAATAGTAACCATTTCTATTATTTTAAAGGGTTTAATAATTTGCAAAATAACCTTCCATGTTTTCCCAACAGCTCTATGAAGGAGAGAGACCAAAGATTATTAACCCAATGCAGTTGAGGAATTGAGGCACAAAGAGGGGAGGTGTTTTACCAAAAACTGTGTAACTCTTGTCAGTGTGAGAACCAAGACTGATCAACTTAACAAGCATTTGTTAGGCACCTATTATGTGTCTGATATTGTTCTAGACACCGGAGTTTCAAAGAAAAAATGAAAAATTCTCTACTCTCAAGGAGTTTACATTTTGCCAAATGACATTAATAATAATATTGACTCACTTTTTATAATGTTTTAAAATTTAGAAAACACTTTTTGCTACACCTCTGTGAGTGATGTAGTTTATGTGTAAAGAAAATGGAGCCGGAATAGGGGGGGTGGAATCAAGATGGCAACTGAAAAGCAGGGACTAACATGAGCTCCCCGCCGAGTCCCTCCAAAAACCTATAAAAAATGGGTCTGAACCAATTCTAGAACTGCAGAACCCACAAAAGAGCAGAGAAAAGCAGGGCTCCAGCCCAAGACAGCCTGGATGGTCTCTGGGTGAGGTCTATCCTGCATGGAGCTGGGAGCGGAGTGGAGTAGAGCCTAGCATGAGCGGTGTGGAACAACCAGACCAGGAGCCGGGTGGAGTGTGCCCTAGCGCCCTGAATCAGTGAGCTGCAGCAGTTACCAGACTTCTCAACCCACAAACACCAAAGACAACAGAGAAGGTTAGTGGGAAAAGCTGTGGGAGTGGAAGGAGTTTGTGGTTCAGCTACTGCCCCGGGGGCAGCGGAGGTGAGGCGGCTACAGAAGTATAGCTGCAGTTGCTTCTGGTCCCAGGCCCACCTGGTGGGAGGAATTAAGAGGCGGATCAGAACAGGAGTGCAGAGTCTGCTGAAGATCTAAGTCCAGTCCGGTTTGGGGGTTCTTGGGGATGGAGGAGTGCTGGTGTGGCAGAGCTGGCGCATCCCCCCAAGCGTGGAACATACAACTCTTTAGTCTACAAGCAGTCATACCCCGCTGAAAAACTCAAGGGTCAAGTTAGTTGGTTGGGAATATGGCCAAGCAGTGCAAACGCACCCAGATTCAGTCTCAGACTTTGGAATCTTACTCTGGTGACAAAGAAGACCAAAACATACAGCCAGAAGAAGTCAACAAAGTCAACAAGCCTACAACAAAAGCCTCCAAGAAAAACATGAACTGGTCTCAGGCCATGGAAGAGCTCAAAAAGGATTTGGAAAAGCAAGTTAGAGAAGTAGAGGAAAAATTGGGAAGAGAAATGAGAAGGATGCAAGAAAACCATGAAAAACAAGTCAATGACTTGCTAAAGGAGACCCAAAAAAATACTGAAAAATACACTGAAGAAAACAACACTTTAAAAAATAGACTAACTCAAATGACAAAAGAGCTCCAAAAAGCCAATGAGGAGAAGAATGCTTTGAAAGGCAGAATTAGCCAAATGGAAAAGGAGGTCCAAAAGACCACTGAAGAAAATACTACCTTCAAAATTAGATTGGAGCAAGTGGAAGCTAGTGACTTGATGAGAAATCAAGATATTATAAAACAGAACCAAAGGAATGAAAAAATGGAAGACAATGTAAAATATCTCATTGGAAAAACCACTGACCTGGAAAATAGATCCAGGAGAGACAATTTAAAAATTATTGGACTACCTGAAAGCCACGATCAAAAAAAGAGCCTAGATATCATCTTTCAAGAAATTATCAAGGAGTACTGCCCTGATATTCTAGAGCCAGAGGGCAAAATAGAAATTGAAAGAATCCACCGATTGCCTCCTCAAATAGATCCCAAAAAGAAATCTCATAGGAATATTGTCGCCAAATTCCAGAGCTCCCAGATCAAGGAGATCTTGACTGCAAGCAACCAGAAAGAAAAAATTTGAGTATTGTGGAAACACAATGAGGATAACCCAAGATCTGGCAGCTTTTACATTAAGAGATTGAAGGGCTTGGAATACGATATTATGGAGGTCAATGGAGCTAGGATTAAAACCAAGAATCACCTACCCAGCAAAACTGAGTATCATGCTCCAAGGCAAAATATGGATTTTCAATAAAATAGAGGACTTTCAAGATTTCTCAGTGAAAAAACCAGAGCTGAATATAAAATTTGACTTTCAAACACAAGAATCAAGAGAAGCATGAAAAGGCAATCAAGAAAAAGAAATTGCAAGGGACTTACTAAAGTTGAACTGTTTTGTTTACATTCCTACATGGAACGATGATGTGTATGATTCATGAGACCTCAGTATTAGGGTAGCTGAAGGGAATATTCACATATATATATGTTTATGTATATATGAGTGTGTATGTATGTATATATGTGTGTGTATATATATTTATAGAGAGAGAGAGAGCAGGCACAAGGTGAGTTGAAGATGAAGGGAAGATATCTAAAAGAAATAAAATCAAATTAAGGGATAAGAGAGGAATATATTGAGAGAGGGAGACAGGGAGAGATAGAATGGGGTAAATTATCTCACATAAAAGTGGCAAGAAAAAGCAGTTCTGTAGGAAGGGAAGAGAAGTCAGGTGAGGGGGAATGAGTGAATCTTGCTTTCATCAGATTTGACCTGAGGAGGGAATACCATACATACTCAATTGGGTAACTTACCCCACATGAAAAAAGGAGGAAGAAGAAGATAAAAAAGGGGGGAAGATAGAAGGGAGGGCAGATGGGGGTGGAGGTAATCAAAAACAAACACTTTGGAACGGGGACAGGGTCAAGGGAGGAAATTCAATAAAGCGGGATGGGTTGGGAAGGAGCAAAATGTAGTTAGCCTTTCACAACATGAGTATTGTGGAAGGGTTATACATAATGATACGCATGTGGCCTATGTTGAATTGCTTGACTTCTTAGGGAGGGTGGGTGGGAAGGGAAGAGGGGAGAGAATTTGGAACTCAAAGTTTTAAAAACAGATGTTCAAAAACAAAAAAAAAAGTTTTTACATGCAACTAGAAAATAAGATACACAGGCAATGGGGTGTAGAAATTTATCTTGCCCTACAAGTAAGGAAGGGAAAAGGGGATGGGAGAGGACTGGCATGCAACTAGAAAATAAGATACACAGGCAATGGGATGTAGAAATTTATCTTGCCCTACAAGAAAGGAAGGGAAAAAGGGATGGGAGAGGAGTGGGGTGACAGAAGGGAGGGCTGACTGGGGAACAGGGCAACCAGAATATACTCCATCTTGGAGTGGGGGGAGGGTAGAAATGGGGAGAAAATTTGTAATTCAAACTCTTGTGAAAATCAATGCTGAAAACTAAATATATTAAAAAAAGAAAAAAAAAAAAGAAAATGGGGCCTAGAAAGGGGAGATGTCTTGCCAATAGTCACACAGTTAAAAAGTAGCTGAGCCAGGGCTTAATCCTATGTCTTAGAATTCAAAGTCTCCTACTTTTGCTTCCACACCACACTTCTCTTTGTCCCAGATAAAGGCTGCTGGTAAACCTAATAAGATTCATTTGTGAATAACTATTATCATATATATTATATGTTATCATAAGCTTAATAGGTTCCCTCTCCTTTCATGGGGATTTGCCTTAAAAGAGGAGTATACTGAGGACCATGTGATTTTCGAAGAAATTAAGTGCTAATAGTGGAATTCCTAACTCCATATTTTGGGCAAAACCTTTGATATGTGCCTTCATCTTATCTTCATCGTGTAGAAAATATTCCACTTCTCGATGACCAGGCCAACTGGGTCTAGAGGCAATGAAGGATTTTCAGCTATGCATCATCAACATGGAAATAGCCTTGAAGTTGAAGTGAATGGTTATCTCTTTTGAGGAGCTGAGAAATCTCTCCTCTTCTATCTGTGCATCCATCTGACTGGGGCTTAAACTTATAGAGTTATAAAATGCTAGAACCACAAGGGACCCTGGGGGTCATCTGATCAAAAGTATTACATAGAGTTGAAGGGATCTCAAAGCTGTCTCCTTCTACCCAGCCCTGACCAATGGGGAGGGAGGAGGAGAGGGAGTGCACATTACATCCTAAGGCAACTCATCCTGCTTTGGGGCCAAACTCTTTATCACTGGGATGCTTTTTTCTTACATCAAGCCTAAATCTTCTTCCATGTAATTTCCTCTATTGCTCCTACTTATGCTCCAGGGGACCAAGCAGAACAAATCTAATCCCTCTTCTTATGACATCCCTTTATCATGTTGCCTTAAAGTCTTTTCTTTTTCATGAAGTGTCCCCATGTCCTTGTCCCAGAGTATGCTGAATTCAATCCCCATATATTAATATCCTTGAGAAAATTCAAAGCTTTAGTTTGACAAATGGGGACATTGAGTCCCAAGGAGGCAAAGGAATTTGCCTAAAGTTAGACATAGTTGGAATTTCTAGTGGAGGCCTGCGTATATGGGAAAGGCAGTGTTGAGTTGCTGCCTCCCCTGAAGTTGCAGAAACCAGAAAAGAAGGGCTACCAGTCTCACAGACCAGAAGCCACTGATGATCTCTCTCTTGTGAGAGGGATCTTTAACTTCTCATCTTTTTTCTCCTCCCCAGGTAGAAAGCAATTTTGGGGACTACCATTTGTTCCTCCTACAGGCTTTTATGTATGTCAAGAGCCCTCAGAAGAACCTCCAACGGGCTGCCATGAAGTTTATTGGTAAGCCTCATACCGCTTTGATCATCTTGGTTTATCAGTCTATCACTCCTCCCCTCAGGATCTACCTAAAGCCCTCACTGCCGCTGGTCCCTCCTGGATTCTGAGGCTCACTGAACATTTGCATCCCCCACATCCCAACCTTGGTCTGTACCAGAACCAATTGTTGCCTAAGCCAAAGTGGGCAGAGATGTGGACTCCCCATGGGGCCGGGATCCAGCTTTCTCTCAAGATTAGAGTTAATCCCTATGTCCATAATTGGGCTAGGAGATTCTGCAGTCACAATCCTTGATTGAGGAGAGGGTCCCTGGTCCCAAATCTAGTCAAGCTATAAGAGAGGGGTGCCGCCTCCAGCTCACAGCTGGAGGACTGAAAGCCTGGGTTGCCTTTTCTCTCATGTCCAGGCTGTTTTCTTCCTTGTGCTTCAGGTGGGATGCTTCAGGAGTATTTTTCTGATCTCTGCTTTTACTTGAACAAGTCAGATGTGAAGCTATTGACAAAAAGTAAGTTGTAGTCTCAGATTTTTACTCTCCAAGTTTGGGGTGGGGGTAAGAGACTCCAACAGACCAGAAACAGGAATCAAGTGAAACCAAGAAGCTCCCCACGTGGCAGGGGCTGTCTCCTCTTCAAATCTTGAACACCCTGAGGACAAGTTCCCAGAGGAAGATGATAAATAGAGCATCCCTAAGAGATGGGTCTACATCTTTCCTTCAGACTAGCAGTTTCTGTAGGATGGGGGCTGTGTTTCCCTTTTTTACCAAGGGCTTCCACAGGGCAGGGGTGTGCCCCTCTCTCAGATTAGAGGCTCTCTAAGGGTTGAGGCTGTGTCTCACCCCCTTGGACTACAGGCATGGTCTTGAGTTTTCTCTCTCAAGCTATGGACTCCCTAATAACAAGAGCCATGTCTCTCCCTCAAATCTGCGGTTCCCTAGCAGTAGAGGCCATCTCCTTTGTTATCTGCATTTTCTCCCAATAAGTCTTGAGCACCCTTCTCCCCTAGCCTTCCTTTCCAAGTGTTTTTATGTTCAAGTTTCCCCTTAGGCTCAACCATCACCAAATCTTGTTTCTCTCCACCCCATCTTGGGCTCTCCAGATCCCTGAGAAAGAGTATTGAAGTTTGGTTTTTCCACCTCTTCTTGGCCTTTTCCTTTTAGATTTTGAAGCATTGCGAAGGGACCAAGACCCCAATATCAGAAAGTTCTACCTGAATTATTCAGAAGACATCTACGAGCTATCCAAATATGTGGCCTGAAGCTCTAGTCATTTGCTTTTTGTGGTTTAAAAAAGTCATTAGTTTTGGCTTTCATTCAACAGTAGTGAAATAAAAATTGTTTAATTCAACAAGAATTTGTTAAGGACTTACAAATATGATCAGCTCTGTAGTAGGAGATGGAAAAATAACTGGGTACAGATGAGACATCAGCCCTGGTGTCATGAAGCTCACATTCTAGTAAGTAGGTTATGACCAGATAGATGTGATAAATAATAGTCACAAGTGTGTCCAGGAGGCACCAACAAAAGGCATTATGAAGCCCAGGAGAAAGGGGCCATTACTAACCAGGGGAATCAGGGAAGTCTTCCTAGGAGCAGTGGCATTGAATAAGGTCTTACTGAATGGGTGGAAATAGAAGGGGCAAAGCAAGGAAGGGAGGACATTCCAGATCATGAGACTATTATAAGTTTAGTACAAGGTGGGTTCAGGGCCCTCCCTTAGTGCGCAGCCTAGTACAAGGCAGTATACACCTAACTACAAGTAATGTTATAAGTGCCCTAAAAGACGGGCGGATACAGGACACTGGGGTTAAAAAGACAAAGATATTCTTTTTGCCTGAGTGGCGGAGGTTCAGAAAGGATCTCCTTAAAAGGCACATTTGACCAGAGTTTGATCTTGAAGGACGGAGGACTTCCATGGGCACAGATGCCCCCCAAAGTGAGTTAGGGCATTTCGGGCAAGGGGAAGGGACTTGGTCAGTGTGTTCAGAAGAGAGGTAAGTACAGGGTGTATTTGGGGGATAGCCACGAGTCCTGTTTGTCTAGAAGATAGAGTATATGTATGTGAGGAGGGGGAGATGATGCTGGAAAAGTTGGCTGAAGCCAAATTGTAGTGGATCTCGAATGTAAGGCTAAAGAGGGTAGATGTTTCCTGTGGGTGGTGGGGAGCCACCTTGGGTTTCTGAGGCAGAGATACAATGGTGGGATTACTTTCATCCTCCACCTCTCCATCCTTAGACCTTTCCTGATCACTTTGCAAGGATGGGACGGGGGCAGAGAGAAGGCAGAGGGAAAGTGTTTAACAAGTGGAGTGACACAGAGACATGCACCATATCTCCCTGCAATGTCATCCACTATAAGCGTGGGGAATAGGAGAGTAGGGGGAGCTTGCGGGGTCCTTGTTGCCTCTCTCTTCCCCAAATACTTCTTTTTCCTCGGACGTATGTAACAGGATCACAGGGAAGTAGAAATCGTGGGGTTCAATCCCCTTACTTTACAAGCCATTACAGATGCCCTGCTTTTTGGAGGATGCATGGAGGATGAAATAAATCAGGATGAGCCAAGGAGTGGGGAAGGTAGAGGGAGGGGTCAGGGAGAGGGGAGGGACCCTCCAGGGAAGAGGGACTTTTCAGTCATTTAGGCAAGAGGCAATTGGAGCCTGTATTGAACTGGCTGTTATGGCAATTTTCCTCCGAAGCCAGATTATAATAAGGAAGCCTTCCTGGAGGAAGGTGCCATCTGAAACCAAAGCTGGTTGTTAGTTTACACAAGGGTGTCCTTATCTAAGACCCTTCAGGGGATCGTGAAGGTTCCAACAAACGTTAAATTCTGTTGGCATTTAAAATATTCTAGGAACTGTGGGGAGGGGGTGGGGTGAGGACAACCAACCTCCTGGAGTACCAACTGAAATGGACAAATGGTCAAATCCAAACATCCAGGCGTCCTTTCAAGGTGTTGTTCCAACTGTAATCGGACAACTGTCCCCTCTCCAAAAGGGGCTGGGGACATGTATCCACTGACCTGCAACTTACAGTCTAACAGAATTGTATAAGACACCAAAACTTTAAGGGACTTGTCCAGGGTCACACAGCTAGTATGGGTCATAGGAAAAACTTGAAATCCAAACTTTCTGACCTCAAGGCTAACCCTCTCGCCCCTCTGTCACACCATCTCCATCTCTGACCTTGTCCTCATCAGCCACTCCACCACACAGGTAACAACGTGCCCAAGAGTCAGAGGGGTGCTACAGGAAGGAGGTTCTTCTACATTCTAATAATTCACATCCCTCTAGCGCTATTAAGTTTTATGAAGCAGGAAGGCTTTCTCAATCCTACTGTGTTCTACCCTTTGCCGATCATCTCCAATTTATCTTGTCTGTTGCTTGTTTGTACAGAATGGTTTACACGTTGTCTCCCCCATTAAACTGTGAGCTCCTTGAGAGCAGGGACCATCATTTACTTTTCTTTGCATCCCCAGCGCTTAGCACAATGTCTGTCGTATAGTAGGTGCTTAATAAATGTTTATTGATTGACTTTTACCCATAAGATGCCTATGAATTAAGATGGAAGTATATATTTGAGACTTATTGCAGCTAAGTGGAGTGCATTCTGACTTTAGGGTCAGGGGATTCCAGTACAAATCGTACCTTAGACATTTACTATGTGATCATGACTCAAAACCTCAGTTTTCTCATCTGTCAAATGGAGATATTAGTACTTTATATTATGTACTCATTAGCTTTTTGTGAGGAAAGTGTTTCGCAAACTTTACTACATAAATAGAAGCTATTTTATTTTCTTCGTTTGTCAGATGAGGAAACTAAGGCTGGATTGTGACTTTTGCATAACCGTACAGGTAATATGGGTCAGAACAAGGATTTGAACTCGCCTCTTCTCTGCGAGTCTAGTGCTGTTTCCACTTCAGCACACTGTTAGTCAGTCAACATACTTTTATTTAAATGTTTACTGTGTGCCATGCACTGTGCTAAGTGCTGGGGATACAGAAAAAACAGCACAAAAATCAGCCCTTGTTCTCAAAGATCTCACATTGTTGCAGGGAAGAGAACATATCAGTAACTCCATACATGACAGCTAAAGGAAGTCAGAAAGGCCTCCTTGAAGAAGGTGAGATTTTAGCTGAGTCTTGAAGAAAGACAAGTAAATAAAGTGGCAGATGTGAGGAGGTAAAGGTGGGGTATGCCAGACACTGGGTCATAGCCACTGCAAAGGCGTGGAGGTGGGAGATGAAGCATCATGTTTGAGAAATGTGATAGCAGATAGGCCAGTGTAGCAGCCAGACTGTGCAGTGCAGAGAAGGGAGGGGTAGGGAAAGGGGCATGGTCAGACTTGTGCTTTATCAAGATCATCCTGGCAACTGAGTAGAGGGTAGATGGAGGCAGAGAGAGAGAAACTTGAGGCAAGGAAACCTAAAAGGCTATTTTTCTTTTTCTTTTTGTAAGGCAATTGGGGTTAAGTGACTTGCTCAGGGTCACACAACTAGTAAGTGTCAAGTGTCTGAGGCTGGATTTGAACTCAAATCTTCCTGACTCTAGGGCTGGTACTCCATCCACTGCACCACCTAGCCACCCCAAAAGACTACTTCAATAGTCCAGGCTAGAAGTGATGATGAGGGTATAAGCTAATGTGAAAGGTGAGGATGTGTGACTGTATAAACTAGGCTGTGTGAAAGAAGACACACAAGAGCTGTTGGGAAGTAACACTGTTTGGCAAGTAACCGTATGTGTGGGATAAGTGGGAGTAAAGAATTAAGGATGACATTGAGGGCCTGGGTCATGATGGAGTGGATTTGATGATCACTCTGAAGAAAGAAGGGGATACTAAGCTAAGCTGGATCAGTGTGTGATGTCTGAAATGTGGAGTTGGGGCAGACCAAACGGTCTTATTCGACTGGAGCTCAGGGTGTGTAAGAGGTAGCAGTGGAGGAGGAGGTTGGAGAGTGTATTGCTAATGTGTTTTTTGCTTGATGGGAAGATCTTTCCCATCCATTAATAGGCCCATGTGACCTGTTTAAGTCACATCGAAGCCTGAGTCACATGAGCCTGGGTCATGAGGGTTGTGATGCCCTCTGACCATGAAAAAGTGTATATATACTCAAAGATTGGTATTTTGCTTTGAGGCTCACTCATGGGAAGGGTTTTCATGTGATGTAGCCAGATGAGACTCTGGGTAGCCATTAAGGAGCCCCCAACTTTGAAAACCCAGGTGTTGATACTTCTCTGGGGTAACTATGTATGTATTACTATAGTCAGACAGAAGTCCTATCAGCTGATTTGTGTTATTTGTTCTGTGTACATAATTTCTGCTTGTAATTTTCTGTTTGTATTTGCTCTGAAGTTCAGGGTGTTGACTTTTCCCCTGAACTAAATGAATTATATATATATATATATATATATATATATATATGTACACATACACACATACATATATATGTATATATATGTGTGTGTATGTATATGTATATATGTGTATATATATATATATATGATTAGGGCAAGATCAGTAGGGTTAGGGTAAAAATAGTACATATATATAAGATTAGGGTAAGATTATATATATATAAGATTGTCGACCCCTTTAAAGTTGCTTTCCTTTAGGAAAGCAGATCAAAGAGCCTGTGCTAGCAGCCGCCTTGTGTTCTGGTGTTGTTGGTCTTACACCCCCACAGCAGCTGCTAGTGACATTGTTGTTACAGAGAGTCAGTCAGATTTACAACCACCATGTTTAATATTCCCCATCCTTCACAATAGTTAATAGTCAATAAACACTTATTAAGTGTCTATTATGTGTCAGGCACTGTGCTAAGCACTAGGGATATGTATAAGTAAAAGAAAGAGAGTCCCTGCCCTTAGGGAGCTTACAATCTAACATAAAGAGAAGCTGAAAAGGGAGTGGGGGGCGTACCAGGGATGGGCCCATGATATTCATGGAGTAGAAACTAAGCAGAACCACTGGTAGAAAATGAAGTGTTACCTGGAAAATTTGGAGGCCTGTATAAAAGAAGGCTTTGGGAGGCGTTCATGGTTCTCCCCACCACCTTCCAGTCATAAGAAAGAAGCACTGTGTGTGTGTGTGTGTGTGTGTGTGTGTGTGGGTATGTGGGTGTGGTTGTGCGTGTGTGTGATCATTTGCCAAATCTTGTGGGTTTTCCCATCACAAAAGCTTTTACTTCTCTCCCCTCACACGGTCACCACTCTTAGTCTAGTTCAGGCCCTCATCATCCCTCATCTGGATGATTCCAAGAGTCAGAGTCTCCTAATTGGTTTCTAGGAGGAGAGCCAGGAGGACGGCCTAGAAAAGAAAGAAGACTTGATTAGCCCAAGGCCTTCTCCTTCAAATGAAACTGGAGCCAAGGCGAAGAGGGGGATAATCTAGAGGCATCTCTTATCTCTTGTGGGGAGCCTTCTGTTACTTAACTGTGAGAGTCACTGCGTGACACGTGGCATTCGAGTCCACTTTAGTTATCAGTTAGTTATACGCTCTGTTCCTTTTGCATGAGGGCCGTCTCTCAGGCCTGGCTCTCCTTGAGGGCTCTTTCCATGTTTCCCTCTTCCACCTGGCACTTTCTGACTCCATAGGCTGTATTCTCTTCCCCTTCCCCCTCAACGAAGGCCCCCTTGAAGGCAAAGACTGTGTCTCTGCTCATAGACCAGGAGCGACCTGAGAGCAGACACTATTTTTACCCCAAGTGCCAAGAACAGTGCTGTTTCTCACGAGGAGCTGACGATGATGTACTTAATGCTAGTGCCTTCCTGCTGTTGATTATCTCCAGTTTATCATGTATGTAGCTTGTTTGTATGAGGTTGTTTGCATGCTGTTCCCACAGGGAGCTCATGGAGAGCAGGGACTGTCTTTTGCCTTCCCTTGTACCCCCAGGACTTAGCACAGTGCCTGGCTCATAGTAGGCACTTTGTACATGCATATTAACGGACCAATTACCGGATAGCCTAGATGCTGCGGAGGAAACTCATGGGTCATTTGAGGCCTTTGGTGCTCCTGATCTCTATAGCTTCGGTGAAAATAGCAGGAGGCCGATTAGTGCAAGAGCACCACCTAAAGTGTGAGGAGCTTAAGATACATCCCAAATTATGGCGTTACTTCCCTTGCTGTAGCTGAGACTGTGGACACTGACCATGCTCCACTGTGGCTCAGAGGACCGTCCTGGACCAGGAGCTGGGAAACCTGAGTTCTCGGCTCAGCTGTGCCGCTGACTCAGCATAATCTTGAGAGAGATCCTTTTCCACTCAGGCTTCAGTAGCTTTCTCTGTAAAATGAGGGAGTTTGATTCGATGGTCTCGCATGTCCCTTCTGATCCTGACAGTTTTTGTGCCCTAGTACTCCATGATTTTATTATCCTATGACTAGGAAAAAAAAGCAAATAAACGAGCAACAAGCTTCTTTTACAGAACACAGAGACCTTGCCCTTTGATAATTCATGTTCAGACATAATTTGTTCCACTCATCAATGCGATTCCTGTCTCAGCCTTGTCTCAGGAACCCACCCCACAGTTGTTTATTCTAGGGCCCTTTTCCCTGCTAATGACCTTCCCCACCCCTGATCCCGGGACAGAGTTAGAAGGAAAAGACAAAGAAGTGCTTGGGAGAAACCTCCACCGCTCAGGAGTCTCCAGAGAATTTCATCTCCCTGAGGAAACCCAGCGTCATCGGAATGGCCATGCAAGATAATGACCTTTTACACCTATTAACAGGTCAAATTCCTGGAGAAAGAAAATCATAGTCTTCCCTAGGACCATGCTATCTGGAGAGCTATCATCATTTCTCCCAGTCTCTCTCTCTCTCTCTCTCTCTCTCTCTCTCTCTCTCTCTCTCTCTCTCTCTCTCTCTCTCTCTCTCTCTTTCTCTCTCACACACACACACACACATACGCTATCTGCATCATTTTTTTTTTAATCAGCACAACAGCATGGCCAGGAGGCTGGTAAAGGTTTCATTTCCCCTCATTTTTATATGAGGCCCACAGGCAAAAAGAGATTTGTAGAAAGTCATTTAATGAGTCAATGACAGAACCAGGACTTCAACTCAGACTCCTGGGCCAAGGCTTTTTACAGTATTCAGTTTCTATACCTGCCTTTTCCCCTCTCCCAGATTTCCAGAAAGCTACTCAAGGTTCAGGGCATTTTTGGTGGGTGTGAGTCATCTTCCACTCAAAAACACAGTTTATGAGCCCCCACTGATGTACTTCTTTTACCAAGTAAGGCACATATTAGTTCAAAGCAAAAGACAGTTAATTAAATAACATAGAGAAGTAAGTTACAAAAATGACCCTCCCACCCACTCAGTATACCGGAGTATACTCTTACACAAGTTGCAGCTCCACCAATAGGTGATGGGACACATTCCTTTGTTGTGTTTTTAATTTTGTGGTTTTTGAGAATGGATGTCACTCCAAAAAAACATGTAAAAAGTGCAACTCTTAAAACCTGCATTTTGATGAAGGTTAGAGATATTGCAGTGAATGTTAATGTGGGAATTCAGATAATAAGGGATCATGCAAGCCCCTTATGAAATATAATTAGTAGCAAAGAAGAAGAGAGGAAAGTGGCCAAGAATAGAAGAAAAAAACACACCAAGAACTGACAAAACTACTGCTGCAGAACATCCTATGTGATCCCCAGAAAACAAAACCAAACAGCAACAAAGATCTTCAGAGGCATCTAGCAGCTGGGAAAATTATTCTTGATTCCCCTTACAGTGCAGCATTGGCTTCTTAAAGCTGGAAGAGCACTTAAGAAAAACGATTCCATTTCTAAGAAGATAAAACTCTTGTCCTGGGCAGAGTAATGCAAATTCTAGAATGTAGAGGAGTGGGGAAAGGTTTTTTTTTTGTTGATGAAAATCCCTTTTTCATTCAAAATTATACCAAAACCACAGTCGAAAGAATTCTGTGTGAGCTCGTAAGTTCTAAGCATGGTCAACAGATTGCACAAGGACCACCCTCTCTCTACCTACTCCCACCCCCAGCAAATGTTTGTCTTATTTCCATTAAGACAATGATGAAGGCAGCTAGGTGGCACAGTGAGTATAGCACTGGCCCTGGAGTCAGGAGGACCTGAGTTCAAGTCCAGCCTCAGACACTTGACACCCTTACTAGCTGTGTGACCTTGGGCAAGTCACTTAAGCCCAATTGCCCTGTCTTCCACCCCCCCCCCCAAAAAAAGACAATGATGAACTCAAATAAGTATCTTGATATTCTGTCCCAGAACTACAGAAATCCCCAAATGGAAATACTACAACACAGCTATACATCATGGCACACATTCCGAAAGATGAATATAATTTTGGAGACAAACATGCTTCACTAGCCTGGGAACTCACTTGATTTAAATCGTAGCGAAAACCTATGGGGTATAATCAAGGCTAGACTTGGAAAAAAATGGACTGTTTGTCAAAAATACACTTAACATCCAATATGATAAAAGTGTGAATTCATGATGAAAAATTAAAAAATGTGTCAAAATCTTGTGAACTCAATGCCAATTGTCTAAAAGAGTAATGGCAGCGAGAAGCTATATTGCATATTTAAAGTTTTTAAAGATGTAAAAAGCATTAATGTTAGTTTTATAAGCCAATACACTTATGATTTAGCTAATCAGTAACATTAGCTATTTTACATTGTCCTAATGAGTGCTTTCAGAACGTGGGGAATTCCCAGTAAAAAGACAGGGAGACGAAAACTGGAAGGTGGAAGGGGAGAAAAAGAGAGATCAGTTTGGCTGGATCTCTGAATATGAAAGAAGAATAATAGACTTAAGTAAGGCTGGAAAATAGGTTGGGATCAGGTTGTGAAAGACTTGAAAAGCCCAACAGAGGAGTTTATATTTTAGCCTAGAGGCGATACCAGCCCAGAGAGGGATCTGGCCAGATATATACTTAAGGAAAATCATTTTGGCGCCTGGCTCTGTGGAGGAGGAGAGAAGCTTGAGGCAGGCAGGGAAGGAGGCCAGTTAGGATGGCATTGCAATAACCTAGGTAAGAAGAGATGGTCTCCTGACCTAAGGAGGTGACTGTGTAGGTGAACAAAAGGTCTCAGACTGGAGAGATGGAGTGAAGCAAGAAAGGGCCAGATTGCCTGCCAGATAGGGTATGGAGGGTGAGGGAGAGGAAGTTGAGGACAACACCAAGGTGAAACCAAAAGAATGGTGAATCCTTTGAAAGAAAAAGTTAAGTTTGTGAAAGAAGTAGGTTTGGAGGGAAAGATAATGAAATATTGAGGTTGATAGTTTCTATGGGGAAGACAGTTCAAAATGTCCAAAGGGAAGCTGGTCATGTGAGACTGAAATTCAGAGAAGAGACTGGAGCTGAATGTATAGATCTGGGAGTCATTGGATATTAATTAAACCCATGGGAGTAGATGAAGTTACCAAAGCAGAGAGGAGGGCCAGGGACAAAAACTTGGGCAACCCCCACAGATAGGGGGTGTGATATGGGTGAAAAGCCTGCAAAGGGGAATGAGGAGGAGCCGGCAGACGGGAGGTGAACCAGGAGAGAGTAACACACCAAAATCCCAAAGAGAAGAAAGTTTTGAGATCAGCAATGTCAAACAAAGCAGAGAAGTCAAGAAAGGATGACTGAC
The DNA here is from genome assembly GCF_011100635.1 of Trichosurus vulpecula. Classification (NCBI taxonomy): domain Eukaryota; kingdom Metazoa; phylum Chordata; class Mammalia; order Diprotodontia; family Phalangeridae; genus Trichosurus; species Trichosurus vulpecula. The sequence goes on from NC_050573.1 coordinate 86,930,678, forward strand.
AAAAGGCATGGTGATGAAGAGTTAGTTTCTATGTTGGTAACTTTGGAGAGAGCAGTTAAGGTCAGAAGTAAGATTGCAAAGCAGGTAGGAGTTAATGAGAGGAAAGGAAGTCGAAGTACCCAGTGAAGTCAACAACAACGCAACCAGAAAGAACAACAAAATTGAAAGCTGCCAAATTATAACCAAGCTTGCCCCCCGAGAAGACGGGAGAGCATTCCTTCCTCTATTCTTCACAGAAATAGAGAACTATGGAGGCTGAACAATGCATATCAAGTCAGATTTAGCTAGTGTGTTATTTACTTTTACTGAACTGTTTTTCTTCTTTTTTTTCTTTTTTTAAATGTTTGTTATAAGAGCTATGGGAACAGAAATGATGCTGGATAGAGCTGGCCTCGAGGCCCTGGGAGTCTTGGGTTTAAATCCTGCCTCTGACACATAATAGCTACATGACCCTGGGCAGAGCTCTTAACTTCTCAAGGCTCTAGGCAACTCTCTAAGTGCAGTTCGGAGGAGGTGTTGACCTGCATTTGTAGAAACGGTTTCCTCATCTGGCAGCTCTCTCTAGAGCAATGAAATCACAGATCCAGTCTCTATTCCTCTAAAAGCTATCTCTCTGGAAGGAGGTGAGGGGAAGGTTATCTAGGTAAATATAGATAGTGTAAAAACAAAAGAGAGATACACACACATATATGTATGTATACATATACACATATCTATGTGAAATAATTTTATAAAATGATAGAAAAGACATAAATAACATTATAAGTATATATAAGTATATCCTTTATTGTCCATCAGATAATTGCATATATTTTGTATTCTATATATCATATATTATAACCCATATACAATATTTAATGATATATATGAATCCTATAATAAGTAATGTATAAATACATTTGAATTGTACGACTATATCTGGTTAAAATGCTGACTGTGGGTCTATAGAGGCAGGGTGGTATTTGAAGAAGAGGGGTGGGGAATGTGGATTTGTTGGTAATGGTTGGGGCCGCGATGTACTTGGAGGGCTGGTGACTGGAGGAGTGAGGAGGTTGGCCTGGCCCTCAGGAGGTTTAGTTGGTGCTTTGGGCTAGGGTCAGAGTGGGGAATGCAACGGTGGCTATATATGTTGTATGTGTATGTGTGCGTATATATTATACATACATATACATACAAATATATGTATATACATATATACACCTTTTATTTTTGCTGCTTTCACTGGTTAGCCTGAAAGTTCTATATCTCATACAGAAGGGTGGGAGTGGGAGGAAGGTGAAGGGTGGGTTGGAGGGCAGTAGTTTAGCTTGGGGGGTGAGGGGGGCTTTCAGTCATGACGACTGACTCATTACGTATAAGTGGTAGATATACGTAAGGTATTGCTAATAATAAGAGTAAACTGCCTTTTGGGGTTCCCTTGTCCTTGGAGGTCTTCAAGCCAAGGCTGGATGGCACTTGCCAGGTATTTTAGAATAGGAATTTTCAGGTAGGTTGGAGTTGACCAGTACTAAGTTCCCTGCCATCTTTCTCATTCTGCAGTTCTATGAAAAAGAGGTTGCTCAATGAATGGGCAGAGGATATGGAAGGGGCACTGGTGGGAGTATAGTGAGTGCTCCCCTGGTCTTGGGTTGTGTTGGGGACAGTGTCTACATACACACACACACATCCATGCATCATACATACATCTGTATATGTATGTATCTGTGTATATATGTATATACTATATATACATATATATTTACTGAGCAAGCTATAGATAATAGAAATCCATGATTTTACAATAAAGATTTGTGATTTCATATTCTGTTCCACTTTGTATATAGAAATTTTCTCTCTTTTTCTATTTCTCTCTCCTCTCTCTCTGTTTCTCTCCTCTCTTTCTCCACCCCCTTTCTTCATTAAATCCAGAATAAAAACCCAGTATTTAAAAGAAGATATAGGGAGTGTTCATGGAAGCAATTTCCTTATTAGAATGGGGAGTTTCTTTGTGTTAGAATGAGAATTCTAGAGAGTAGGGACTAGAGAAGGGTGAAGGCTGAGCTGAATCTGGAAGAATGTGTGAATAAAAGGCATCAGGGAAAGGCATCTTCACCTTATCAGAGGATGAATCTGTATCCCAGGCTCTAGGCTAGGAGGAAATGGGAGCCTGCTAGGCCAGATGGAGGTGGGAGATGGATGGGTTTCTCAGTCCCTCAAAGCAGACGTCTTCAACCCTAGAGCTGCTGCTTGGCCCCCTCAGATGTGACTGGCTATCCTGCAACATTTTCCATCCCGGAATTGCAGAATATCAGACTCATAACATTTCAGAATCTCAGTGCTGAGGGGGAGGGGAGCTCAAAAGTCATCTTCAGTCTCCTCTGGACAGTGCTGGCACCCTTGGGCTCTCAACTGTGTCTCTCCAGCTCCTGATAACTGAAATCATCTATCGTCTTCTGGAGGGAGAAGGGAGAAATTGGGGCATAGAAATCTCTGCAGTGGGGGATTGGCATCTCCTGCCAGCCAAGCCCCCCATGAGTTTTCCCTGGGCTATGTTCTTTGGGGCACCGGAAGTACGAGAAGGTTCTGGATCACACACCTCTCCCAGAGGAGGGACTCCAGGCGCTCACGCAAGAGGATGAGCTCAGGTTGGCTGGCGTATCTATCTACATCCCCAGTTGCCTTGTATGGGCACTGTTTCCGCTCCCCTCTGAGTGACTGGCACATTCCCCAGCTATTTAGAGATGTTTCCACCCCATGTTATTTTTAGTCCCTGGAAAGACTTCTCGGAGTGCCAGCAGTACCAGGAACCCTCGAGAAGGCTGATCAACCTGGCACGGGATGCGGGGGAAGATCAACAGGCAGGAGGCTGACAGCTGAGAGAGGGGGTGTGGGAGGAACTGGGGGAAAATACAGCCTATTTCATTCAAGGCTTCTGCTCCACAAGCTTCCATCACCGCCCCCCTGACCCTTGCTACTTGCTCCTCTATCCCTATCTGCTCCCCACATCTCAGGGCAAAATATTGGCTTTGGAATTGGATGTTCTGGGTTCCCTCATTCCCTCATGGGTTGGAAGTGTGACTTTAACCCAGGTGTTCCTGGCTTTGAGGCCAGACTTCCGGACCTCACCCTGTGTGACCCTGGGAAAATGACTTCACCTCACTGTATGTCTATGTCCTCCTCTGTAAGATGGAGGGGTGGGATTAAATCAAAGGTTCTTAACTGGGTGTCCATGGACCAGATTTAAGGGGGTTTGTGAATTTGGAAGGGAAAAAATGACAACTATTTCAATATAATTGAGTTTCCTTTATATCCCTATACATTTTTATTTTGTGCATTTGAAAACATTATTCCATGAAGGGATCCATAGACTTCACCAAAGTTCCAAAAGGCTTCCTTGACCACCAAAACCAGTTAAGTACCCCAGGATTAGATGAGCCTCAAGGCCTCTTCCAAACCCAAACCTTGCCATCCATCTTGTCTAGCCTTCCCTTCTCAGCTCATCTTGGGTCAGCATGGTAGATAATTCCACCTAGGCAGGAGGTGTGAGGGGCCGCTCTCCTTCCCACTCTAGACTCAGCTCTGCCACTGACTTTCTGTGTGGTCTTGGGTCATTCATTTTCCCTTCCTGGGACCCAGTCTCCACCTGTGCAAAATGAAGAGACTGTACTGACTGGTCTCTCTAACATCCTCTTTGGAGGACCCCATATTGACTTGCCCAGAGTTGTCCAAATGACCCACAGTCAGGATCAGCCTCAGATAGGCCCATCGAGAATGCTGGAGAAGCTAGCAGAGGTGTTGACTCTTCAGATGTCCAGCCACAGGCTCCATAGATCAAGAGCTTTTCTTGCCATGCCTTTTTCAGGGAGCCTCTACCACTGTACGCATCACTCTCCATCTAGTCTAGTTTGGAACCACTGACAAATCTAAGTACAACCTCCTCAAAGTCAGTGATGCCCCTCACCTTCACAGGTCTACTCAGGGCTGGGGAACCTGTGGCCACGAGGCCACATGTGGCCTTCTAGGTCCTTGGGGGCAGACTTTGGACTGAGTCCAAGTTTTACAGAACAAATCCTTTTATTGAAGGGATTTGCTCTGTGAAGTTTGGATTCAGGCAAAGAGCCACACTTGAGGGCCTAGCAGGCCCCAGCTCTTCTCACTGCATCTCCTGAATAAAGCTCCATTTCCCATCACGTGTGGCCTTGCGGCTGTAGGTTCCCCACCCCTGGACCTGCCTCCTTTGGGAAGCCTTCCCTAATTAGCTCCACTTGTTTACCTCTGCTAATTTCCTGTTAGTGAGGCTTGGCTAGCTGGTGTCACTCTGAGTGAGGGAGGTTTCTTCACATAGAAGATAATTCTGATCCTTGACATTGGTCACTGTAAGGAGGCAGGTGAGCTCCCTGGGAAGGAGGCAGCTGGTGGGTGAAATGGGCCTGGAGTCAGGAAGATCTGAGTTCAAATCTGGCTTCAGATACTTACTAGCTGTGTGACACTGGACGAGTGACTTAACTCCTGTTTGCCTCAGTTTCCTCAATTGTGAAATGAGTATAGCAATAGCACCAACCACACTCTGGGTTGTTGAGAGGATGGAACGAGACGATATTTGCTGGGAAAGTGCTTAGCACAGTGCTTGGCACAGAGTAGGTACTATTTAAATGGTTTTTGGTTTTCTTTTTTTTTTTACTTTCCTCTCAACAGCTACTAAGGAGGGCATCATCTGTGCCAATGCCATCTGCAGGTAGCAGCTAATTACTCAGTAACTTCCCTTCACTCCAGCCCCAGCTCTTCTCACTGCACCTCCTGAATAAAGCTCCATTTCCCATCTCTGTGCATCTCTGCAGGCTGTCCCTATACCTAGGATTCCCTCCCTTCTCACCTTCACCACTTAGAATCCCTATTTTAATTCAAAGCGCAGCTCGAATACCATCTGCTATATGAAGCCTTTTCCAATTCCCTTAGCTATTAATGCCTCTCTCTCCATCCCTCTCCCCCCCACCCCCACCCAAATTACCTTAGATTCATTAGAAAAATACCTATATATGTACCTGTTGTCTCCCCAAATAGACCTCCTTGAGGGCAGGGCTTGTTTGATTTTTGTCTGTGCAGCCCCGGTACCTGACATAGTGCCTGGCTTATAGTAGACACTTAATAAATGCTGGTTGATTGATTCATTCATTCCCACACCTAGACTACCTATCAAACTGTAAGGAGACCCAGAGCTGTCAGGATAGTATTCCCTGCCATGGCTCCCAGAGTGTGGTTATAGGCCATGATTGTTTAGGAGAGAGAATGAGAGATTCAGGGGAGACCTATGGGTGGCAAAGAAGGGGACCAGACTATCTTTGTGTTTGTATTTGGGTCTGGGTCCCCCTGTGTTGGACAACACTTCGGGTAAATTTTATCTGCTGGACTGTGAGATACCTGGGGTCTTGGGCTCTGAAAACGACAACAATATAGGGAAGTGATGACCCTTTGTTTCAATGTCAGAACTGGTAGTTCCATATTATCATAGCATTGTTGAATTCAGAACTGGGAGGGAAGTTAGAAGCTATCTTGCTCATCCTCCTCATTTTATAGAGTAGGAATTAAGCAGGTCCAGGGATTTGGAGACATTTGCAGAGGCAAGATTGAATTCTGGGTCTTCTGATTGCAAAGTCATTCCTGCTCTCTCCACCACAATCTATCCCTTCTTGGAAGGTAGCTACTATCGAGTCATAAAGGCTTGGCCATGGACTATGTGTCATCTGTGGACCAGCCTCACTAAGTTCCAAGTGGCTCATCCCCAGAGAACCTGCCACTACAGAGTGAGTCCTTTGGGCCACAGTGAATCATGAAGACTTTATTGAAGCATGGACAAGTTTTTCATCTGAATCAGTAGGGAGACCAGGGCAATCACAGACCTTTTGAGGTCTGAAATATGTACAACAGCCACACATCTCTTTAAACTTCACACTTGAAATGGTCTGGGGCATGGGATATATAGACATGATACAGACATAAAGGGAAAATGTTGGACACAAAATGTTGGTTATTGCCAAAAGTTCAGGAAGCATTCCAAAGGCAACTGAAGAATCCTTCCAGCTCTTGACAAAATCTCAAAGATGCTGCTATAACTGAACATCCCAAGGGCCCAGAATTTAACTGCACTAGAGAACAGTGGCTCCCTTTTGGTCTCCTCCTTTCTCCTCTCCAGATCTCATTCTTCTCATTTGTGTTTTTCCTTTTCTTGTCCTCCCTTCCTCTTTTCTACCTCCTTCCTTCTCACCTAACCCTGTCATTTCCACTGCTCTGTTTACCACTTACATAGCCCATCAATCTTTATATTCATTTTCTTGTTTCTGCTGGTTCATCCTTTCATTGGAGCAACTAATGACCTCAGTGCAATCCCTTAACACGGAAGGGTAGGAGGGAAGGGGGGCATTAAGCAAGCCTTGAACATTTGCTGTTGCTGTTAGGATCTGGAACAAGAAGGGCTAAGTCCTCAAAGGCATCTGGCCAATGCTGTCAAGATGGAATGATAAGAGGAAGTGAGTCTCAAAGGAGACAGAATGCCTGATAATAGAAAGGGCACTGGCCTGGGAGGTGTTTAGCCTATAGTGTCTGGCACAACATAGTCACTTAATGAGTGCTTATTGCCTGACTGATAAAAAGCAGGGATTTTAGACTGGACTCTGTCATTAACTAGCTGTATGACCTTGGGATCAGAGAAGGTGGTACTGAGGCTTCACCTGAAGGGACAATTAGAATTTCGTTGGGCAGCACTGGAGACTTTAGGGAAAAGATTCAGGGTAGTATAAGAAAAATACTGTTATCAAAGATCCAAAGGCAGGAAAATCCACGGTTTGTATAAGAGATGAAAGAGGTTTGGCTGGAATATAAAGTGGGTGAGAGGGAGTAGTGGAAGATAAGCCTGAGAAGGCAGGTTGGGGCAAAATTGTGGAGAGCCTTGAAGTATGGAGTATGGACTTTATCCTATAGGCAATAGAGAGCCATTGATGATATCATCAGAGTGTGTGCATTAGGAAGATTAACATGACTCTATGCAGAAGGGACCTGGAACCACTCACTATTCAGTAAAGAACATTGAGAATCCAATCTCTTTCAGAGGAGAGGATTTGCTGTCCTTCCTCTGCCCCAGAAAAAGGATTAATAATCAGCAGGATTTAAGTTACTCATAAGGAAAATGTCATGGCAGTATTTGTAAAATTAGGTGCAGGTGACAGGGTGTCTTTAAAAATAAACTTTCCAACAAATAAGAGAGAGACCTAGCTGCCTGGGGTATTTTAGGGAGATGTTAGAGGGAAATGATGGAAAGAGAACTCAGTCCTTTGTTTCTGATTTGGTTCTGTCAGTGACTTGCTTTGTTGACCTTGAGCTGGCTAATTCTCCCCTCTCTGGGTCTCAGCTTCCCTTTATGTAAAGGGGTTCAACCAGCCATCCTCTAAAGTCCCTCCTAAAGCTCCACCCCCCAAAAAAACTAGGGATGTAGTGGAAAGAGAGAACTGGGTTCAAATCTTGCCCCTGAAACTTGCTGTCCCTTTACCTCTTTGAAACTTTCCTCATAAATAAAAACAGATACAATAGCTGCAGCATCTCCGATGAAAGAGAATAATATTTGCAAAGTGCTCAATACACTTTTGAGCACTCCATAGCACCAGCTATTAATTTTCTATCTCTGTCCTTCTATGTTCTATAATCTGCCATTCTGTGAGTCCTAGGATTTCCTTCTTAGAGCAGGATTAACTTAACAACCTCTCAGCATTTTCTTGCCTCCTGGAATTCCTTGACTTGTGAAGACATGACAAAAGGAAAGTTGAAGACCTGTGAGTCAGATAAAGTCTCTCCTTAGGAACCTGGGACCTAGTGACAGCGAGTGTGGGTGACTCATTACCATTGCTTACGAGAGGGAGGATGGGTGATGTGTCACAACGCCTCTGATTGCTCTCGTCAGTTCTTCCTTGAGTGAATCTGTCCTCAGGATCACTCAGAAGCCGCCAATCAGAGACACCATTCTCCCCTCTCTAGGGAATTACTGACCCTAAATATTCCCAACAGAGCATCCCCATTGTTACTTCATCACCACCACCATCATCACTGTTTCAGTCACCAACATGGTGACCACTGTCACCATAACCACTGTCCTCATTTCCACCATCACTGGATTTTGTTTAGCTTGAGAAAAAGAAGAAAACACTTGGCAGAACACAACGGTCATCTTGCAAGGTTGTCATACAGAAGATTTATTCTGCTTGGTCCCAGAACAAAGGGTGGAAATTACAGAGAGGCAAATTTTGACTCCATAAAAGAAATTATTTCCTAACAATTAAAGCTGAACTAATGTGGATTGGTTTGTCAGGACTATAAATGTGGCTATTGATACCTGTGATTTCTGAAAACTGCCTATTCATATCCTTTATCTATTTATCAATTGGGGAATGGATATTATTCTTATAAATTTGGCTCAGTTTCCTATATATTTTAGAAATTAGACCTTTATTAGAGAAACTTGTTGCAAAGATCCCCGCAGTCCCTGCTTTTCTTCTAATTTTAGCTGCATTTGTTTTGTTAGTGCAGAAACTTTTAAATTTTGTATAATCAAAGGAAGTAGGGCATCTAGATGGTGCAGAGGGATGGAATCCCAGTCCTGTAGTCAAGAAGACTGATCTTTGTGCATCCAAATTTGACCTCAAACACTTACTAGCTGTGTGACCCTGGACAAGTCACTCGACACTGCTTGCCTCAGTTTCCTCATCTATAAAATGAGCCAGAGAGGGAAATAGCAAACCACTCCAATATATTTGCCAAGGAAACCCCAAATGGGGTCATGAAGAGTCAGACGTAGCTGAAAAGTGACTCACCATCAATAAAAGGAAGTGAGATGATCGTAGGGTGACAGATCTTGAGTTATTGGGGAGCTTGAGGCCTTCCGGTCTAATGACATTATGTAACAGATGAGTAAACTGAAGTCCAAGGAAGTGACTTGCCCCCAATTAAGGCCACCCAATTAAGAAGCATTCAGAAGGGATTTGAACACAGACCCTCTGACTTTAGAGTCAGCTTCTTCTCCCCTGCACTACATTCCCTTTCATGTAAGGTTTGACTGTGTTAGTGTGTGGCTAAAATGGAGTGAAAGAGATTGTTGAAGCTGAGACTCAGATGACAGGAGTAGTTAATAATAGAGCCAGTATCTGAATCTTAATACCAAATCCATCTCTCTTTCCACTGTGGGTTTACCCTGCAAGCATAAACAGATCGCATAGACTTCTAAAGAGGAAATGTCCTTGACAATTGTTAGTGGGAAAATGGTCAAGAAGCCTGTCTTTCCCCCCTTTCCAATCTATCTTCCTCATAGATGTCAAATAGATATTCCTAAGGTGCTGGTCTGACCCATGGAGGCATGAGGGCAGTACCATGCTCAAGAAAGTTGGGTGGCTCCCCATGTCTTGAGCCTTCCTTTCTAGGCTGTTTACATATTATTTCCTCTCACAACCTCTACATTCTAGCCAAATTGAAATACTCGTTATTTTCCTTTACATGGCAGTCCATCTCTCACCTCCATGACTTTTTTTAGGCTGTCATCTCTATCTCCAAGTTTGCTTAAATGCTCAGCTTAAGTGCACTCTCCTTTTTTAAATCATAGATTTTTATTCTTTTTTCGTTTTAAGTTCTAAATTCTTTCCCTCCTCTCCTCCCCAAACCCACTCAATGAAAAGGCAAGAGAAACAAAACTTATTACAAATATCTATAGCTGTGAGGTAAAGAAAAAAAAGCAAAAAAAATGAAAGAGAAAAAATATGCTTCAATCTGTACTCTGAGTTTATCATTTCTCTTTCTGGGGGCAGATAGCACTTTTCATCATGAGTCCTTTGGATTTGTGGTTGGTAGTTGTGTTATCTTTCACATAAATCGCTGAATCAAGATAACAATCTTGGTTCTTTATAACATTGCTGATACTGTTTTAATTGTTCTTCTGGTTCTGCTCACTTCACTCTGCATCAGTTCATGCAAGTCTTTCTAGGTTTTTCTGAAACTATCTAGCATTCTATCAAATTCATAGACTGTAATTTTCTTAGCCGTTCCCCAATTAATGGCCATCCCTTCAGTTTCCAATTCTTTGCGACCAGAAAAAGAGCTCCTATAAATATTTTTGGACATATTGGTACTTTTCCTCTTTGATCTTCTTGGCTCATAGCCCTTGCTGAGTCAAGAGGTTTGCATAGTATACTAGCCTTTTAGGCATAATTTCAAATTGCTTTCCAGATTGGTGGACTAGTTCATAGCACCACCATCATTAGTGCATTAGCACATTTGTATGCCTGTTTTTCCACATCCCTTCCGACATTCATCATTTTCCTTTTTTGTCATTAGCCAATCTGATGGGTACCTCAGATTTATTTTACTTTGTGTTTCCCCAATTATTAGTAACTTGAAGCAGTTTTTATATGACTAGTGATAGCTTTGATTTATTCCTCTGAAAATTTCCTCTTGATATTGGCACTTATTCTTGCGAATTTGACTCAGTTCCCTATATATTTTAGAAATGAGACCTTTTTTTCTGGAGAAACTTGCAGCAAAGATTTTTCCCCCAGTTTCCTGCTTTTCTTCTAATTTTAGTTGGTTCTAATTTTAGTTGCATTGGTTCTGTTAGTACAAAAAATTTTAAATTTAATATCATCCAAATTACTCATTTTACCTCTCATGAACCTCCCTATCTCATTTGATCATGAATTCTTTCCCTATTCATAAATATGACAGGTAATTTCTTCCCTGCTCGACTAATTTGCTTATGATATCACTCTTTATGTGTAAATTAAACACCTATTTTGAGCTTAGCTTCATATGTGGTGTAAGATGTTGGTCTTTTCCTAAGTTTCTGCCAAACCAGTTTTACCAGAAGGTTTTGTCAAATAGTGAGGTCTTGCGCCGACAACTGGGATCTTCAGGTTTATCAAACACTATGTTATTGTGTTCATTTGATTCTGTATATTGTGTACCTAATCTGTTCTACTGATCAATCTCTCAATTTCTGATACCATACCAATTTTTTTGTGATTAGAGTTTTTTAATATAGTTTGAGATCTGGTACTGTTGGGCTCTCTTCACATTTTTTTCATTGATATTCTTAACCTTTTGTTCTTCCAGATGAATTTTGTTATTATTTTTTTTCTAGCTCCATAAAGTAATTCTTGGTAGTTGGTATGGCACTAAATAAGTAAATTAATTTAGGTGGTGTTGTCATTCTTACTATATTTGCTTGGCTTACCCGTGAGAAATTACCATATCTCTACTTATTTAGACCAATGTTTGTGTCAAGAATGTTTTGTAATTGTGTCCATATAGTTCCTGTGTGTGTCTTGGCAGGTAGAGTCTCAAATGTTTTATATCATCTGTAGCTAATTTAAATGGAATTTGTCTTTTTATCTATTTTATCTATTCTTGCTACATTTTGTTGGAAATGTATATCTATATCTATATCTATACATACACACACACACCTAAATTGTGTGGATTTATTTTATATCTTACAACTTTGTTGGTGATTTCAATTAGTTTTTTGCATTGACATACTAAGGTTTTCTAGGTTAAAAAAAACTGGGAGAAAAAGTGCTAGTTTTGCTCTTTGTATATTCTCATTTCTTTTATTTCTTTTTCTTGTCTTATTGCTACAGATTGCATTTTTAGTAAAACACTGAATAAGAATAGTGATAATGGACATCCTTGCTTCACCCTTCATCATATTGGAAGGATTTCTAGCTAATTCCCATAACAGATAATGCTTGCTTTTGGTGTTAGATAGAGACTATTTATCTTTTTAAGGAATGCTGTTTATTCTTGTACTTTTTAGTGTTTTTTTAAAAACAGGAATGGGTGTATTTTCATTTATTTGTTTTTGATTATTTATTGGGAGATGAGTGTATTTTGTCAAAAGCTTTTTCTGCATCTCTGGAAGTAATCACATGATTTTTGTTATTTTTGCTGTTGATGCAGTTAATTATCTTTATAGTTTTAAAAATATTGAACTAGCCCTGCCTTCCTGGTATAAATCCAGCCTGGTCATAATGATATATTGTGATAATGTGATATTTGTGACATGTTACTATAATTTTGCAAGGATTTTATTAAAATTTTTGCATCAATATTCATTAGGGATATTGGTCTCTAGTTTTCTTTCTAGGTTTTGACTCTCTCTGGTTTAGTTATGAAGACCCTATTTGTGTCATAGAAGAAATCTGGTAGCACTTTACTTATATTTTTTCAAGCAGTCCGTGTAGTATTGGAATTAATTTTTCCTTAATATGTTATAGAATTGCCCGTAAATCCATCTGGTCCTAGGTATTTTTTTCTTAGGATACTCATTTATAGCATGCTCGATGTCTTTTTTTCTATTCTATTCATCTGGGTAATTTATATTTTTGTAAATATTCATCCATTTCATTTAGATTGTCAGTTTTATTGGTATTTAGTTGGGCAAAATAATTCTTAATAACTGCTTGTCTTTCCTTTTCATTGGTGGTAAATTTGCCTTTTTATTGATGATACTGGTATTTTTTTTCTTTCAGTTGTACATGTACACATGTGTCACAAGATGTTCGTGTACACACACGTCCTCACTATAGACATATCTGTACACAGGACCGGGCATGTGTCCAGACATACATGTCCAGATAGGTGTTACTGAGATCATGTCACATTGTATATGTTTGACTAGACTCATGGCACATGTATGCATGTAGGTCTGGAAAGACATGACATGTATGTCTAGAAGGTGGGCATGGGCATGAGTTATGAGTCCAGACATATGTCTGGAAGTACATGTACACATGAGTACAGAAGCACATCTAGACCTACATGTATGTGCATGTTATGTCTTTCTAGGTGTATGTCACATTCAGATGTACATCTACATGTACATGTTTCATGAGTTTAGCTTACTTCTAGAGTATACACACAGATGCATCATGGGTCTAGACTTACACGTTGATTGCTGTTGTCCTTCCTTCTTGAAGAGGACCGAAATGATATCACATAATAGAGTCAAGTTACACATGTCCAGGCATACATGTGTACTGTACACACATCATGAGTCTAGACACATGTCTAGGTATATATGTATGGAGTCTCACAAAACTGTGAGGGTGGTGCTATTATTGTCCTTACTTTACGGTTGAAAAAGCAGAGACAGACAGAGGTTAAATGACTTGCCCAAGGTCACATACCTAGTGTCCGAGGCCAGATTTGAACTCAGGTCTTCCTGAATCCAGGACCAACAGGCTAGCATTCTACCCACTGTACCGCTTAGTTGCCTCTAACCTGAGTATACAGGATAGCTTCCAGTATTTAAGAACAGAAGAATAATGGTGGGCTGGACTGTATGGTATAATGGAAAGTGTGGTGGGTATAGCTATGGAGGACCCAGTTCATATTTGTGCCCATTCCATTATTATTGATGTGATGTCAGACAAGTCATTTGATATCTAGGCCTCTTTCCTCCTCTTCAAAATGAAGAAGTTAGAATGGAGAACTTCTAAGGTCTCTTCAGGCTCTAAATCTCTATTTCTGTGATTTCTATGAGTCACAAGCATCTTGGACCTGAACATCCCAATGATTGCTTCATTTTGCTCCCTCAATGCTGCCTGCACTCCAAACCTTTTGGCCAAGGGTCCCTAGACTTTCTCTAGCTTGACTCTTTTTGGTACACATTTATGGAATGACTTTCACCACCCTATTCCTTGAGATCAGAAAGATTAAACATACTTCCAGAGGACATACAGAAAGTCAGGGGCTAATGACTTATGACCCTCTCCCAAGCTTTCATCTTCCCTCTCCCTCACTCCAAATGCATAGCTAGTACCCAACCCCCTGTAGCCCCTTTCTGTCTGGGCCCTGGACTTGGAGAAAGGTGCTTTCTGGGAATGTACAAAACAGTCCAGGTTGGAGTCTTTTTTAATATAAAAAGAAGGTAGTTATTTGTGCCTAAAATGGTGTGAAAAACAAGGCAATGGCCATAGGGTAGAAAGAGGAGACAAGGAAAGCAAGAATGAGAGAGAGGGAGAAGAGTGGTGAGAAGAGAGGAGAAGAAAAGAAAAGCCAGAAAAGCACGGATGGGAAAGAGAGGAGAAAGGAGGGAGGAGGAAAGAAAAGAAGGAAGAGAGAAGAAGAGGAGGAAGGGAAAGCCTTGTTCAGTTTGGCCCAAGAAGGCATCCTTTGAAGAATGTAGTTGGCTGAGAAGCAGACTTTGACTTAATGTAAGGGAAAACTTCTTAGCACAGCCTTCTCCAAGTGGAATGGTATTCTTATTAAGCATTAGCCTTACAGAAGGCTTTTAGATGAAGGTCTTCAAGGGGAGACTGGATGACTAGTATTAGGACATAATCTGGTGGGGGTTTCTTTTCAAGAACGTTGGATTAGATAACCTCTGAGATTCTGTGGCTGTGAGGAGAAGAAAAGGGGAAGACTAGGAAGAGGAGAAATAAAGGCAAAGAAAGGAGGGAAAGAATGGAGAAGAGACGAAGAAGAAAGACCAGGGAAGAGGTGAATGAGGAAGATGAAAGGAGAAAGAGGAAAATAAGTGGAGAAAGGAAGGGAAGAAAAAGGGGAAGGAACAGAGAGTAGAGAAAGGAGGAAAGAGAAGAAAGGGGGACCAGGTGAAGGATGGAGTAGTAGGAGAGGATGAAAAAGAAAAAGGAGGGAAGAAAAGTGAGAACAGAGAAGGGAGAGGAGGAAAGAGAACTGAGGCAGATGGAATTCAAGGAGAAGACAAAAGTTAACTCAAGAAAAGTGTTGACTCTCAGCTGTTATGAAGGAGCTTTCCTTTCAGTCCTTACAGAAATCAAGTTGACTTTTTAAAGCTGTGACTCCAGGGGTCAGTGGGGAATGAAAAAAGGTGATTCAAACATAATAGAAAAGTCTGCTCACTGCTCCTGGTCTCCTTACTTTTCCTCCCCAGGCACTAATTATGAATCCTTATGGTCTGAGGAATGTAGTGAAAGATGGGGAGGAGGGATGAAGGCAGCCAGGCTGGAATCAGGGACAGTGAGGGTGGTTCTTCCCAGAGTCTGGACCAGGCAATACTCAAGTGGCCTAAGGGTCTATGTCTGGACTAGGAACACTCTTCTTTCTTTTCCTCCCACAAAGCCCCAGAGAGCACATTCTAAGACTTGTATGTGGCTTTGTCTGACCATGATATAGCTGATAGCAAGAGAAATGTCACTGGTACTTTTTGTTTGTCCAAAACCAGTGTCAAAAGGAAAAAAAAAAACAGGCCTAGCTTGTGAAAAAAAAAAAACACTATCTGGGACCTGAGTCAAGTCCTCCATGGCAGCCACCCTGAGCCAAAGGCTGTCTCCTCCTCCTCCTCCTCCTCCTCCTCCTTCTTCTTCTCTCTCTCTCTCTCTCTCTCTCTCTCTCTCTCTCTCTCTCTCTCTCTCACTCCCACTCTCTCTCTCTGTCTCTCTTTCTCTGTCTCTCCCTCCCTGCCCCGCCCCCCCCGTGTCACACATACACACACACACACACACCCTGCCTTAAAATAGCCCTGCAAGGTAGGCCAGGCAGGGACATACTTGCCCCCACTTGACAGAGGAGAGACGTGAGACCCCGAGATGGAAAACATTTTATCCTAGGGAAAAACACTATTTCTGGAATCAAGAATCACATAAACCCAAGGTTAGCAGGGATCCAGAACTCAATCCAACTCATCCCTGAGTAGGAATCCCATCTCTAGAATGGTGGTCCAGACTCTGCCACCACAGCTCCAAAAGGCAGCCAGTTCTTCCTGGGTTCAAATCCCAGCTCAGACACTCAGCTTCCTATATGGCTTTGGAGGAGACACTTCCCTTCTCTTGGCCTGTTCCCCCATCTGTAAGTTCAAGGGATTGAACCAGATGATCTCTCCTCTGTGTTTGATGTTCTAAGGCTCCTGGTGGCTCTGGGAATTTCTGAAGGTGTGGAATGCTCAGATCACACAGTGAGATGGTTCAAGGCTAGGGTTATAATCTGGATCTCTTATCTCCCCTGCTCCTGGCTCTTGGCCTTGCCCAAGCCTGGCCCCTCTCCACCCGAGGCGAAGATATTAAAAATAAAAATAATGATTGATGATGATGATAAAATAAATCCCATGATCATAGCACTTTCAGGTTTGCCAATTGCTTTCCTCCCAATATCCCTATAATCCTATCCTCCAAAGAGAACAAAGAAAGACGAAAAAGCCCCATACTTACAAAACTACTGATGGCAACTTCTTTTGTGGTGGCAAAGAGCCAGAAACTGAAGGGCTGCCCATCATTTGGGTAACAGCTGAACAACTGGTGTTAATATGAATAAAATGGAATGCCATCGAGTCATTAGAAACTGCTTAAGGGCTTTTTTTCTGAGAAACCTGAGAAGAAGACGGATAAACTGATGCAGAACAATTTACAAAGTAACATTATAAAGAAAAACGATGTTGGAATAGCAACACAATGATGAACCATGTCTCCAGGGGAGTGACTACCGACAGTGTGGCCCACCTCCTGACAGACATAAGATGCAGAATGAAACAGAAATTTTTGTTCGTGGAAAGTGTAGGAATCGATTTGTTTTGCTTGATGGTGCCTATTTGTTAGTTTTGCTAGAGATCAGAGTTTTGTTTTTATTTTTTTGGTTTTTTTTTCCTGGTGAGGGGGGAGTAGAGATTGGAAAGAGAGAAAATAAATACTTGTTAATTGAAAAAATAAAAATGAAGAGTTTTATATAAATACAACAATGATTTTGTAAGGTAGGCAGTGCACTTATAGATAAATAAAGTGATGCCTGGGGAGTTCAAACGACTTTCCTAAGGACACATAGCAAGTTAATGATGAAGCCTGTATTCAAACCCTGGTCTCCTGACTCCAAATTCAGTACGTTTTCCCGCAATATAATCTGTCCTTTCTAACTCATAGGAGCCACAACTGGTGGGGTCAGGCTGGGGTGGGAAGACAATGATCAAGAAGAGAGAGAGCTTCCATTTTTAATTCTTGTTTTATTGAAGAAAAGAAAAGGAGAGAAAAAAATAGATTCCCCCCCTACCCCCATCCCTGTACACCCAACCTATTTCCCCTCTGGAGGGTGGGTGCTCTGGCCCTCTGCTCAGGGAGGGCCAGGGTGTGGGAGGCTCTCTGCCTGGGCTTGGGGAGGAGTGTCCAAATACTCTCCCCTGGGGGGAGGATTTGGGGGGAGTCTTAAAAAAGGATGTCCAGGGCTTGAGAGGTGAGGCCAGGGCTGCTCCTGGGAAAGCTGGCCTTCCTGATCACCAGTGTGTCCTTCTTCCCCGCCGTGGGGCCTGAGGGTTGAGAAGAACCAGCCAGGTGGTTTCTGTCTCCCACACCCACCGTGAGAGCAGGCAGGGGGCCTGTCTGAGCAGGGGCCACCCCCAGGGCTCTTGGAGGTTTTCCCTGAACCACACGAAGGGTCCAGTCTCTGGCTCCTCTGCCTGGCCTCAGCAGGTTGGCTTGTCCCCTTTGGCCAATGGCTGTCCGGCCTGCCATGGGCCCCCTCCCTGTTGCCCATCTCTGTGCCCCCCCTCCCAGAACCTAATACTACTGTATGTCCCAGAGATGCCAATCTGCGCCCCAGCCAGAGGCCAGGCTACTTGGCTCCGAGGCAGTTCCTTGGGGGGAACCAGTGTTGCCGCCTCCCTGCCCCGGCCCTGCTGGACCCGCTTCCACTCCGGGGATCCTCAGGCCTGTAGGTCCTGGGGCCAGGCACAGCAGGTCCCCTCCCAGGAGTCTGGGGCGGGAGGCGGTTTGGGGGAGAAAGATGAGTCCTGCCTCGTCCCCAGCCCCAGGCCCCAGCTCAGACCTCAGTCTGGAGGTCAATGATGTCTTGTCCCACCAGAGGTATCGTAGCCCCGGTCTTCTCCCACTCCACAGTTTTGAGTTCTAGCGGAGAAGGTGGGAGCAGGTCTATCTCTTTTTTCACCCAGGCGGGCGTCGTCTGACCTTTCCGGACACTGTCCCAAGGCCTTCTGTTCGGTGTCTGCTGCTGCTTCTCTGGCTGTAGAGGAGAGGGGACAAGGAGGAGACAGGGAGAGAGAAAGAGATGGGCAGAGATAAGGAGATGGAGACATAATGAGAGAAAGACAGAATCAGAGATAGGGACAGAGATGGACCAAAACAGAGGAAGAAGGAGAGAGACAGAGACAGAAAGAGGGGAGGGGAGGGGAGGGGAGGTGAGGTGAGGGAAGGGGAGGTGAGGGGAGGTGAGGTGAGGGGAGGGGAGGAGAGGAGAGGAGAGGAGAGGAGAGGAAAGGAGAAGGGAGGAGAGGAGAGGTGAGGTGAGGTGAATTGAGGAGAGGAGAGGAGGGGAGATGAAGGGAGGGGAGGGGAAGAGGAGGGGAGGAGAGGGGAAGAGAGGAGGGGAGAGGAGAGGTGAGGGGAGGTGAGGTGAGAAGAGAAGCAGAAGAGGGGAGAGGAGAAGGGAGGGGAGAGGAGAAGGGAGAGGAGGAGGAGAAAAGGGAGGGGAGGAGAGGGGAGAAGAGGAGGAGAAGAGGGGAGTAGAAAGGGGGAAGAGAATGGGGAGGGGAGGAAGAGTCAGAGGTGGAGAGATTTAAATGGGGGGTATAGAATATAGACACAGAAAGGCAGAGGGAGGGAGGGCCAGAGACAGTGCCATAGAAACAAAGCAGAGAGAGAAAAGGACAGCAAAGCCAAGAGAAGGTGGTAGGCAGAGAAAGAACAAAAGAGAAGAGACAAACAGAAAGGTAGAGATAGAGAGGCAAAGTCGGGGAGAGGCAGAGATAAAAAAAGGGACAAAGAGTGGGGCAAGAGGCAAAGTGTTACTAGGATGGCTTGGTGGCTTTCATAAGCTTTTAATTGTCTCTTTCTATGTATGGCTGGGTGGACATCCAGCGCCCTCGGTGGTGCTCCGGCAGCCCTTTCCCTGACTCTGGCTGAGGCAGGCTGAGAAGCTGGCATCCCCAGCACCAGGCATCCAACTGCCCATTCTCTGGGGGCAGCCGCCTAGGATGGGACTTTGCGGGGAGCTAGAGAGGACTAGCCCAACAGTCCCTGAATACCTGCCATCTTCAGAGTGTGCTAAGCTCTGGGGGAAACAGCAGGAGGAGACTGAGTCCTAGCACTCAGAACAACCGACGGCTATAACACACAACAGAAGAAGACTACCACAGGGGCTGAAAGAATAGAGAGATCAGACAGTGTTGGTGAAATCGGGGTGGGGGGGCTTCCTGGACAAGGAGGCCTACTGCTACAACAGCATTTTGTGTGTGATCTCCTCTATGTTCCTTTACTGGAAGAAAAGGCAGGAGTTCATTCCCCTCATCTGGAGAAAATGGGAGCAAACCCAGGCTCAGATAAGGGAAGGGCCTTTCCAGAGGTCACATGATGAGTCCACCTGGCTTAAACCCAAGTTTCCTGACGCTCCTCTGGATCCAGGCTCTTTACAGGGCCCAGGGCCTGGGCCACTGATAGTCCCTGGTCAGTCTTCAGGAGACAGGATGGTGAAGGGGAGGCGAGAGGGAGGAGCGGCAGCTGATAATTCTATTTAATTGAGAGGTTGTTTAGCACTGAGTCAGTCAATAAACACTGATTAAGTGCCTACTATGTGCCAGGTACTGTGCTAAACTCTGGGGATACAAAAAGAGGTAGAGATGGTTCCTGCTCTCAAAGAACTCACAATCTATGAACAAAATGGTAAGTAGAGTGGAATAGTGCAGAGAGAGCTGGCCTCAAAGTCAGGAAGTCTTGGGTTCAAGTCTTGCCCTAACACAAACATAGAAAGTTCATATAGATATAGACATACACACATATATCGATTTATATTTATATGTGTGTACACATACCTGTGTGCATGTATATACATGTATTACATTAAAACCTTATAATTTAAGTTACATATAGACATATTTGCATGTATATATACATGTATACATACATACATATACAGGCACATATATGTGTGTATATACTTTCATCTATCTATATCTATTATATCTACATCACAGCTAGGTGGGCTCGGAGTTAGGAAGACCTGAGTTCAAATCTGACCTCAGACACTTCTTAGCCGTGTGACCCTGGACAAGTCACTTCATCCTGTTTGCCTCAGTTTCCTCATCTGTAAAATGGGGATAATAAAAGCATCCCCCCTTACAAGGTTCTTGTGATGATAAAGTGGGTGAGAGACTTGAAAAGTTTTATATAAGGCTGGTTGCTGCTGCTGCTGCTGCTACCACCACCACCACCACCACCAGCTGGGGATCTGGAATGAGTTCAACTGGGGGTCCCTGAGCATTGCTTTAGAGGAGTTTCTTAGAGGCTGAAGTGAGGACAAAATATCCTCTGACCACGGGGCACAGTCTGTGCAAGGACAAAAAAAAGCAGTAAATGGAATTCCATGTTTGGGGAACAGCATTTGACAAGTTTGCCTGAAACACGGAGTTCATGAAAGGGAAAAACAATGAAATGCAGCTAGAGAGATCCGGGCCAGCGGGATTTGGAAGGACTTTACACGTCAGGCTGAAGATTTTAGATTTTTTCCTAGACGCAACAAGGCCACCAAAGATTTGGGGGGAGGGGAGTGGCACAGTCAGATCTGTGTTCGGTGGATGGATTGGAGCGGGGAGACGCAGGCAAGGAGACCAACTAGGGAGACTGTTGCCATAATCTAGACGAGAGGTGATCAGGGCCAAGAAGAATTGGGGCAGAACACGAGTGAAAGGTGAGAAGGGGAAAAGATTTGAACTGACCAGTCTTGGAAAACAATTACAATAAATGCTTTTCTTTTATCCACGTGAAAGTTAAGGGCATTGTTAAAGAAAGACTGAGCCTGCAAATCTGGGTGACTTGGAGGGATGATGGTTCCCTCAAAAGAAATATAAAGGACGGGAGAAAGTCTGGGCTGCATATAGTGGTGGAAATAGTGAGATCCACTTTGGACCGGTCGAGTTGGAGACATTCCAATGGAGATTTTTTTTTGGAGGGGGGAAGGCAAGGCAATTGGGGTTCAGTGACATGCCCAAGGTCACACAGCTAGTAAGTGGGTCAAGTGCCTGAGGCCAGATGGTCCTCACTCATTGTGCCACCTAGCTGCCCCTCAATGCAGATTTCTACCAAGTCATTAGTAATGCAGGACATTCAAAACAGAATAGGCCGGATGTAGAGATTCTGGAGGAATCTTCATTAGGATGTTAAACCTAAGGGGCTGGACGTGAACCTCAAGGGAGAGAGTGTAAGGAAAGAAAGGAAGAGGGCCCAAGACAAACTTTGCCCATACTTATTGGTGAGAAAAATAATGATGAGCCAGCAAAATTGATGAGAAGCAATAGTGTAAGAGGGAGCAGAAGAACCAAGAAGGAGCAGACTTGGGGAAGAATGGGATGGAGGAAGTAGGGGTGGGGAGGAATCCAGGGGAAGTAGGAAGTGGGTGGTTACTAGAGTCAAAAGCTTCAGGGAGGTCAAGGAGAATGAGAATTGAGAAAAAGGCCACTGGGTTAAAAGATCACTGGCAACCTCAGAGAGGCCATTTTCAGTTGAGGAGTGAGGTCAGAAGCCAGAAAGACTTGAGGAAAGTCTGGGAGGTAAGAAAATGGAGGTCATGACATAAATGATGCTCTGCTGGGAGTTTGGTTCGGAAAGGGAGAAGAAATATAGGAGGGTGCTTAGAGGGATGATAGGGCCCAAAGAAGAGTGTTTAAAGGGTGGGGAATGTTTGTAGGCATTGGGGAAGGAGCTGTGAATACAGAGAGATTGAAGATAAAAGAAAGGAAAGGGGTAACTGAAGGCATGAATTCTCAGAGAAGATAGGAGGGGGACCGCTCGAAGGCACAGGTGAGGGATCCTCTTTTTCATTAGAAACTGGAATAAAGGGGGAGGGAATAGGGGGTGGTGAAGAGAGCTTTTGAGGGGGGCAGTAGGAGACAGTCAGGAGCCTAGGACAAATGGCCTCATATTTCTTAATCAAGAAAGAGGTGAGGTTCTCTGCTGAGTGGGAGATGGGAGGAAATGTCATAGGAGGCTGGAGAAGAGAGGAGACAGTTTGGAATAGCCATAGGGAAGAGCTCGATTGGAAGGCAGACAAGGCGGGATAAAAGCACTATTGGCTGTGGGGAGGACCCGAGGGAGATTAGAGAACATGAGTGTGTAGTGAACCTTGGAGGGATGCTTTTTCCAGCAGTTAAAGCAATAATAACAACAATCAATAATAATGGTGATGATTCAGTTGTGACCAACTCTTGGTGGTCCCGTTTGGGGTTTTCTTGGCAAAGATACTGGAGCGGTTTGCCATTTCCTTCTTCAGCTCATTTTACAGATGAGGAAACTGAGGCAAACAGGGTTAAGTGACTTGCCCAGGATCACACAGCTAAGAAATGTCTGAGGCAGTATTTGAACTCCCAAAAAAGAGCCTTCTTGACTTCAGGCCTGGCACCTATCCACCTCGCCACATAGCTGCCCACAGGATGATGATAACTAGCATTTATATAGTGCTTTAAGTTCAAAGCACTTTACATATGTTATTTCACTATATCTTCAAAATTTCCCTATGAGGGAGGTGCTATATTGTCCCTATTTTACAGAAGAGGAAACTGAGCCTGAGAAGAGTTGACTTACCCACTACTACTACGTATCTGAGGCAGAACTTGAATTTGCAGCTTACTGATTGTAAAGCCAGTTCCTAACTCTCTCTCTCTCTCTCTCTCTCTCTCTCTCTCTCTCTGTCTCTCTCTCTGTCTCTCTGTTTTTGGAGGCAATTGGGGTCAAGTGACTTGCCCAAGGTCACACAGCTAATCAGTGTTTGATGGCAGATCTGAACTCAGGAAGATGAGTCTTCCTGACTCCAGGCCTGCACCACCATGCTCGGACTATTGTAATAGACTGCCATTTGGTGTCTCCCCATTCTAATCCACCCTCTCCTCTGCTGTCATCTGTGGTTTGGATTATGTGCCTAAAAGGTCTCATTCCAACTTTGATGTCTTGTTATGCCGTTACCGTGCCAAGTTGAGTTGGTGTCTCCCCATTCTAATCCACCCTCTTGTCTGCTGTCAAAGTGATATTCCTAAAATACAGTTCTGATCCAGCCATCCCTTCCTATTCAATAAATTCCAGTGGCTCCCTATTACCTCCAGGATCAAACATAAAATCCCCCGTTGGGTGTTCAAAGCCCTCTGCCATCTGGCCTCTTCCTACCTTTCCAGCCTTCTTACATCCCATTCTATGCCCTTTCCCCCTCCCCCATACTTTGCTATCCAGTGACACTGGCCTTTCTGAGTCCATCTCCCAGCTCTGAGCTCATTAGTGAAGGTGGCTGCCCCTGTACCTGGAATGCTCTCGCTCCTCCTATCTGTCACTTGGCTGCTCTGGCTGCCTTCAAGTCCCAGATAAAACCCCACCTTCTGCAGGAAGCCTTTCCCCATCTCCCTAAATGCTAGTTAGTGCCTTCTCTCTGTCAATTAGCTCCAGTATATACTGTATATACCTTCTGTAAATAGTTTTTCGCATGTTCTCTATCTGCTTCATCAGATACTGAGCTCCTTACTGGCCGGGGTTGTCTTTAGCTTTTCTCAGAATCCCCAGGGCCTAAGCACATTGCCTGGCACATAGTAGATGCTTAACAAATACTCGCTGACTTGACTTGCTGGTAACTAGTGGGACAAGTCAACCATTGGATCTACTGTGAAGAGAGGAAAGGATGGGCAGAGGAAGGGAGCCGGACTGGGAGAACAAGGAGGTCTGGAGGAGCCAGAGGTCACAGTGTGGACAGAGGGCTTAAGAAGAGTGAGGCAGCAGGGGAGGGGGCAGAGAAAAGGCAAGAGAGGTACAGCTCCTCAGCAAGGAGCACCACCTTAATCAGAAAGAAGGATTTTGGAGCTCGGGATAATGGAGATAGAATGGTGATGAGCGATTTGGGATAGACCACTGAGAAGAGAGCTCGGGGCCTGGAGCCTGGAAGCCTTGATGGCAAATTCAGACTCAGACACTTCCTAACTGTGTGACTGTGACACTTAACCTCTGTTTGCCTCAGTTTCCTCATCTATAAAATGGAGATCGTAAGAGCAGCTACCTCCCCCCGTTGTTGTGAAGGTCAAATGACATAATATTTGTAAAGTGCTTTGCAAACCTTAAAGGGCTATGTAAATGCTCAAGACATTAATTAAACCCTCTCATTATTATTATCAAGGTTATGGCTTAGGAGTGAAGGTGATGGTCATGGGAGCTGATGAAGTCGGAGATCAGGCGTTTCAAAGGACTATTAATATCTTACAGAAGGATTGGGGAGAGTCTGGGGGCGGGGGTAAGAAAACAGAGGTCATGACATGAATGATGCTTTTCTGGGAGTTTGGTTCTGAAAGGGAACCACATCTCCACATCTCCACATCTCTCTCTCTCTCTCTCTCTTTCTCTCTCTCTCTCTCTCTCCCTCCCTCCTCTCTCTCTCTCTCTCTCTCTCTCTCTCTCTCTCTCTCTCTCTCTCTCTCTCTCTCCCTCCCTCCCTCCCTATATATATTCTTAAAAGTCCAAATACATATACATATATATGCACTTGTACATATATATATATAGATCCATATATATCAACTCCATTTGTGTATATCTGTCTCTGTTTTCTATCAAATCTATATATCCAGTCTTTCTCTATCATCTATCTGCTATTTCATCTGTCTATATCTCTCCCTCCCCTCTCTCTTTCTCTCTCCCTCTTTTCTCCATCTCTACCTCTCTCTGTGTCTGTCTCTGCTTCTGTCTGTCTCTGTCTCTCTCTTAAAATGGAGGAAAAGGCTATGAGTCAGGTTCTGAACTCCTTGAGAGAGCAAAGAATGATCTGGAGACTAGTAGATAACTAGAACACTTCAGTAACTCTCATTTCAATAGTGACTTAAGATTTCATTGCACTTTCTTCGCAATAACCCTGTGAGCTAGATAAGTAGGTATCATCTCTATTTTGCAATGGGGAAATAGGCTCAGAGGCCACCCTCTCTTGATGAGAGCTCATGGCTGGCACCATTCTACGTTTTCAGATTTCCCTGTCCTGTCTCTCCCTCACACATCCTACCCACGAACTGCAAAGATTAACTTGTTTCAGGCTTCGCTATCCTTCCCTGTAAAACGAGACTAATCATTCTCACACTACCTGCCTCACTGCGGGTCCTGAGGAAAACAGTTTATGAATGTTAAAACAAATTAGAAATTGGGGTTGTTGTTTTAACTATTAATAGATATTTATTGGGCTGAATTAAATTCACTCCACTGAGCTGCCACAGTGATTTTCCTAAAGTGTGGATCTTAGTGTGTCACTGCCCTAATCAATAATCTCCAGTGGCTCCCTATTACCTTCAGGATCCTCACAACCTGCCCCGCCCCCAATCTTCTTAGATTGTATTACCCTCCACACATTCTACAACCCAGCTTCCATAGTCTATTTGCTCTACTTGGCTTTCTACGTGGCTTTCCATAAATGCTAGCTATCATTATTATTGTCATCACTTTTATCACTATTCTTATCTCCCCTCTCTATGCCCTTTTCACTGGCTGCCCCCCATGCCTAAAATACTCTCTTTCCTCATCCCAGTCTCTTGGAACCCCTGGCTTCTGTCAGGACTCAGCTCCCAAGCCACCCCCTCCTGAGGAGATCTCTTGCAGTCTTCTCCTTCACCCCCAGATGTTAAAGACTTTCCCCCACTCTGAGATCACTTTCCACCTACTCTGAATTTGTTCTATATGTCCCTAGTTATTTACATGGTATCTCCCTATTAGAAAGAAAGCTTGGCTCCTTGGAGTATGGGACTATTTTTGCTTTTTTCTATAGTCCCAGGGCTTAGCACAGTACCTGGTGCATACCTAACAAGTGCTTAATAAATGCTTGTTGACCAACTGACTGACTGAATTCAACTCCCTTCCATGGTTTCACATCCCTTCCCCAATCTGGCTGCCCTTCCCAAGCCCATGAACAGAACCACTGAATGGTAAATGATAGAATGGATGATCTAATCTAATCTTTGGATTTTTATAGAGAAGGAAATCAAGACCGGAGAGGGGAAAGGGCTTGCTGGAGACCACACAGTGAGGCTTTTGTTTTTTTTTTTTTTTTTTTGACAGAGCAGAGATTGGATCCCAGGACTCCTGATGCTCAATGTGGGGCTCCATCGACCACACTTGGTTTTAAGCCCTTAGCTCTTGGGCAAGGTCACTGACCTTACTCTCTGCAACAGGTGGCTCCTTCTCTTTCTCCTTCTCCGCGTGCTGCAGCTTGCGGTTCAGGTCCTGGAACATGTCCTGATGGCGTTTCCGGGTATGCATTATTTTCTGGGAAAAGGGACAACAATAAGGCATGAAGAAGAGAGAAACTAATAGCCATCAGTTTCACAAACACTGGCTTCTAAGTCCAAGGGGGTATGACCAGGTGACCTAGTCATACCTGGCCTGAAGCTTCATTCAGGCTCTCCTACTGATGTGGCAGGGGACCCTTGGAATGTCGATCAGTGAACTCTGGGGCTCACTTTATCCACAAGAGAGCTCTCAGATGGCATGGGCTTCTCTGCTAGAATTGGCTTATGATTTAGAGTCGGGGTTCACAAAATTACACAGAGTTTCAGTTGAAATAATGATACCTAGCATTTATATAGTGCTTTAAAATTTGCAAAATAATAATATATAATACAATGTTATACATATATCATTTCATTTGATCTTCATAGTAATGATGATAATACATAACATTTATACAGCACCTATTTGATCCTCACAACAGTTCTGAAAGGTAGGAGCTATTATTATCTCCATTTTACAGATGAAGAAACTGAGGCAGACAGAGGCTAAGTGACTTGCCTGCTTTCTGGCTTCCCTGGATTTCTTCAAGTCCCAAGGAAAATCACAGCTTTGCCAGAAAGCCTTCCTCAACCCTCTTAATTCCAGTGCCTTCCCTTGGTTAATTATTTCCTACTTACGTAGCTTGTATATAGCTTGCTTTGTATATATTTGTTTGCATGTTGTCTGTCATGTTAGATTGGAAGCTCCTTGAGGACAGGACTGTCTCTTTCTGAATCCCCAGCATTTAGCACAGTGCTCGGCACATAGTAGGCACTTAATAAATGTTTATTGAATGGTTTAGTGTCACACAATAAGTACCTGAGGCAAGATTTAAACTCAGCACTTCCAGACTTCAGGTCCAGGTTGCTCTTGACTCTCAAATGAGATACTATTTGCAGTGTTTAGTGCAGTGCCTGGCACATAGTAGGCGCTAGATAAATGCTTATTCTCACCTCCTGCCTTCCCTTGATTATGCCTTGTAGCTGCCTCAAAAAGGACCTTAGCAGCCATCCATGCCAACCTATCCCTGAAAAAGAATCTCCATTCTAACATACTTGACAATGGTCATCGAATGTTTGCTTGAAGACCTCCAGTGAAGGGCAGTTCACTACCTCACAAGGCAGTCCAATATATCTTGGGCTATTTTAAATTTAGGAACTTTTTCTTAATGTCAAGATTAAATTTGTTTTGTTGCAATATTTATTCATTACTTCCTAAGTTCTCCCCTTCTGGGGCCAAGAGATACAGGGGTGGGGAACCTGTGGCCTTGAGACCACATGTGGCAGCCCATGTGCCACACTTGAGGACCTAGACGGTTGCCACATGTGGCCTCGAGGCCACAGATTCCCCACCCCTGGACTAGAACAAGTCTAATCAGATGAGGAAACTAATGCAGAGGTTTGGTGACTTGTGACTTTATAGCTAGTAAGTGTCTGAGGCTGGATTTGAACTCAGCCCTTCCTGACTCCATGTACAGTGCTCCCTCCACTGTGCCACCTAGCTACCTCTTAAAGGCAGCTATTATTTATTTCCTCCATAAGTCTTCTCTTCATTCAGCTAAACCTTCTCAGGTCTTTCAATTGATCCTTATGTGGCACAGATCTGACATCCCTTAACATTCTTACCTACACCGAATGCTCTTTGGCTTATCGATATCTCTCCTAAATTGTGGCTTCTAAAACTGAACGGAATTCTCCAGATGTGAGTTCAAATTCAGCCTTAGATACTTACTAGCTGTGTGACCCTGAGCAAACCAATTAACCTGTGGTCACCTCAGTTTCCCTCATCTGTAAGATAGGGATAATTCCAGCCCCTACAGCATGGTTGTTTTGAGGATCAAACGAGAAGTTTGTAAAAGGTTTCGTAAACCTTAAAGTGCTGAAGAAATACTATTATTGAGCATGGCAGAGGACAACAGAACTAGCAACTCCCTGTTCCTGCAAGCTATGCCCCCCAAGGCAGTGTGAGCGCACATTACTTTTATTTGATTATTTTTTGACTCTCATGTCACACTCGTTACTAAATCATACTGAGCTTGTGAGCCCCAGATAGGCCCCGAGATCACACGGACTGCTGTCAAGTCATACTTTCTCTAGCCTAGATGTGTGAAGTTGGTTGATCTTATGAACCCAGGCATTAACTACTGAGGTCAGACACTGTTCCCTGTTCCTCAGCAAATTTTTCCATCAAACCACTGATACCCTGGAGGCAGTAGCTTCAGGTGCCCTTCGGAGAAGGGGAGTCCAGAGGACAAGAGAAAGACGTGCAGGTAGTAAATGAGACACCCACCTCAAAATCCAGCTCTGCATACCGAGATTTCCTCCTCTGTGAAGGCAAGGAAGAGAGAGCTCAGTGTGAATTTGAAATTACTCTTAAAAAAAGAATAAATTTTTACTAGCTCCACTACTTGACTCGCCTCCCATTCTAGCACCATTGGTCTTTCATCATTCTCCTCCTCTTGGGGGGTGATCTGGGGCATAGCAAGAGAGCCCTGGATCACACACTCCCCCACTCCTCTCCCCTCCTCCCCTCAAACTACTTGAAATTCCACCATTACTGCTCCTGGTCCTTATGCTGAAACAGGAAAACACTGAAGGTACTATCACGTCCTCAGTGCCAGTGAGTTTTTCAGATCCTTTCCTGAATGCTACTGGCTTCAAACAGGTTTAGATGTAGGAGGGATAAGGTCCAGGACAGGGAACTGGGGAGGTGGGGAGAGGGGAGTACAACAAGAAGGCAGTGGGACCTCCATGAAATAGAAATGGTATGCGGAGAAGA
Source organism: Trichosurus vulpecula (assembly GCF_011100635.1). Classification (NCBI taxonomy): domain Eukaryota; kingdom Metazoa; phylum Chordata; class Mammalia; order Diprotodontia; family Phalangeridae; genus Trichosurus; species Trichosurus vulpecula. The sequence continues at coordinate 86,959,708 of NC_050573.1, forward strand.
AAAGGGTAGCTAGATGGCTCAGTGGACAGAGTGCTGGGCCTGGAGTCAGGAAGTCCTGAGTTCAAATCCAGCCTCAGACACTCACTACCTGGCAAGTCACTTAACCTCTGTTTGCCTTAATCTACTGGAGGAGGAAATGGCAAATCACGCCAGTATCTTTGCCAAGAACCCCCATGGGCAGTATGGTCCATTGGGTCACAGAGTCAGACATGACTCAACAACAACAACAAAGAAAAGAAGTGGTGCTACAGTGGGGAAGGGAATAGCATTTATCAAGTGCCTACTATGTGCCAGGCACTGTGCTAAATGCTTCACAAATATTATTTCATTTAATCCTCATGACCAGCACGAGAGGTAGGTGCTATTACAACCCCCTTTTTACAGGGGAGGAAACTGAAGTTAAATGACTTGCCCAGGGTTATACAGGGAGCAAGTGTCTGAGGCTAGATTTGAACTCATGTGTTCCTGACTCCAGGCTCAGCTCTCTATCCAGTGTGCCACCTAGCTGCCTTATAGAGGCATGATGAGAATTGCCTCTAGACTGCTGGTTTGCTTCTTGTCTGAAAGTATAGCTCTAAGTTGCCCCCTAGTTCCATATTATGAGCACAGCAACTAAGAAGGAATATCATCTTGGTCTAAGTTTATGCCACTTTGCAAAAAGAAAAGAGGAAGGGTAGATGGGAAGGGGGAAAGAAAGAGGAAGAGAAAAGGAGAAGGGAGTAGGGAAGGAGAAGGAGGAGAAGAAGGGGAAAGGAAAGGGGTAGGAGAAAGAGAAGGAGAAGAAGAGGGGAAAGGAAAGGGAAGGAGAAGAGGAAAGGAAAGAGGGAGGGGAAAGGGAAGGACAAGAGGCAGAGGAAAGGAAAAGGAAAGGATAAGGGAAAAGGAAAAGAGGAAGAGGAAAGGGAAGAGGAAGGGGAAAGGAAAAGAGAAGGAGAAGAGGAAAGGAAAAGGGAAGGAGAAAAGGAATAGGAAAGGAAAAGGGAAGGAGAAGGGGAAAGGAAAGAGGAAGGAGAAAAGAAAGGGGGAAGAGAAAGGGAAAGGAAAAGAGAAGGAAAGGGGGAAAGAAAAGAAGAAGGTGAAAGGAAAGGAGAAAAGGAAGAGGGGAAAAGAAAGGGAAGGAGAAGAGGAAAGGAAAGAGGGAGGGGAAAGGGAAGGACAAGAGGCAGAGGAAAGGAAAAGGAAAGGATAAGGGAAAAAGAAAAGAGGAAGAGGAAAGGAAAAAGGAAGGAGAAGAGGAAGGGGAAAGGAAAAGAGAAGGAGAAGAGGAAGGGGAAAGGGAAGGAGAAAAGGAATAGGAAAGGAAAAGGGAAGGAGAAGGGGAAAGGAAAGAAGAAGGAGAAAAGAAAGGGGGAAGAGAAAGGGAAAGGAAAAGAGAAGGAAAGGGGGAAAGAAAAGAAGAAGGTGAAAGGGAAGGAGAAAAGGAAGAGGAAAGGAAAAGAGAAGGAGAAGGGGAAAGGAAAGACGAAGGAGAAAAGAAAGGGGAAAGAGAAAAGGAAAGAAAAAGAGAAGGAAAGGGTAAAGAAAAGGAGAAGGTGAAAGGGAAAGAGAAGAGGAAGGGGAAAGGAAAAGGGAAGGATAAGGGAAAAGGAGAAGAGAAAGAGGAAAGGAAAGGGAAAGAGAAGAGCAAGAGCAAAGGAAAGGGAAAGAGAAGAGCAAGAGGAAAGGAAAAAGGAAGGAGAAGAGGAAGGGGAAAGGAAAGAGGAAGGGGAATGGGAAGGAGAAAAGGAAGAGCAAAGGAAAAGGGAAGGAGAAGAGGAAAGGGAAAGAGGAAGAGGAAAGGAAAAGGGAAGGAGAAGAGGAAGGGGAAAGGAAAAGAGGAGAAAGAGAAAGGAAAGAGGAAGGGGAAAGGGAAGGGAAAGCGGACAAGGGAGGTGAAAAGGAGAAAGAGGAAGGGGAAGGAGAAAAGGGAAGGAGAAAGGGAAACTGGCTGATATTAAACCTTAGTGAGGCTACTAGTCAGGGCCATTTTCCCACTATACAGTATACCTCCCCTCTCTCCAGGCCACCATGCAGAGAACTGCCAAAATAATCTGCCTAAATAAAAAAAAATGTGAGTGATCATGTTTGCCTCCTGCTCAAATGATTTCATTGGCTCCTCACCACCTACAGTAGTGGTTCTTAAACTTTTGGATGTCAAGACCCCTTTATGCTCTTAAAGATTAATGAGGATACCCAAACATTTTTCGTTTATAGCAGTTATATCTGTCAATATAAACCATGTTAGAAATTAAAATGTCATAGTATTATTATGAAATGACGTTTGACCTCGTGGACCCCTGGACCACACTTTTGAGAACCTCTGTCTACACGATAACTCACAAGCTCCTGGGTCTGGCCTTTCAAGTCTTCTGCCACCTGGCTCCTACCCCCATTTTCAGCCTTTTTTCATACCATTTTCCTTTTCAAGCTCTACAATTCAGGCAAAGCAGACTGTTTGGCATTCCCCAATCTGACCCGCCCTTTCCTGCCCAGTGCAAGCTGCTGCTGCTGCTACTGCTGCCAAGCCTGGAAGATAACTCCCTCTGCCTCTCTTCACCCTGAATCTTCATCTTCCTTCAGGGCCCAGCAGACCTACTCCATGAAGTCTGCCCTGGTCCCCAGAGCTGAAAGCAGTCTCCCCTTCTTCTAACCTTCCTGCTACTCCCTTTCTAGATTGCTTCTTCTTTTCCCTGGCATATTATTCCTTGGGTCATCTTTATTTGAATACATGTTATATTTCCCTGTTCGCCTATGACTTCCCCAAGGGTAACACAATGTGATTTTTTTTTTTTTGTGATTTATTAAGCACCCACTACATTCCAGATACTGCTAAAAGCTGGGATACAAAGAAAGGTAAAAAATATTTCCTGCTCTCAAGGAGCTCAGGCTAATCACTAATGAAACTCCTGAAGAAATTCCACTGGTTCCTCTAAAATGCAATTTCTAAGGTCTAAATACCAGGTGCTGAGCATGGAACTTACACACAGTATGGGCTTAATACATATTTGCTAAATTTTTAATTAATTTAAATTTTATTTAAAAGGTGTTTCATGTTGGGAGAATAGTCTGTGTTTGGCCCAATTATAGTATGTACTTGAATGAAAATTGGCCACTTACCTCCAGGGAGCTCATGGAGAGCGTGGAGACTGTCTCACCCTTGTTCACTACCCCCGTGGGTGCTCCTTCGCTGCTAGGCTCACCTAGGCTGCTGGGGTGTGGCTCTGGGGCCAGATTGTGTGGGGCTGGGGGTGGGGGAAGGGGTTGCTGTTGAGGTGGGGGTGGTGCTGAGGGTGGGGCTGGGGGCTGTGCAGGAGTCAGGGATGTGGCCTGGGCCTCGGGACAGGAGGCTGGCTCTCGGGGTGGGCTCTTCACCCCATAGCCTGGATCAGCTGCCATGTTGAGGTGGATGAGGCGGGTCTGGGGCATGTGGTCAATGTTGATGCTGTACTTCCCCTCCTCCTTGGGGGGCTTGGCCCGAAGGGTGGCGGTGTTGGTGGGCAGGATCACGTAGCTGGTGTCCAGCACCTTCTCCTGGGCCCGGCTCAGCTCAGAGTCCAGCTTCTTAAAGATGTCCCCATCACAGATATAGATGGACTTGGGGGTCTTGTCTTTCTTAAGAGTCAGCGTGTGGTTGGCGAACTCACTCAGGTTGACGCCACCCAGATAGTGGGGTGATCCCTGAAGGTGCATCTTGGACACGTTGGTGGGAAGACTGTTAAAGTTAGAGGGGGTCTTCGGATGGTTGAGTTTCAGTTTCTCCTCATCCTGGGCAGAGGGGCGCTTCAGCGTCCCCGTGATAGTTGAGGTTCGGCAGGCTGTGATGTCCTTGTTCAATACTGCAGAAAGGGAGACACAAAGCAGGAGGAGAACTTAGGACTGTCCCTCTCTGTGAGACTGCGGGGTCACTGACACACTCATGCTCCCTCCCCTCCCCCCTGGGCCAGCTGTGTCAGCCCCACTCAAATGGGGGTCTGGGTCTCTGCTCTGTGTGGGATAGGCCTTGAGTGGTCTGGTGGGCTCAAACTCAAATAGAAATGCATCTCTGAAGGTCACATACTGACTTAGAAAACCACAAATTAACATTATTTGTGTTATACTGTATTTTTATTTATTTTGTTAAACATTTCCCAATTATATTTTAATCTGGTTCAGCTGCACTTAGGCAGTGGTTTTGACATCTCTGAGAAAGGGCCCTGCACAGCTCTGAACTCTTGTCTTTTCTCTGACATAAGCATGCCGTGCCACTCTAACAGAGATAATCAAATGGACTAAGTTTTGGTACCTTACCACCTCCTAGGTGATACTAATTAGATACCAATGGGCTCACAAAACAGATTATACAGAAGGATGATTACTTGATTTGCCACTCAATGAATCCATGTAAAATGATTTGGCTACTATGGAAAAACCAGGGTCATCTTTGAGAAGAATAAGGACCAGAGAAGGGAATGTATAGGGAGGCTGATCTGACTCACACTAAAGAATTGTGTAACGATCAGCTCTGTCCCACAATGCCCCCCTCTGGTGGATAGCAATATTCACCGTTGTACCTCACATAGTAAATTGTCCCTGTCTGATGCATTGCTCATGAAATATTATGTAGCTAACATGATGTTTTTTCTTTTATTAAACTGTGTGGACCCTAGCTCATCTACACTCTGTACCACGTCCAGCATCAAACAATGGTCTGAATATAGTACGGTAGAAGTTGGATTATGTTTGATAAATGAATGAGTGGTGAGGTCTCCATTCCTGGAGGTATTCTAGTAAGTGAAGGCTGAAGGAACACTTTGCCAGGGATGTCTTGGAGGGGGTTCCTATTCATCTGTGGTTTGGATTATGTGCCTAAAAGGTCCCATTCCAACTTTGATGTCTCGTTATGCCATTACTGTGCCAAGTTCAGAAATCTCCATCCCTACTGGTTTCCAAATGCTTATTCAAACAGGGAGTGAGAAGGCACTCCTAAAACCAGTGGGTTTAGCTGCCGGCTTTCAGATTAGAGAGTGTATGAATGGAGCAGGCAGCCATATATGCAAATGAATCACAAAATCTCAAATCCAGAAGGGACCTGGGAAGTCATATATTCCAAAATTCAATTAATGGTCAGAATGATAGAACAAAATCAATTTTTTTCAGGTGGGGGAGGAAGGGGAGGATGCTAAATAAGATTGATCCTAACTCAATGTAAGGAAAAAACCCTTTAAAATAGAACTGGCTGCTTCTGGGAAGATAGGATCATCATGGAGATCACATAATCTCTGATTTTTGGAGACCACAGAAGCCATCTAGACCAGCCTGTGCCTGAACAAGGTACCTAAATGCCCTCTGAAATTTACCTAAGCTCTGGAGTTTGGTGATTGAAATATTTAGGACTATCGCCATAGTCCAGGTGACACACTTTACAGATATGTCTGTTGTTTATTCCAGCAAGATGGGGGAGAGGGTGTTGCTCATGAGATCTTGGCTTATTCCCCTTCTCCTTCAACTTAAAAAGAAGAGACGTGACTGCTTCCTGGAAGTTACACAGGCAATGATGGATTGGGGAAATTTCCCCCTTTAATGTTTTTTAGGTTGGAAGAGGCAGCTACCATGAACCAATTTTCAAAGAAATTTGGGAATATTATGCTTTGAGATCCCTGGGATAGGAGGTAGGTTTTACTAGATCCAGGCAGGAAGGCTAATGGACAACCAGGACCTTCTTCGAGTTTCATTTCTGGTGGGCTATCCAAAATTGGATGGCACTGATTCACAGTAGCAGAAGTTAATAGGATTTAGAACTTGGAAGGGCCTACATCTCCAGAGAACAAAGGTAGGACTAGAGAAATGTTAGGCAGATGTTAGCCCTATATAAACTAGACCAATATGAGTTGGAGCTAGGTCATCTAGTCCAACCCTTTCATTTTACAAGGAAAGAAACTGAGGCCAGAGATGTTAAGTTACTTGCCCATAGGCAGCAAGTGGAAGACTTGAACCCAGGTCTTCTGATATGAAGTCCAGAACTCTTTCCACTTCACCTGACTCCTTTCCTCTTTCCAAAGTCTTTTCCTGACTCTTTTCTCAGTTGGTTCCCATCACAAGCCTCTGAAATGGTAGTATTCTCTTTTCACAGTGGAGGAAACTGAGAAGCAGAGGACTGAAAAGGACTTGTCTAAGGTCACATAGTGAAGTGGATGGAGCACTGGATCTGGAGTCCAGATGTGAGTTCAAATCCAGCCTTAGATACTTTCTAGCTATGTGACCCTGGGCAAGTCACTTAACTGCTGCCTGACTCAGTTTCCTCATCTGTGAAATGGAGATAATGATAGCACCTACTTCACAGGACTGTCGTGAGGCTCAAATGAGAAAACATGTGTAAAGTGCTCAGTACAATGCTCGGCACATAGTAGGTGTTTACTAACTGGCTGCTGGAAATAAACTAAGGTACTCTGTAAACTTTAAAGCACTACATAATTATCATTACCACCAAAACAACTTTACCATGCCATGATGTCACAAATTAATGTTGGCATTGGGCAAGTTATGGTTTTTCCTTAGTATTAATGAATATTTGGTAGGAAGGACTTAAGGTAGAATTGGGAATATTGGCCCAAAGACCCAACACTGAATGGCCAACCTCCATCTTCCTCAGAAGATTTTCAGGCTTAGAGGAGCCCAGGCCAGTTTGGAGAGTGGGACCCAGATCCAGGACAGTACAAACAACATGAACACACACACACAGACACACAAGCAAATCTACTCTTTGTCTCCTGTAGGAACCCCAAGTTGTGCAGGTGGCAGGGTCCAGGCTGCAAAAGAAAGCATTAAGTTGCAGGCAAGGAGGTCTGGGGAGAAGTAAAGGAAGAAGGACTGGAGCTGAGGCCAGGCCCTGGAGGCTGGGCCTGCTCACCAGCTGCTCCCCAAACAGCTCGGCCCAAGAGGTCAGGGATGCCAGGAGGTCTGAATTCTCCAAAGCAGAGGCTGGAGACTGGGGACTGGGGGGTTTTAGCTTTCCTTAAAGTCAGCTGGGAATTGGGTCAGTAAAGGCGGCTGACCTTGTGAGAGTGATTGGGTAGAAACATGGACACCAGACTATGTGTGAGGGGATGGCTATTGAATGAATTTGATCCCCCTGAAGGGGAATGTATGCCAGTGAGGGTCAATCAGAGCTTGGCCATCAGAGTCAAGGGGGAGTTCAACTAGAAGGACCCAGTCATGCCCTTTTCAAAGGCTAGGGGAGCAAGGAAGAGCAAGGACAGGCTTTCAATCTTTCCACAGGTCAGTGTCCAAACTATGGACGATCTTTCCAAGACAATTTTTTAAGAACTTAATAAGATCATAGAATTTAGGGCTGGGAAAAACTTTACTTCTTACTCTGTCTAAAACTGTCATTTTCTGTTTGGGAAAGGGAGAAGGGATGAGACCAGGGACTGAGGGTCAGGGAGGGTCACATGGCCCATACTGGAAGAAGGGGGAGGGTGTCTGTGGAATGGGACCAGGAACACAGACTCCTTGAGGGAAGAATCTGCATCTTCTCCCTAAGAAGAGGCTCTCTCTGACAACAGAGGTTGTGGCTGTCTTTTATTCTCAGGGCTCCCCAAGGCAGAAATATAGACTAGGAAGCCAGGTCTTACGACCTCAGCTGCTTTTGGCTACACCATCCCTACAAACAAGGTACCTTCCGGGTCTGGCATTTCATGTTTTACACAAGGTCTAAGGTCCTTTCTTGACTAGCTCTGCTCTGTCTTCTATGCCCCAGGGCCCTAGGGCTGCCTGCTGGCTAAGGGCATAGAAGACCTGGCTTAAGCCATAGGCTGTAAAGAGAGAATTTCACTTTCCAGGCCTATATCCAACTGCTAGATAGGTAGGAAGAACCTGCAAAAGAGAAATCCAGATCCCTGGTGACAGATAAAAGGTAGGGGAAGGCAGAGAGGGAAAGGCTTGATGGTGAGATCCCAGGATGTGGGGAACAGGCACAGGGCTGGGGAGCCTGTCTTTTAGAATGGAGGGAAAGAGCAGCTTGGTGAAAGAGGCAAGAAGGAGCAGAGTCCCTATGGGAAACCTGCTATTCTGGCTTATTTTGGAAGAAAGGAGAGGGTCTCTGTGGAATGGGAACAGGAACATGAACTTCCTGAGGGCAGGATCTCTATCCTCTCATCTGAGTCGTCTCCCTGAGAAGAGGGGTTCCCTGATGACAGAGATTGTGGCTTCCCTTTGGACTCAGCGTTCCCCAAGGACAGAAAGTGTCTCCTCTGCTACGCTGGATTTTCCAGAAGTGGGCCTGGGTCTTTCCTTTCTTTTCTATACACCCTCCTGTTCAGTTCTTGGCTGTACCCATATGGAGTACACACTATTAGGTGCTAATGGACTGTACTACCTTCTCCTGGCTCAACACTGGGGAAAACAGCTTCCCTTCATGCCTCCAGTATAGGCATGAAGAATGGCTGGCCAGAATGCGCCATACTGAGGGACACAGGGGAGCTGGGAGAGAAAAAAAGACCTTGGCATCTGAGGAAGGATTTCCTTCATCTGCTCTGGAGCAGAACCAAATTACCTACTAGGCTGGAATCAGACAGGGAAGGCACAAGGAGAGAGAATGGCAGGGTGGAGAGGGAAGGAAGGGAAGGGATAGGCCAAAGAAGACGGCAGCAGCTCAGCCCGAGTCCAGAAGCAGGGAGCTAGGAGGAGAGGAAAGGCATAAACACCCATATACAACCATGCACCCTCTCTACCGCCCCCCACCACACACAGATACTGCGCAAACAAGGACACGAAGAAAAGAGAAAGCCAAGGCGGACCCCCAAATGCAGGTCCCTTGTTGATTTCTCACCTGTCAGGTGCTCACCTGATCTACAGGCCATATCCACATCCTTCTCAAAATCAGTCTGAAAGACAGAGAGGAGAGGCCAGGGTGAACGGGGAGGGGGTGCAGGGTGAGGAGCTCATATCACCTAAATAACCATCGGAACTTGCTTTTGTGCAGAAAGCCCCAGGCTCCAAGGCACTTGACTTAGAACATGGGTTTTTGGAGTTAGCCGATGTATCGTCATTGCACTTTTTTTGATTTAGAGTAGAAAACCAGGTGTGTGAGCTCTGGCCACTGCCCTCTTTACGCATTACATCCCTCCACATCACTTGGTGGTCCAGCCACACAGGCTCATTTGCTCTTGCTCATAAACGATGTCTCATCTTCCATTGCCTTCCCTTCTCCCTGGCTATCCATCATCTCTGCAATCTTCTCCCTCCTCACCTCTAGCTTTTGGGATCTCTGGCTGCCTTCCAGAGAAGCCCTCCCTCCTTAACTGCCTTGTATTTACTGATTTTGTATCTCCGCTGAATAGATACAAAATAGATACCTGTATGTGTTGCCTCCCCTGTTAGAATGTAAGTGTCTTGAGGAGAAGAATTGTTTCACTTTTGTCTGTATCTGCAACACTTGGCATAGGGCCTGGCACATAGTAGGCACTTAATAAATGCTTGTTGAGTGATTGATAATCTGTAATGTATTGTTTTAGACAGTTGCCTGAGGGGGACTGAAAGATTAAAAGACGTGTCCAGAGTCACACCGCCAGAATGTGTTGGAGGCAGGGCTTCCTGTTCTACTGCTCTGTACCATTAGCTCCATTTAAACCATAAGATAACTTGTACTCACAGAGGATATGACTTGGCTAAAATCATATCACGATAAATACCAGAGCAGTCCACCGATCATTCCACTACAGCGCACTGACTCCCTAACAACTCTCATCTCTGTAGTGCTTCAAGCTTCATGAAGTGTTTGCTTCCCATCAGCACGGTGAAATAGGCAGTACAAGAATTACTATTCCCAAGTGACAGATAAAAAAACTGAGGTTTAGAGGTAAAATGACTCGCCAAGAGTCATCTAACCTGCATGGAGATGAGCTAGGACTAAAATCCAGGTCTTTGGGTGGTCAGACTGATGCTGTTTCAAATATATCATGATAATGTACTGGATATAGAGTCAGACAAGACCTGAGTTTGAATCTCGCTTACCAGTTATATGACCCTGGGCAAGTCACTTAATTTCTCTGATCCTTATTTTCCTCATCTGTCCAATGGGCATACTGATAATACCTACCTCCCAGGGCTGTTGTGAGGACCAAATGAGATAACCTATGTAAAGAGCTTCGCAAACCTTCAAGTAATCTCTACATATCTATGTGCCATTATTACGTCTATCAATAGATGGCAGCAAAAAATATTCTTCCCTTGCTTTAGCCTTTCCCCAACCCTGTGGTAACTACTCTTTTATTAAACTGATTATATTAATTTGAATTACAGTTATCACTATCCAAATCTCATTCTCTTTACTATATTGTAAATTCCATGAGCGTGGGGGAGGGGGCCAGGGCTGGGTGTCTTCAAGAAAGGACTGGATGACCACTTGTCATGGAGGCTGTAGAGGTTCAAATGCTACCCCCTTTCTATGAAGCAAACTATGATGAACAACCTCCCTCTCACTACTCAAGCCAGAAGTGCTCAGGACTCTCCGTTTCTGTTTATCTCTCTATCACTGTCTCTGTCTATCTGTCTATCTCTCCTCTGAGCTTTCTACAGCCCTGGGTCTGATATTCTCTTATGTGCTAATCACACTGTGGTTGAAGGAAGGCTGGGTGGCCATTGGAGAGCTTCAAAGTTCTACTTAGGACCCAAAGTGGCTCCTTGAAACAAAGGCCCTTCTTTGAGACACTGGTCTTCCTCTGATGATATAGCTGTAAGGTAAGGGGGCTGGACTCAAAGACATTTTTGAATCTTTTTTTTTTGGTCTTCTATTTTTTAGCTCAGACTATGATCCTTTCACTTCCTGGGAGCACTGACCCTATAAGTTAACAGGAAAAGCCAGGAGGAGTCCCAGCTCAGAAACAGAAGAGGAAGAGAGTTAAGTTTAATTGAGGTTTGAGAGAGGTGATTGTGGCCAGGGTTGGTCTCCCAGACTCTGTCAAGGCAACTTTTCTGGGCATTTTCTCTGTTATATTTTGGTATATATGTATGTATGTATGTGTGTGTGTGTGTGTGTGTGTGTGTGTATCTGCTATGTTATATATACCTTTCCTTTTTTTGCATGTGTGTACATACAAATGATTTAATTGCTGTATACAACAAGGTAATTTCTACTGAGGCAACTCTCTCTGCTAAGGCAGCTCAACAACTGTTTTGCGATGTCTGGTCTTAAAGAGTCACCTGGGACACTGAAGAGTTAAGTGACTACCCTAGGGTCACACAGCCTGTATGTGTCAGAGGTGGCATTTGAACTCAAGTCTTTCAGAATCTGAGGTTGGCAAAGCTTGTATGAAAATTCCAAACTTCTATCTCAAGTAAGCTAGGGGTAGAAGGGAGATTTCTGAGTCGAGGCAGTGGGAAGAGAACAGAAGGGGCCTCTACTCTAATAGCTTTTGAGACCATCTAGAAAATATCCCATATAGAAGGAGAAGTCCACGTCTACTTCTCTGAAGGCTCTGTCATCCCATATAGGCCCTCAGTCTTATAAGCACATCTGAGAGATGGGAAGGATCTGAACCCATTTAATACAGAAGAGGAATCCTCCTCAGAACAATGCTGACGAGTGGTTATCCAACCTCCCCTTCAAGACCTCCAATGACAGTAAAATCAACACTTCCCAGGTGGGGACATTCCACTCTGGGGCAGCTCTAATTCTGGAGAATGTTCTTCCTCACACTGAGCCTAAGTCTGCTTCTCTGCAACCTGCACCTACTGCATATATTTCTGCCCTCTGGGGCCAAGCAAAACAAGTTTAATTCTCCAGCCCCATAATGGCCTTGTGGTTACTTGAATATAACTCCCACATCACTCCTAAATCATTTCTCAGTCAAGTCAAATATCCCATTTCCACCTGAGGAAGCATGTTGAGTTGTCTGCTGCTGCTGCTGCTGCTGCTGATAATTTCTATTTCTGTGATGGAGTAAGGTTTACAAAACACTTGCAAGATAGACAGGTACTGCCAATATGATTTATCCTCATTTACAAATGAAGAGACTGAGGGTCAGAGGCCCCCGTGACTCTGCAACCTCCAGGCTTAGTGGGGTTAGGGGCCCACGAAAGCACTGGGTCCTACCATGAGCTGCGCATGACCATTCTGGAAAGATCCCCCTGAATCACCATTTCCTTCCTCCTGCCGATCGACCACCCGACACTTCACAGCATCCTGGACCTGGGGGAAAAGAGAGTATTGAGTGGTCAGGGAGAGCACTGCACAACACCGACCCCCTAGAACGACGACAACAACAACCTAGTCTTCATCATTGCAAAATCGGCACTCCCAACCTCTGCCTGCAAGGGGCTGCCAATCTCGAAGAAGGTTGTGATTTCCAATCAAGAAGGACAACCCTATCTGCCGAAAGGAATTACAGAGAATAAGTAATAACAACTCACAGTTATACAGTCCCCTTAAGTTTTACAGAGTGCCATCCTCACAGCAGCCCTTCTGAGACAGGCAGTGCTACTATAATTTCCATTTTACGGATGATAAAAACTGAGGGTCATATAGGTGAAATAACTTTTCCAGGGTCAAACAGAAAGTAAATGTCAGAGCTGGACACCGAACACGTTTCTGCACTGTGGGCGAGGAGGACCATCGTGTAGTGTCTCCTACCGGAGTCCTGCTAAATGAGAAAGAGTTCTAACTCTGGAATCAGAGGACTTTAGGTCAGATCTGACCTCTGATGCTTATTCCCTGTGTGATTTAGGGCGATGATGATGATGATGGTGAAGAAGATGATGATGATGACAAAAATAATAATATTTTACAGGGGTTTAAATTTGACAAAATACTTTACCAATATATCTCATTTGAACCTCCCAACAGCCCTGAGAAGTTGGTATGATTACCTCCATTTTCTAGGTGAGGAGATGTTACATGACTTGCCTAGGGCCACAAGGCCAGGGATTCCAAGTTCAGTGTCTTAACCACTATCTAGACCAAGCTGACTCAGCAAGGCACTCGACATTCCTGGATCTTAGTTTCTTCATCTGTCAAGGGAGGATACTGTACTAAACAGTCTCTGAGGTCCCTTTCAGTGCTAGACCTATTGTCTTAATGAACCCTTCCCTTCTAATTCCATGATTCAACAGTGGTGACAAGTTCTGTGGAAGGAGAAAGGGCACTGTTGGCTGATGATGGGCACCATGATTTTTTTTGGAGGGGGGAAGCTAGGGCAATTGGGTTTAAGTGACTTGCCCAAAGTCACACAGCTAGTAAGTGTGTCAAGTGTCTGAGTCCTGATTTGAACTCAGGTCCTCCCAACTCCAGGGCTGGTGCTCTACTCACTGTACCACCTAGCTGCCCCCAGCACCATGATTTTTAAAAGAAGTTTTCCATGTTTCAATAGTGGCAGCAACTTCTATGGAAGAGGACCATGTCAATAAAAAACACTAGATTCTGGTGAATGTTTGCATAAAGTTAGCTGTGTTGTAATAAGAACAAGCCATACTGAAGACACTGGAAAAGACTTCTAGCCTCCGGGTGCCATCTTCCTTTTCCCTGTGATTCAGAGCTGGCATCTGCTGGGTCGACAATCCTTTCTCTCAGCTTCCACTCTCATTTCATTCCAACCCACTCTAGCTTAACTCTTTCTTTCCCCCGTCTAGATCTTCCTTTGCCCTCCTGGTCCATTGCATGTTTGGAAAACCCCATGCTTTCATTTGCAAACTTCTTTTATTCTAGATCTTCTCATTTCACACTCTTTCCATCTTCAGCTCTTCAAAGAGGCTGGAACCCTTCTAGAAGACACTGCATCCCTGGCTGCCCACTCTATCACTGGAGACTCTTTTGCTCATGACCTCCAAAATGCTATGTGCAAAGGAAGGATAGGCATTCAGTGTTCCTCACTCTTACTTCCAGATCATCCCTTTGCCACCATCATGCAGTATGGGGTTAACTCCATCTGTCAATATCTCCTGGTCCAGATTCTTGCTAAAGTCATCTAACACCCTCTAGGACATTCTTCCTACTTTCTGAAGAAGTTCACTGTTTGGCTCAGTTTTACTCCCCTTGTTAAATGCTGACCTCACATTTGGAAACGACAATCTATGCATTGATGTGCCTTTGACATGCTACCCTTCTTACTTCTAAGCCTTATTACTTTCCATGACCTATATATTTAGATACCAATAGGGACAGTCATATCTAAGATCTCACCATCAACCATAAATTTGCCACATCCATGACCTTTACTCCAAAGTTCTTCTCTCTGATAATAACCTCCTATATTTCTGTCTGACCCTTCTTAGAGACCTATACTTCTCTTACTTTGCCCTCCAGGATCATGGTATCTCCCTATTCTTCCATCACTCTCTACATAGTCTTGACCCTATGGCTGACCAGTTCAGTTATTCTCTAAATCAGTGCTCATCTAGAATAGGTAACCTTTTCTGTCCCCTGACCCCTTTCCAGCTCTCCTATGTGAGGTATCTATCACTTTAGACTGTAAGCTCCTTGAAGGCAAGGACTATCTCAACTGCTTATATTTGGATCCCTGGTGCTTAGCAGTTCCTGGCAATAGCAAGCATTTGGTAAATGATCTATCTGTCTGTCTCTGTCTATCTATTTGTCTATCCATCTATTCATCTATCTATCCATCTATCCATCCATCTATCTATCTATCTATCTATCTCTACCTATATCAATCTATCTAATTAGCTAACATTTACTTCTATCTCTCATCTTTCTCTATGACATATCTATCCATCTATCATCTAATCTGTCTATCTATCTATCTATCTATCTATCTATCTGTCTGTCTATCTATCTACCTGTCTATCTATCTCTCATCTATCTATCTGTCTGTCTATCTATCTGTCTATCTATCTATCTACCTGTCCATCTATCTGTTTATAGTAGGAACTTAACAATATTTTTCAAATTGGGTTGAAATCAGGGAAATTGTATCCATTCATCAAAAAAGGGTGGGGCAACCAGCTCCAGGGAAGGAGATTAGCTATTGAAGGAGAGTCAATTCTGCTGGAGGGGCGTGTGTCTATGAAAGCATGGAAGTGTGCTGGAATGAGGTTGCCTGGGAACATTACCTTTTGTGAGCCACTTATATTGCACTAAGCAGAAAAAGAGATAGGTTCCTATGTCATGGAATCACAGATTTAGAGCTCAGAGGGACCTTAGTGGGTCACCCAGTCTAACCTCATCATGGGGTGATGATGATGTCATCAGTGGCCATCCATTTTCAGGTGGAAGGGACCTTTTCAAGTCGACCTCAACTTCGGATTTGACAGAAATGTAAACCAAGGCCCAGAGAGGCTGTGACTTGCTTAAGTTCACATTCATAGTAAGGGAGCAGAACTCAGGTTTTAAATACAAGTCATCTGATTAAAAACTCAGGATGATTTCCATTATACTATACTGACCCTCAATATGACCATGGGATGGAGAGCTGGAAGAAACCTTACTGAGGATTGGGTGTGATGGCCTCTTCTTAGAGAGGATGAAATGAGCAGTCTCAGAGAGGGAAGTGTCTTACCCAACATCACACAACCAGCAGAGAATCTGAGCCAAGGCCCTGATGCCAAGTTCAACTCACTTTCATATTTCCCCCTGGGGCAAGTGATTAAAACTCAGGCCTTCCTTGAGTCACCCTCCACTCTGATTATAGCTCTTTAAGCATGTATGGAGTCAGTTTCTATTATAGTCACCTCAACTTGTTGCTAGGTTACTTTCCAATGTAGGTCACTGGCCATAGGATTTGTCATCTGTACTGTAGATTTTATCACGTTGAATCTCATAAGCTTAGGATGTTAGCCCTGGAAGGAACCTTAAAACACAGAATATCAAAGCCTGGATGGGTTTTGGACCATAGAGCATAGAATATCAGAGGTGGAAGGGAACTTAGAACGTGGAATGTCAGAGTTGGTCTTCGAACACAGGGACCCATAGAGATCATTTAATTAAACTGCCTCAGTTTCCAGATGAGGAACCCGAAGCCTAGAAAGGTAAAAGGTGATCTGGTCAATCTTAAGCAAGGATTCTAGCAAGGAGTTCTAATAGTCAGGCCAGGACGCTTTCAACTATGATGAGTACAGTATTCAGTCTTTGACTCTTAGCCATCGGCTTCCAGAAGGTGGAAATCAGGCCATAATTCTCCCTCTCTCCTATCTCAGTGCCTAGGTTGAATTGGCTAGCCAAGGCTTAGTGAATTCAGTGCATCTGGCTGAGTGTGCATCCTTGGGATATGGCCCACCTCACGCCGGAGGATGCAGTGTACCATCACGATGACAAAGCCCTCTAGTGAGTCGAAGACGGCGAAGAGGATCTGGAAGAGGGCAGAACGCCGGTCAGTGACAGCTAGGACGGCAGACATCCAGGTGAGGGCCAGGAGTGGCAGCACCACGCAGGAGCTCCATAGAGAGGCCCTGCAGGAAGGATGGCAGACAGGTACATTAGGTAAGAGGCTGGTAGTACCTGTGTCCATCATAGGGTGCAAAGAGGTTCCCAAGTCCCCGGTCCTCCCACCTCCTGTCTCCCATTGCCCACCATCTGCCTAGGAGGAGAGCCCCAAGGGAAGTAGAGAAAGCCCAAGGACCCAGCCAGAGACAAAAGCTAATCTGGGAATGCTTCATAGGGCCTGACAGGGAAAGCCAAGGGGAGGTTGTCCAATCTACAGGTCTTATTCTTCAAAGAACAAGTGGGAAAAGCATGGATGAGGGAATCTCTTGGCCACTCAGTTTCAGCAGGGCAAAGACAGGAGAGAACAGGGGGCCATCTGACGCTGTTCAAGAATTCGGTTTGTTTGGGGAACAGGCCTCACATCACCCTCCTCCTGCATTCAGTGGCACAAACCCTCTGTGCCCTCCAATCTTCCTCTCTGGTGGCATTTGTCTCTCTGTCTATCCTCATCCTTCTCTATAGTTTTGCATCTGTTTTTCCTCATATATCTTGGCTCTCACTCTCCCTGTTTCTGCCTCAGCCTCCTTGTCTCTCTATCTCACCCAGCCACTGTTTCTCTGTTTCACTGTTTCTCTCTCCATAGCTTTCCTCTATCCACATCTGTTTCTTTCTCTTCCAGTCTCCTACTTTGTCTTGCTTCTCTCTCCTTGGGTCTCTGTCTACATGTTTTTTCTGTCTGTCTGTCTTTTTCATTTATCTCTCCTTGTCTATGTTATTCTGTCTTCTTGTTCCATCTCTGCTTCTGGACCTATCTCCTCCCTGTGCTCGCTCTCTCTCTCTCTCTCTCTCTCTCTCTCTCTCTCTCTCTTTCCTTGTGTCTCTGTTTCTTTTGGTCTTCTCTCTGTGTGTGTGTCTCCTCATTCCTACCCCAACACATTTTCAGCCATTCTCCATCCAGAAAGACCTTTCTGATCACAAAACCTTTCCTCTCTCTTTTTTTTCTTCTTGGATCTCTCCATGGAGGACTTCTAGCCTTGGCAATTTGAAGTTGGGACTGTCCTTGAATTCTCCCTTGCTCCTTTCTCCCAGGTTGCCAATCTTTCCAAAGAAGTTGGGGATTAGCTAGAGAGAGGGACCTGGTGCCTAGTCCCACAGGAGGCCTCTGACTGTAGCTAAGCAACAGCAGGGTCTTCTCTCATGTTATCATGGTGATTGGGACCTTCCAAATACTAGTAGGATCTAGGGAATATGAAGGGAGGCATTTTGGGAGAGGAGGGAGCAAAAACAGCTTCTTTCCCTTCCCCAAAGTCTTCCATCAATGGAGATTGGGCTCAGGACTGGTGGGACAGGATGGCCAAACATCACTCCAGGAAGAAAAAAAGGCAATATGAGACCTGACAAATGTTGCCCTGTCACAAGCCGCCTTTTCGCCAGGAGAGGAATTCCAGGCTCCTCAAGGAGTGAAAGAAGGCTCCTGACCCACAGCTCCCTTCTCTTTCTCCTTGACACCAAATGTCCTCAGCAAATAGGTATTGGTTCTAGCCTTCTGGAATGGAAGTTTTCAACCTTTGTTCCAAAGAAGGGCCCTCAAACAGTACCTCCCCCTCCCATCTCAGGCTTTTTGCAAAATAAATAAATTTAAAAATAAATAAAAAGGTATATGCATTATGGGACATCTATATTCTTTTTGCCTTTTGCCTTAGGAAAATTTGGATTTGTTTCTATCATATCCCCTCCTTCCTTGCTTTTTAGAGCTAGTTAGAAATTTTGGTTTGGTTTTTTTCCCTAAAAAACTACTCTTGTTTCTCTATGCTTATTTGCAATACACTCTTTTCTCAGATACAGTCAGAGAATGGGGAGAATTGGAGAGGGAAGAGAGAGAGAGAGAGAGAGAGAGAGAGGGAGAGAGACAGACAGACAGAAACAGAGAGAGAGAGAGAGAGAGAGAGAGAGAGACAGAAAGACAGAGACAGAGAGAAAGAGAGACAGAGACAGAGAGAGACAGAGAGAGTGATAGACAGAGACAGACAGAGACAGACAGGGAAACAGAGACAGAGGGATAGACATAGAGAGACAGAGACAGAGAGTCAGAGACAGAGAGGAAAAACAGAGGCTGGAAAGAGAAGAAGTGGGAAGAAGGAAGTCAGACAGAAACAGAAACAGAGAAATACAGAGACAGCCAGAAACAGAGGCAGAGAAATAGAGTACTTTATTATTCTAGCCTTCCAGTATGTTATCTTTTTATGGGTATCTTACTTTCCTAGTCAGACTGTAAGCTCCCTGAGAGCAGGGCCAGGGTCTTTTCCTCGGCCTGCCCTAGATTGTGGATTCCCTCAGGACCTGGCCTGGGTTTATTCCCTCTCTGTACCCCAGGCTTGATAAGGGCAGAGGCAGGTCCATTCTTTTTCCTGTCTCCTCCACTGTGGTAGTGGGCACAGAGCTGGACCCACAGTAGGGGCACTGACAGACTAATGGTCTGCTCGAACTCAGCTTATACTTGAATTTAGTGGTTCGTTCCTCACCCATGTACCAAGGACTCTTGGCATATTGTCTCTGGTCTGTTAAAAGGGACTGAGGTGGGCCCCTGGGCTTCCCTCCTATATACCCTCCCTCTCCTTCTCCTCCCCCTTCCCCTCTGCCCATCCCCATGGGGCCAAGACGGGACTGGACAGGACAGGACAGAACATGGGCAGAAGGACATGGAGGCAGCAAAGAGGGACAGGCTGGGGAAGGGAGAGAAGCCAAAGAGGGAAGATATGAGTAGGCAGAGAAGGATTATAAGGAGGAAAGGGTGGACAGGCAAGTGGGAGGGTCTGGGGAATCCAGGGGAAGACTGAGGGGAAGTAACAGGAACAGGGTAAGGAGAATTGGAAATAATGGGGACCTGTCCAGTTGTGCCCAGTCTTCAAAGTCCCTGATGCTTCAAGACAAGGAGGAAGCCTGCCTGGGAGATGAGTTAGGATACCTTCCAGAAGCAATCTTTCTTACAAAAAAAGGCGTGTCCAATTCCTGGGATGAGGGGGACCTCTCATACCACACACATATATACACACCATGTACATATGTCCACACACGTACACACACAGAACCACATGATACTAGAGTTGGTAAAACTATCCAAGAAACCTCCTTACTTTCCAAAGGGAGAAACTGATACCCAGAGAAAGGAAGTATCAAAAAGGGACTTGCCCATGGGGCAGCTAGGTGGCGCAGTGAGTAGAGTACCAGCCCTGGAGTCAGGAGTACCTGAGTTCAAATCCAGCCTCAGATGCTTGACACACTTTACTAGCTGTGTGACCTTGGGCAAGTCACTTAACCCCAATTGCCCTGCCCCACCCCCTGCAAAAAAAAAATAAGGGGGATTTGCCCAACTTCGTGTGACTAGCAAAGGTCAGAACTGAGTCTCATAGCCAGGTCTGCTGAATATACATCCACAGCTTTTTCTGCTCTTTATACATGCCTATAGGCACAGGCATGAATTCTCACACAAAATAACATGCATGCATACAACACATACAAATACATACATCACGCATTCACCTATATACCCTTAGATGCATTCCTCTTTTTCTGAGATCTAGCAGATCCAGAGAAGGAGCTGAATGCTTCTCAGACTCGCCCAGTTGGAAGAGCCTCCAAGATCATCTAGTTCGGCCAGTACCTCAGCAGGAATGCCTTCTATAATATTCCCCAAATCCAGCCTCTTCACTTGAAGATCTCTAGTGATGGGGAGCTCACTACCTGGCCAGTCAATTCCGTTTTGGAATGGTTCTTTTTTTGGAATTTTTTTCTACTAATGATGTGGTTTGGTGGTGAGAGTGACGTGACAGAGAAGGGAGGGAGAAGGAATGGAGGAGTCCGTTCTTCTTGGCAGCCTCACACGTCTCCCACTCTCTCAAAACTGATCTGACCCGGTCAGACCATGAAGCCTTCCACTTCCCAGCTGAAGAAACCCATTGTTCTCATCTCTCCTGCCCTCTCTCTGCCAATACCCTCTAAGGATCTCCGAGAACAAGATAGAGCAAGCCCTCCATGGAAACAGCGACAGAATTTTAAGCACCCCTTCCCACTTCTCCCACCTTCAAATCTTGGTTTAATCATACATATTCCCATTTCTAGATTACTTTAGGGTAGGTAGTAAGAAGCTTATTTTTCCCCCTGCCCCACTTCTACAGAAGGAGAGACCAAATCTCAGAGAGGAAACATAATATGCCAGAGTTGGTGTGAGAGCTGGGACTGAAGTCATTGTCCCCTGCCTTCAAGTACAGATCCCTAGCCAGTAGATCACTGGCTTTAAGTAGAGTTAGGGCCCAGTCTCAGGGCTTAGTCTGGGGCCAAAGTTAGGGCTCAGCCTATGACTAGGGTTTGGGTTCTTCAGTCTGTGACCAAGGTTAGGGCTCAGCCAATGGCCAAGGTCAGGTCTGTGTGATCAGGTGTACAGCATAGATTGTAGATAGAAACACCTTTTGCTCTCTGTGAATACAAGTAGCCATCATAGAAAGGGAAGTTGTGGCCTTGGTGACATCAGCTCCCTGCCCTTCCCTGTCCCTAACCTACTCCAGAGGGGAAACACCACCAGCTGCTGGCATCAGTGTTTATAGCCTCTGCCTGGTTTCTAGGCAGGATGCCCCCGTTCTCTCCCAGGCGATGGCTTAGAAAGAACTAGATGAAGAGATAATATCAAGAATCTCTCTTTGGCCTTGTCTCTCCTTGTCAGTCTCTCCTGAGTTCTCCTGACCTTTGCCTCCCAGGCTTCTGAACGAGTCCCCAATTCAGAGTCAGAGGACTTGGGCTTGAGCCCTACATCTGCTGTATCATGATAATGATATTAGATTAATAATAATAACTGACATTTATAAAGAACTCTAACATTTATAAAGTTTTCCAGAGACTTTGCATCTCATTGGAAACTCACAAGAGCTCTATGCTATAAATATCCTTATACCTATTTTACCAATCAGTAAACTAAGGCTGAGAGATTAAATAATTTGTCAACAATCATATCAATCTGGGACAGTAAGTCCCAGAGACAGGATTCAAATCCAAGTCCTTCTGATTCCAGGTTTAGGATTCCTTCCACTGTACCATGTTGTCTCTCAAATGTCATGGCTGTATTACCTTGGGCCAGTCTCTTCCACTCTCTGGGACTCAGTTTCTCCCTCTGTGAAATGGGGGTAATAATATTTATATACTCCCTACCTTACCCACTGTGGGGAAAGCATGTAAAAAATGTTGATGATAATGAT
This sequence comes from Trichosurus vulpecula, assembly GCF_011100635.1. Classification (NCBI taxonomy): domain Eukaryota; kingdom Metazoa; phylum Chordata; class Mammalia; order Diprotodontia; family Phalangeridae; genus Trichosurus; species Trichosurus vulpecula. The sequence continues at coordinate 86,981,281 of NC_050573.1, forward strand.
GATGACGATGATGATGGGGTGGGGTGGGGGTAGGGCTGGAATAGGAAGAGCTCAACAATTCTATTAACTGTCTTGTGCCTTCACAATTCACCTACCCGGTGGGTTAATCTTGGGCTAAGAACCTTTAGGAGGGGTTCTGTCACAATGTCATCAGCTGTTTAAGACCTAACGAAGGCTACAACCTTGGGGACTAGAAATTACTATCATTTTGACAGCTCCAGACCCAGTCCCAACAATCTTATAGCAAATGTGCAATGGAGACAGTGCTGAATTTGGAGCCAGAGGTGGTTGTGCTGTTGTTTCAGTTGTGTCCGACTCTTTGCAATACCATTTGGGGTTTTCTCGGCAAGTTTGCTATTTTTACAGCTAATTTTACAGATGAGGAAACCGAGACAAACAGCGTTAAGTGACTTGTCCACGGTCACACAGCTAGTAAATGTCTAAGGCCAGATTTTAATTCAGCTCTTCCTGACTCCAAGAGTAGTGCTCTATCCACTATATCTCCTAGACAGAGGACCTTGGTCCAAGTCCTGGCTCTGCCACTGACTACCTGTGTGATCTTGGGCTGGTCACTTCACTTTCCTCATCTGTAGAGGTTGGATTAGATGTTCTTCAAGGTCTTTTCCAGGTCTGTGTCAATCCAGTGATCCAAAGAAAAAAGGGGAAGGGAAAATGTGCAGCTCCCTAATATATCTCAAGAAGGTCCCTGGGACTTCAGGAGACACTAGATCTCAGGACTTAAAGCATGAAGGAACTAAAGAACACAGGAATCACAGAACAAGAGCTGGAAAGAGCCTTAGAGGCTCGGGGAAGAAATTTCATTTTATAGGTGAAAAAAAAACTGAGACCCAGAACCCTCTCCTAGCTACAGCTGGTCCCAGAACCCACCTGAAAAGGGAGGAGGTGAGTACCAGTGGAAAACCTGCCATCCCCCTGGGTGCCCAATAGGAGTAACCAATTCTATTCTTTGCAGTGAGATGGATAGTCACTAGACCTTACCATGTACCCCATTCTGGCTTCCTCAAGTCCTTCAGGCCCTACCATCCACCCTACCAGTATCCCCTGTGCATCCTTCACACTGTCATTTAAACAAATGATATGAGCTAAGGACCTCTGGTTTCTGCCCTCTGCAGAAACACTACGACTTCCAGGCCTTTCTTTTCTGCCTTGAAGCTGAATTTTCTTTTATGTATTGTCTCTCCCAATTAGAATGTGAGTTCCTTGAGAGTAGAAACCTTCTCACTTTTCCCACTTGTATTCCCCAGTGCTTAGCGTGTAGTAAGCACTTTTTTATATTCATTTATTCATTCATTTTTATGAGGGGAAGGAATTGAGGGCCAGAAACAGAAAATGACTTGCCCAAAGTCAAACAGTAAATCAATGACAGATCTCACTTAGCAACTGTGTAGCCTTGGGCAGAGCATTTCCCTTCTCTGACCCCTATTTCTTCACTTATAAAATGTAGATAATTATAATACACCACCTACCTATAAGGAATGTCACAAGGAACAAATGGAGTCATGCTTATATGCTATTATTAGTATAAAAATATATATTATTATAGGAAAGTGCTATATAAAGACCATGTATTTATTGCTGATCTCTGTTCCCTTCCCTTCTCTTCCTCTCCCCCTCCCCTCCATACCTAACAGATAGTAAATGCTCAAACTGAATTAGAAAGAGATTAAGCAGTGGGGAATCTCAGGCTCCAGCCAGGGCCCTCTGACAGTGAATATTTCTTTTACCTGGAAGACCAAGGGAGCCATTAATGACCACTTGCATTGGGCCATTAGACCAGTCCTGAATCAGTCTAATTATACTCTCTCGCAGAGCGCCCCATCCTCAACCTGATTCAGTTTTCAAGTCTTAGTTCTTTTTTCTTCACTTGTTTCTCTCCCAGGTGCCCTTTGGGCCCTGTCACTTTCCTGCTCAAATGCCTTTGGTATTTCCAATCTGCCTATGTGCCTCCTCTTGTCCCAGGCAGGCTGGTCTCTTACATAAGCCAGGCTCACTCAGTCTGTCATCTTGTGAGGAATGAGCCCTGATCTTATTTCTGTGCATGAAATCCTGCATCTCCCTCAAGGTCCAATCAGTCCCACCTCCTAGGAGCTTCTCCTGACTATTCTAGGATCTTCTGAACTAGGGCATGTGAAAGTCAGAACCACAGTGATCTATTAGCAAGACAATTGAACCTTGAAAGGGAGGATATTCTCTTTCATCTTTTAACAATGAGTATAGGGCCCTGAACATGTAGGTGCTTTACCCATTTGAGTTCAATCAAAATTAATCCAGGGTCACAGATTTGATTATTATATGGGCCATGGGATCATAGGATTTAGAGCAGGAAGGGGGCCCAGGATTATCTCATGAAACCTTCCTCATCTTGCAGACTCAATTACTCCCTCTAAGAAGATTCTCTCCTCTGACCCCAGACTGATCCCTAATCTCAAGCCCCAACTTGAACCTTAGCCTCGTCACAGACAGAGACCTGAGCTTGACGGCGGGCTGAGCCCAGATCCTGGTCACAGACCTGACCCTGGCTAGAGACTGAGCCCTGACCCTCCACACGCTGATCCCCAAACCTAACCACAGGCTGAGACTTAATCGTGAATACAGACTGAACTCTAACTGTGAAGATGCTGCGCCCAAAACCTGAACACAAATGGAGCTCTAACTCTGACTAGATACAGAACCCTAAACCTGAACATTGACCCTAACAAAAGACTGAACCCTGAACCTGACCACAGACTGAGCCCTGGCCTTGGCCATAGACTGAATGACTCCAGATACTTTCCTTGCCCTCATTTCAAAGGGAATGAGAAAGCCTGAGGCTGAAGGGGAAAAGGACAGAAAGGAAGAGCTGGGGCAAAAGATGGAGGGAAGAAGGAAGGAAGGAAGGAAGGAAGGAAGGAAGGAAGGAAGGAAGGAAGGAAGGAAGGAAGGAAAGAAGGAAGGAAGGAAAGAAGGAAGAAAGAAAGGAAGGAAGGAATTCCAGGAAGCTGGCTGAGAGGAGGCAGGAAGGGCAGGCAGGGACTCCATAAGAATGCAAGGCGTAAGCAAGGCAGGAGGTGAGGTGAGAAGAGGTGGACGGGGCTGCACTAACATGGCATTACTGGTGGTGGCCGCTGTCTCTTGGGCCGCAGAAACCACTCCGCACTTGGCACATTTCAAGGCCAGACCATACAGGGGCACTGCCATCTGACTGGAAGTGAAATCAAAGACTGAAACAAAACCAAATACCTTTTGCTCTCAAAACACAAAAGAAAAGGGGGACTAAGGAAGCAAAGGGGGGAAGAAACCCAAATTTATTAGGGAAGGAAGGTCTAGGGGATGGAGAGAAGGATGTACCTGGGAGGAAGGAAGGAGGTAGGGCAGGAGAAGGCATATAAGATAAGGTTCACAAGCACAGAGTGGGGCATCTTCCAGCCCAGTGCCTAGCCCAGGCCTGCTCTGAGACTCTGGGGAGGAGGATATTAGAACCCCAGCTCTCATCCTTGACTCCTGACTGAAGGAAGCACTGGAAGGAGAGGGGGTAAAGTGGGTAGCCAGGGCTGATGCTGGGGGTGGTGGTCAGGGGTTTTGTTGGAGGGGATCCAGTGTCGCTGGATCTCACTGGCTACCTGAGGATCTAAGCTGATATGATAGGGGTGGGAAGGGGGGGAGACGTGGTGGGATTTCATGGTCAGCTTTTAAATCCTTGTGTTGAAAAGTCAGAGAAAAGTTTAGGAGGCCTGCAGGATCTGGGGGATTATGTTTCTGATTATCTGGGTATCTGTATTTATAAGGGTGAGTAAAAGTGGGTCTAGATCTGTGTCTACATATATGTGTATGTTTACATATGCCTGTGTGCCAGGGGTTGTGTGTGTGTGTGTATTTGTCCATGTGTCTGTAGACTGATCTCCCCAAGGGCAGTGCCACACCTCTCCCTTCCAGGCACGTAACAGAGTTCAGCCTCATGGGGCTCAGTACAGACCTGGTGACTGATGGATGGACTGAGAGGAGTGTGAACAGATGTCTGCTTACATGTCTATCTATAACTAGCAATGTACCTGTGTTAGTGTATGAGAGCATGCCTGTATGGGTATGAGTCAAACTCAGAATACCACAGTTAGGGAGGGGCTTAAGGTTCAATCCTTCCTGATTTAGGGCTTGCCTTTCCAAAAGACAGGGTGGATCAGTGGAAAGAGCACCATAATGAGAGTCATGAGACCTGGTTGGCTCACACCAGTTAGCAAAAGCTGGTGCGTAAGCATTTACATGTCTGAAATAGGCAAATGCTACTACTCAAGGCTTTATTTGTCACTTTTTTGATTGTTTAGACCAGATGTGTCAAATATATGACCAGAAGCCTCCCCTCCCCCCACCCCAGTTCCCTAATGCAGCTGAACCAGATTAAAATATAATTGGGAAATATATAACAAAATAAATACAAACACAATAAAACACAGATAATGTTACTTTGTGGTTTTCTTGGTCAATGTTGTTTCTATATGAGTTTGATACCACTGCTCTAGACTTAAAGAAGTGATAGAGAAAATTTTAATAATGGAGGTTAAAATTTAAAGTATGTGTGGTATACTACTACCTCCTCTACCCCCACCCCCCACTGGCCCAAGGAGCTGGTTGTTAAACGTTTACCTGGTTCTATCTGACACTACCTATGTGGTCTTCTTTTGTGCCTCAATTTACTCAGCTCTAAAGGAAAGGGACTGGCCTTGTTGTTGGGTCATTTTAGTCATGTCTGACTCCACATGACCCCATTTGGGATTTTCTTGGTAAAGATACTGAAGTGGTTTGCTATTTCCTTCTCCAGTTCATTTTTACAGATGAGGAAACTGAGGCAAATAGGTTTAAGTGACTTGTCCAGGATGACACAGCTAGTAAGTGTCTAAGGCCTGATTTGAGCTCAGGTCCTCCTGAGGAGCACCAGGGCTGGTGCTCTACCTTCTGAGCCCCCTAGCTAGCTGAGACTGGCCTCATTGACCTCTAAATGCCTGCTCTAAAAGTCTATGCTCTGACTCTATATTCCCAAACAGGTAGCAGCACATCCATCTTAACACCTCCTGTGATAGTGAGCTCGCGGTCCTCTGGGTCAGCCCATTCCACTGTTGGGCAGCTCTGACTCTTAGGTGAAAGAACCAAGTTCTTTCTTAAACAGTTGCCTCCTCGTGCCTTCCAGGATGGATCACCAAGATCTTGTTTTACTTCAGAGAAATGGAGCCAGTTATTTGAGGTGATGCAGCAAACAGACGGTACAACTGGCATTCGGGCTGAGGCCTTTTGCCTAGTGGAGGCTGTGCTAACAACTCTTCCCCCCTCCCTCTGCATCCCAGTCTGTCCTCTGGAGCCAAGCAGAATAAAGCTAATCCCTCTCCCCCCTTGCCCATGGCAGCCCTTCACGGCCTGAAGATAGCCAGAGCGTCTCCCCTCCCTCTCCCCGCCAATCAACCCTCATCTCCTGGTCCCTGAGTTTTCTCTTCCCCAGGCTAAACATTCCCAGTTCCTTCAACTTATTCTGGGTATGACCTGCCTTCACCCTGCTAGGCACTCTCCTCTGGACCTACTCCGGCCTGCTCATGCTCCTCTTATGATACATAGACAAAGTGAGTATGACCTTGGGAGGAACGTATGCGGCTATGCCTAGAGGCGCAACGGATAGAATGCTGGCCTTGAAGTTGGGAGGACCTCAGTTCCAACCCTGCCTCAGACACTTACTAGCGTGTGACTTGAGGCATGCCATTTATCCTCAGTCTGCCTCAGTTTCCTTGTCTGTGTAATGGGCACAGTAACAGTACCTACCTCCCAAGGATGTTGTAAAGATCAGATGATGTAATATTTGCAAAGCGCTTTGTAAATGCTGGCTATTCACATTATACTCATCTGACAGAGCATTCCAGAGCCCGCACTCTGTTCAAAGCCCTAGGCTAAGCACTAGTGAACAGTAGTTACAAGAGGTCGCATCTGCATAGCTCTTTGTAGAAATGATTTCCTCAAAGCCCCGCCCCCCCCCCAACCCGACCCTCCTTGACACAGATCTAAAACTTCTGTTGTCATCTATTCGGCAGAGAAGGAAACCGAAGCCCCAGTGTTCAGACTCAAAGGTCAATTTTCTCACAACCACCCCGTGAGGTCCATGGTATACACATTCTAATTCCTATTTCACAGATGAAGCTATTGAGACTCAGAGAGGGGAGATCACAGAGCAAGTTGCAGTGGTCTTTGCCAGACACTTACACTGCTTCTGTAATTGTTGTATATGAAAGAGTGTAGTGTGATGTGTGGGTGTGGGTGTGTGCATGTAGAAATTTTGTTGTTGTTCAGTTTTGTCCAACTGTTTGGGACCCCATTTGAGATTTTCTTGGAAGAAATACTGGAGTGGTTTACCATTCCATTCTCCAGCTTATTTTACAGATGAAAAAACTGAGGCAAACGGGGTTAAGTTATTGGCCCAGGGTCACCCAGCTTAAAGTGTGTGAGGCCGGATTTGAACCCAGGAAGATGAGTCTTTCTGATTTCAGGCCCTGTGCTAGATCTACTGTGCCACCTAGCTGCCCCTTGTGAAGAAATAGCCCTTTCCTTATCACTGATAATATTGCTTAAAACTGTACCTGGTTTGGTTTGCGTGATATAGATGGGACACTGTAAACACTGTTGGTTTGCGTGATGTGGATGGGATGCTGTAAACACTGTTGGTTTGCGTGATGTGGATGGGACGCTGTGAACACTGTTGGTTTGCGTGATAGAGATGGGACACTGTAAACACTGTTGGTTTGCGTGATGTGGATGGGACACTGTAAACATTGTTGGTTTGCGTGATGTGGATGGGACACTGTAAACATTGTTGGTTTGCGTGATGTGGATGGGACGCTGTAAACACTGTTGGTTTGCGTGATGTGGATGGGACGCTGTAAACACTGTTGGTTTGCGTGATGTGGATGGGACGCTGTGAACACTGTTGGTTTGCGTGATAGAGATGGGACACTGTAAACACTGTTGGTTTGCGTGATGTGGATGGGACACTGTAAACATTGTTGGTTTGCGTGATGTGGATGGGACGCTGTAAACACTGTTGGTTTGTGTGATATGGATGGGACACTGTAAACATTGTTGGGGGCCTAGAGTTAGAACAATATTGGTTTGGTAAGATGAAATGTCTAGTCCACATCTTTCCTAGGGTTGTGCCATTTTTTTCAGACATAGAAATTGTAATTCAGAGGTTAAGCAAGTTGCCCAAGGTCTCATATGGTGATCACGGGCAAAGTCAAGGTTCTCTCCTTACTCTTTCTGAGACACAATAATGACTCCTTACTCCCTCGAAGGACCCAAGAATTTTGATCTGCAAAGGACCTTAGAGGAGGCAATGGGGTCTAACAGAAAGACCAGTGGATTTGGAGTCAGGAGACCCATGTTCAAATGCCAACTCTGTGTGACTCTGAGTAAGACACTTCGCCTCAATAGTTCTCAGCTTCCTCCACTTTAACATGAATGGATCTGGAACCAGAGGACAGGTTTGAATCTGCCTTCTACTATTTATCACCTGTGTGGATCTGGATACCTCTCTGGGTCTTAGTTTCCAGATCTGTAAAATGAGAGGGCTGGACTAGACATCCTTTGTGATCTCTTTCAGCTCTAAATTGATCATCTTATTAAGATTCATCAACTTGGACGGAGCCTGGCTAAAGGTCCATAGGATTTCAGAGTTCAAATGGATGTTGTAGATCATCTCTTCTGCTTCCCTCATTCACAGAAGGAGGAAACAGAGGCACAGAGCTAGGGAACGGCCTCGCCCAAGGTCATATAACCAGTCAATTATCATGCCCAAGACTTGAATCAAGATCTCCCGATGGTTTTCAGGATATCGTGCTGGCTCTGTGGTGAGGTGGGCAAATCATATCATCTCTCTGGGTCTCAGTTTTCCTATCTGTAAAGCTGGGAGACTGAAAACAAAACTGGAAGAGTCACTAATAATTGCTTGTTGTGACTTAAGTGATTTGCCCAAGGTCATAAAGGTTGTACATAGTGAAAGCACATTCAGGGTTTGAACTCGGGGTTTCTAAAGCCAAATCCACGGCTCTTTTGACTATAGAAGTTGGCCAGTGAGTAGGCTGGAAATGGAAAAGAACATGAAATGGTCTGGATGTCAGAGGTCAGGGAGTGGTGGCAAGCAGGCCAATGGCCAGTGGATGCAGGGTTGGTTAATCTGACACTTAGTGGCTGGGTGACCTTATACATGGTACATCCTTCCTGAGCCTCGGTATCCTCATCTGTCAAGTGAACAGATATTAATATCCCTTGCCCTCCAGGGTTATAAGATAAAGTTTGTAAAACAATCTGCTAACCTCAAACTCGTATGTAAATATTAACTACGATCATTATTATTAACCATGGGAAGGGCGCTAGACAAAGGAAATCTTTAAGAGAAAATTCCCAGGCTATGGAACTCAAGCCTGGTGCAGTAGAAAAGAAAACAAAAGGCCTTGTAATAATAATAATATTACATAATTATATGGTACCTATTATGTGCCAGGCACTGTGCTATGCTCTTTATAATTATTATCTCATCTGATCCTCACAACAAGCTAGGGAGATAGGTACAATTACGATCTCCATCTTACAGATGAGGAAACTGAGGCAGGCTGAGATTAAGTGACTTTGCCCAGGGTCACACAGGTAGTAAGTACTTCAATCTGGATTTGAACTCAGGTCTTCCTGATTCCAGACCATGTGTCTGGTTTTGGCTGGGATCAAAAGATCTGGGTTTGAATTCCACCTCCAATACATAATAGATGGGTGACCCAGAAATAATCCCTCTAGCTTCATTTTCTTCCTCTGCAAATCTAGAATCCTTCGAGGCTTCCTGAAGACATTGATTGGCATGGGTACTTCCTCCATGGAAGCAGGGCCCGATCCCTCCACACCTTAGCAGATGAGTAGCTAACCTTATCCTCTGGCGGCCAACCTTCCCATGATGTGTTTCTCTTCACTCAGCAAGGCCAGTCATCTGGTGTAATGGAAAGAACACTGGATTTGGAGTCAGGGAATGTGGGTATGAATCCTGGTTCTCACAACCTGTATGACCTTGGCCAAGTCACTCCCTGTGGTCTTCAGTTTCCTGATGTATAAAATGAGGGTTGGACATGACAGTCTCTTAAGTTTCTCTGCTGATTTAGACCCTAGGATTTCATGGAACGTGGAAGGCACAGATTTCACTGATGTGCCTGAGCTCAAAGCCTCCCCAGGGCTTATGTTCCACTGGCATAGCTTCTGGGGGCTCCTAGAAATTGTGCCACAGGAGTAAAGCCCCTGGGGCACCTCTAGGCCACAATGATAATCACTGCAGGAACACATAGATGGAGGTTCAATACCATCCCCATCTGCAAAAAGGGGATGTGGAATACTTGCAATCTCTACTCTCCAACACCACCATGCAGAAAGGATTTCGAAACCTGAAAGTGCTGGAGGGGTGGGAGCTGGTGCTACATCATCGTTTGTTTTATTTTCCCAACTTTCCTCAATGAGCAACACCATGGCCTGGAGAAGTTTCTGGAATCAGAATCAGGAAGAAGAGGGGTCCTGGGCCCATTTCTCATGGGATGTATGACTGTGGATGAGTCACTTAATTTCCCAGAGCAGTCATTGCCTCACCCGCAAAATGGGAGCCTCACCGAGTTGCTAGGAGGCTCCAGGAAGATAACGTATGTCAAGTGTTTTGCGAACTTCAAAATGCTCTAACGTATAGCCTTTTTTCTGGAGGAGGGTTGTGACATTCAGAATTTTTAAAAAGTAAAATTTTTAAAAATACTTTTAAAATGCTATCTAAATGTCAGCTATTATTATTACTAAACCTCTTTTTTTGGGGGGAGGAGACTGTTCCCTGTCTTGGAATTGCTGAGTGAAGGAAGAGGGTGTCTGGATTGCAGCTAAGAGAATCTGGACAGCACTGAAGGGGAGAGAGGGAGAGATACTTGTTGTTCGGTCAATTTTTAGTCATGTACAACTCTGTGACCCCATTTGGGGTTTTCTTGGCAAAGATATTGGAGTGGTTTGCCATTTCCTTCTCCAGCTCATTTTACAGACGAGGAAACTGGGGCAAACAGGGTTAAGCGAGACACCCAAGGTCATACAGGTGGTAAGTGTTGGAGGCTGGATTTGAACTCAAGAAGATGAATCTTGCCGAGTCCAAGCCCAGCATTCTATCCACTGTACCACCTGGCTGCCCGGGGAGGGATACAGGCAGTACTAAAGACGCAGAAGCTCCTGGCCCCCTCACTTCCACTACTATAGTTCACAGCCCCAGTGGGGGCCCTCTCCTCGAGAAGCCTTTCTTCACATTCCTCCACCCCTGGCCCCAGATCAAGGTCAAAGGGTTATTAGCTTTAGGGCCAGAAGTGACCAGAGAGATCATTTAATCCACTCTGTCACACTCTGCACAAGGTCACAAATGTACTAAGGATCAGAGTAAGGCAGGCCTCTTTGCTTCAAGACCTCTAGTTTAGGGTGACCCGTCCCCTCCGGAGGAAGCCTGTTCCACTTTGGGACGGATCAAAGTCTTTAGGAAGCTTTTCCTGACATTGAGATTCGATGTATTTATCTACAATTTCTTGTTCTCACTCCTCATTGCTCCTAGTTCTTTTTTTTTCCCCGGGGGCTCAGCATAACACACTAAAAACTATTAAGTTTCCCAGTTTTTTCAGTGTATCCCCCTATGGCATAAACTCAAAGCCCTTCTTCTGTCTACTTCTTGGCTTGACCCAACTCAACTATGGCCTTCCTAAAACATGGCACTCAGAAATCAATACAAAACTTCAGAAAAGGAGCAGACGACAAGGAGGCTATCGTGTCCTTTATCCTGGGTGCTATTCCACACTTGATGCAGCTTCAGAATATATTTCTTGCCCGCCATAGCCTGTTCTTGTCTCATTTCGAGCCTGCGGTCCTCTAAAAACCCCAGATCTTTTTCAGACAAAAAGATCAACTACTGCTAACAGTCTTATGTTTCTGGAGTTGATTCCTTGAACTCAAGAATAAGCTCTTGCATTTGCCCTTTACTAAGTTTCATTTCATTAGACTCAGAACTATAACCCAGCATGTGAACATTTGCTTTGATTCCTGACTCCACCACCCAGCACCTGGGCTGCTCCTTCCAGCTTTGTGTTGTATGGAAGTATGATCTCTTACTCATCATTAATTTTTTTAAAGGTTAAGCAGCCCAAACCCAGGAGACCAACCTTTTTTGTACCGAACCATGAATGGCCACTCGAGTCACTGGATGTCCAACCAGGTCTGAATCCAATTAACTGAGCTACTGCCTAGACCACACATCTTCACCCTTTCCACAAGAATAGCATGTAGTTCTTTATTAAATACTTTGCTAAAATCTGAGTAAATGTTATCCACAGCATTTCCTTGATCTGCCAAATCCTTTGATCTAATTTTGAAAAAAGGTTAGTGTAATGCAACCTGCTTTTGGTAATTTTCCTAAAGTACAGACCTGACCGTGTCAATTGCCTGTTCAATAAACTCCCTATCACCTGTAAGGTCCAATGCAAACTCCTTTATTTGGCATTTGAAGTGCTTTGCAAACTGGCTCCAACTTACCTTTCTACTGTGTGTGTGTGTGTGTGTGTGTATGTGTGTGTGTGTGTGTGGGGTATGTATATATTATGTGTCTGTGTGCATGTACACATGAATAGATATATATGTGTATATACATATGTTTATGTGCACATATAGGTTGTGCACTGTACAAATAAAGTGTATGTATACATAATAAATCTTCTAGCCCTCTTTGTATATATATATGTGCATACATGTATATTTGTATACACAGAGTATGTATATGGGTTTATATCTATAGATATGCACACACATACATCCACTGCTGTCCTATACAGCCAAACTGACCTTGCTGTTCCTCCCACATGACATCTCTTCTCCTGTCCCTTTGTACAGGTTGTCTCTGAAGTTTGGAATGTTCTCTTATGCCTTTTAGAATCTCTATTTTCCTTCAGATTTGGGTTCAAGTACCACATTCTACCTGAGGCCTTTCCCAATTCCCCCAGCCGCTGGTATCTCCAGACTCCCCCTTATTGTATTTACTTTGTATATAATTATATGTATATGCTGCTACCCCCATTTGAACATGGACTCCTTGAGAACACAGCTTCATTTCTGTATTTATAACCCGACACAGACCTGCCACGATGGCTCAGAAACTTTTTTTAAAGCCTACCTGGAATTCTGTTAACCTAGAGAGTACTCGCTGAGAGACTTCCTCTACCCATGTACATATTTCCCTACTTGGTGACTATTAAGCTGTCTGTGATGTTGATTAGGTTAGGAGACTCACCCAAGGCCACTCAGTTAGTATGAGGCCATAGTGAGACACAGGTCTTCCTGACTCTTCATTCATCATACTGGTGCATGGCAGGTGCTTAATAAAGGCATGTTGATTGAATGATTGATACAGCCAGGGTGATTCTTTTTGATAACTGCTTTCTTTTCTAGACGTTCACTAACTATCCTTTTACTAATATATTCTAGAATTCTGCCAGGAATCAAAGTCCTTTTCACTGTCTCACTGTCTCCAGAATCCATTCTCTTCCCTCTCTTGGAAACCAGGCTAACATTTGCCTTTCCCGCTCTTGAAGGATTTTCCACAACCTTTTCCCCATCGCTGAGCTCGTGCTCCGGTCTTCTGATATCCTGCCTGCCCTTCTCTCCCCCCTACCAGCCGATCTTCCCTTCCTCAGATTTCTTACAACACATCATCACCTGGACCTCGTCTTTGTACTTATCTCCTACCCTGTGGTTTATCCTAATCTCTCCCTTCTCTTAGGTTATAGCTCATAGCCAGCAAAGGCTGTGGCCTACCTAGCTGCCTCTCTTCTGGTTGTGGGCAAAGGGAGCTGGGCATAGTAAACACTTAACAATGTTTGTGGAACTGGATTGAATTGGACAGAATAAGGAGGAAGACCCTGAGCTGAGGGAGCTGGACTCCCTTTTGTGCTGGAGGGTCTTGGGGTACTTTCATGGCACCTGTCTTGGAGGTTTGCTGTTAGCATCAAATGAAACAAGCCAGTGTATGTAAAGTCCTTTGCAAACCTTAAAGTGCTATCTATATCTATATTTATAGCTATCTACCTACCTACCTACATCTATACACATATATATGTATATATACAGAAATGTACGTCTCACCTATTATTACTATTACTGTGTAACCGTGTGTGTATGTATGTGTGCACACACCTATGAATGAGGATCAGAAGGGAAGATGGCAGTGCCACTGTGGGTGCCCCCCTGAGGGGATTCCCAGATTCTTCCATCCTCGTCACCGGCACCCCTCCAATGTAGGGTCATTCAGGATAGCTCTGGAATGAGGGTGAGCAAAGGATTGAGAACTGAGGGCTAAGAATCAAAGGCCAAAGGTCAGGGGCAGAGAGCAAGGGGCTGGGGGGCACAGGGCTGAGGAATATAGGCTGAGGGTGGAGGGTAGAGAGCTAAGGAATTAGTGCTGAGAACTGAAGCTCAGGGAAGGGGGAAGAGGTGGGGGCCAGAAAGCTTAGAACCAAAGGTTAAAGGCTGGGAGCAGGGGTGGGGGTGGGGCGCTAATGGCTAAAGGCAGAGGGCTAAGGTTGAGCGAGTGGACCACCTGATTGTGGGCTATGGAAGTGGGAGTGTGCTGCCCACTGCTTGGGGGAAGGCAGGGTAAAGAGGAGTGAGGAGAACAGAGGAAGAGGGACAGAGGAAGGGCGAGAGTATTTGGGGCAGGGACAGGTGGGCACCGAGTGGCAAACCTCCTAACAGGCAGGATGCTAAAGACCTTCCAGGACAGACAGACAGACGGACACACACATAGAAACAGAGTGGCACCAAGAAACAGAGATGGGGCTGGGGAGCTTGAGGGCTGGGGAACAAAGGAGGCAAATTTCAACACAAAATGAGATCCATAACCAGCCAGCCAAGGCATCAGCCCTTCTCTTCCCAGAAGTGTCTACATTTTTTTTTGTGTTCCTTATACCAGCAAGCAAGAAAGAACTCTTTCTTGGGCCACCATGGGACTCTCTGTGTGACCTCAGACAAGTCTCTAGCCCTCTCTAGTTCTCCTTCTCCAACTATGTAAAGTAGGAGAAAAAATCTTACCTCTCAGAGGACAAAGGGAGTGGATCGGCTCTGGAAAATGATATGATCTGTCCAAGTACAGACAGCCCTTGAAAAAGTATTATCACAGAAAAAAATGGGGCTATCAGGAACCTAGAAGATTCTATAATCAAGTCCCCTAATTTTACAGACAAGGAAACTGAGGACTAGAGAAAAGATACTTGTCCAAGGTCTCCTAGAAAGCAAGTCATGTCAGAGCAGGGACTCAAACCAGGTCTCCTGACTTCAGGTCCACCATGGCACCAGACAGGCCCAATCAACTCAAGCTGCCTGATAGCTCTGCTGGGCACATATTAAGTGTTTCCTAAACCCTTGCTGATGGGCTGAGGAAACAAAAATGGGGATGTAGGGCCCCGAGGAGTCCAGCTCAGCTTTGCCCAGCCACCACCCATGCTCACATTTCGCCATGTAGGGGATGTGCCCAGCTGGGTCTCTTCCGTATCCCCCCCCCCCACTCCACCCCATGGTCTGCCTCTGGCTTGGGATCCCATCTTGCTGCTTGGTTATGAATCAAAATTGTTTTCAGGGACTTGGAGAGCTTTTCTCTTTTTTGCAGTTTCAATGTTTCAAAACAAAACAAGACACTTTTTTTTCATCTTCTCAGAGGAAAGAATGAGGCCGCCTACCCTGCCCGTTCCTTCAGCTTTTTATCTGTGATCCCGTCTTTGGACACAAGTTTGTTAAAAACCAAGATCCCGATGACCATGTTCACCTGTTGGCACAGAAAATGAGAGACGAGTTGGCAGGGCCCCAGGGGGCTGGCAGGAACAGCAGCTTGCTTGCTTGTTTCCTCCCTTGGGGGTACAGCCTCTGCAGAGCTAGGGGGGAATGATATCAGGCCCCATCTGGCTGCGGGAGTTTTCCCTCTGCTCCACTCCTCAGCCTGAGACCTCAAGGCTATTTACCAATCAGATCTGGCAAGGCATGAGCAGCAAAATGTTGACTGGGCTGGAGACACAGATCTGCTCCAGGAAGCTTCAATCATTAAGCCCTGGTTGGCCACAGGCCTGGGAGCAGGGGGCAGGGGGCACAAGTAGGGCATCCCTAGGGGCTCTGAGGAGCTATGGACCATTTCAAATGTGAGGGGCAGAGGAGTCCCTAGGAAGTATAAGTGGACCCAGAACATTCCCAGGAAGTGGCAGGAGCATGTGGCACTCCTAGGAGGGTTGGGGAATTCCTGAGAGAATGAGGAACTGTGGCATCCCTATGGGGTATAAAGGGTCCATGGCATCCGCGGGGGAAAGAGGAGAAGGTCCAGCACCTTGGACCTAGCCTTCCTCAGGAGGTGTCAGGAGCTCAGGTGACTCAGTTAATAGGAAGCCCATCCAATCTCCCAAGGAGGGGTTGAGGAGGCTGGGTTGTTCCTGGAGAAGCATTGAGGGACTGAGGCTTCCTATGGGATAGGAGGGGCATATTGACATCCCTGGTGAAAAAAGGAGAAGGATCTAGTACAGGGGTGGGGAACCTGAGACCTTTAGGCCACATGTGACCTTCTAGATCCTTAAGTGCGGCCTTCTGACTGAATCCAAATCCTTCTGGATTTGTTCTGTAAAATTCAGATTCCATCAAAAGGCCGCACTTAAGGACCCTAGAAGGCCTCATGGGGCCTTAAGGCCACAGGTTCCCCACCCCTCTTCTAGTACCTAACAAATGTAGGGGCCCAGCCATTTCATGGAGGTATGAGGGACAGCCCATCCTTACAGGAGAGCTTGAGCATCCTAGAATGTTCTAGGGGGTAGGGATGGCAAGAGGCTGGAGCATCCCTATGAGCTACGAGGGCTCTGAGATATCCTAATCAACCTGGGGCCTGCGAATTTATTTTTGTTGATATTTTGATAACCGTTTCTACATAACTGATTTCTGCTGTAATCCTATGTGCTTTAGTTTATGTATTTAATGCATTTTCTGGGGCAGCTAGGTGGTGCAGTGAGTACAGCACCAGCCCTGGAGTCAGGAGGACCTGAGTTCAAATCCGGCCTCAGACATTTGACATACTTCCTAGCTGTGTGACCTTGGGCAAGTCACTTAACCCCAATTGCCCTGCCTTCCCCCCTCTTAAAAAACACCAAAATAAAAGAATTTTCTAAGAAGGGATCCATTGGCTTCACCAGACTACTGGGGGGCGGGGGGGCTATCACATAAAAACAGATTCAAGAACCCCTGTTTTAGGGAGTTCAGGGATGAAGTTAAATCACATAGTATACTAGAGTCATGGGTTTGCATCTCAGATATTACGCCTTACAGGGCCGCCTTGGGGGTGGGGGGAGAGATGGCACCAGAAGCCAGCCTCTCTGGGCACAGAGGTGGAGAAGGGGCAGGCCCGGGTCTGCCATGTGACCTAGAGGATAGGGAAGATTAAGTACAAATGAGCCTTGGGCTTCCTTAGCCTCAGCTGAGGAGACACAAGGAGAGATGATTCTTACGCGCTGTGTACCCTACCACATAACCCGGCTTTCCCCCTCATGGGAAAGAATGGGGAAGCTGACGCCCGGCCAAGGACAGGTGTGTAGAAGGGGGATGGGGTTCCCTTTGTGACCAAGGTCAGGGCTCAGACTACAGGCAGGGGCAGGGCTTGGTTTGTGACCAGGGTCAGGCCTCACTTTGTGACCCAGGTCAGGGCTCAGTCTGGGGACAGAGAGAATAAATAGAAACCAAATGGCTAGACCCTAGAAGACTTGTCTCATGAGCTCTGTGACCCAGCAACTGAAGTGGTATACATGGGGCAAATGGTAAGATGACAGGCCTCTTTTCATTGTGAGCAGGGACCCTTGCAGATCCCCACCTCATGGATTCCAAGGTCCCTCTGAGCTCCAATCCTGCTACTCACCAGATGTGTCACCTTGGGGAGTAAATGGTAACGCCCATTTTCTCTAGTACTGAACGAAGCATCTTACTCAGAACAACCCTGTAAGGTGTGGACTACATGAATAGTATCCCCACTTGACTGATGAGTAAACTGAGGCTCACAGACATTAAAGTCAATTTCATTTCTTTGGGCCTCAGTTTCCTCATCTGTAAAATGTAGAGTCACTGATGCCTTTCGATCCTTCTTGGGAAATCTATAAGATGAGTACTTTGATGTGACATTGGTTTTGGAACCAATACCAATATTGGGGTTACATGGGGCACCTCAGTCGTTCCGTCAGTTCTCCCTGGATCCTCCCAACAGACCTGTAATGTAGGTAAGGTGGGCCAGGTATTATTCTCCTCAATTCAAAAGTGAGGAAACAGGCCTATAGAGGGAAGAGGCCGTTCAGCGTCACAAAGTCAGTGGAACAGTTGGGATGTGAATCTAGGACTCCTGAATTCTCCTTCCTTCACTCATCTCCAAGAGATGGGGAGTGATAAAGATCAACTGAAAAATCCTTTGCTATCCTCCAGTATAGGCCACTTCCCAAATTAGGGGACTTGGGAAACAATCTCTAAGCTCCTGTTCAAATATCCTGGGGATGGGGGCAAAAGACACCCCAGCAGCCGCCCAAGGAATCCAAGTTGACCCCATGTTAAGAAAACCAAAGATACGGATTCCCCACTTACTGACCAGATACAGGTACAGGGCAATTATTCACCTTACAAAAACGTTTCTTCTTCTCACAAGCGCTCATCTCCCCCATTGCAGAGAAGGGTATGTTTATGGCAGATACCTTCCTTGACAGGAGGTCTGGTGGGATTGGGGAGCAAGGAGATCTAAGCTAACATGTGGAGCTCTCATTCTGGGACCAGCCCTCCAGAGACCAGCCCTCCGTGTCAGGAAGAGTCGGCGAAAGGCTCCAACCTCTCGTTTAAGATTTACTTCGCATACTATTGCCCTTCACGTGTTCTTTCTACGGTCAAAATGAATTGATCCGTCCCTCTCACCCTCTCCAGAGGTTCTTTGGCTGTGCCATCTCTCGGGCCTGGGAGGGCCATTCACCCCGTGCCAATCTCCTTCTGTTGAAATCCTTCTCTCTTCCTTCATGGACTAGCCCCAGTAACGCCTCCTTCATAAGCTTTCCCTGCTTTCGCTCTTCCTCCACTGAAGAGGATCAGTAAGATCTTCCTCCATAAGTAGGAGGCAACATGGTAAGTAGAAAGAACCCCGGCTCTGAAGTCAGAAGACCTGGGTTCGAATCCTATTGCCACCAAATCCTACCTGTGTGACCTTGCCCAAGGTCACCCTCCCTACGACTTGTTTTCCTCATCGACCCAAAAAAGAGGGAGTAGAACTGGATGGAACTGGTCTCCATCTACACAAACTGGGATGACACGTCTTCTTTGGCATCACAATCGCTGTGTAAAGTGAGGTGTGCACATAGGGAAAGGCGGGGGGGGGGGGGAAATCAGCATCTACATACCACTTACTGCGTGCCAGGCACTGTGCTAAATGCTTTACAAATATTTAATTTGATCCCCAAGGCAACCCTGGGACGTGGGTGCTATTATTATCACCGATTTACAGATGAGGGAACTGGGGCAACCAGAGTCAACCTAGCTAGGAAGGATTTGAGACAGGATTTGAACTCAGGTCGTCCTGGCCCTGGGTCCAGCGCTCTGGCCACTGTCTAAACTAACATTATAATAACGGGCATTTTTATAGTGCTTAAAGGTTCCCAAAGCACTTCACAAATATTATTTCATTTGATCCTCACAAAAGCCCTGGGTGGCAGGGGCTGTTATCATTCTCATTTGACAGAAGAGGAAACTGAGGCAAATAGGGATAAAGTCATTTGCTCAGAGTCACAAAGCTGGTAAGTGTCTGAGGTAGGATTTGAACTCAGGTCTTCCTGACTGTAGGTCTAGCGTACTATCCACTGAGCTAAATCATGAGCTCCTCAAGGGGAGGGTGCAGGTCCCTTCTCTGTCCTCCTCCAGGGCCTCATAGCAGAGCTAAGCTCTAGGCCCGGCACACGGGGACCTCAAGGCGCTGAGGGAACTGAGATTCCAGAGTTTAAATGACTTGCCCAGCCAGGTCTGCTGATGACAAGGTCGGTGAATTTTCCACTGATTCACCCAAACCCCCAATGCCTGCCGTGACCCCTTCCAATCTCCAGCTCTGCCAATGGGTGAATGGAAGCCAACCACCGCTAACAGACAGGTATTGTCACCCTGTGGTCACCTCCAGGCCATGGAGGATGAGGCACTCACTACAGGGAGGGCTGTCACCGGATGGTGGTCTTGGGAGCGCAGGATTTGGAGAAGGATGGGGCCTGAGATAGGAACCAGGCCAACTCCCTATTTTAACAGTAAGGGAAATGGATGCCCAGAGAGGGGAAGTGATTTCCCTGAGGTCACACAGGTAGGAAGTTACATAACTGGGATTAAACCCCCAATCTTCTGACTCCAAATCGAGGGTCTCCTAGACTATACCACACTTTCTCAGTGCTCAGATTGGAAAAAAATTTACAGGTAATTTAGTTCAGCCCCCTCCTCTAATCCGTTACAGACAAGTCTGTCCATGGGATCACAGAAGGTGGGATGAAAGGAACAGATAGAACTTGGAGCAATGAAGACCTGGATTTGAATCCTGACTCAGACAAACAGTAGCTATGGGACCCTGGCCAAATTGCTTAACCTTGAAGCACCTCAGTTTCTTCATCTGTGAAATGGACATCATGACAGCATCGGAGAGGCAAAAGTCAGCCCAGACTTGAAAGTCCCTAATACGGACTGGCCTTGAGACCCCGGGAATGTTACTTAACCTCTGTCTGCCTCAGTTTCCTCACCTATAGAATGGAGATAATCATAGCTCCTGCTTCGCAGGATTGTTGTGAGAATCAAACAAGACAACATTTATAAAAAGCATTTAGCGCAGTGTCTGGCACACAGTAGGCACTGTCTAAATGTTTGTTCTCACCACCACCCTTCCCTTCCCCTACTCCCATGAAATCAAAGATTCAGCCTCACCTCTCTCAAATAGAAAGAGCCCTATCACGCAGAGGCGGGCATCCAAAGATGACATAGGAGAAATGACTCACAAACTACAGAGGCATCAGCAGTGTCAGCAGTCGTGGCTGGACCACGGGGACCTCAGAAGTCTTGTTAGAAACCACTAGGGAAGGAGGGTCCGCACCCTCTCTCGGGCACTGATTCCGATATTTAACCCACATTGCTGACCTCACCACATCCTCCCTCACACACACTGTGGTATACCTCCATTTGTCCTTTCTCTTCCACTCTCTAGTTATTGAGGCAGCCAGCTGTCCAAGAGCGCTGGGCCTGGAGTCGGGAAGACCTAAGTTCAAATCCGGCCTCAGACACTTTATTAGCTGCGTGATCCTGGAAGAGCCATTTAACCTCTCTGTGCCTTAGTCTCCCAACTTGTAAAATGTGGATAATAATAGCCCCATCTCCCTCCCAGGGTTGTTGCGAGGATCAAACAAAATACCATTTGTAAAGTGCTTCGCAAACCTTAAGGCTCTATATAAATACTAGCTATGACTATTGTAATGGGGAACAATGGCTTGCCAGTCTTTTTTTCCCTCCTGCTTCTTCAATGGTCTCTCGCTGAACAACCTTGTCTTAAAGGTGATAGACTAAACGTGTAGAATTTTGTTTCTGTTCAGCGATTTAATTCACATCTAATTCTTGGTGACCCCATTTGGGGTTTTCTTGGCAAAAATACTGGAGTGGTTTGCCATTTCCTTCTCCAGCTCCAACTGAGGTAAACAGGGTTAAGTAATTTGCCCGTTGTCACACAGCTAGAGAGTGTCTGAGGTTGGATTTGAACTCAGGAAGATGAGTCTTCCTAATTCCAGGCCCAGAGCTCTACCCACTGCAGAATTAAGACCCACATTTTCTGACATAGCCAACGTGGGAATGTGTTTTACTAGACTATGTATATTTTTTGTGAGGATTTTATTTTTCTCCCCTCCTCCTCCCTAGTGGAATAGAAGGTGCGAGGGTGGTAAAAATAAATGCTTGTTAACTGAAAATAATTAATTAAAAAATAAGCTAATAGGCTCACAGATTTAGAGCTGGTAGGAACCTCAGAGGCCATCTACCCCAATCTCTTTACATTAGTAATGAAGAAACTTGGACCCAGAGAGGTTGTGACTTTGCCCATGGTCACAAAGGCAGCAAGTGTCAGAGACAGAATTTGAACCCAGGCCCTCTGACTCTAAATCACCCTCTGTACTCTAGCCTTCCTCACAGGCCGCATTTCCTCAGTGGATTGTCCTTTCATTTGACCTTCTCTAAATGCTTCCTGCCATCCTGGGAAAGATGATGGAAGGTCCCATCATGGCTCCTTCTGACAGGTACATGTGGTCCCAAGGACAGGGGCCACCTGATGGCTGGGAACCAAGCCCTTGAGCTCTCTCAAGGTTCTGTTGCATCAGAAGTAAAGGATTCTAGCGTTTCTCAGGGTTCTCTGCTTCTGTGTTTTTGTGTTGCTATAAATGTATGGCTCTGTGAACCTATGATCCTGGGAGCCTATGATTTCTTTTCTCTGTTCCATAATTCTATGATTCTATTACTCTATGGCCCTGTGTTTCGGATGCTTAGTCTGGCTCCTAGCCATGGGCATTCAGTCAATGTTAGGAAACCTGCTCATTTTTCGACAAGGGAGAGAATCAGGAAAGAGGTGTCATCTTCAAGGTCACCGTAAATCTCTGGAGTGACAGAGACTCAGGAACACAGATCCCAGACCAATGCATCAAACCTTTGAGGCCTGACCTACACAGAACACTTCTCCCTCCTGGCCCCATTTCCTCTCCCTGTTCTTTCTCTCTCTCTCTCTCTCTCTCTCTCTCTCTCCCTCTCCCTCTCTCTCCTGATCCCTCATGCCTGCACCCCTTTACTGGCATTGAATGCATGGATAGAACTTTGTCAAAGGGAAGTAAAAATAACTCCCTGGGGAATGGCTCCCAAGAAAATGCTCCGGGGCCCAGGATGTCTGATGTATAAAGTACAGGTTTGCCATTAATATGCATGGCACACTCTTAATTTTCCTGCAGTGCCTTCGAGGAATGAGGGAGATAGAATGAGATGTAGTCTAAGAAAAGAAGGCATTTAGAGGGAGGGTAGTGACCCAAGGAGATCAGACCCCCAGTCCAACTGGTCTCTGTCCTAGAATCTCTGCATTGGAAAGGCTCCTAGAGGTTATCTGCCCCCTCTCCCTGCCACCCCCCATTCTTACCCAATACAAGAAAACTCTCTAGAATCTTTGGATAATTGTTAAAGCTGGAAAGGACCTTGGAGGCTAGAGTCTAATCCCTTCACTTTGCAAATAGAGAAACTGAGTCCCAAAGGATTAATTGACTTACTCATGTCCTACAACTAGTAAGTAGCAGACCTGAGACTTGAAACCACCACAAGATGCTATCTCTCACCCAGGATCTGTTTGGATACCTCCAGGGATGAGGAACTCATCACCTCATGAGCAAGAATCATTCCTTGTTAGGCAGCTATTATTGTTTTTTTAATTAATTAATTTTTAGGTGGCTATTATTGTTACGAAATGCTAAGCTGAACTCTACCTCCGAGAGAGAGGCAGTGTTTTGCAGTATTCTGGACTTCCAAGTCAGGAAGACAGGTTCAAATCCTACCCCAGATACTTACTAGCTGTGTAACCCTGAGCAAACCTCTCTGTGCCTCAGTTTCTTCATCTGAAAAAATGAGAGAGGTTACATCTGATGACCTCAGAAGTCCCAGCTCTAAGCCTATAATTTCATTACTCCCCTAACTTCCTCCTGCTCTCCCCTCCACTGTTTCTAGCTCTTCCTTCTAGGGCCAAGAAGGACAAGTCTTGTGATGCCTAAAGACAGCTAGCATGTTCACTTATGCCCTATGTCTTCATTTTTTTTTCTCCAAAGCAAAACATTCTGATTTCCTTCAACAAGTTCTTCCACGGCTTTGTCTCTGGTTCTCTCCCCAGCGTGGTCACGCTCTTCTGGTTCATCTAAGTTTTTCCCAAAATGTGGCACCCACATCGCAGACTTTTGTCTCCCTCCCTTAGGACCCTGAACCTGAGAAAGAATTCTGTCTCTGACCTTCCTCTGTCCTTCTCTCAGCAACAGCTGTCCTAGGGGAGCTGGGGCATTCTCTACTAAGGTCCACAGTCAGCAGGCAACGGTCTAGAAGCGGCTGAGGAGGAATGATGCTGCAGAAATCCAGGTGTGCTGTGATTCACCCAGCAGGCTCGAGACAGATATGCAAAAGAAGAATTTGTACACACCGAATCCTATTTCTTCATGACAATCCCTTTTCCTTCTTGAGATGCTTTATTGGATCATTGAAACAAGACTTCTCAGAGTTGGAAAGGGAGCACTGAATTCCAGCTTGAGGGGCATTCTCTGATCCCTGTCATTCTGTGTACATCTTCTTCTCTCCTCTGACATGGCTACCACCCCAGTACAGCCTCTCACCTTCCTGGCCTAGTGAAAGGGTCTGCTGCTTGGTCTCCCTGTCTCCACTTTCTCCCAGCCCAAATCCCTCTTCCATTTAGCTGCTGAAGTGATTTTCCTAGAGCGCATATCTGATCTCGTCACCCTCTCCACCTCAATAAACCACTTTAGAAACCTTCACAGCCTGGCCCCTTTCTAACCTTTCCAGTCTTTTTATACTTTACTGCCTTTCAGGTACAACTACAATCTTGAGACACTGGTCTTCTTCCTCTTCCTCAAAGACAAGCTTCTGACTCCTCACGATTTGCCTTTGCCCTGGCTATCCCCCAGGCCTGGGATGCTCACCCTCCTCATCCCTGCTTCCTGGCATTCCTGGCTTCCTTCAAGACAGCTTAGATCCTTGTGGTGCTAATCATGATTAAAGATCTTCCCCACATATTCATCCCCTTAATAGGCCTCAGGTGGAGCTAGTTAAGGGAAGCTTGGTTAGGGGAGGCTTGTTTGTAGGAAAGCCCACACCCTTTTTCTAACTAGATGTGAAGCCCCAGGCATGTGGACTTTCCTGGTTTTCCCAGGAGCTAGTGCCTTTCCTCTGAGATTAATATTCATTTACATTGTAGATATCTTGAACGGACATGGCTATTTATATGTTGTAGCCCCCATTAGAATGGGAGCTCTTTGAGAGAAGGGGCCATCTTTTTCCTTTCTTCCTATCCCTAGTCCTTATGACAGTATTGCTGTTCAATCATTTCAGTCATGTCCAACTCTCTATGACCCCATTTGGTGGGGGGGATAAGAGATATTAGAGTGGTTTGCCATTTCCTTCTCCAACTCATTTTTTTTCAGATGAGAAACTGAGGCAAACAGGATTAAGTAACTTACCCCAGGTCACACAGCTAGTAAGTGTGTGAGGCCAGATTTGAACTGATGACTATGAGTCTTCTTGATTCCAAGCCCAATTCTCTATCCACCCCACCACCCAGCTGCCTCCTGGCACACAGTAAGTGCTTAATGAATGCTTATGGATTGACCAACTGAACTGAATGCTTCTGTTTGAAGACCTTCAGTGATGGGGAACTCACTACTTCTCAATGTAGCCCTTAATGTACGTTTAGTTAAACTGCTCCAATTACTAGGGAATTTTGCCTTGTGTAGAGCCAAAATCTGCGGCAGCTCCACAAATTCTAGTCATTGCTTGATCGGCAGTGAGCAGGGGCTTCTCACACTCTAGTTTTAAATTTCACTGCCCCACCCCCTCTGCCTACACCTCCCCTTTCTTCCCCCTCCTCTCATCACCACAACCTCCATCCTCCCCACCTCACCTCACACCAGGTCACAATGTTATAGGATCAGTAAACCCAAAACTTAGATGTAAACGTAGATGCTCAAGGCATCCTTAAAGCTAAGGATTTGTCTGGTTTTTAAGCCTAAGGTTCTGTCAAAACAAGAAAAATTGAAATACTGGGTTTGCTTAAAATGGGCACTACCTGTATGGGGGTGGGGTTGGCACTGAAATGGAATTTCCCTCTGGGCCTGGGCACAGTCTCTTAGCCTGTGAGTGTTGAGATTCCAGACCAATGGAGGAACCATCAATGGGGCCTTGGTGGGTCAGGGCTGGGGGACAGGGGGTGGGGGAGGGGAAGAAAAGTTAATTCTATTTAGTCTGAAATAATGAAGGTGTGTCTGTTCCTTGGCCAAGCTCTCTCTAGGATTTTCTTCTTTGGTATCTTCCAGAAGGAAGGATGCAGGGAGTTCTGCTGGGGACAGCCCCACCCTGGGAGGAAGGGGAAGTTATATCAGATAGAAACAATGGCCTGGGCTAGCAGTCAGGAGAACAGAGTTTGAGGCCTGGCTCACCAAGTAAGAGCTGTGCAACCTGGGGAAAGTCATCATCCCCCTCTATGCTTCAGTGTCCTGCTCTGTAAAATGAGGGGGTCATACTACAATCACCAAGGTCCTGTGAGTTCTAAAATCCTAAAGCATCTTCCCCTGGAGCCAAAAGTACAAGGTGTGTGCAGGGGCAGGGTGGGGACGGGGTGGGGGGAACTCTCACATACATGATACTTTATAATGCAAAAAGTGACTTCAAATCCACCTTCTCATAGGATCTTTCCAAATTCCCCCCGAACGGGCCCCACCCTTTCCTAGCCCCTAGTCTTTGTGCTATTTCTGCCCCAGCAGAATGTTTTTTTTCTCTTTTCCTCCTCGGTGCAAATCCCACCATCAAAGAACAATCTCCTATGTTTGGCATTTGAAGCCCTTCACAATTTAGCCCCAGGCTGCTTTTCCAAGCTTGTTGGACAGCACCTCCCTTGGTACACTCTATGGCTTAGCCTAATAGGCTTCCTTGCTGCCCTCACACAGAATGACCCATCTGCTAGCCCCTTGCCTCTGCACAGGCTGACCCCCATGCCTGGAATGCCTTCTCCTCTCCCCGTGCCTCTGAGAATCCCTAACCCCCTATAAAGTTCAGTCCAAGCTCCACTTTCTATATGAGTCTTTTCTTTATCACCCCAGCTGTCAGTGCGTCCCCCTCCTCAAATTGTCGTTCAGTCCTTCCAGTCATATCTGACTCTTTGTGACCCCATTTGGGATTTTCTTGGCAAAGATACTAGAGTTGTTTGCCATTTATTCCTCTGGCTCATTTTACAGATGAGGAAACTGAGGCAAACAAGGTTAAGTAACTTGCCCAGGGTCACCCAGCTAGTAAGTGTCTGAGGCTGGAAGTACATAATTTTCATTTGTTTCCTCAGTGCCTAGCACAGTGTAGTACTTATTAAATGTTTATTGGTTAAAGGGAGTATGTGCATCTGTGTGTGTGTGTGGGGGGGGGGTGAGAAAAAGAAAGAGAGAGAGAAAAAGAGAGAGAAAGAGAGAAAGAAAGACAAAGACAGTGAGAGACAGAGAAAGAAGAGAGAGCCAGACAGAGAAAAGGTTGACAGAGAGAAAGAGGGGGAGAAAGACAGAGAGAGAGAGAGAGAGAGAGAGAGAGAGAGAGAGAGAGAGAGAGAAAGAGGCTTCTTCCTCTTCTCTGCCTCCTGGATTCCCGGCCTTCCTTCCAGGCTGGGGTTAAAATCTTAGCTTCTACAGAAAGCCTTTCCTAATCCTCTCTTAATGCTAGTGCCTTCCCTCCACTGATCATCTCCAATTTATCCTGTATATATCTTGTTTGTATGTAGGCTGCTTACGTGTCTTCCCTGTTAGACTGTGAGCTCTTCCAGAGCAGGCACTATTTTTTGTTTTGTTTTGTTTTGAACCGCACTTTGTATCCCCGCTACTTTTCACAGTACCTGGCACATAGTAGATGCTTAATGAATGCTTTTTGACTGACTATATGTGTGTATGGTGGTGAGTGGGGCATGATTTGCTTAATTTTGAGCTATCTGGTAGTGAGTTATTATGCAGAATTGGTTATAATGTATACATCCTCAGCCCCAGGTCTCCGCACACCCCAACCACAAGGGAGGAGGCCATGTGAGGCTATGCTAAACTGTTATCCAATTCTGTTGATTCCACCTCTGCAAAATCTGCCTTGTCTTTTTTTTCCCTTCTATTCCTACGGATCGTGCCCTTCTACAAGCCCTAACACTTCCAGCCTTAACTTTTCTGTACTTTCTTCCCACTCTCTTCTTCTTCTTTCTCTCCGTCTTTCCTCTTCTCTCTGACTCCGTCTCTCTCTCCCTCTCCCTCTTTCTCTCTCTCCCTCTTTCTTTCTGTCTCTCTACCTTTCTTTCTTTCTCTCACTTTCTGTCTCTCTCCCTCTTTTTCTGTCTGTCTTCCTCTTTCTGTCTCTCTCTCCCTCTTTTTCTGTCTCTCTCTGTCTGTCTCTCTGTCTCTGTCTCTCTCTCTCTTTCCCTCTCTATCTTGTTCTCTCTGTCAATCTATCAATTTGCTGTAAGCTGCCTGAGTAATCTACCTTATG
Source organism: Trichosurus vulpecula (assembly GCF_011100635.1). Taxonomy (NCBI): domain Eukaryota; kingdom Metazoa; phylum Chordata; class Mammalia; order Diprotodontia; family Phalangeridae; genus Trichosurus; species Trichosurus vulpecula. Next base: position 87,008,689 of record NC_050573.1, read on the forward strand.
TAAAGCTTTTGTCTCGTCACTTCTTGGCTCTGAATCTTTCAATGGGTTCCTATTGGCTAAAGTTTAGACTCCTTAGTCTAGCATTGAAGGCCCCACACAATCTGGTCGTGCCCTAACTTTCCAGCCTCTACCCTCAATATACCCTGAAATTTCCTGATTCTGGGTCTTTGTTCAGCCTGTTTCCAGTGCTCAGAATGCCCTCCTCTTCCAATCGTTTGAATTCCTCCACATCTGTTCTTTAAAAGTCAGCTCAAATTCTACCTTCTTTAAGAGGCCTTCCTTCACCCCAAATGTTGGTAATGACCTTCCCCTTTGGATCTCCAACAGAAGTTTGTTAGCATATCTCCAATACCCTTATCGTATAACACTGGGCACTGGAGTTTGTGTTTGTGTCATAACCCCCTGCTAGACTGTAAGGACGGGGCTAGGCTCTTCTCTAAACTTTGTATCTCCCCCTGGTGCCTTACCCCAGGATGGGCACACAGTAGGTGTTTATTAAATGCCCAGTTATTCGTGGCCTTCTGAAATCACTTGTATACATTCTGTCTTGTCCCCTAGAACACAAACTCCTTGAGGGCAGGGACACCTTTGTTTTTGTCTTTGTATCCCTAGGGCACAAAATGGGGCCTGGCACATAGTAGGTGGTTAATAAAAACCTGTTGAATTTAATCAAATTGAATTGGAGTTTATTTGCTTCATTTGCTTCATTTATTAGTTTCCCTAGAAAGAAGAGCTACTGATTAAACCCAGAGATGTCTTAAGACTAGTAAAAGGAGAAACAAGTGTATGTTGTAGTGCCGTAATGTGTATCTTTTAATTCTTACCCTAGACTGTGGGTTCCCTCTCAGGGTTGATCTGCAGTCAAATACAGACCAATACCCTTTTTCTATAGAGGAAAACAGGCCCAGAGAGAAGCAGGAACTTGCCCAAAGTCAAACAATGTCATCAACAGAGCCAGGATTTGAACTGGGTGCATTGATTCCTGGGATCCTTGTAGGGATAGAAGGGAATGGTGAGATAAAAGAAACCTTTCCCTCAACCTGGGCAAGTCACCTCACCCTGTTTGCCTCAGTTTCCTTATCTGTAAAATGAGCTGGAAAAGGAAATGGCAAACCATTCCAGTATCTTTGCCGAGAAAACCCCATATGGGGTCACAAAGAGCTGAACAGGACTGAAAAAGGACTGAAAAGGAGAATGAAGGGACTTGGGAAGATATGATATATAATCAGGGACTCATACTGGGGAGGCTCCCATTTCACATAGGAGGAAACAGAGGCACAGAGGACAAGGGAAATAGTAAACATAGCCATTATCTGCAGCAGCACACTGCATGACCTCAAGGTAAGTCACTTAGCCCACTCTTCCAGCCTCCCTCATTGGGTAGCTGAGCCCAGGGCCAGATGTGTATCCAGATAAATTAGATACGGGAAGCCCAGGATGAAAGCCTATTAAACTGAATTGCTCTGTGTGCAAATGACAAATGGTCCTTATCTCTTCATTAAAGCAGGACCTGTACTTGGCAATATTTTGTTACAGAGATTTCAACCCTTAGACTGTTTAGGTGGGAATGGTTCCTTAGAGATTGTTGAGCCCAGCCTGTCAGGTGAAGAAATTGAGCCTGGGGGAGTAGCTTATGCAAGGTTATGGAAGGAGAATCCCAGATTGTCCAGCACTAGAATAGGCCTCAGAGATCATCCAGCCCCAGGCTCTTCTTTACAGATGGAAAAACAAGCCCAAGAATTGAGGTGACCCCAAGTCACACGTGAGTTAGCAGCTTCAGACAGAGACTATTAGGGATGGAGGGGTCTTTACAGACCAATGCCCTTGTTCTACAGAGGAGAAAATTTAGGCCCTGTTAGGAGTAGGAACCTGCCCAAAGTCACACAGCCAAGCCAAGACTAAAACCCGGGTCTCTTGGTGCCTGGGATCTTTGGTGGGATGGAGGGAGGTGGTGAGATAAGGTCACCTCTTCTCTAGACCTAGGGGGATAAAGGGCCTTTAGAAAGGGATGATGGGGAATCAGAAAGGAGCCCGTGCTGGGGAGGCAGTACCAGGACAACGGCAGCAGCTGGTCCCACGAAGGCGTACAGCAGTCCCCCTTCCAAGGAGAGCCAGCAGCTGAGAGAAAGGGAGCAGAGAAAACAGGCTGGTTAGTCCACATTAGGCCACCAGACCTCCCCACCAATGAGGCCACTCCTCCCTTCCTTAGCTTCTGGTTTTGTCTCACGGCAGTCTCATTCCACTCAGTTCTTGCCTTTTTAACTATTCTCCCAAGTCTGCCCCATCTTCATCTCTCAAAGCTGCCTCTGTCCAGAAGCCCTCGCTGATTAAATACAATTCCTGTTTCTTTAACACTTTAGGATTTTCACAATTACCTCATGAGCCCAGGAGGGCAGAGACACCACACAGCTTGGGGTAAGCATTACCCCTAGACCTTCCCCAAGGGAAGCTCCTATCCTAGCAGGGGTAAGGGCAGAGAAAAGTCTCTCCTGCTCCCCAAAGGGGCCCTGAAGCACAATTATGGCTCTCTTTTCTTCACAGTCATGGCCCTGTGCGGCTTGCCTCTCCCCTCCATTCTCATCTCTCCAACATCACATCCTTGGACTCCATCTCTGGTCGCTGGGCTCTGATAAGCTTTCACTTATCAGAACTGGGCTTCCATTGCAGCTTTCTCCATGCCGTCTGCATGCTGTTATCATCCCTGTTCTACCAAAGAGGATGCTAAGACTAACAAAAGCTATGTGATTCTTCCAGAGTTACACGGCTAGCAAGTTTCTGAGGCAGGACTTGAATTTGGGTTTTCCTGACTCCAAATCTAACACTCTGTCCCAAGTATTGGGAGCTGCCCTTGAGTCAGGGAGAAGAAAGAGGGGCTTGATGGGATGCTCCAAGGACCTACGCTCTCACTGGGTTCAAGTGACCTAGTTAAAGTTACACAGGATGCTGCAGCAGGACAGAGGGCTCAGAGTCCAGGACTATGAGACAATTCAAATTGCTTGAATTAAAAGGACTTGGTTACTTCTGGGGAATAATCATGATTATCATTTTGCAGGATAGAGTCCATACTACTGCTCTGATCTTTCTGCTGGTAGGATGCTGGTAACCAGGCAGCTAGGTGGCACAGTGGACAGAGCACCGTGCTTGGAATCAGGAAGTCTCATCCTCCTGAGTTCAAATCCAGCCTCACACACTTGCCACCTATGTGACCCTGGTCAGGTCACTTAACCCTGTTTGTTTCAGTTTTCCCAAATGAGCTGGAGAAGGAAATAGCAAACCACTCCAGTATTTTTTGCCAAGAAAACCCCAAATGGGGTCCTAGAGAGTTGGACACTATTGAAAACAACTGACCAACAACAACAAATTTCCTAACTCTGGGTCTGGCGCTCTGTCCTCTACACCACCTGACTGCCCCAACTTTAATTGCAAACATCCACAATTATCAACAAAAATTAATAAAAATAATAATAAACATTATAGTGCTTTAATTTTTGCAAAATATTCACATTATCTCGTTTGAGTTTCCACATTTAAATTTTTTCATCTAAAAAAGAAAGGACTGGACTATACAACCTCCAAGGTTCATTCTGGCTCTAATGGCCAATCTATGACACCTGTCATGAGATGGGCAGAGACTCAGCGCCAGAAGAAATCTGGGTCACACCTTGCTTAGGGTGGAAGGAAGGGGGGATCATGGAAATAAGAGACCACAGAGAAGTGTGAGCCATAGCAGAAAGAGGCCTGAGCACTTACTTATGGGATCATGGCAAGTCATAGGATCATTAGAGCTGAAAGGAACCTAAGAGGTCATCCAATCCAACACTGCCATTTTACAGATGAAGAAACTGAGGCACCGAGACTTTTTAAGAGTTACAGAGAGTTATCAGAGATAGAATTTGAACCCAGATCCTTCGACTCCAGAGTCAGTGCCTTTGCACCGGACCCAAGCTTCCCTGTAAAGTGCCTCAATTTCTCCTCTGTAAAATGATGGATTGGTGGTAAGAGATGATTTCTAAGGTCTCTTCTGGCTCTGATATTCTATGATCTGTAATATATATATATATATATATATATATATATATACATACATACATACATACATACATTATATATATATGTATAATATGTGATCCATAATAAAGCATATTGGATCTTCCAAAGTGTTTTCTAGACTGTTCTCTTGTTTGACGAACCTATTAGCTCCCATTTATTTTTAGCTCTCCAATTTATAAAGCTCTTTCTATGCAATGACCCAATGAAGGAGTCAATTTAGGAAAAATCAACCCCCCTTAATAGATGAGGGAACTGAGGCCCAGAGAGGATTTGTCTAAGATGAGATGCTAGTTAGTTTTTGAACCCAAGACTCTTAACTGCCCGCCACACAATGCTGGCCCTTGAGCTGGGGCACTTACTCTGCTCTGTTTGTTTCTCTATTATACAGACGTGTGTGTGTGTGTGTGTGTGTGTGTCTCCCATTTTCTCTCTCAGTCACATTGTCTCTGTGTGTATAATCTCTCCCATTGTCTCTCTGGTTCTTTCTTTGACACACCTTCCCTCTTCTTCCTTCCCTTTCTCTCTCTCCATTTTTCTATTCTCATTCTTTGTCCTCATTTTTTCTGCCTTTGTTTCTGTCTCTCTCTGTGTCTCCTCTGCCTCACTCTATCCGTCTCTCAGTCTCTCTCCCTTGTTATTGTTTTTCTCCCCCTCTATCTTTGGATTCCCGCCCCCCTTTGCCTGAATCACAGACATCTCTGGGGGGGTGGTGTGCAGTGGCTGATGCTAAGGTGCCCAGGTCTCTCTTTGCCTGATGTCAGTGGGCAGCCAGTGCCCCAGTGACAAGATCCCAGGCTCCTGACATCCCCCTTGGGCTTCCTCCCTTTCTCTCTCTCCTTCTTCTCCTATTTCCTCCCAAACGCCATACTCATCATCTCCCTGCCCCCTCACTGAAGCCAGCATTGTGCCTTTCTGATTCCTCCCTCCTCCTTCACTTCCATCTCTCTGACGCTGGAACAATGATGACTGCACCGCTATTCCCTTGGTTTCTGAGGCCCCGTTGTCTTTGTTCTCCTAGTCCAGACCCTCAACACAATCCCCCTGAGCTATGCAATGGTCTCCTACTTCATCTTCTGGCTGCTGGTCTCTCCCCCTCTAAATCAAGATGCCTGAGTCATATTTCTAAAGCCCAGCTCCGATCAGAGGTTCATAGAGTTAGAGCCAAAAGGGATCTCAGAAGCCAACGAATCCAGACTCTCTCATTTTCCACAGGACGAAACTGAGATCCAGGGACTCCAAGACTTGTCTAAGATCACACAAGTAGTAAGCATCAAAGGTGGGATTTGAACCCAAGCCTTTCTGCTCTTTCCACTATCCTGTACCACCTCTCAAGTTGCCCCCTTGCGCAGAACATCTATGCGGTGACGTACTACCTACAAGAAATCAACAAATATTTATTAAATGTCTTCTATGTGCCAGGCACTATGCTAAGTGTTGGAGATACAAAAAGAGGCAAAAGACAGTGGACCTTCCCTCAAGGAGCTTAAAATTGAATAGGGGTGATGACATGAAAGCAAACATATATATGTGTATATATGCATATATGTATATGTATGTATACTTGTATATACACATCTCTAAGCTCTTCATCCTGGCACTCCAGGCTCTCCATGGTCTCAGTCCAACCTACCTTTCTACTTCTACCTCTCACTCTTCAGTCCTTCACTTTGCTCCAGCCAAAAACAATATTGAAATGGAAATTCACTTCATTCATTTATCGCCGGCCCTCCATGCTGGCAGTATTAAGACAAAAACGAACTAGCTTCTTCCTCTAAATTTGGTGTTGAAAGGCACCCCCTCTCACCAGAATCTGGACTCTGTCCCTAGGACCCTGGGCTCTGATAGGAATCTTTCATCTTCTCTTATCAGGAACCAGACCCTGCCACTTTCCATCCACTTCCAAACCACACCAATATGTGTCATCATTCCCAGCTAGCTCCCTTTTAGGTGTTGTCTTCCCCCCATTAGAATGTAAGCTCCTTGAGTGCAGGAATTGTCTCACTTGTGTGCGGTCCTATCTCTGGTGCTTAGCACCGTGCCTGGCATGCAGTAAGTGCTTAATAGATGTTCAATCATTCATTAGTCACTCAAATTGTGGCTCTGCCTCTTAACTATCAGTCCATCTACGGACATCGATACGGACATGCCTCTCTGGATCTCACTCAGCAATTCTGAAAAAAAGGAGAGGATGAATTCAATGCTCAACAGTGACCTTTTCAGCTCGAAATCCTATGTTCTTATGGACAATTTACCGCTTCCTAACATGAGTTTCACTTTGCCACTTCTTGACTTTGCTGACGATTTTTCCCTTTGCCTGAAATATGCTTTTCCTCTTCTTTTTCTCATGTCTTCCCCAACAGCTTTGTCTGCTAAAATCCTGCCCATCCTTCAAGGTTAAATTCAGGTGCCCCCTCTTCCAAGAAGCCTTCCTGACTCTTCCCCAATCAGAAAAGCTCTCTCCTTCCTCTGGGCCCTCACAACCCTGAGTCTTTTACCTTATAGCATTTATCCCATCCTTACCTTATCTAAGAACAGGAGCAGCTCACGTTTCTGAAGTGCTTATAAAACACTTTCTTCGCTGAGACCCTTTGAAATAGGGTGGCTCAGAGAACATGAGTCCCACCTTACAGATGAAGAAACTGAGACTCACGAAAGAGAGTGACTGACTGACCCACGATCACATGGCTGCATGTATCATCTCTCTTGCTTTAGAGGATCCAGAACCAAGACAGATCTTAAAGGTCAGGTAACCCAAAAGTTGGGTAACTAGGAGGCACAGTGCCTGGAGTCAGGAAGGCTCATCTTCCTGAGTTCAAATCCAGCCTGAGACATTTACTAGCTGTGTGACTGTTTATATCAGTTTCCTCATCTGTAATATGGGCTGGAGAAGGAAATGGTAAACCACTTCAATGTCTTTGCCGAGAAAACACCAAATGGGGTGACAAAGAGTGAGACATGACTGAAAAACTAAACAACAACAACAAACCCAACGCTTTCCTTTTAGAGCTGATGAAACTTAGGCCCAGAGAGGGGGAAAAAATTAACTTCTTTGGGCCTCTGTTTCCTCTTCTATGAAATGAAGGGGCTGGACTACGTGGCCTCTGAGATCCCCCCAGCTCCAAATCTCTGATTTAATGATCCTAAAAACCTTGTCCAGTATCACATAGGTAGTAAATAAAGGACCTGGGATTTGAACTGGGTCTTCTGAGTTCACATTCAGTGATTTTTTTTTACTACATCCACAAATCTCCAGCATTTGGGTCTCTTATCCCCTCCCCCCATCCCATTAGACTAGGAGCTCAGGTCTAATTCATCCTTAAGCTCAGGGTTCAGGAGGTAGCTGATGGATAAACGACTAGAGAAACCACCTCTATGCTTTTGAATGGGTCTGTGTTGGAGAATGAGTATTCCAACTAACTCCCATTCCGCAGCCTCCAGCTGAGCCACAACCGGGGGCAGAGCTCTAGTACAGGGAGAGGGAAGGGAGGCGATGTCTCAATACTTACTAGTTCACCGTACTGTAGCCTTTCGCCTTGGTAAATCCTACGGAAATGGCCACGACCAAAGCAGGAAGCCCTAAAGAGGGAAACGCCAAAAACGAAGGTATTGTCAGATCCCAGCTTCCTAGCCCCTCCTGTTATCCAACTGCTCTCTCATACCCCAGGGTCTCCCAATGCATCCTGAGCCATTTCCAGTCATCCTGGTGAATATCAGGCCACTGGGCCAAAATGGCGCTGGAGAAGCAAGTGAGGCAGGTGACCTTGCACAGCCCTCCCTCACCCAAATCAAAGTCAACTGCAAGTCGTGTCATCATTTCCCTGATGTTGTGGTCCTCTTGGAAAATGAAGGACAAACACAACAACCACCACCATACCCTACCACAAATCCCAGAAGCTCAATGTCCAGAGGAAGAATCTGTGACCCGATCATGTTGGTGATAGGCAAGTTTGGGAACCATAAAAACGTAAAGTCCTATAGTGGACTGCAGAAAGGCAAGCAGAGGCTTGGCTATATAGCAGTTTGCATGAAAAGGATCTGAAGGTCTTAGTGAATCACACACCCACATCTAGAATATTATGTTTAATTCTGGGCACCACAATTGAGGAAGGACATGGATAAGCTTACCACAATGCCACATAGTAGGCGCTCAATAAATGATGATTAATTGATAAGCTAAAGAACATACAGAGGAAGGCAACCAGGAGAGGGAAATCCATGCCATATGAGATTAGATTGAAGGACCTGGGATGTTTGGCCTGGAGAAGAGAAGACTTAAGGGGAACCCGAGGTCTATCTTGAAGCTTGGGAGAACTTTCGCTTCCTTTATTTAGGACCTGCTCTGTGAAGGGGCCTGTGCTCAGGGCTGGCTGAGAACTTCAATGTGAATTTTCATGTGAAGGAGGGATTAGACTCAGTGAAATGAACTTAAAGCAGTAAGTGGAATTTTCAAAGGAGAAAACTAAGGTTGAAGGTTGGGGGAGGGGCAGTGGAGTGGGTCAACTCAAACTTTACTATTCAGGGCTGCCTCCAGAGGTTTACCATGATAGGAGGTCTTTAAACAAAGTGTTTAGTTGTTTTTCAATCATGTCTGATACTTCCTGACCCCACTTGGGGTTTTCTTGGCATACTGGAGTGGTTTGCCATTTCCTTTTCCAACTCATTTTACAGATGAGGAAACTGAGACAAACAGGGTTAAGTGACTTGCCCAGGGTCACCCAGCTAGTAAGTGTCTGAGGCCAGATTTTAACTCAGGAAGAGGAGTCTTCCTGACTCCAGTCCTGGCACTCTCACCATTGTGCCACCTAGCTGCCCATTGTACGACTACTATTATTATTTTCTCTTATTCTTTAATGGTGGGGGGAAGGTTGCTTTGTTTTTCCAAGCACGAGTTAGATTCTGTGGCCACTGGAGTCCCTTACAATAATAAAATTCTGAATTTCTGTGATTGCAAGCTTGGTATAAGCCAACACTATAACATGGCAGCCAAAACTCTAAACTTGAACCGGAGCAGCATTAAGAGAAACTCGATACTACAATGAAAAAGGAGATAGTCCTGTTGTGCTGTGGCCTGATCAGAGTGGATCAGGAGTACTGTGTTAAGTCCCAAGCCCCCTATTTTGGGAAGGACTTTGGTAAATCGGGGTTAGGGCCCGGGGATTCTACTGGATGCCAGACTAAATGAAAGTTTGTTGGGGATGTTTAATCTGGAGAAGATGTTGGAGGTGGGTGGGGGTGGGGTGGAGAGCACAACAGTTGTCTTTACGAATCTGAAAGGCTATCATGAAGAAGACAGAGGGATTAGCAAAAGAGGGGTTAGACTTCAAGGAATTGCACAGCCCAGAGTTAGAAGTAACTTATTCTTTCCAAAGATACCAGTGATTTCCTAAGTGGCAAATCTGATGGCCCTTAAGCAATCCTCAACCTTCCTGACTTCTTTCTCAGCATCGTGGGACACTCTTGGCCACCCTCTCTCACCGGACATCCTCTGCTCCCTGGGTTTTTGCGACCTTGCTCCTTCTTACTTGTCTGACTGCTCCTTCTTAGTCCCTTTTGTTTCTAGACCATCATCATCTTGTCTCCTAGCCATGGATGTACCCCAAGGTTTGGTCCTGAGCCCTGTTCTTGTCTGTCTCTGAACTTTCTCTTTTGGTGATGTGATCAGCTCTCACGGGTCCAGTTATCATCTGTACAAAGATGACTCCCAGATCTACACATCCACCTGTGGTATCTACCTCTCCTGGGTTCCAGTGTGTACCACCAAATACTTATTAGATACTTCCAACTTGATTAAGAACTCATCTCTATTCCTTCCCACCCAACCCGCTTCTCTTCATAACTTTCCCATTTCTGTCAATACCACCATCCTTCCAGGCGCCAAGGTCCTTAACCTGAGTCTATATCAAATCCTCACTCCCACACACTCTCACCCTTTAGTTGCCAAGCCTTGTTGACCTAACTTCTCCCCACTCACACAGTCATCACCCTAGCTCAGTCCCTCATCACCTCCTGCATGGACTACTGGTCTCCCTGCTTCTGGTCTTCCCGCTCCTCCTCAGCTGCCAATGAGATATCACTAAACCACAGACCTTACCACATCTCTCTCCTGTTCAATAAACCCAAGTGGCTCCCTATTGCCTCTAGGATCAAATGTCAATTTCCCTTTTAGACACTTACATTACATCACCACCAGCTTCCAGGCTGCCTTTCTAGGCTTATTACACAATTACCCCCTTTCTCTTGTGCTGCAGTCAAGCCAAACTAGTCTTTTTTTTTTCTTTTCTGTTCTTCACACACAACATTCCATCTCCCATCACCATGCTTTTGCATGGGCTTTCCCCAATGCCTAGTATGTATACCCTCCTTAGGTCTACCTCTTAGAATCCCTAGCTTCCCTCTAAGTTCATTTCAAGTACCACCTTATATATCATTGTGTAACATCTACTTTCCTGTTCCTAGTGCTCCCCACCCGAAATTTACCATTTATTTACTTTGTGCAGATTTTGCACATGCTTATGTGTGTACGTATTGTCTCATCCTATAGAACATAATCTCCTTGATGACAAGGACCATCCCATTTTTGTCTCCCTGTCCCCCATGCTAGACACATATTAAGCACCTGATAAATGTTTGTGGATTGATCTCAAGACTATTTTGTCCAACTTTTCCCTGAAGAGAAACCTCTTTTTAACAGCAGAACAACCATTACCACCACCATAACCATCCTCTGATTGTAAATCACCAGCAAGGGTGACCAGCCACCTCCCAAGGCAGCCTATCTCACCTTTGGAGAGCTCTGATTGTTAGAAAGTCATCATTAAAGGAGGAACTCTACATCAGCTTCTCTGCAAATTCCAGCCATGGACTATACTGAGTGTTTCCCTTTAGAGTCACTCAGAAGAAGTCGAATCTCTCTTCCCCAATGAATAGTCAGAGTAAAGACAGCTATGACGGCCCCACCGGTCTTCTCTTTTCCAGACTAAACAGCGGATGCACATAAGTCATGGTTTCCAGTCTTTTTTGCTATTTGGTCACTTCTGGAAGTGATCCAGCTTGTCAGTGTCTGTCCTGGACAGACTTCACCCAGAACTTAATACAATGCCCAAGGTGAGGCACATGGTGTCGGCACTACTGTCTTCCTCAGTCTGAGTGATGCTTTTCTTAATGGAGCCTAGAGTGGCAGGAGGTCTTTGGTGGCCAGGTCACACTACCGGCTATTATAATTGTCATTAACAGCATCCTCAGTAATAATAATGATAAAAGCAATAGCTACCATTTAGATAGTGCTTTAAGGTTTGCAAAGTGCTTCGCAGATATGATCTAACTGGATCCCTACAACACCAAATAATCACGATGACAACAGCTATCATTTACACAGTGCTTACTGTGTGCCCGGCACAGTGCTGAATGCTTTGCAATTATCTCATTTCATGCACAGAACAACCCTGGGAGGTTCATGCTATGACTGTCTCCATTTTATAGATGAAGAAACTGAGGCAAACACAGTCTAATAAAAAACCTCGAATCTTTTTTCAACATAGGGCAAGGGAGCTGGGTGAATCTGGCTGAAGAACTAGGAAGCAGAGTAGAGGAGATACAAAATCCAGGACACAGAGATAGTAGGGATTGTAGAGATGCCTCATTTTAGGATGGAACTCAGGTGTCCCTCCTCCTGAGCCAGGACTCTGTCCTCTGTCCCACCCACCCCTTTTCCCGGGCCACGGGAGGGATCTCCAGTTTCACTCACCCCAGCCGAGGCACAGGAAGCGCTTGCGGATGATGCGGTTGCGAAGCCTCCCGGTGACGGCCATGTAGGATTGCCAGGCCTCGGTGAGTACCCAACAAAAGGAGGACAGGAAGAAGAAGTGGAGGAAGGCAGCCACCAGTGTGCAGATCACCTGGGCAGGGAATGCAGGGGCCATGCTAGGCATTGGAAGTTGGAGGAGGACAGGGATGGGATGTATCCACCAGCCTGACCCCTCAGAACAGCGTTCTGTGGTCCAGCACCCTTCCCCTACCTCTCTGGCAGCCTCTGGGCTGTTTCCCCTGGAACAGGGAGGAGCTGCACCGAGCAACACATGAATCCCACACCATGGCAGCCCAGAGTCAGGTGGACAAGGGCTATCTTTTGCCAGGGTCAGGGGGCTCAGGCTGTGACCTGGGTTAGTTACACCTAGTAAATAAGCAAGCTCATTCAAACATTCATTCAATCAATGACCCAGATTAGGGCTCAGTCCCTGACAGGGATCGAGGCTCAGTCAATGGCAACAGGATTAGAGCTCACTTACAGCCAAGGTTAGGGTTGGGTCTGGGTCTGGACATGGGTTTATGCCTCAATCTGGGGCCAGCTTTAAGATTTAGTGACCTGGATTGTGGCTGATTCTATGACTACGATCAAGGCAGTCTGTGACATTAGGCTGTGAGCCCATTAGAATCCTGCCCTGGGCTAGGACTCAGTCTGGGACTCAGATCAGGGCTCTCTCACCCTATCCGAAAAGTTAGGGTCCAATCTGTTGCTGGGGAAAAAGGCCCAATGAACCGGGAATAAGAAGCCCCTTAATGCCTCCCTAGGATATTTCCTATGAGGAAAATGAAGTAATAAAATAGTGTTACTAGATTAAAGAATTACTATTAAGTTAGTATATTAAAGAAGGTCAGAGCTGAAAGCAACCTTAGTCCAACCCTCTCGTTTTGTAAATGAGGAAACAGACACAGGAAGGGGAAGGGATTTGGCCAAGGTCACACAGCAAGTTTGGTGGTAAAGGCTGGAAGGGAATCTAGGCTTACCACCGTCCATTCCAGGGCTTTTCCCTATATGATGTGCACCTGAGATGAACCAGTGTTTCCTTACATTTGACTGTATTACCTCCGGTTTTAATTAGGGCTATTGCCTTTTGTTCAATCCCCAAAGGATTAAAATAGCTGAAAACAGCTTTTTAGCATCTTCTTCCCCAAAACCCTTCACACACAGAAAGAAAACATAAATGGTCTAGTATGAAGCAAGAGACCCCAAATTCAAGTGTGATTGGTCTTAGGCTGAGTGAATAAAGGCACAGTCTGGATCTGGGTCTGGATCAAGGCAGGGGATGGTCCCAATGGCCTCCCCTCTGGTCAGACCTCACTCATGTTCAGTTCTTCATTTCCACTGTAGATATCTGGTATATACAGTTATTTGAAAGTTGTCTCCCCCATCAGACCATGAGCTCCTGTGGGGCAGGGACCATATTTTTGCCTTTTTTGCAGTCCCAAAGCTTAGCACTATGCCTGGCACATGGTAAACACTTAATGAAGCTTGTCGATTGACTAAGCTCTGGGTACGACAAATTAGGAAGGACATTAGCTAGCTGGAATATGTCCAGAAAAGGGCAATCAGAGTGGTGAGGGGTTTGGAGACCATACCATGGAGGACAGACTGAAGGAATTGGGGATTTTTAGCCCAGAGGGAAAAAATACTTAGGAGGAACACGGTAAAGGTCTTTAAGTATCTGAAATGCTGTGATACGGAAAAAAGGTTAGACTTATTCTGCCTGGCCTTAGTGAATGGAACTAGGAACAATGGAGGGCAGTTATAGGGAGGGATATTTTTGTCACCACCAGGAAGAACTTTCTAACAATCTGAGCTGACCCAGAACATAAGGGACTTCTTTTAGAAGGACAGGATGGATGACTCTCTCAAGGAGAGATGATAAGGCACCTCCCGCATGCAGACGGAACAAATGGAAGACAGAGCACTTGATCTGGAATCTGAAGACCACTGTTCAAAGGCCAGCTCCATTGTTTGCCTCCTATGACATCTTGGGAAAGTCACTTTTTCCTTTAGGTCTCAGTTTCTCCCCCTCCTTTTTACCTCTACAAATTGAGAGGGTTGGGTCAAATCCAAAATTCTTAACCAAGAACCCTTTTTGAAATCTGGTTCAGCTCATGGGGACCCCAGAATAATGTTTTGTTGCCTATAGTCATCCTCCTCCTCCTCTTCATCAGTAACATCTATATAATGTTTTAAAATTTGCAAAATGTTTTATAAATATTAGCTCATTTTATTCTCACAATAACTCTGGGAGGTAGGTGTGATATTATGAATCCCCACTTTACGATTGAGGAAACTGAGGTAAACAAAAGTGACTTGCCCAGGGTCACACAGCTAGTAAGTTTCTGAGGCAGCATTTGAACTCAGGTCTGTCTTTCTGACTCCAGGTGTAGCACTGCATCCATGGAACCACCTAGCTGCCTCTAGTTGGAGGAAATGTTTGGTTTCAGTTGGAGGTTACTGAAAATAAAGATGTTATTTTTCTTCCCATCCAAGTTTGTCCTCCCTCACCCCCCTGCCCAAGTCGAGGATCCTTTGGTTCAAGGGTCTCTTAGATATATCATGACTGAGAATTCTGTGAATCTAACAATGATAACATTCATGAACATAACAATTTTCAGCTACAAAGCCTTTTGTATACATCACCTCGATGGGTTTTGGTTACTGATAGTGTTAGGAGCTATCTGTGCTAGGGTTGAACTGAGAATCTGCTGCTTTTCATGATCTGTAAGGGTGGAATGGGATCTGAGGAGCATTCTTACCTTGTTTCGAGTCTGGGTCTGCCCAATGAGGATGAGGGCGTTGGAAGAGATGATAGAGAGGCAAAAGTTGATTAGGATTACAGACCTTTCAGAGCGGATGTACCTGGAGAAGAGAAGAAACAGAAGGGCACTGGACTGCTTCCAATGTCTTGGAACGTACCTTCAATAGGCCCTGGCATTTTGTCTAGGGACCCTAAGTTGGGGCAGTGGTCTGGTCATTTAGAATCATCTTCTCCATCATCATCGCCCTCACTGCCTCCATCTTAATCATTGACAATCACATCTTCATAAGAGAGACAATTGCATCGGGTAGACAGCTGGCCTCAAAGCCAAGATAATCTGGGTTCAAGTCCTGCCTTAGACACATACTAGCTGTGGACCCTGGGCAAGTAATTTAATGCTCTAGACCAGTGGAGTCAAACTCAAATAGAGACAGGGAGCCACTAAGACATGCATAAGAATCCCTGACTTAGAAAACAACACATAAACATCTGTATTCTACTATATTCTTATTTATTTTGCTAAAATTATGTTTTAATCTGCTTCAGCGTGCACTGGCTGTGTTTGATACCTCTCGTCTAGGTAATCCTCTAAAACTATAAATGGCAGAGAACATGCTGGCATGGATTGGTAGAGAAAGTTTCATCAGCCAGGTCTAGCTCCCATCCCATCCCTCACATTTACATAATGGTCATCACTATCTCTGTGTTGTTTGTCTTTAGTTTTTGAAGAGAACCAATGACATGGCAGAGTGATATCCTGACTCATGGGAGAATTGGATTTAAGTGAGGCAGAGTTGCACACGGCTGTCAACCTCACTCTCTTTTCCAGTCATCAAAGTCCAGTGGCAAGACAAAAGTTAGGACAACTGGCAATGGCCTAGGATGCAGTGGATGAGCTCTAAGATGTCCGACCAAGCTCCAAAAGTTCCACTCTCATAGCTGTTGGAAGAAATTGTTCTCATCTACTCATTCTACCAGGGAAAGTCATGCTTGAGGTAGACATCCTCTAACTCACTGATGGATTTGAGGCCTGTTGGTACCCTCAAACTAGTTTAATCCATGTGCCAAGATGATTTCACTGGGGTGTAGCCACTGTGCATGCTACAGCTTCTTGGAGCCATGGGCGAGAGTTGAGTGCCGGGAGGCAGCAAAGATGGATGAGCAGCCCTGAAAAGGGCTTGACAGTTCCTCACACCAGAAGTGCTAGTGCTCCTTGGATACCCATACACCCACCGCCTATATATAATCAACTTCAACATCACTATTGCATCAACCTCTTCACCACCCTCACTACATACATGATCATCAATCACCCTCTTCAGCATCGCCACAATGAGCACCACCATATCATCATCTACGTAATTGACTTCAACATCACCATTGCCACTAATACCACCTGCCATCACCATCAGCAGCAGCATCACCACACTCATCTTCATAAGCGTCATGACATACATGACATAGAATTATTATCAGTAATGTACTGTATATAAAATTAATAAAATGTGCAAAATTAACATAATATAACATAGCATAACACAGCATAACATAACATAACATAATATATAAAAGCATATAAAATTAATAAAAATAAAATCACCATCATCTCCATAATCGCCACCAGATGACGGCAGGTGAAAACACCACCACCATCATCCCCATCTATATAATAACCATTATCACTAACATTAATCTTTCTCTGTCTCAGTATGTTTCTATCTGTGTCTCTCTGTGTCTCTCTTCCCATCTAGCTGGCTAACCATCTTATAAAATCAAATCACAACCACCTTCATCTCCATAATCATCATCAGATAATGGCAGATGAAAACGACCACAATCATCCCCATCTATAAAGTAACTATTATCACTAGCATTCCTCTGTCTCTGTCCCTGTGTGTGTGTGTGTGTGTGTGTGTGTGTATCTCTGTTTCTGTCTCTTTTCCCACCTAGCTGGCTAACTAGGCAACCATCTTATAAAATCAATATTACCATTATCATAATCATCTAACTCTAACTCCATGATTGCCATCAGAAGATGGCACAGGGAAATATAATCCGAATCATTCCCATCTATATAATAACCATCTCCACTAGCATTTTTCTCTGTTTTGTCTGTCTGTCTCTCTCTATCTCTCTCTCTCTGTCTGTCTCTCTGTCTGTCTCTCTCTCTCTGTCCATCTCTCTCTCTCTCTCTGTCCATCTCTCTCTCTCTCCCTCTCCCTGTCTCTGTCTCTGTCTCTCTCTGTCCGTCTCTCTCTCTCTCTCTCTCTCTCCCTCTGTCTCTCTGTCTCTCTCTGTCTCTCACTGTCTCTCTCTGTCTCTGTCTCTCTCTCTCTGTCTCTCTCCATCTAGCTGGCCAGCTAGCTAACCATCTCATAAAATCAATGTTAATGTTACCATTACCACAATCTCCATAATCACCAGCACCAACACAATAAACAGAATCACCGTGACCATCATCACCATCATTATCTCCAACACCTGCACCATCAACATCAGAAATAACCACCATCCCACCATCATCATCATCATACTCCCTATTCCAGAGACTTTATCAGGCTTTGGGAAAGAGTACCATCCAGTAGAAAGAGTGCTGGATTTGGAATCAAAGGACTAGGGGTAAATCCTGTCTCTTTCTCTTATGACCCGTGTGACCTTGAACAATTCACTCAACCACGCTAGTCCTCAGTTTTATCACCCGTTAAATGAAGGGGCTGAATTTTATCACCCCCTCATTTTCCCCTCAGGCCTAAATCTATGATCAGCATGGTCCTGTGTCTTGTCATGGCCTGAGATATAAACCATAGGGAGCCAGTGACAATGACCATGACCCTAGCCCCACAATGACACTATCAGGGAAGGAACATAAGGAGTCAGATGCTTATTAGACTGTGTCTACATTGTGGAAAAAACATCTGGACAAAAAACAAAACACAAATAAACAGAAACCCTTACCCTTTTCTGGAGAATGAGAGGGTTCTGTGTCACTTACACACCACAGGAGACATTATCCCTTGTGGCTTCAGGGAGCTCCTTCATGGAGGACATAGAACCCAACATGGACCAATATCAAATCAAAAGAGGGAGTAATAAATTTGGAGTTATGGGCCCTGGGTTCAAATCCTAGCTCTACTACTTCCTAACTCTTAGGTTTTCCCTTTCCTCATGTATTAAAATAGAGGGATGGAGTTAGAACACCACTAGGGTCCTTTCGGGCTCTCTGCCTGTTGTCCCACAACTCTGTCTGCACTTTCTGACCATATGCATACGGCTAGCCCTTTTGATTAATATTTGTATATCCAATATGCCCCCACATATGGTCTTGTGTGAGGCTGTATATGCGAGTGTGTGTATCTGAGTGAATGTGTGTGTGTGATGTGCGCATATAGACAGATGTGTGAATCTGTATATGCAAGCATATTTGTGAGTACAATTGGGGATGTGTCACTGACAGGGGGTGTACATCTAAGGGTATATACAAGAGTGTGCATAGTAAGGGTTTAAGTGCATGCTGGTGCAGTCACCATCCACAAGGCACAAAAATAATTGGTTGCTTCAGTTTATCTAATCCCACAGATGTGTGAAGTTGATGAAAATCTTTGCCAACCCCCTCCCCACCAACAAACAAAAACCAGCCCAACTGGGTCCTTTGGGTCCAGAACAGATCATAGACTATTCGAGATAAGAGAGGCCTTAGAGTATTTAAACTATAAAACACAGAATGTTAGAACTAAAGGGGACCTTGAAATAGGGAATGTTACAGGATGAAGAGGCCTTAGCACAGAGCATGTTTAAGAACATAGAATGTTAGTACTGGAAAGGACCTTAGAACATAGAACACAGAGTTTGTTGTTCGGTCATTTCAATGATGTCTGGCTCTTTGCGACCCCATTTGGGGTTTTCTTGGCAGAAATGTGAAGTAGTTTGCCATTTCCTTCTCTAGCTCATTTCATAGATGAGGCAAACAGAGTTAAGTGACTTGCCCTGGGTCAAAGAGCTATTAAGTATCCGAGGCCAGATTTAAACTCAGGAGGATGACTCCAGGCCTAGCCCTCTATCTAGCTGCCTACTAGAGCTCGAAGGAAATTTAGAACAGAGAACAGTAAAACATCAAGCGTCTGAATTGCACAGGACCTTGGAGATCACTTCCTCTGATGCCGTCATTGTATAGGAAACCTCAGGACTAGGCAGTGACTAGTCCAAGGTCACAAAGCAAGCCAGAGCTAGAAGTTTTCTAACTGCTTGCCCAGAGTGCTTTCTAAAGACATACCCAGCTGCTTCTGGAGTGGGCCCCAGCCAGCCCGATAAGGTCATTAGCCAGTATGATGTCACTGATAATTGAACCTGACAGTTCCTGACAGGCTCTCAGGGTCGGGCAGCCCTGGAGGCAGAACAGGTCAATGTGACCCCAGTGTAGGGAACGGATTGCATTTTCCTTTTCGACCGGAATTCAGGATGATTGGCAGCTGAGTGTGAGGGAGGGGCGGAGGGGTGGGGGTGGGGGTGAGAAAAGAGATTAGATCATGTTGGTTCATGCCTCTGGGAAAATAGCCAGTAGTCGGTTCTCAGGACTTTGGGAGGTAATTTCCCCACCTATAGAAATAATTTATCATAATATTCCACCATGGTCACTGACTGGCTGGGTGACCCTGAGTAAGTCTCTTCCCCTCTCTGGGCCTCAGTTTTACTGTCTGTCAAATTTGAAGGTTGCATCCATTGATCTTTAAGGCCCCCTCTGGATTTTACATTGTGTTCTAGTTCTAAGGTCATCCTAGCTCTAATGTGCTCTAGTCTAAATCTGAATAGGGCTTTAACTTTTTAAAGCATGACTGCTCTTAATAATTCCACTAAATCTTCACAAAACCCTATGGGAGGTAATCAGGTCAGGGAAAGTATTATTCTCCCTTGGTTACAGAGGGGAAGACTGAGGTACAAGAAGTGTTTTGTTGGTTTTTTTTTTCCTTTCCCTATTCATGTAGGCTACTGCAGAGATGGGAGCCAAACTGAGGTCTCCTGACTCCCATGTCTTTACTGTCCCTGTCTTTTGAACATTGTGATAAGTATCCTAGACCAAGCATCAGGGTGGGTGTATAGTGGTCACTCCCCCAACATTAGCCCATGGACTGATCTAAGACCACTGATTTACAGCTGGAAGGGACCTTAGAGTATATACAGTCCAATCCCCTCATTTTGTAACTAAAAGAAACTGAAGCACAGAGAGTTAATGAAGCATCTGAGCCAGGATACGAACCCAGGTTTTTCTGACTCCAGTGCCCTATCCACTACTCCACACTGCTTCAAAGCCACACTTTTCAAAGCCCCAGGTCATTTAACTTTCACAACATCGTGGGATGGAAAAAGGAAGGGAATTAGCAAGGAATGAAGGGAGGGAGAGAGAAAGGCAAGGAAGGAAAGAAGGAAAGAAGGAAGGAAGGGAGGGAGGGAGGAAGGAAGGGAGGAAGGAAGGAAAGAGGGAAGGAGGTAGGGAGGAAGGAAGGAAAAGAGGAAAGGAGGAAGGAAGGAGGGAGGAAGGAAGGAAGGAAGGAAGGAAGGAAGGAAGGAAGGAAGGAAAGGAAAAAGGAAGGAAGGGATGGGAAATGAGCTTGTGCTCCCCATTTTACAGATATGGCAACAGGTCCAGGGTCAAACATTTAGCAGAGTCAGAAATGAAACCTGGACTTGCCCTGTCTAAACAGCACTGAAACGTTTGATAAGACAAGCTGTCAGGACAGTGACTTGGGCCACATCAGGTCTGGGGAAATCTCTTACAGCCGGCCGCCTCCCACCCCCCACAGGCCCCCTCCCATGTCCCATGGGGCATACTGAGAACACGTCAGTAGCCTGCCTACCTCCACACAGAAACGTAGATGATGATGAGAAGTAGCAGGGTCAGGGAGGACACGCCGCAGCCCACGATGAGTGTGACTGAGGGGACAATCACCTTTTCCATGTTCTGCAAGAGGGAGAGAGAGACACACACACATACCCAGTGGGGGAAGGGAACATGTCAGTGTCAGCCCCTGGCATAGGAAAGAATGGGAAAATGGAATAGAATCAAATGGGATGGACTCATGGAATGGGAAGGGGTAGATTAGACATCAACCCTAGTCCCGTCTTTGAGACTCACTTGCTAAATTGGGAAGCCCCTTTCCCTCTCTGGGACTAAGTTCCCTCTTCTATAAATAAAGAGGCTGCAATGCAGTGGAACCCATGGAACCGTAAGGCACCTTCTAACTGTTTTTATGCCATGAGGCCATGAATGGAAGGGGACAGAAGGTTGGGGCTCCAAGTCAGAGGCACAGTCAGGACAAGAACCCTTATTTCTTAACTCCCAATCTAAGGTTCTGTCCATGACCCCATGACATTACTAGTTTCTTGAAGGGGGGCTGGTGTCAGGAGGATGGGTGAGTGAGATTTAACCTGAGTCTGTGAATGAAATGTGTTCTCACTGGCCCCCTCCTTTCTTTCATTCTTTTTCTCCTCCTGCTTTCTGAAAGGTACTCCCTTCCTTTCCTACCCATTCTTTAAGGAAAGACTCAGGTCTGACTCCTCCTGGCTCCGTGCCTACCCTCCCTGATTTTGACTAGCCAATGCTGACCTTTCTGTCCTCCTAAAGCACTCACTAACTAGTCCCACAGCCAAGCACTTGACATTTGGTGTGTTCTCTCTCTCTCTCTCTCTCTCTCTCTCTCTCTCTCTCTCTCTCTCTCTCTCTCCCTCCCCCCCCCCCCGTCTCCCTGTCTCTGCCTCTGTCTCTGTCTGTCTCTATCTATCTATCTATATCTGTCTGTCTGTCTCTCTCTGTCTGTCTCCCTGTCTCTCTGTCTGTCTGTCTATCTCTCTATCTCTGTCTCTCTCTGTCTCTCTGTCTCTGTCTCTCTCTCTCTTTTGGTGAGGGAGGAGTAGAGAAGATGGTTCATCTCTCCCCAACGGGGTATCCTCCCTCTCTCTCTCTCCTCCCCCCAAGTCAAGCACAACCCAAGTCTGGGCACATAAGGGAGGCTTCATTCATTGCAGAATGAAGAAAAAGCATAAAGGTCGCCCACTAGAAAGAACTCTCTAATAATCGTAGCTGTCCCACAACGGAATTCACTTCCTTGGAAGACAATAAGCTCCCTGTGATTAGAAGACTTCAAGCCAAGGCAGGAGAAAAGCTTGCATCGCTCTAGTACTGTGAGGTTTACTAAAGTTCTCTTATTAGGTTCTCCAGCTCCCACCCTGGGGTCTTGCTCTCCTGATTGGAGAGCAGTCACTAGGTCTAGTAGACAGCCCAGACATCTCCCTTCCATGCCAGCCCCTGCTCTAGATAAGTGAAATCACAAGTCTGGATCAAAAATAAATTTTAAATGATGTACAAAGAAATCTAGGGTACAGAGAACGTTAGAAATTAACCTCTCTGGACCTTCACTTTCCTGCCTGTAAAATAAGAGATTCTATAAAGACACAACAATTCCCCACCCAGGATCGACCTTGTCAACCTGGTTCTGAAAATAATTCACTGCAATCATGGGCAAGTTACTTTACCGCTCTGGGCCTCAGTTCCCCAACTTGTCAAATGAGGGTGGGGGAAGGGAGAGGTTTGGAGCAGATTGCCTCTAAGGTGCCTCAGAGCTCTGTATTCTATCCTGTGTTCTAAGGTGATTTCCAGTTCTCACATTCTAGGATTCTTTCCCCCTCTGTCTGTTCATCCTAGTAATTAATCCCTTACTCACATTCACAGGGCTTTGAGCTAAGATCCCCACCTGCTGTTCTCAACTACATCTCAGGGCATTTGAATAGTGTAGGGGTGGAACAGGATTTGGCAGTTTAGAGAGGGACAATGGACAATTATTTAAGGATCTCACATAGCAGCACAGAAGGAACTATACTGACAATTCTACCTTCCTCTTTCTCCTTCCTTCCTTTCCAATCTCTATTATGTTCCCTTTCATTCTATCCCTATCTAGAGCTCTCTCTGTCATTCTCTCTGTGTCTGTCTTTCTCTGTCTCTGTCTCTATCTTCCCCCTTATTTCTATGTCCCTTTGTCTTTCTCCAATCTCTGTCTCTAGTTCTCCCTGTCTTTCCCCCCCTTTCTTGCTATCACTTTCTCTGTCATTCTCTCTCTTTGTATCTCTCTCTGTATCTCTTTGTATCTCTCTGTCTCTCTCTCTCTCTCTCCTGCCTTGTTTCTTTGTCCCTTTGTCTTTCTCCAATCTCTGTCTCTAGTTCTCCCTGTCTTTTTCCCCCTTTCTTGCTATCACTTTCTCTGTCATTCTCTCTTTGTATTTCTCTCTTTCTCTGTCTCTTTGTATCTCTCTCTGTATCTGTATCTCTTTGTATCTCTCTCTGTATCTCTCTGTCTCTCTCTTGCTCTCTCCCACCTTGTTTCTTTGTCCTTTTGTCTTTCTCCTCTCCCTGTCTCTAGTTCTCCCTGTCTGTCTTCTGTCTCCCCCTCTTGTTATCACTTTCTCTGCCATTCCCTCTGTCTCAATCCCTCTCTGTATCCTTTTCTATGCCTCTGGCCCTATCTCTCTGGATATCTGCCTCTGTCTCCATCTTCCATCCCCTTTCCTTCCCTTCCTTTCAGTCTGGGGTCACATCTGTCTCCAATGTTATGCTGGCTTCCAGCTACTCTAACCTACTTTACCAGCTAACACAAGGAAGAAAAACATCCAGAAACACTGAAGCACCTTAGAGTGCCTTCTCTTTACCTCACTGCACCCCACACCACCCCACTCCTGCCTCCAGGGCACTGAGGTCCACTCTCTGGGTAAGGCCTGAATCCTAAAGTCACCCTTGAAGAGAGACCTCAGCCATGGAGCAAAGAGACAGGGCTTCTCACATCCCTCAGAACTCATGCCTGCTCAAGGCATTCGGTGCTTACCAAGTCCAAATACTTCAGCCTGGCATTCAAAGCCTAAAATAATGCCTAACCCAATCCGGAGCCTTATGACTCGCCCTCCCTCTGTTCCACCCAGCTCTTCTCCTCACCATCCCTTCCGTAAACTAGAATCATTCCCATTTCCTTGACTCTCTCCTTCCCCCACCATGTTGTCCAACTTCCTCATCCTTCATAGTCCAACTCGCGTTCCATCTCCTTCAGGACGTCATCCATCCCTGAAACGCCGGGCCCTTGCCGAGATCCCCGTCCTGGGAATTCCTATAGGTCTATCCAAGTCACATAATTCAGCATCTGCTCACACCATCTCTAATTATCTTCATCGGTTAACAAACATTTGAGTACCTTTTATGTACTCGTACTCTTATTTCTTAACAGTGGGGGGAAATAGAAAGAACACAGGTTCTGGAGTGAGAGGACCTGGCTCCAAATCCCTCCTTTCATACTTAGTTTCTCTATGACCTCTGGTAAGTCATTTGAACTCCTTTGGCTTTAGTTTCCTCACCTGGAGGGTTGGCCTTGATAGCCTCTGAGATCCCTTAGAATTCTAATGCTAATTTCCTATAATTCCTCAGTTAGGAGTCAGGAGACTTTGGAGGCAGAATGATGAATTGGAAAGACCAATGGGTCTGGGTTCGAATCTTGTCTCCAATGTTGCCTATCTTTGTGACCTTGGCTAAGTCACCTAAAATCCTTAGCCATCAGTTTCCTCATCTGTAAAGTTAGAGAGATGGACTGGCTGGATTCTAAGGTCCTTTCCAGCTCTACGTCTATGATCCTTTGACCTGTCTAGGTGAGATTTTGGGCTGGTCACTTCCCTACTTGGTGCCTTACTTTCCTCATCCGTTCACTGGGCACATGGGTAATTGCTACACTACTGACCTCTTGGGGCTATTGTGAGAATCGGTTCAGGAAACCCGGGTTCCAGTCTCACACGTGGCACTGATTTGCCAATGTCACATTAGGCCAAGCCCCTTTCCCTCTGGATCCTAGGTTCCTCCTTTCTATGTCACATGAGGACTTTGGATTAGATGTTTTCTAAGGTCTCTTCAGCTCTGATAGCCTGTGATTATTCTGGATGGGGGTGCAGGGAATTTTGTGATCATATTCTCATAAAGTCGGAGAAGACCTTAGAGATCTTCATTTTACAGATGGAGAAAGTGAAGTACAAGGCAAAAAAGGAATTGGCCCTAAGTCACACAATGAGTCGTTTCAATTTTTGGAACTGAGATTTTTCTCTTCTGAAAAACAAGGATTAAAAAAAAAAACCACTTATATTATCTAACTTTCCCGTGCTGATATGAGGAAAATGGCTTGACAACTTTAAAATTCTAGAGAAATGCGAATTGTTATTATTTGTTGAAGACTACATCTTAATGCCTGCTTTACTGGAACGAGCCCTAGATTTTAAGTCAGAAAAGAACACGGTCCCAAATCTTGCCTCCAGCAGCTACTAGCTACAGGATCTTGGGTAAGTCTGCCTCAGTTTCTTCACCTGTAAAATAAGAATAATGACAGCGCCTACCTCATGAGGCTGTTGTTAAGATCAAATGAGATAACGTGAATAAAACGCTTTGGAAACCTTCAAACACGGCATAAACATGGCTGGTGTTTAGTTCAATAGCAATGATTAGCATTTTAGGGCAGGGGGCATCAGATCGGTGACCTGTAAATGCAAATGAACACTTTCTCTGAATGTCATTTTAAAGAGCTGTGTTGCACACTGGTTGAGTGACTATCCTAGGGTCATGCGGTCATAGTCTGAGAGCCCTGACCCAGGTCACAGACTGGGTCCAAACCATACTATCTGTCTCAAACACATGCTGTGGGTCACCAGAAAGCCTGGCTAAGGGTAGGTGGATAAAATCAGTGCAACCCTGCTCCCCGCAGGAGAAAAACACAGAGCCCCCAACTCCGAATAGGTGTTTCCTTCTTAACAGTAAGTCAATATAACTGAGAATCTCGGGTTGTCAGACCTAGGAAGGACTTTAAGGAACCAATTTATCACAACTCTTAGTTTTACAGAAGAGGAAACCAAGGTCCACAGTGGGAAAGGATGATGTCCAAGGCTACTGTTGCCATTGCAAAGGTGCAAACTGTTCTCAGAGGGAGAAGGAATTACTCTGGTAGCGTACAAGGTCAGATGGCATCCTGACTAGAGGCGGGGGGAAGGAGGGAATGACCAAGGAGATGACCCTGAAGAGGAAATGCATTCTCTTGGCTAGCTAGCTTCTCATCTAATGCCGGCCGGCTGGCTGGGGACCCTAGGGCCTGGCCCGTTGTTCTGTCACCTGCAAATGGACATGCACTACTTGAGGGAGGGCTCATTCTCCATGCACCTCCAGCCTGCTTCTCCCCCGCCCTCCCCGACCCTGATCTGCTGTGACCATCTGCCTCTTCCTGCCCTCATTAGGACAGGGCAGCTGGCCTCCCTTGCCCCCATCTCCTCCTTGGTCCTGCCTGGATGCTTCCCAATGTTTCCCCACATTCCTTTTGAGCCTTATCCTACAAGTGTTTCCTGAGTACTTCCTGAGTATCCTATCAAGTGCTGGCCCCTAAATGGGGAAGGAAATGAGCCTCCAACATCAGAGCTGGAAAGGGCCTTATTTAGAAGGGCTAGTCCAGCCCCTTCGGTGATTATTCTCCAATTTGTTCCAATAAGTATTAATTACAACAGAATTAAATACAAAAAGAAAATAAAGAATTGGTACCTGCCCTCAAGGATCTTACAATCGATAAACATGAATGCAAAAAAGAAAACAAAAAGTGGTTATAAAGTAATTTCAAGAGGTAGAGTCCATTAATTACTGAGGGGATCAGAGGAGGCCTTGTGGAAAAGGCAGCACCCAAACTCTGCTTCGAAGAGAGTTAAGGATTCTAAGACTCGGAAGTGAAGAGGGAGTGCCACTCCAAAAGCCTATGCCAAGGCACAGGGATGGGATGTCATGTATGAATAACAGCTGGGATTCCTTGATGTCACTAACAACAGCCCTCACTGTTTTCTAAATAACTCTAGCCTAAAAACCATGAGACTTGGGTTCTCTTCCAGGCTCAGCTTCTGTCTGTATGATATTGACCATGTGTTTTTTTATCTCAGCCTCAAGTTTCCTTCCCTGCCTAACAGAGATAATAATCCCTGCTCTGACTACTGGGCTGCTGGGAAGACCAAGTAAGGTGATGGATAGGAAGGTGCCATGTATGAAGGCGCTGTGAATAGCAAGAAGCTTAGTACAGAGTGGCCGGGCCAGCTTCATTGGCTGCAAACCCTCTGCTCATGTCCTGAGATTCAGACCCTTCTCAGTGGGCAATTCAACACAGAGTCAGTAAATATGAATGTCTTCTGAATGGTTAAATGACTTGCCTAGGGTCACACAGTCAGTGAAAGAGTATACATCCTAAATAATCCTTTCAGGCCCTGAGGTCCACAAGCCTGGTAACTCAGAAACAGAAATCCCTGGAGTAGCCCTGGCCAGGAGGAGGAGAGCAGGGTGTGAGACTCAGGAGGCTGCTGCTCCACAGAGAGGTGGTGTGCAATCCAGGCAGAAGAAGGTGTGCATTGTAAGACAGAACAACCATCACTGAATTATTTTGTTTAAATGTGTACTTCTTTGTTACTAGGGAGGTTTCTCTGGGAGTGAGGTGGGGCCACTGGGAAGTGAGAACAATCTTTTTAAAAAGGAGCATCGATAAAATATTTAAAAGACAGATTTTTTTTTTCCACAAAAGATCAGTGATTTTGTCAGCATAGGGAACTGCCTCTGGCAACACAGATCACAGACTGTCTGCTCTGACTTAGGAAATAAATCCTAGAGAGTTGCTTCAGGCACATGGATGGGACATGATTTGCCCATGGTCAAATAAGTAGTAAATGAACTCAGGTCTTCTAGAGGCCCCGTATTCTATCTGCTATGATAGGAAGCTTCAGGGTCAGGGAAGGAGATCCAGGAGAAACTAGTAAAACCCATTTCTAGAATACTTCCCATCCTTAACACAGCTATTTTCCCAAAGAAGTTAAATGACAATGAAAAATTCTTTGTTATAAGGTTGGTTCTCTGGGAGGAGGAGGGAGGGGAAGGCAGACAGAGAGAAATCTAGGCAATGCAAAAACAAAAGATATAAATAAAAATAATAAATGACTTTATAGCTAAATGACTTAATGAAAGTCACAGGCAGCAAGAAGCAAAACTGAGGTTAGAACCCAGGTTAGCAGACTCCCCAGTTAACGGGTCTTTCCAATAACCATTTTGATGCCTTCAAGGAACACTACTTCTGGGAGTTCTTACTCCCTTTTTTACAGATGAGGAAACTGAGGCTCGAAAACTGACTTGGCCATGACCCCCAGCTAGTAAATGTAAGGGCCTCGATAGCAGGGCTGGCATTCTTTGCACTGGACCCTGATAGCACAAAGAGAGGTCACTTTGGGTAGGCCTTAAGCTGGGCTGGTTTGTCTCCTCTCCCCTCCTGCCCTCACCTCTTACACATAAAACAACACAGCTCAGGGATGAGGAAGGGCTACCCCGGCCCTGAGATGGGGAAACAAGCCCAGAGAAGCACGAAAATTTGTCCATGGTCACAAACAAGGGCGGGGCTGAGGACTCAGGTCTGTCCATAATTACGTGCTGATGTAGCCTGTGACCTAGGCTCCTTCCCACGGCGGCCGAGTCAGTCATAATCCCCACCTGATTTTTGGCTAATAGTTTCCTACCTGCTTCACTCAAACAAACCACTTCGTAATCCTTTAAGACACAGGAGCTGTTGTTACCTTAGATTGTCATTTAATACAACACTTTTTCATAACTGTGGGAGAGGCAGGCATGTTATTTATGTGTGTACATACATGTATTGTGTGTAGACACATCCACATACATATACGTGAGTGTATATGGACATTATTATATACATATATGTATGCACATGCATATATGTATATACATATAGTGTGTACATACATATACATATTTCTCTGACCTCTAACTGAAATTTAGCACTGACTTCACTAATTATTTTTTTTTTAATTTAGAAAAAAATGGTCCTGAAAAGGTGTTTGGCCTGCCAAAGGGTCCATGACACAAAGAAAGTTAAGAATCCCTAACCTAGACCACTCTTCTTTTGTTCCCCCCAAATGAGGACACAGGTCTAAAAAGATTTAGTGATCTGTCCAAGGCTGAATCAGCTGTCTGTGACAGAGATGGGATTTGAACCTGGGTCCACTGGCTCCAAGTCTTAGGCTCCTGACCGTCCACCACTCCTGAGCGGTGACTGCCTCTCTAAAATCACCTGTGGAAGCCACATCCAATTAGGAAAGGAGGCCAGGCCACCAGGATAAGCGGGAGTCCAGACAGAGTTTGGCCTGCCTTCATCTGTGGCGGCCTCTTTTCTTGTCAGCCCCTGCTGGGCCCAGAGAATTGGGCCGGGCCACCTGCAGGCTCTGGCTGGCCCTACCTTTTCTCTGCTTTCTTATTTTAGCCTTTGCATCTCTAGCAACCCCTGGCCTGCTCAGGCAAAAGCCTGACTTGGAGGATCTGCTCCAATCCTGTTTCCCCAGAGAGAGAAGAGCACTGACCAGACTGAGAGGACCTGGGTTCCAACCCTAATTCTGCCACTTAACAGCTATGTGATCCTGGGCAAGCCACCTCCCCTCTGCCCTGGGCCCATTTCCTTGTGTGTCCAGTGAGGGCACAGGATTAGGTCAGGGGTCTTTAACCTTGTTTGTGTCTGTGTCATGAAACCCTTTTATGGAGCCTCAGAAGCACGGGCTTAAATGCATGACATGAAATCGATGGAATGACAAAAGGAAGCAACTACATTGAAATGTCATTACCAAAAAACTTAATTTTTTTTTTTTACAGATCTCAGGTTAAGGAGTCTTATACTAGAGCATCTCTAACAAGTGGTCATCCCTGCCATGATGGGGACACTATTTTTCTACTCTCTGAATCAGCCCATGTCAAATCCCTTCCCTCCAGAATCTTTATGTTGTTGTCCCTGTTAAGTCATTTTCAATCGTGTCTGACTCTTCCTGACCCATTTGGTATTTTCTTGGTAAAGATACTGGAGGAATTTGCTTTTTCATTCTCTGGCTCATTTTTACAGAGAAAGAAACTGAGGTAAACAGGGTTAAGTGACTTACTCAGGGTCACACAGCTAGTAAGTGTCTGAGGCTGGATTTGAACTCAGTTCTTCCTGACTCCAGGTCTGGCACTCTATCCACTGTGCCACATAGCTGTCCCATGCCAAATCCCATCCCTCCTCATTCCCTTGTCATTCCTTCCCTTCCTGATAGCATACTAGCAATGAGGATAAAAACTTATACTAAGACAAACAAGTAATAAACAATAAATAAACAACAAGGAACTTACAGGAAGTGGGACACTTGGGTATTTCCCCTCCTCCCTGTCCTCAAGCCAAAGTCAGTCACTGGCTTCTGATAGTATAGGAGTCTGCCCAGTTTTAGCCTCTCAAACTATCTCTTCTTGTTTCTTATGCCTTCTCTCCCACTGAATGCTAATAGCTAACAGATAAATAGATAGATGGATAGATAGAGAAATAGAGAGAGATAGATATACACCCACATATATATGATATGATTATTTAAATATATGATATATACATGTAGGTGTATATGTATATGACTTTCTGAAAACCCCTTATGTATATATAAGCTATGAAAGCTTAAAACTTCGCTAAGTCTTTGTAAGTGTGTGTGTATGTGTGCATACATGTATGTGTGTGTGTATATACACCTTTAACGTCTGCAAAGAGCAATAACCCTGTGAGGTATGTGCTGTTATAAAACCCATTTTACCTTACAGATGAGGCTACCAGACTTAAGTGACTCGCTCATGGTCACATAGTTTGTGGAGAGTCTGAGACAGATTTCAAAGTTAGGTCTTCCTGACTCCAGGTCCCATGCTCTAGTTCCGGATGCACCCAGCTGCTTACCTCTCCTTTAAAATCCATTTCAAACACCATCTCTAGGAAACTTTCTCTGATCTTTTTTCCACCCCCTTATTCCCCCCCAAAAAAACCCACCTTTCATGTAGCAGTTTGTTTGCAGGTCTCTAATGCATTTATCAGGTAACACAGTGAATTAAAGTTATCTGTGTTTGTGTCCTATAGCCCTGATAGACCTGAAGCTTCAAAGAGGGTACGCATTGAGTTTTATCTAAACCTTATAACTTTCCCAGTGCTGAGCCCAGGGCTCTGCACCCAGGAAGTCTTTAATACATTTTTGTTGGATTATATTTAATGGGAACTGTGTCCAAAAAAAGACCTTCCAATGCTCTAGAAAAGAAACCAAGTCAGTTTAGGGGGCTGGGGGTGGGGATGGCACAGAATCCCAGGCCTGCCTCGGGCAGGGCACCGGGGCAGAGGGAGATAACTTAGCAGCGTTGTCCTGAGAAGGGTCCCTGGGATGTTTTCTCGGATGGTTTGGGAAGTCATCTCATAGGCTGCCCAACCCTCCTGAGCGTCAAGGCAGGTTCCTAGAGACTCATTCAGGGTCCTTGTTCCTGAGTATCTTCAGTCCTCCTCCCCCAGGAAGCTTTTCCAGAATACTCCAGTTGTGGAGATTTCTCCCTTCTCCAAAACCCTACATTGCTTAGAGTTTGACCTGATAATTCAGTCCCAACTCATCCTGTTCACTTTCTATAACTTGTGTGTGTGTGTGAATCTGGCATCCTCAGCTAAAGGGTTCGGGGAGGCCATGTGGGGTCAGGGGAAATGATCTGAATCTGGAGACAGAAGGCCTGGCTTCCCATCCCAGCTGTATTTACTAATAGTGTGACTGTCAGGTTACCCCTGCAATCTCAGTTTCCCAATCTGTTAAAAAGAAGGAAGCAGGCGAGGTGATCTATAACGCCACAAAATTTCAGATTTGGAAGGAATCTCACCAGCCATCTAATCCAATCCATATACAAAAGGACTCCCCCGCATAACAAGATAGAAAAACCTCCCTTTCCAGCTTCAGGTCCTATGATCTGGGCTGCAGGCTCCCTGGGGGGTGAGAGCGGTAAGAGGAGGAAGAGCCTGTGGCAATGAAAGTAAGACTCAGTGGATTTGCAGCTGGAAGTATCTGGAGGGGTCATCTAGTCCCTTATTTTACACATGAGGAAACTGAATCACAAAGGCAGTAAACATCTGGTCCAGGATTAAAACTGGGAACTTCTGAACCCAAGCATGGACAACCAACAGAGAGGTGGCAGACTTAAGATACAGAATTAGACATATATTTTGGGACATGCTTGACCATACATATTTATAGAAGGATTTTTTTTCCTTTTTTTTCTTCTGTTTTCAGTGGGTGGGAGAGGTAGAAGGGGAGTTAGAAGAGAAAATAAATGCTTGTTAATGGACAATTAAGAAAAAATACAGTGCCCTTTCCTCAACGTCCCTGTACTATCTCACTTAGCAGAGTAATTAGGGGAGAACCATGGCCTCTGAGTCAGGACACCTGGGTTCTAGTCCCTGTTGGTTCTAGTCCCAGGGGAGAATAACGCTAGTTCTTCTTCCCTCCAAAAGCTGCTGGAAGGATTAAAGAGGATGGAGCAGAAGCACCTTGAAAAGCATAGCAAGTCTTACATTCTCACATCTAGTCACAACGCTTTCCCCAAGGCCAACAGGCAATTTCCTCAAATACCAGCTTGTGTTGAAGAGATCTGTTTCTTGGCAAGCCATCCACAAACTCACTATTCCAGCATGTTATCACCTTCATTATCCTTCTTCCCATCTGACCCTAAATCCCTGGAGATGTTGGCAGAAGGGAAAAAGTCCTGGCCTGGAAGTCGTAAGACCTGGGTTCAAGTTCAGAGTCTGGGCCCTGACACTGACTTAGTGGATGACTTTGTGAGCCCTCTCTGGGCCTCCGTTTTCCATCTATAACATGAGGTGTCTGGACATAATGCTATCATCACCACCACTGCTAACAACAATAATAATATTAATAATAACATGGCACTATTATAAAGTACTGGAAGGTTTACCAAACACTGAAAGGCCCCTTGTAGCTCTATGATTTTATGATATTCTAGTTCAGCCTAGACCACGGAGAAATCCGCTCTGTATTGACTATGAAGCCTCCCTTTTCTTGTCTAGGAGTTTGTGGCTTGGGTCATTTTGCATTGTGTTGTAGTGGAAAGGACCTTGCCCTTGGAATATGATCAAGCCCTCCTCTAAGGCCTGCAGCTTTCTTGCCCTGGAACATCCCCCTGCCCTTGAGGCCCCCTTTTCCCACTGGTGAGTTCCAAACCTGGGACCTCCATTTTGAGGAAGTACCTGGGCCAATCATGTTTACTCCTTGTCTCTTTTCCCAATTTTAATCCTGACTCTTCAGACTTGGTCACCACACCCCTTTAAGGCTACCTCCTAACCATTCCCACCCCACCTCACCTCTTAGGATGCTTATCTTCCCCCATTAGAGTGTACACTCACTGAAGGCAGGCAGTGTTTTTTGCTTGTTTTCATTTGTATTCTCAGAGCTCAGCACATTGTTTGGCACAAAGTAAGCACTTCATGATTACTCAGTGACTTACTAGCTGGGTTCTCTTGGAAAATTCCCTTCCCCCTCTCTGGGCCTCAGTTTCCTCATTTCTACAATGAGGAGTTTAAGCTAGTTGATTTATCCCCTTCTAGCTCTGGTTCTATGATTCCTAATCTGTCTCAGAGCCTTTGACTAAAACCAAAGGGAAGAACCAATAGACACTGTAGAATCTTGAGCCTTCCCTTCCTGTGGGGACTGGAGATTCCAAGCCACCTCCTCCAGGGAGTCTTCTTAGACCAAACCCACTTAACTGTCATCTGCCAGGGGAATTGCCCTCAGCTACTCACCTCAAGATGCTCCTGCCCAACAATGTATTTTAAATATACTTAATAGATATTTTCTGATTTCTTCAGAATAGGAATTCCACAGACTATCACACTGAGAAAAACCTTACAGAGTCATCTAGTCCCACCCCCATTTTACAGAAGGAAAGATGGAGTCCCCTTTTGAGTTAATTGGATTTAATCTTCTAATTGCTTTGATACCAGATAGATGGGTACCAATTCCATATACAGGTCCCTATTTTTACTGCAGACCAGGGACTTCCTGAGGACAGAGGCTGTGCCTCTCCCTTTTCAGACTAGAACTCATTTCTCTTCTTCCCTAACAATATCTTGGATGCACAGGTTCTGCCTATTAGCCTGCTTAGACTTTGAGAGATGAGGCCACAAGACTGATAATTCCTGGTCGTGCTGGATCCCAAAACCGACCTAGATTCCCTTAAAAAAGGTGGACTTCATAGGAAATTGTTGGGGAATAGATGCCTGGGATCAACCTTGTCCCGGAGGACCCTCTCAGTAGGATAAGGAGACCTATGTCAAAATGAAGAACAGTACCTATCTTTAGGGCACTTTAAGGTTTTCTCAGAGACTCCTTTACAACAGGTCTGTAAGGTAGAGAGTGACAGCATGGGGTGGGGTTGTTGGCCTGTTCTGTCTTAGTGGGTTCTATCTTATCCCTCCTAGGTACCCTGGAGCCACTGCAGTTCCCATGGAAACCCAAAGACACCGCCAAATGCATTGTGTTGTTTATTGGCGCCATCACCACTGGCAATAATAATAATAAACAACTCCCATACCAGAAAATCTAACAAAGTACCTCCAGCCCTTGTCTGTTACTCCTTCTTCTCCTCCTGGCCAACTTCATTCCTCCAGTGCCTGGTCTTCCCTTTTTCCTATGGGCCTGATTGACATGGCTAGAGCCCCAATTCCCTGGGAGCCCCAAAGCAGAGCCCAGGCACTATACTTGTGGTTAACAAAGACAACTGACTGGGCTCTTGGAGGCACTAAGGCTGCCCCCAAGAGTGCACTGAGACCCAACCTTACAGACAGCCAGAGACTTAGGGGAGAGGGGGGAGGAGGGATGCTGTTCTAGGAACAACCCTCCCTTCCTCCAACCACCACCACCATCCGTTTGCTCTCCTCTTAGTCTCTTATCTCCAAGGTCTGGGCCTCAGACATCCCTGTTAGGTGGAGAAAAGGGGAAGTCCCAGCCCCTCTCACCAGTGCCCAAGATCTCTTCCATCTCTGCTATTTCATCCCATAAGCCAAGTTCTAAGCCTCTTCAGGTCCCACTCCCAGACCTTTAGACCCCTCAGCTCCTTTTCCCAGATTCTGGGCTTCCTCAGCCCTTTATCTTAGGCCCTTACAGTCTTTCTTATTTTCTTCTAGTCCTCAAGACTTTTCGGCTTCCCCAGTAAGTCCCTCAAATCCCTAAACTTCCCCTCTTTGGTCTCTAAAGCCCTCATCCTAGCTTTCCCTCCCTGATCCTCAGACCATTCAGCTTCCTCTCAAGCCCTCAGAGCCCTCTCAGAACTCACTTCCAGACCCCATAACCCTCAGTAACCCCTCCTGGGTTCTGGGCCATCCCCACCCTCCCATCTTCTCTGCTCTTCCTCCTCATTCTCAATGTCCAGGAGCTCCCCAAGTCATATGTCCAAGCTTGTCCATTCCTCCTCATAGTCGTCCCCCCCCAGGGCCTCACCTTTCTCTC
Source organism: Trichosurus vulpecula (assembly GCF_011100635.1). Classification (NCBI taxonomy): domain Eukaryota; kingdom Metazoa; phylum Chordata; class Mammalia; order Diprotodontia; family Phalangeridae; genus Trichosurus; species Trichosurus vulpecula. Next base: position 87,043,716 of record NC_050573.1, read on the forward strand.
CCAGATTCTGATTTACTCATTCTCCAGTTAGTTCCCAAATATTTCAGAGCTCTCCCCCAAACCCTCAGAGCCCAGATCTACCTCAGCCCATCCAAACCCCTTCCAAGACTTTCCAAAGACTAAATTCCCTCTGCCAGACTCTGGTTCCCCTCAGTGCCCCCTCCCATGCCCCAGACTCTGCAGCTCATTCATCTAGTCTCCCCAGAACACTCAGCTCCCAGCTTCCTCTGCTCTATTCTAAGAACACCAACTTTCCGACAGACCTAGCTAGCCAAAACTCTTGCTCTTTTCCCAACCCCACCAGGAGATCCCAGCACAGAAGAAGTCTCATGGCTAAGATACCCTTCCCCTTGCCAGCCCTTGGACCACTCAATCCCTAGATTTCTTTGGAGGAAGGAAGGAGACATTCAGGGAGAGAAGCGGGAGGACCGCAAAAGCCCAGGGAAGGGGTGAGAGTGACGGAACTGTCCCAGGTTCATTAGGACCCAATCTTCCTACGGGGTGCCCCTAGAGCCAGGCACTGGACAGCCCCGGACACCAATTTCCCTGCCTGACATCTCCTGCTCTCCCTCCCTTCCTTCCTCATTCCTGGCCAGAGCTGTGCAGCTATTGGAACATCCCGTTAAGTCACTTCTGACCGGAGCTTCCCAGCCCAGCCTCTGCTTGCCTCTCCTTCCTGGGTACCGGCCACCCACGGGGTCTCTGAACAAACCCCTGGTCCCCTCCTCCAGTTTCATCCAGGTCCCCTGGTCCCCTGGTTCCAAGGCAGGGAGAGTGGCAGAAGCAGAGCCAGCAGCAGGCACCTGACGCCTTCTATCTATCGCTTTCAATGTCATTGGGGAAGCTTTCCCATCTTGTCTTTCTGTCTCTCTCTTCTTTTCCATCCCCCCAACCCCAACACACTCTCTCTCTCTCTCTCTCTCTCTCTCTCTCTCTCTCTCTCTCTCCCCAAGTCTATATGTATGGTATGCCTGTGTGTCTTTCAGCATCTTTCTCCCTCCCTGCCTCCCCGTTCCCTCTCTCCTCCTCCCTCTCCTCACCCTCTCTCTTTCTTCTTCTTCCCTTCTCTCTCTCTCCCCCTTTCTCCCTCTTCCTCTCCCTTTCCCTGGGTCTCCCCAGGACTTACCCCGTCAGCGCTGAGCTGGGCTAAGATGGCGAAGGTGGACAGGCGGTCACAGAGGCAGCGGGTTCGGAAAGCATCGAGGGGCACCGTGCGGCAGCCTCGCCAGGACCAGGGGCCGAGCTGGGAGGAGGAGGAGGAGGAAGATCTGGAAGGGGTGGAGGTAGTGGTTGGGGTGGGGGGCCGGAGAGGCAGGCGGTGAAGGGGGGGGCGGGCGGTGAAGTGGGGGGGGGGGGAGGAGGCCAAGCAGGAGGGAGGCAGAGAGAGAAAGAGAGAGAGAGAGAGAGAGAGAGAGAGAGAGAGAGAGAGAGAGAGACATACACACATGAAGGAGAGAAAACACAGCGTGAGAGGAGGCAGCAGCAGAGAAGGGAGGAATGAAATCATTAAGGGATCATTGGCCAGCACAATACAGCCAAGGGGACTTCGCCTGGCAGGCCGGCTGGCTGTCCGTCTGTCCTATAGCCTCTGTCTGTCCATCAGTCCATCTAGCTATCCATCTGTCGAAAATCTTCCCACCCCCAGCCTGCACTGTCCCAGGCACCCCCTCACCTCTGCCCACAGCCCAGCACCCAGCCCCTAGATGCCTGGCCTCCATCTCTCTGCTCCCTCTGAGGCCCCAGAGCTTCCTCCTTCTCCGCCCTCCCCCCCCAAACCCGCCCCCAGGCAGCAGGAGCCCTCTGAGCCTGAGCCCAATAAACCCAGGGAGAGAGGTGAGGAAAGGAAGGCAGGAGGGAGTCACAGTCAGACGGGGCCTGAGCAAGAGAGACAGAGAGGGGGGTAATGAGAGATGGGGGAGAGAAACTAGGGAGGGGGAGAGAGGGGAGAAAGACAGAGACTGAGACAGAGAAAGAGACAGAGACAGAGAGAGTTGCCTACCCAGCCAGCAGTGGGTAGAGATGCCAGGCGATTGCTGAAGTCTGGAGAGCAGCCAGCCCCCAACCCCCACCACCACCACCACCAAAAAAAAAAAAAACAACAACCCATACTCACTCACACAAATACACACACTCCTACGGGCCCAAGTCACCCACCAGCCTGGCCCGGTGGGGGAGGGGGAAAGCAAAGACTCCACGGGGAAAACAAAGGGGGAATAGGGAAGGGGGAGGGGGCATGGGTATGAGTGTGAAAGAATGCACATCTGTACAAGAGGATGTGCACTTGAGAAAACGTGTGACACTGTAAAAGGTCGAGTGGGCTGGGGAGGCACTCGCATGAACCTCTGGTGTTTTTATAAGTGTATATGTGAGAGTACATGTGACTGTAGGAGCCCCTGAGGGTGTGCCCGTGTGTGTAGGCACACAAATGTGACAGTGTGAGAGTGTTAGCTTGTATGAGTGTATGTGTGCATGTAAGTAGATGTGTGTGTTTGTGTGTGTGTGACACTCCCCTCTAAAACTTCATGTCCAGTAGAGGAGTGATGGGGGAGAAATACCCTTAAAAGTCTTGTGGGGAAGGCTAGAAGAATGTGGCAGAGAGGTCAGGAGGGACAAACAACGTGGATGCTGGAATTTTGAAGAATATAAGGGCAGAAGGAGGAAGAACCTTCCCATTGCCCATGGGGGAGGGGGCAGGTAAGGCCACAAACCATCCATCCAAACAGCTTTGGTCACTGAAAGAACTTCAAAGATCATATAGCCCAATAACTTCATCTCACAGGGGGGAATGAGGCCCCAAGAGGGATAAAGGACTTGTCCAGAAACACACAGTCACTGACGTGTTGGAGCCAAGATTTAGAGCTGGGTCTTTGGGCTCTTCTGTATGAGCTGGAGAAGGAAATGGCAAACCACTCCAGTATCTTTGCCAAGAAAACCCCAAATGGGGCCACGGAGATTGGACACGACTGGAATGACTCAACAACAACCACCACCACCACAACAGGCTCTAAGTCCACTGTTCTTTCCAACACAGTGTAGTGGCCCTCCAGGAAGCCTTCCACAACTGCCACTATTCTATCCCTTACAAAGCAGATCCTTAATAATGAAGACCACTAATCAATAGCAGGCAGGAACCTTGGAAGCTGTCTAGTCCAACCCCCCCATTTTATAGATGAGGAAACTGAGACCCAGAGACATTCAGTGGTTTGTCCACAGTCCATAGCCAGTTAGTGTCAGAGGTAAGATTTGAACCCAGGTCCTCTGACTCCAGATCCAAGCTTGGCCCACTGTACCAGGCTATTTCCTAAGCAGCAACCAACGAGTGGACATATCTTTCTGGGGAAGTCCAATATGGCCAGCCCCTGGTTCCTCAGCTCTTTCATGTCTGAAATCCCCATCTCCCCAGCAGATCCAAGAGTTCTCCTCCCCTCTGCCCTCAGGTTCAAGAGCTCCTCACCGTCTTGACTTCGGTGAACCATACAGAAAACACATGGCACTGGCTACTGAGAGCTCAGCACTTAGTGGGTACTTGGTGAAGGTGGCTGAGTGGGCCCAAAACCACCCTTCTCATTCTCCTGACACTAGACTCTTCCAGCATGCTTTTTCCATTGATTCTTCTATGAGTTTCACTGTGGGATTTGGAGCCCTCCCTGGCTAGGTGACCTGGGGCAAGTCACTTTTCGGAACTGTCCCCATCAAACAGGGACGGGAATCCTGTACCATCACCCCCACGGGCTTGTTTTCAGGAGGTTTGTAAGCTGGAGTAGAAATGAGTTCTGTTACTATGGTTATGAGGAGACAATGTCAAAAAAGTGCAATGATCTGGCCAAGGTCACAGAGCATGTTAGTGGGAAGGCCAGGTTGAGAACCGAGGCTTCTCTACCTCCCCCCACCCCTACCCCCAACCTGCCAGCCAAGTCAGGATATACCATGCTGCCTCCCCAGCAAGGGCTCAGCCAACATCAATCAAGGCTGCTGCTTGACTAATTCCCTGGAGGTCTCAGAAAGGAAAATCGATCCTCGATCCATCTTTTTGGTGAAACTGGATGAGGGGCCTGGGGGTGGCTGAAAGGAATTTCATGTGGTTTCTTCTATTTTTTGCATACTGTGGCATAAAAGCCACTGCCAGTCAACTTAGGATAAAAAATAAAATGAACTTTTTTTTAAACAACTCATGGCATGTGCACAGTGCTTAGCGTGGGATTTGGAGTCAGGACAAATTGAGCTGAATCCTGGATCTGACACTTACTAGCTGTGTGGCCTCTAGCAAACTAACCAGCCTCTCTGAGCCTCAGTATTTCTGTCTCTCTGTTTCTCTTTGTCTGTCTGTCTATCTGTCTCTCTCTGTCTTCTCTCTCTCTCTCTCTCTCCTCTCTCTCTCTCTCTCTCTCTCTCCCTCCCTCATCCCTCCCTCCCTCCCTCTCTCTCTCCTTCCTCTCTGACTAAATTTATGATTTTGTTCATGTAGGAATTCCTGGTGAGGAAAATCCCTCCACGAATGCAGATTTGTACCTACTTTGCAACTTGGACTCTTGGAGAGCTGCTGGGGTACTAGGAGGTTCAATTGTTTTCCCAGGGTCATACAGCCAATTTTTATTGGAGGGGGAAAGTAATGGCTTGAACCCAGGACTTTCTAATTCTTAGACCAGTACTCTTAACTACTATACTCCATTACATCTCTAGAAAGTAAGGTTAAAAACCTTGCTGTCAGCCCCTTCCTTCTGTTGCCTGTCTCCACTTTACCCTGCTTGCATCTTGTTTGTACATATGCTGGCTGTTTGCACATTGTCTCCCTCCCTAGACTACAAGCTCCTCCTCTAAATCAGAGATGGGGTTTTTTGCCTTCCTTTATGTTCCCAATATTTAATACAGGGCCTTGCATACTGTAGGTCATTAATAAATGCTCACTGACTTGAAACGCGCTGCCTCAGGAGGTAGTGAGTTCTCCCCTCAATGGAGATTTTTAATGTAAGGCTGCATAAGGGACTTGTCAAGTATAATATAGTAGGAGGTCTAGGTTAGTTTAGATGGCCATTGGGGTCCCTTCCAACTCTGAGATCCTGCCATTCTGTGAAACCTCATACCTTTTGTAAACCTTGAACTTAAGAACTATAGAAATTTTAGTTATTATATTCAGTTATATTTTTAGCTTAGTTACATATATATATATACACTATATTCATCTCTGATATAGCTCCAACATGCCATGTTCTGTTCTAAGGCTCCCTTCAGATCCTAGGTTCTAGGTTCTAGGTTTTCAAGTGCCTTTCAGATACCAGTCTATGATTTGCTCCCTGCTTTTCCTCCTAGGAAGCAAGGGCCCTGTGGTCAAGTTGGGGTGAGGGGACAGTCTGCTCTTCAGATGAAGCAGGCCCTTGGAAATGCTTCCCTGGGCCGTGAGTGGCTCTCGGCCCGGTGCTAATTATGTTATCAGCCTCCACAGAAGGTGGTGGTGGGAGAGCGGCCAGGCCCAGCTCTCTCCACTGGGTTGGCAAAGGCTCTGGCATAAGGGAGCAGCAGTGAGGCCCGCCTAGAGCTGGGGCCTAGGAGAGCCTGGGTCTAATCTCTTATGCTCTGGTTCTTGCTCCAAAACTGCAAGAATTCTAGATTCTGATTCTATGTAAGGTAGATTATAGTTTGTTGTTTTTGAGTTGTTTTGGGCATGTCTGATTCTCTGTGACCCCATTTTGGGACTTTCTTTGCAGAAAAATTGGAGCGGTTTGCCATTTCTTTCTCCAGCTCATTTTACAGATGAGGAAACTGAGGCAAACAGGGTTGACTGGGCCAGGATCACAAAGCTAGTATGTGTCTGAGGCCAGATCTGAAATCGGGTCTTTCTGGCTCTAGGCCCGTGCTCTATCCACTGCACCACCTTGTTGACCTAGATCATAGTGAGGGTCCTTTAGACGTCTACAACTTCAACCTTCTTATCTAACAGAAAAGGAAACTACGGCCCAGAGAATGAAGTGCCTTGCTCAGAGTCATGCATCCAGCCAAGGAAATCCAAAACTAGAACCTAGGCCTCACGACTTCCTTGCCCACTCCATCATGCAGTCTGGAATTAAAGTTGCCAGGGTCTGGGAGCAAATGGAAACGGTTTTTGATTCCCCATATAGTCTTCCATGGCAGAGAGAGCACCTAGGCTCAGCTACAATTTTCTAGGCATAGGGCCTAACTTAAGGTAACACAGAAGGAGAATGTGGACCAGAGTGCCTGGTCAAGCAGGCCCTCACGCCACACAGTGACCAGCTGAAGGAGCCAGTGACATGTAACTCGGAGAAGAGAAGCTGAGGATGGTCGAATACTATTATTTTCACACACACGAAGGCCTAACCCAGGTGAGAGGCAGCTAGTCAGTTCTAGGTGACCACAGTGGGCAGTAAGTATGCACAGCCAAGTGGTCAAGTCACGAGGAAGAAGATTTAGGGTCCAGAGTATCCAGTTCGATGAGTTGGACTGAAGGACCTTGACCTTTCTCTGAAAACTGGAGTTCCTAACTCAGGGCCCACAAACCTGGTCTTTAAAAAATGATATTTTGATCACTGTATTTCAATATAATTGATTTCCTTAGTAATCTTCTGTGTTTTTCAGGTTTTTTTTAAATGCTCAAGTTCATGGATTCCAAGTGAAGAAAAGCTGCTCCCAGGTAATGTCTTCATAGATTCATCCTACAGGGAAATTCTTTCCAAAGTTTGACTTAAAGCTCTCTTGAAGTTGGTAAAACTATTTCACCCAAACTTTCATCTTTCCCCACCTTGACCCTTATCATAGTATCATAGGATTCTATGAAAGGCAATTCGATATTTGTTTTTGGTTCGATCCCCTCATTTTATATACAGGGTGACTGAGACCCAGAGAGGTCAAAGGACTTTCCCAAAGGTTTTCAGCTAGTCAGTGCCAGAGCCCAGGCTAGAACACAGGTTTCCTGACTTTAATTCCAATGTTCTCTGTATTCCACAACAGTGCAGAAGATGTTGTGAAAGGCTGTTCCCTCCTTATTGTTCTAACCCCTCGTCCTGGGCTCCAGGAGAGGGTTGGGCACCCCTGCCAGGAGCCTGCTTTGTCCTGGGCTACACCTGCCTGAAATAACTAGGTCAGGGAGCTGAGTGCCCTTCCTACCCCATCCTAGTTCTGATGAATGTGGGTCAGTGACTCCTCCTTTTTCCCTCCCCTCTTCCACCTCCTCTCACCTCACCTCACCCAGAGCGGAGCCCTGGGGAAGGTGCTCTGTCAGCTCCCAATCCCAGGAAATCCAGGGATCCTTTTTCTCCAGCCTGGCACAAGGAGACGGTGGAAAAAATAAAATTTCAAGGCATAGAATGCTGGAGCAAGAAGGAATGTCAGAGGCCCATCCAGTCCAGTCCATTCCTGAACCACAACTCCCCCCACCACACACACAGAACATACACTGCAAGAGGTCAGCCTTGCAGGGTTCTAGTGAGGAGAAGCTGACTACTTTGCAAGGCGGCCCATTTCAGTTCCAGACAGTTCCAATTCTTAGCAAGTTTTTCCTTACATTAAGCCTAAATTTGTCTTCCGCTAACCGCTCTGAGGACAGACCAAACTGAATGCCTCTTCTTCCCAATAGCCTTTCAAATACAACCATCCCACCTCCTTAAGTGTCCTCTTCTCCAAGACAGACACCCTCAGGGCCTTCTACTCCTCCTCATAGTATAAAGCTGAGGCCCTTTCCCATATGACTTACCCTCCCCTGGATACTCAAGTTATCCAAAGTCATCTGAAAATCCTGGTATCACAGATTTCAAATTAGAAAGGATAGGTGGGGGGGGGGGAGGTCTATCCAGTCCAACCTCCTAATTTTACCAATAGGAAATTGAGGCCTAAATTAGGCACGAAGTGGCTGAGTTCTCTGACTGGATTTGAACCCAAATCCTCCGATTCTAAATGCACTCTGCTGGACCCATCCTCCCCTCAACCCTTGCGAGTCCCAAACACAAGACCCCAAACCTGATAACCAGGGCAGGGCATCGTTACTATTGTTTCTGAGTGGGAACTATATACTATGAGATGCTGAATTGCATATGGAATTCTCTTCCAACATTAGTTCCAACATTGGAAGAGAATTCTTGTTTTTCAACTGAAGATACAAAAAGATTAAGAGTTTGAATACTCCTAACCTTTAAAATGAATTAGATATAAAATGCTACAAAGAGCTCTGTCTGGTCCATTTATCTCAGGAGGCCACAGAGCATCTAAAGAGCCCCACCCACATGGCTCTCTACTTTCCCCATAGAGGTGGAGTGATCCACACTTGGGAAAAGTTGATCAAAATCTCTCAGGAAAAAATAAAAAAAAAATCAGTCCATTCCTATGTACCCTGACAAAGTGAACAGGATATGCATTTATAATTATATTCATTTAAAATGTTATTTTTCAAGTAAACAATAAAGGAAGTGCCGAGAAGTTGAATCCTGGCTGTTTCTTCCTCCTTACATGATGTTGAGCAAGTGAGTTTCCTTCTCTGGGCCTCAGTTTCCTCATATGTCAAAGGAGGGTTTGGGTCCTATCACTCTAAACACTGAGTTCCCAGAAAGGCCCTACCTTACTCCATTATCTGGAGTAGCAGAAACTCCCCCTTCACCTATGTAGATCACACCCTGTTCGTCTGTTCTGTGGGACTGCTGGTTCTGCCCTTACACCTAATACAGATCACTTAACCTTCTTGGTCCTCAGTTTCTCATTTGTAAAAGGAGGAAGTTGGAGTCAGTGGCCCAACTCTAAACCTATGATTCTTCTATAAGGAAAATATGTATAATCAATAATAATAGCACTTTTCTACACCTCCTTAAGGACAACTAGGTGGTTAGGTAACTAGGTGGTTCAGTGGATAGAGCTCCCAGGCTGGAGTCAGGAAGACTCTATGTTTCTTTAATCAAAAGGCAGCTCAAAGACCTTCCTCTCTCTGCAGCCTTCAGAGACTGCCACCTCCCCAGCCTGCTCCAATCACTCCAGAACTTGGCGCCCCTTCAATAGCTCTCTGCGCAGCCTGCAACATAATCCTGTGGCGTTGCTTGGTAGATTGCTCTATAAGTCTTCTATATGTGTGTGGTGCCTGTGTGGATGCGTGGTGGGGCTCTCTCCTTCCCTGGAGGTCTGCCTTGAGGCAGGGCTGAGTCTCTCCCTCAGAAGAGGGTCTCTTTGAGTCTCTACCTTCCCATGGGGGGGTCCCTGAGGGCAGGTCTCATCCTTTCCCCCTTCCTTTCCACACTATTTTCTCTTTCATCCCCACTTTTCTGATAAGCAGGGCCCTGACCCTGCTTCTAGACCATGCTGGGGATGGGTCAATAACTGATCAATAGATGCTGGGCTGTCACTTGATTAATCCTCCCTTGAAATGGACAGTCATTGATTGGGAAACCCAGGGTGATACCAATATGTCCCTGGGGGACAGGAAAGAGGCTGTTCCTGGGAAGCTATCCAGACAGACCTAGGGTGCTAAGCCCTAGATGAAGCCTTAGGGGACTCTGATGTGGTGATGTGAGCTGGGACAAGCCCAAGGCACAATAAATATCCATCCTGCTAGAATAAACTTTCCAAAACACCACAATGATTCATTAAAAAATCTTTAAATAAGTCTCTTTGCATGGCAATGGTAGGGTGGGGGGAATAGATGGGCTAAGGGGGAGGGAGATAAAGTTTAATGGAATCAGCTCATCACTTCCCAGCTCAGAAAACTTTAATGCTCCCTGTGGTCTACATGAAAGTCCAAACTCCTCATCTTCCTATTCAAGGTCCTCCCCAATCACTCTCCAGCTCTAGAAATAAAAGCATGCTATTCCTTATCTCTACAACCTTTAATGGCTCCCTATTGTTTACATGGTAAAAGTCCCCAACCTGGTATTCAAGGTTCTCCACAACTATATTCTACCCCCACTTAATTCTCAATCTTCTTCTTACTCCATTTTCTGATCAGAACTAATCCATCTAGATAGACTTTCACCATCCCCGACATGAATCAGTATAGAACTGACTTTGGAGATGGAAGCGAGGAACTGGAATTATGGTTCTATTAGTGACTCTCTGAATGACCTTGGTCAAGTCCCTTCCCCATTTTGTGCCTTAGTTCATTCTCTCGCTGTAAAATAAAAGGGTTGGTATAAGTGCAAACATTCTAGGAGTCTTATATTCTATGAGCCTACCAAGCCTATCTCTTTCTCCACAACTTGACTCATCTCCCTTGATTGGATGCCTTCCACTTCTCTGTCTCCGACTGTTAAAAATCTTAGCTTAAAAGGGCCACAGTCTCCCACTGCATCCGGGGCCATCTCTAGTCATCCTGATCTATATCTGGCCACTGGACCCAGATGGCTTTGAAGGAGAGAATGAGGCTGGTGACTTTGCACGGCCTTCCCTCACTTATATCCAATTCACTTGCATATCATGGCATCACCTCCCTGATGTTGTGGTCCTCTTTGAGAACAAACGACACCAACAATATTTTCTTCATCTTTCAAGATCTTGCTCAAATCTCTTCTCTAGGAAAATTCCCTTAGTTATTTCAGATTCTCTGGATTTCTATGGCACTTACTTTTAATCTCATATTTGATGCCACCCTGGATGGCAGTTTAAAACAAGGTGACTTCTGAGGTCCCTTTCAATTATAAAATTCTAGCAGAAATCTGAAGGTCTTGAAGTGGAGGTAGAGTAATCAATCTTGAGACTGTTGTAGAGGCAACTCATAATGTGTGGAGGAGCTGAACTTGGGGCCTCTGAAATTCCTTCCAGATCTAAGATTTTATGGTTCTAACATTTTAAGGCTCTCTCCTTCAGACAAAATATCCCCACTTCCATTATCTGATCCTCATTTGGCATGGTCTCCAGTTCCCTCCCAACTAGTTGATCCTCCCTGGACCACAGAATTACAAATTTACAGTTATAAGAATAGATTTTGAAGTAATCTAGTCTATTAGTAATTCCAGCTCCAGGTTTCCATCTGCAAAGTCAGCTCTTCCATATGGGTTCATGTGGGAGATAGTAAAAGCCTATATAGATTGGTTAGTTTTGATCAGATAATGGAGTAAGAAGCTTGAGAATTGGGTGAAGACAGAGTACATAACCTAGTTTAATTTCCCCATTTATTCAGATAAGGAAACTGAGGTCCAGATGGATTCAGTCAGTCAGTCAACAAACATTTGTTAAGCACCAACTATGTGTCACACACTGTGCTAAGCACTGGGGATACAAAGAAAGGTGAAAGACAGTCCCTGCCCTCAAAGAGGTCACAGTCTAATGGCTAAGATAACATGAAAACAACTATATACAAATGATCTATAGGCTAAATAGGAAATAATCAAATGAGAAAAGGCATTAGAATTAATCTGGGTTCAGTGGCCAGATATAGCGCAGGACAACTAGAAATGGCCCTGGATGCAGTAGGAGACCTTGGCCCTTTTAAGCTAAGTTCTTTAACAGTCAGAGAAGAAGTGGAAGGCATCCAATCAAGGGAGATGAGTCAAGTTGTGGAGAGAGAGATGGGGTTGGTAGGCTCACAGAACGTAAGACCCATAGATAGACTCATAAGGATTATGAGGATTATGAAAAGCTTCCTGTAGAAGGTAACTTTGCCCAAAGTCACATAAGTAATAAATGGCAGAGCCAGAATTTGAACCAAGTTCCTCTGACCCCAAGGCTAGAGCCCTATGCATCATGCTACCTCTCTGTTCTAAGATCCTAAAATCCCAGGGCTCTGTGATTCTGAGACTCTGTGATTCCACTGTCATGTTATATCTCACCACCTGTTATTCCTGTGTGTGAGTCCTTTTAGCCTAACTCTATGGTAAGGATGGAGGGAGAAGTGCTGGGAATGGAGAGTGGAACCCGAGGTCAGGCCAGATCTCTCTCTCTGTATCTCTCTTGTATATTGGAGCCCCATACAAAGCCAGACATAGAAGACTTGAGTACAGATATAGTAACCACTTGATGGACTGGGCATCCTGACTTGCAAGTACTTTCCCTACTGTGGAGGGTATGAGAGGAGAGCAGCTGGGGACTGAGCCCCTCATCCCTTGGGCCTTCAAGGAATGGGCCATTTGGCTCCAGAGAAGACATCACTATCCAAAGGCTAGGGACAGTGATTAGACATAGGGCCAGTCTGTGTTGTGATGGGAACGAAGCCAGTTCAAGGCTAATCCCCAGGGGGAGGCAGGGAGGCACAGCCAGGAATAGCAACTTGGTGGGCAATGAATCCTGGCCCTTCTCTTGTTGCACAGAGATGCCAATCGCACCTTCTCAGAGGCTGCCCTTCTCAATACTGGCTCCAGGCCTTCTTCATTTCCCCTACCTCCTCAGCTCCCAGGAACTGGCTATGAGAAGTGAACAAGTCTCAGGCGCCTGGGGCTTAACCTACTACTCCTCTAGCCTGGCACCAGAGACGAGAGGTGCCAGTTGATCCTTTGGGAAGAGAGGACAGGAAAGGAAGGTCGAATGACTTACTGGGAAGGTCACAAGTTTTCCTGCGTTTGGCCAGAGAAGCAGCTAACCCGCCACCTCCAACTCCAGACACATAAACCTAGCAAATATATACAGTATACATATACATAAGAGTAGGGGAGCAAAGAAGATCAGAAACAGAAATGCTGACTTGGAGGCTCATTTAAGATTTGTTTAGTTTGGAAATGAAATAGAAGACATTGGCCCTGAGAGATCATTAGACTGAATAAAGATTTACAGAATGTATGCCTTAGGGATCAGGGCTCAGTCTGGGATTAGGTTTGGGAGTCATCCTGGTACCACGGCCAGCGCTCAGCCCAGCATGGTGGAATAGAGTTTATCTCCATGTTAGCTGTCCCATGTGGATGCAAACTTACTGAGCTCATGGGTAGGAGTCTAGTTCACCTGCCAGGAATTTAAGAGGGCTGCCACAGCCCACTCATTTTGGTCCTGTGGGCTCCTGAGCCGTGGGTGACAGTTCTGTCGGAAGACACTGAGTCATCTCCCTGGAACCCAACCATTTTCCAGGAGGGGAGGCTGGAAACGTAGCCAGAATTACTCCCTCTCTTGCTATATCCCTTTCTATTACACAGCTGTAATACATACTCAGAACCCTAATACACAACTGCTAAATGTTGGTGAGGAGACAGACATCCCCATGTATCCCCTGATCTGTCCCTAAAATGGGCTATGGAATTAGAGTGTGTGCAACTTAGACTGAAAACAAAAAAGGAAATAGAACTGGGTGTCTAAATTTCACTCCAGTCTTGGTACTGCTATGACTGGCTACGTGACCTTGGAAAAGTCATTTCCCTTATGGGTCCCAGTTTCTCATCTGTATATGAGGGGGTTGGATCTGATAATCTCAAAAGATCACTTTCACTTTGGCCCCTGATATCCTATGTCTCTACATCTCTATGCTCTAATAACTCTATGTTCTAATATTCTATGTTTTGGGTTTTAAGGTCCAGCATTCTGTGTTCCAAGGTTCCTTCCAGCTCTGACATTCTAGGATTCCAGGGAGTCAGCTGTCACTGGACAGCCTCTTCGAGCCTCACCTTACCTCTCATTTTTTCCCTTTGCCCTCTTCCATTTGAAAAGTGGGATTTGTTTAAATCTGCCCATCATTCATTCACATATTAATTCACACAACAAATATTTTCTCAGCAGCCTGTGTTTGGTGCTGTGGTGTATATAAAACAAGTAAGACACAGTCTCTGCTCATACATATCTCCAGGTCTATCAGGGTAGATGAGACAAATAGTCAGATAAGTACAGGATGAGCCAGAAGTCAATAAATGCCTAAGAGGTGCACAAAGTGCTATAGGGCTTCCAAAGAGAAAGATGCTGTGTTGCTGTTGGTCTGCGTGGTCCAGAAAGACCTCATGGAAAAAGTAGTTTAGAGTTCACCTTTAAAGAATTAGTAGGAATTGGATAAGTATACTTGGATAGTATGATTATTTCTTGTATATGGAATAGCATGAGCAAAGGCAAGGAAATTTCCATCATCATCATCACCATCATCATCATCACCACCACTACTGTTACTGTCCCTGCTATGAATGCCCTTATCATCTTCAAGCCTGATACCGGTATCCCTGCCCCTATCCACCCCATCACAGTCATCATCACCACCATTCACATACCCAGGTTTATTACCATCTCCTATACCCCTCGTCACTATCCCCAAACTAGGATAATCAGTCCTATAGAAAACATTCTACCACCAGCATAACCATCTCTGTCACTACCACCAGTATAACCATTCCCATTAACATCCTCCAACCACTAGCATAACCATCCTCAACACTGCCACTAGCATAACCACTACAATCAATACCATCACTACCACTAGCACAACTAGTCAACATCATCATTACTATTAACATAACCATTCCTATCACTATCACTAGCACGAATAGTCAACACCATCATTACTATTAAAATAACCATTCCTATCACTATCACTAGCATAACCACCCCCATCAACACCATCACTACCCCTAGCATAACTGTTCCCATCACCACCATCAATACCACCAGAATAACCACCTCCATTACCGCCATCATTATGAACAGCATAACTGTCCCTATCACTACCATCACTACCAACATCATAAGCAATTCCATCACCATCATTTCTACTACTAACCTAAGCATCCCTATCACCACCATCACTATCACTAGCATAACAATCTCCATTTTCATCCCCATTCCTATGACCCCCACTCCCAGCACATGAACACAATCCCCAGGGATTATTTAAATGTCATTTCATTCCCCTGTCCCCAGCTTCTAAGAAAGACTGCCCTTTGACTAAAACAGGCATGCCTTTCCTGGGACAGCTGATGCCATATTTTTGAGTGCTTACTCTGGGAAAGTCCTTACTTGTATCTAACTGGATTCTTTTCCTTCTAGAGCCAAAGCTTGCTCCTGCCCGTTCTGTCCTCTCAAGATGGAGAACAGCTGGTCACCACCCTCCCAGAATCCATAGACTTGAAAACCACTATTATCGCCTGGGGAGTCAGAGTTTTGATTAAGACTTGTTCTCCTAAGGGAGATGGGTAATTAAGTGTCATTGGCACAGGGAGCTTTGAGCTCAGTTTTGCAAAGGAGGGACAAAAACACCCTCACTTTCTCATCTGTCTAAATGTGTTGCTTCCTTCAGTTACATCATCCCAGCAACCCCTGCACACATGGCCTTTTCCAAATCTTTTCACAGAGCTATGCAAGGCTGCAGTTCTCACTCTCAACAGCTACTTTGTTCCATGTATTCACATAGGTCACAGAATCACAGACCATCCAACTTTAGACTTCCAGAGCTTTCAAAACTTAGAACAACAGCAGCATATTTTGCGGGAAGAGTACCAGTTTGGGAGTCGGAGAAGCTGGGTTCAAATCCTACTTCAGACACTTACTAGCTGTGTGACCCTGAGTAAGTCACTTAACACCCCTGGGTGCCTCCATTTCCTTTTTTATAAAATGAGGTGGTAAAATAATATGACCTCTAAGGTCCTTTACAAGCATAGAATCATTAATATCTTTGAATCATAGAAGCTAAGAGCTGAAGGAGACTTGAGAGTTTATCAAGTCTTTTCTCACTGGTCCTCAGTGAAGGAGTCCTCACAAATGCATCTCTGATGGGGGTCATCCAACCTTCACTGGGACACCACCAAGGATGGGGACCATAATGTGGTATAATGGCCAAAGAACTGTTTAGGGAACCCGGGTTCAGGTTCTGATTCTGACACAATCAGCTGTGCAAACTTAGGTAAAAGCATCTGACCTCTCTGAGCTTGTTTCACTATCTGTATTATGGGGACAACAATTTTTGCTCTCTATGGAGAGAGTGAGGCATTTGGTAACACTTTAAAAATAGGAACTGATATTATGATCAGGACCTCAAGAAACAGCCCATTGCATTGAGGAACATACTTGATGGCTACAAAATACCTTTTTTATATTGAGAAGGAATCTGCCTCCTTGTGACATCCCATGTATTGGTATGAAAGCCACATTAAATCCATAAAAGCCCCCTTACCCACATGGCTAAGCATCTAGCCTCAGGCCACATACAGTGGCCTCCCTTCTTTCAGGGGAGGAACCTGGATTCCAAGCCTGAGTTGTAGGACTTGAGCCCAAAGGCTATTGAATTTGAAATCATACATAATCAGAGGATTTCTGGGAAGGAAGAATCTCAGAGTCCAGCAAACCCAACCTAAATCTTAACCATATAATAAATATGGTTAAATAAATAAATAAATAAATAAAATCATAACCAATAATACGACATGCTTGACACATAATCATCTAGGTTTTGTTTAAAGATGTCTAGTGACAGGTAGCTTACTACCTTCTGGGGGAGGTCTGTTCTCCATTTGGAGGATACAAGTTGCTACAAAGTTCCTTCTGCTAAACCACAATCCGCCCCTTTGAAACTTCCATCCATCACTTCTAAGTTCTGTCCTCTGGGGACAAGGGGAATTAACTTAGTCTCCTGCCCCCAGAACATTCCCAGAGAAGGGAAGTGACTTGTCCAAAGTCACACAGTTAAGCAAACACTGATTCAATTACTTGAATACAAGTATCATCTCCACCCTTGCCCTATTTTTTCTTGTTTAGTGTGAACATTCAAATTCATTCAGTCGATCCTCATACAACATGGTCTTCATTCCCCTCATCCATCCCAGCCCCACATTGTCAGTAGTCAACGAACATTTATTATGCATTTGCTATATGCCAGGCTCTATGCTAAGTACAGGGAATAAAAAGAAGGGAAAAAAGCAGGGTCCCTGCCTTCAAGGAGCTCGCTCTCTAAAAGAGGAGACAACACTTATTAGGTACATACAAGATATACACAAACCTGATGGAAAGTAATCTCAGAGAAGGATATACGCAGAGTTGATGGAAGGCATTAGATAGAAGTTGTGGATGGGGAAAGGAGGGCTAGGAAGGGCTTCCTGAAGAAGGTGAAATCTGAGCTGAATCTTTAAGGAAGCCAGAAACTAAGAGATGAAGATGAGGGGACAGAGCTTTTCAAGCATGGGGGCAGTCAGTGCAGGTGGGGGATGGGGTAACTTGTGAAAAGTACAGCAGAAAGGCTAGTGGAGATGAATAGTGGGGGCGGGGGGGATAAAAGTGCAAAAACATGAGCTGGAAGCATTGGGACTCACAAAAGTCTCTTCTAGAATGTGGCACCTAGAAGTGAACTCAATATCCTCTACATGGTAAGATCAGAGTAGAGGTCAGTAGGACCACCACTTCTCCTTCTCTGGACACCCTACTTCTACAAATGCAACTTAAGATACAGGTTTTTATCTTTGTTTTTGCATCTTTTTTGACCTCCACATTGGAGCAGCGGACATCCTTCCCCTTTGACCTGCCTTCCCACATCTCCACTATGGGGATGTTTTCCTTACTTCCCAGGCTTGCAATGTCTTCTCCTTTGATGTGAGTGGCTCTGGCACAAATCCACCTGGGTGTGATACCCCCTACTGGTGCTCTTCCCCAAGCTGTACTTGGACTGAGTGATTAAAATGGGGCTCCCAGCTGTGGGTGAGAGCAGTGGATTCCTGGGAGAGATCCGGCTAGGGAAATCTCAAGTTGCCTGCAGCTCCACTGGGCAGGAGATGGGGAATGAAGAGTCCCACCTCTCCTAAGGCCAGGTCCATAGATGCCTAGCTGTGGGAACCTCAGCCCCATCCCCAAGTTCCCCACAGCCCAGAACCTAGCTATCATGATGACCTGGAGGAATCCGTAGGAAGCCAGGAATAAGGAGACAGCCCCAAAATTCCATTTCCTCCAGGAAACAAACTAGGACTGATGACAAATGGATCAACATAAGGAAAAAACTACCTAACAAAGAAAAGTCATCAAGAGATACCATAAAATTAAGAGCTGGAATAGACCCAACTAAGCAAACTCTTTCATTTTAAGGGAAGGAGAAAATAAGGCCCAGAAAATGGAAGAGACTTGTCCAAAGTCACTCAGTAAAATAAGGTAGAGCTGGATTTGCACCTAGGTCTTTTAACACAAAATCCAGAATTTTTCCCCCAATTATATCATATTGATATGGGGGGGAGGGAAGGAAGAGAAAAATTAGGATTTTTCTTCTTGCCTCTTCCAGTGGGCAAAAGTAGGAGAAAAATAAAGTGGGACGGATTGTAGGGAGGCAGATTTTTACTTGATGTGAAGAAAAATTATCCAGAAGAGGAGTGGGATGGCGGAGGAGGTAGTGAGTTCCCAGTCACTGAAGATGTTCAGGAGAAGGATAGATGGCCATTTGTTAGGAATAGCAGAGCAGGGGATTTCTGCTCAGATCCAGTTTTAGCTGGATAATTTCTAAGATTTCTTGAGGCTTTCGATCCCATCATCCTGGGTTTCTACAAGGGAGGGGGGATCCCAGGCAATCCTCCATCTGAAAGTAAAGTTCCAGCTACTTCCTGATCCGTTTGTTCATAAGCTAGTGCCTGAGATCAGAGCTAGAGGGGTCATTAAGATTATCTAATCCACCAGACACTTTAAATCAGAGGTCTAGGAATAGACAGTGTCCAAGGTCACATAATGAACTGGTAACTGAATGGGGACTAGAACCCAGATCTCTTGACTATTAGCCCCAGGGGCTTCCCTTCCATAGCACCACCCCCCCCACACACCAGTCCTCTTTTGGGGTTAACATAGTTCATATTGCGAATCTTCAACTCTATTCAGATTTTATTTTTCTAGTGTCATGGAATCCTTTTCCCATCCCACAGGATCGGGGGAATCTTATCTTGTGTTGAAAGGGTCTTAACAACAGAGATGACTATTCTGCCCTGAGATTTTGGGATGGACGGTATGACCCTTCCCACTGCTTTCCAGCTTCAAAGATCCTGTGCCCTCAGCAAGGTCAGTAGTCTGGATCAGTGCATCTCAATATAGCTGTGTTTCCTCACTCTGGCCCCATCTCTTGGAGAAAGGCTAATTAGCTTCCTTCCTCTCTGCTCTCTCCTCAGTTCAATGTCCCCCTCCCACTTCCTGGTCTCACTCACTTCCCTCCTCCTCCATCCCAGCCAATGCCCAGAAGCAAAGCCAGCTGTTGTAACAGCTGTGGAGAATGTGAGAGAAAAGTGCCAGCCTCTTATCCTGGCATTCAAGGCCACAATTTGGCATGAGTCTCTTTCAATTTAAATAAGCAAATATTTAATCAAGCAGAATCTACTCTGGTCAAGATTGCAGAGATAAAGAATATGGTATGTGAACTAGCAGATAACTGACCTGGGTTTTGGCTCTTTCTCTGTTTTTTATTAGGGCAGCTAGGTGGCGCAGAGGATAGCTCTCGAGCTGGAGTCAGTAAGATCTGAGTTCAAATCCAGCCTTAAACACTTACTAGCTATGTGACCCTGGGCAAGTCACTGAAACCATGTTTGCCTCAGTTTCCTTATCTGTAAAATGAACTATAGAAGGAAATGGCAAACCACTCCAGTATCTTTACCAAGAAAACCCCAAATGGAGTCACGAGAAGTTGCACATGACTGAAACTGAACAACAAATGGCTTTACTATGTGGCTTTGTATAAGTGACTACCCCTCTCTGAGGGGTACATCTGTAAAAATCCAGGGCTTGGAAGAGATAGTTTGTAAAGCCTCTTCGAGTTCTGGCATCCTGTGGCTCCTGAATATCTATTTCCCACAACAGTACTATGGAGCGTTGGACAGGCAGGTGGCCCTTGAGGGAGAGAGACCAGAGTTCAAACCCTACCTTTGACACAAGCTGCCATATATGCGAGATCCTGGACAGTAAGCCAACCTCTCTGCTCCCCAGGTAACTCCCTAAGGGGTAGAGTAGTCGCTATTCTGCATTGGTAGAGGCCATCTTCACACTGAGAGTTCCCTACAACAGTGACATCACAGGTCCAGACCAAACAAAAAATCCCCAAGACCAGAAATATCTCCCACAAAGGGATGTCACTTTGCATGGTGATAAGAGGTTATACTTGAAGCCTGGAGGACTGGGTTCAAATCCTGCCACAGATCCTTAATAATAGCAATCATTTATACAGTGCTTCAGGGTTAGCAAAACATTTTATAAATATTATCTTATTTGATCTGCACAGAGACCCTGGGAGATAGATGTTCGGTTATTTCAGCTGTGTCTGATGCTTTGCAACCTCATTTGGGGTCTTATTGACAAAGATACTGAAGTGGTTTGCCATTTACTTCTCCAGCTCATTTTACAGATAAGAAAACTGAGGCAAACAGAGTTAAGTGACTTGCCCAGGGTCACACAGCTAGTAAGTATCTGAGGCTGGATTTGAACTCGGGAAAATGAGTCTTCCTGCCTCCGGGCATGGCACTCTATCCACTGTGCCGCCTAGCTGCCCCTAGACGCTATTATGATCCCTATTTTACAGATTAGGAAAATGAGGCTGGAGAGAGGTAAAGTGACGTGCCCACAGTCACCAAGTGTGTGAGGTCAGATTTGAACCCGAGAATCCCTGAGTCCAAGTGCAACGCTCTATCAGCTGCCTCTAACCTTCCACTAGACACCCTCACTCACACAACTCTCTGATTCACCTACTAAGGTACGAATGGCTTAACCCTCATGTAGGTGAAATGAGTCACCACACCTGTGAAATCTCAGATTACCCCAGCAAACCTTGAGCAGGTGATTCCCCCCTTCTCCAGTCTCAGTTTCCTCTTCCGCAGAATGGCCCTCCCGCCTACCTGTTCTCCTTTCCCACTCCACCTGAGCTAGGAGATATCAGGGCCATCTGGCTGGGACATCTGTCACCTATTGATGGACAGCATTGATTTGGCTGACCTGGCTGGCTCGGCAGGTGTTCCCTTCTACCCTGAAGCTCAGCTGAAGAAGGTGACCTTCCCAATCAAAACAGCTTACGTTTAGAGAGAACTTTAATGCTCATGCTATGCATACATTAACTCATCTGATTCTCAACACAACAGCCCTGTGAGATAGATGCTGCTATTCTTCTCCCCTCCCCTCAATCTATGGAAGAGGAAACTGAGGCTGGATGAGGTTGTGACTTGCTTGGTCATATAATCATTAAGTGTGCAAGGCAGAATTTGAACTCAGGTCTATACTGATTTCAAGTCTGGCACTATCAGGCACTGAGATGCCTACAGGCACCATTCTTTGGCCACCTAAAGGGTCCAAAAAAGGGGAGATGATAGGCCTGCTACACTTTGACCTGGTAAGACCCCAGAGATCTGGTCCAACTGGCACATGCCCAGAGGAAGGAGACTAGAATGTGGCAAAGCTCCAGGATTAGGTGAATGAGGGGATTTATAGCCTGTAGCACAGAGTGATCTCAGCAGGATGGTTATGGGGCAATGGAACTACGTTTGTTCTGCTGAGAACCAGAGGGCAGAGTGAGGAATGACAGGAACGTGTTCTAGGGAGGGAGATCTCAGCTGGAGTAAGGTGTGCAGATAGTCACAATGGAGCACGCTTTGGGCTGGGAGGGAGCTAGGAGGAGTGTCAGTGGAGGCTGGATAACTAACTCCCTTTTTGGGGAGGTGAAGAGGAGGTTCTGGTACTGGGTGGGAAATCAGAAGAGATAACATCTGAGGGCCTTTCTAGCCCACAGAGCCTGGGATCACTATTATAGTCCAGTTTAGACTCTCCCCAGTGCCACATCCAACTTGGCTCGCACCAACCCCTTAGGTCTAGTGGCCTGGGGATACCTTGTATCTAACCTGACTTGGAGGACTGGGATCCACAGCCAGCCCTAGTCCTCAGATCCCAACACTGGGGGACCTGGAAGCAAAGGGGAAAAGAGAAAAGTCACACTGTCCTAGGCACAGAGGGCTTACATAACAGAGAGACACAAAGCCCACTGATAGACATTCATAGGCACAAAAACACTTGGCATGCTGAATGGACAGAGGCATACACACTATCATGGCCTCTGGCCCACATGCAGGGACACATTCATCAGTAACCAACAAGCCAACCAACTAACCAATCAATAAGTGCCAAGCACTATGCGTATGTATGAACATGCACACATCCATATGGACACACAAAACTGCTTATTTTCTTGGATTCCTGTCCTTATACCATCATGGATTTAGAGCCAGAAGAGACCATGATGCCACTGCACTGAGTCTTGGTTCATTTTTATAGATGAGAAACTGAGGCTAAGAAGAACTATTTGACTTTCCCAGGGTCACACAGCTAGTAAGTACCTAAGGCAGAATTTGAACCCAGATCCTCCTGACTTCGAGTCCAGTGCCTTATCTATTATACCATCTTGCCTTGAGAGCATCAACATGGATCATGCTTCATTGATGGGGAAACCTCTTTGTCTCTTCTGTGTGAGATCACAACCCATCCACGTTTTTTCATCCTGTGCAGTCCTTACCTATGTCCTCCCTAATGGAATCAAAATCACAGAATTCTCAAGTTGGAAGGGTCCCCCAAGACCACCTAGTCTAAATATAGGAAAGCAAGCCTTCCTATAATATCAACTACAAGTAGTTATATTGAAGACCTTCAAGGAAGGGGAGCCAAGCGCCACTCATGAAAGCCATCCCAGAGTGGGATGGCTTTCATTGTTAGGACATCAAGACTCAAATGGTCTTTTCAATTTCCACCAGTCACTCTGGGTTCTTCTCTTTGAGACCAAGGGGAACAAATCTAAGCCCTACTTCATATGACAACCTATCAGACACCGAGAAGACAGCTCTCATGTCCCCTGCGCCTTCTTTCATTCAGGTCAAATATGCACAGCTCTTTAAATACCCAAGAGAATGAATTCTCCCTGTGTAGGGAGTCTTAATGTATGTGTGTGTGTGTGTGTGTGTGTGTGCACGCGCGCGCGCGCGTGCAAGTGTGTGTTTGTGAGAGTGACAGAAACTGAAAACAGAGACCGAGAGAAAGAGATAGAGACAGACAGAGAGAGAGACAGAGAGAGAGAAACAGAGACAGAGAGACAGAGAGAGATACAGAGAGAGACAAAGACAGAGAGAAAGAGACAGATAGAGACAGAGACAGAAACAGAGAGACAGAGACAGAGGGAGATGGAAAGAGAGGTAGAGAGAGACTGATAGGAAGACAGACAGACAGAGATGAGAATTATAGACCCCTTTGGCATTCTGGGGAAGCCTATGAACACTTTTTAAGAATAATGTTTTTAAATGACTAAAATGCATAGGATTATAAAGGAAATCAATTATTGAAATAGAGTCATCAAAAGATACATAATTTAAAATAAAGTAATGGACCCTGGGTTTAGAACTGGAGCCCTGGTCTAGGTCCATGCTCATTGGTGCAGTACTTGGCCCCTCCATCTGTTATACTTCGATGATGCTACATGACCCCCTTTCCCATTCTTCTGATCATACAGAAAAGTAAACAAGCCTGTGATCACAGGACCATAAAATTTAGAACTCTAAGAGACCCCAGAGGTCATTTAGTCCATTGTCTCCCTCGTTACTGAAGAGGAAACTGAGGCCCAGAGGAAATGCGGTTGTTGCTTAGTCATTTTTCAGTCGTGTCTGACTCTCTGTGACCCCGTTGGTGGTTTTCTTGGCAAAGCTGCTGGAGGCATTTGGTTCCTTCTCCAGCTCAGTGACTTGCAATGACCCACAGGCAGAGTGGAAGAATCAGGCTGTGCACCCAGGTCCTCTGCCTATTACACCAGCTTTCATCCCCCTGTATTAACCTGCCTCCCCAGGTCCTGGCTGGTATCGTTGAGGTTACTCCTCACGCCCAGGTGGCCATTCTTCAACACCACGCACCCCTCCAGTCACCCACAACTCTGATTCACACCCAGCCACGGCAACACATAAAAACACATGTACAAACATAGCTGTACAAAGCACACTGACTCATGCCCTTCCACGTGGCCAGACAAACCCTGCCTTACATTCACACGGGCACACAAATGCACTAATGCAGGTGCACAATCATACACCGACATCCACTTATGCGTATGGACACATGTGGTTACATACAAAGGAGCTCTGATCCCCAAGGCTGGATCCAGAAACACTCGTTTTCAAACATTTTTTCACACATGGAGGAACACACACAGGCAGACGTGTGCATACTGTGACACAAACACATGTTCCTATGTTTCCACAGCGCCCTGAACAAATAAACACAAGCACATATTGGAGGCACAGCTCCCAGCACATGCACCATTGCATACACACGCATCATCCCTTGATTTATCCCCAGAAACATGGACCTGCCCAGTGTGTGACTCTAAGTGCAGTCATTTGCACCCATACACACTCCTGTGCATGCACAGACACATACGCAGGTGCTAAACACCTGTGCACATCTAGAACCCAGCAGAGAGCCAGGCATCCTGCTGAGAGTCAGAGCCAGGGGAGGGCAGCAAGGCTGCTGGCAGCTCTTCTTTGAGATTTAAACACCATTTACATTCGTCAGACAAGACATTCCCTTTGCAAATACTTAGAGCTCCCTGCACATCCCTCACACCTTCTCTCCAAGGAGAATAACATCTACAGCTTTGTAACCTGAGAAAACAAATAGGCCCCATCCCCCTTCTATACAAATGCTTTCTCCAGCTCTCCCCTCTTCCCCTCCAGCTGGCTCTGAACTGCTTCTGGCATGGGGGATGGGCTACACTGAGACAATTCCATTCTCCTGCTTATTCAATTACATTCCCATCTATTAAGCCCTCCCTATGCAGTCAGGTCCCGGATCTTTGACCAGGAGCAGCCTGAGAGGAGGGTCAGGGCTCAGTCTGGGGCCAGGGACAGTGTTCAGCCTGGGACTAAGGTCAGGGCTCAGCCTGGGAACAGGTGAGGCCTCAGTCTGTGACCAGAATCGGGGTGACTCAGCCTCTGGCCAGTGTCACAGCTCAGTCTGTGACTGAATTTGGGGGTGGGGGAGGATGAGGGGGTGTCATTCTGGAGCTAGAATCATAGGATGTAGCCCTGAAAGGAAACTTGTTGTTCAGTCATTTCTCTTTGTATCTGACTCTTTGTGACCTCATTTGGAGTTTTCCTGGCAGAGATACTAGAGTGGTTTGCCATTGCCTTCTCCAGCTCATCTTGCAGATAAGAAAACTGAGGCAAACAGGGTTAAGTGACTTGCCCAGGGTCACACAGGTAGTAAGTGTCTGAGGCCACATTTGAACTCGGGAAGAGGAATCTTCCTCAGTTCAGGCCCAGTGCTCTATCCAGTGTGCCACAAGAAGTCTTGAAAAAACAACTTAGAGATCATGTAATCCAAATACATTTTAGAAATGAGGAAATGGGTTCCCAGAGAGCGGAAATGATTTGTTTAAGGTCACACAGGAATTAAGTAGCCAGGTCTGAATTCGAACACAGGTTCTGCCCCAGAATCCACCACTCTCTAACAATACCCTATCTCAATCTGTGACATGGGCTAGGATTTATCTGGGTTGGACTTCTGGCTTGCACCCTCAGTAAATACTCCCTGACCACACAAACCCCCTGGGTGATGAATGAGAATACCCCTTTGGGATGTTGTACAAGAAAGGTACTTTTAGTGTGGAGCTAATGGGACTGGGAAGCAGACCCCTGAGTTTTGGTCCAGATTCACTGTGTAACTGTGGGCAGGCTGCTTGTTCTTTCTGGACCTCAATTTCCTCCACAATAACGTGGAAGGGTGATAGGTGGCCACACTCCCAAGTACATGAGGGATATAGGTAAGATGAGGCAGGGATACAGAGGACAGTGGCCTAAAGGTAGAGGATGGACTTGTAG
This sequence comes from Trichosurus vulpecula, assembly GCF_011100635.1. Taxonomy (NCBI): domain Eukaryota; kingdom Metazoa; phylum Chordata; class Mammalia; order Diprotodontia; family Phalangeridae; genus Trichosurus; species Trichosurus vulpecula. The sequence goes on from NC_050573.1 coordinate 87,069,371, forward strand.
ACTAGAATAGAGCTGCATTGGAGTAAATGAGAGCCATGAGAGGGATTCATCTGGTTCTTCTCTTCGTCTTCTGCTAGCAATGTTCTGGCCACACAGGGATTCTCAGAGACCTAGCATGGACCTGATGAAAAGGCCACAGTGAGATTCAATGATGCCTGTATGATGTAGTGGTACCAACGGACTGCAAGTAAAATCAAGCCTCTCCCACGTACTCCCTGTGAGACTGTGAGGCTTTGGGCAAGTCACCTAGCCTCCCTGGGACTTGGTCTCCTCATCTCTAAAATGACAGGGCTGTACCAGACATCCCATGAGGTCCCTTCCAGCACTGGGTCCTACGATACTGGGAACATGAGATTAGGAGTTAAAAGACTTGAAATCAGATTCCAGGTCTACTGCTTAGCCGATAGGACTTTCTCTGGGCCTTAGTCTCATTTGTAAAATGAGGGGGTTTGAACATATCATCTCTGATACTCCAAACATTTCTCTCATGCTTCTACGGCCTTTCCGATGTGGTACAGCAGGCTGGGAACTGGACTAAGATACAAAAAATTCAAATGGACCTGGGTTCAATAGACACTTCCCCTCTCTGGGACTGTTTTCTTATCTGTAAAACAGGGATATTAATACCTAGCTTTACAGAGTTGTTATAAAGAAAGCACTTTATAACTTCAGAAATGTGTTACTTATTATTATTAATATTACTACTACTACTACTGCACCTACCTTTGGGAAGAATAGATTACTCTTCCAACTGTCCATGTATGTGTGTAGCACAGGCAGGCAGGAGCTCTCTTGTATGTTAAATCTAAGTGTGGCTATTTACAAATGCTGAATTAAAAAACACTTATGAGGATCAGGTGATGGAAATGAGGATGCTCAGTCAGGAGAAGGGAAGACTCAGGCAGGATAAGGTCACTTGTGTTGAAATAGCTGCAGGGTTTGGGGCAGGTAGATGGTATGGTTGGATAGAACACTGGACTTGGAATCAGGAAGACCCTGGGCAAATCACTTAACCCTGTTTGCCTCAGTTCCTCATCTGTCAAATGAGCTGGTAAAGGAAATGGCAAACTACTCCAGTATCTTTGCCAAGAAAAACCCAAATGGGGTTATGAAAAGTAGAACATGACTGAAATGACTCAACAACAACAAATTCCCTGGTAGAAAGTCAGGAATACTGGTATAATCAAAGTGAAGTGGGCATGAGGGAGCAGAATTATCCTCGCCTGTATCCTTCAGGATGTCACAGGGAGACAGAATCAAGCCCTCTGCTTTCTGGTTCTAACCTTTCTGTCTGGTCTTCTTCCTGTCACATGATCTACAATCCAACCAAAATGGCCATCTCCTGGCCTGGCCTGTTCTTACTTTATCTTCTCACTCCCAATGGCTTGGAATGGATACTTCCCTACCTCCTTCTCTGGAAATTCTTCCCTTCTTTTAAAACTCAGCTGAATAAGTAAATTATTTTAGGTAAAATCATGATCTTTATTGTATTTGCTCAGCCTACCCATGAGCAACCAACACTTTCTAATTGTTTAGATCTGACATTATTTGATGCATCCTGGGCCATCTCCAGTCATTCTGGTGAATATCAGGCTACTGGACCCAGATGGCTCTGGAGGAGAAAGTAAGGCTGGTGACCTTGCACAGCTCTCCCTCACTCAAATCAAAGTCAACTGCAAGTCATGTCATCATGTCCCTGATATCATGGTTGTCTCTGAGAACGAAGGACAAACACAAAACAACAACAACAAGGCACCACCTGGGTGAGCCTTCTCCCACCTTGAAACAATTAACAAGCAATAATGAGATGCCTATTCTGTTCAAAGTCTTGAGGATGTAAAGGAAAAACAAAATAAAACAAAAACAAACAGTCCTGCCCCTCAAGGAGATTATGCTCCATTGGGGAAAGAACATGGACACACAAAATGTAGACATAAAATATGAACAAGGCTTTTTTGCTGAAATGAGCTTTGTCTATCTTTTCTTGGTCCCATCACATTCAATTTTGTATCATATTTATGTGTATACATAATATAACCTCCACATTCCACTCCTTGAGGAGCATGAGATCAAAAAGCCAGAGGCAGAAGGGACCTCAGAGGTACATCTACATCCAGCCTCATTTTATAATTAAGAATCTGTGGCCCAAGAAGTTTAAGTGATTTTCCCAAGGTCACACCAAGCAGTGAACATTGGAAGCAGGATTTGAACCCAGGACCTGATTCTGAAGTTAGGGAACAATCCTTCCAAAGTACCATGACCCTGTTGCTTCTCCACCAATGCAAGAATTTGCCCTTGTACACAGTAGGCATTTATTAAATAAATATTTGCTGAGCTAATTTAAAGAATATCTAAGAATTTAGAGCTGTCCCATGATGCAACAGCTTGTGTGCTAAGTAGTTGGGAAAGGTTAAAAAGCCTGGCATCAAATGCAAAATCCTCTGCTTGGCCTTTGAAGACCTCCAGAGCCCCCATACACCTTCTTCCCTGCCTATGTCCAGAGATATTGGTCTCTTTGTAATTCCCTGAAGAAGATCCTTCATCTCTCAGTTCTGGATATTTTCGCTGGCTGTTTCCCAAGCCTGGAATGCTCTCCCTCCTTACCTCCCCCTCCTGGCTTCCTTGGCTTCCTTCAAGTCCCAACTAAAACCCCACCTTCTACAAGAAGCCTTCCTCCATCCCTCTCCATTTTGGTGTCTTCCCTCTGTTGGCTATTTTCAGTTCATCATGCACAGAGCTTGTTCGTGCATAATTATTTTCACGCTGTTTCCCTCATTTGATTGTAAGCTTCTCCAGGGCAAGGACTACTTTTTACCTTTCTTTGTATTCCCAAGTGCTTAGTATGTGCCTGGCACATAGTAGGTACTTAATTAATGCTTACTGGCCAACTCACCAGGAGAAGGCAGACAGTAGCACAGGCAAGATGCAAAGGGCCTATATCTGTCTGCCATGATTGTTAATAACCATTATTCTTTTAGATAATATTTTCCTGTATAAAAGACCATCATAGCTATTCTCTTAATAATGGGGATTATTGATTGGGTAACAGCCAGGGCAAATAGACACAGGAGAACCTGACTTCAGGTGCGTTTGTTTGTGGAACAGTTAGTGGGTGAATGAAATGAAATGAGAGTACATGAGACTGGGTGGTACATAGAGTAGCACCAATACTTATGGGATAGTGTGTATCCAGGCATGGCACCCCCAGAACTCAGTCTCAGGAGCAGAATATGAAAGAGGGAAGGAGTCTGAGCACAGATCTTTGGAGCCCATTTTATGATGGTACCGTGACATCATGGGGGCTGTGCTGGACATTGATCCAGAAGGAACTGGATTCAAATCCTGCCTCAGACATTTAGTAGCCATGTGAACAAGGACAAGCCACTTAACCTCTCTGAGACTTGGTTTCCTCATCTGTAAAAAGGGGATAATAATAGCATATGCCTCAAAGGATTCTTCTAAGGATCCCAATGAGATAATGCATGAAGATAATTTTGCAAACCTTCAAGCACTATGTAAATGTCAGCTATTATTATAAGGAGTGAGTCAGTCAAGTGGTGGGCGCGTGGGCAAAGTGGATTCTAGGGCCAGGCAGAGGCGAACCTCCCCTGTCTATGCATTTGGCAGGACAAGTTGGGTAGCGCTGGGCCTAATGCCGATCCCCATAAACCAATTCTAATACTGTGGGGGCTGGGAGGAGAGATGTCTTAGAAACACTACCTATCAGAGTGGCACATTTCAGAGTCATGGGTGACCTCCTCACAGACAAAGAGCATTTAGAGAAAAGCCAACAGACCAGGGCAGCTAGATGGCATAGTAGATAGAGCATCAGGCCTGGAGTGAGGAACACCTGAGTTCAAATCCAGCCTCAGACACTTACTAACTGTGTGACCCTGAGCAAGTCACTTAACCTCGTTTGCCTCAGTTTCCTCATCTCTAAAGTGAGAAGGAAATGGCAAACTACTCTAGTATCTTTGCCAAGAAAACCCCAAATGGGATCACAATAAGTCAGACGTGACTCAACAGATCAATGACAACAACAGATCAGAGTTCTGGTGGGAATAGAATTAACATCAAGCAATTAAGTGCTTGTGAATGTTTGCATCTGAGTAAATCTGTAAGGGTGATGACCCCCCCTGTCATTTAGGGAGGTCCAGGCTACTCACCATGCTAGCTGTTTCATAACAATATGAAAAGAGACAAAGGTGGTTTGGGGTAGTGGAAAAGACCTGTATTCAAATCCTGTTCCTGTGACTTACTAGCTGTATGACCCTGGGTAAGTCACTATACACCTTAAGCAACTCCCTGTTACTGAGTGTTACATCACTCAGGCTCAAACCCTGGTGTCACTCTCACTCACTCCACATATCCAAACTGTAGCCAGACCTTGGCATTTCTATGTTGACAACCCCTCTCTTACACTGACTCTTCTCTCCACCCCCATAATCACAGCCCTAGTTCAGGCCCACATTGCCTCTTATCTGAACTGCTGCAATGACTTCTAACTCAACTCCCTTCTCTGAATTTCTCCCCATTCCAATCCATCCTCAACTCAGAGGCCAAGTTGATTTTTCTGCCCCTCACCACTACCTCTTAGCATCCCTGGCTGCCTTCAGGACTCTCTCAAATCCCACCTTCTACAGGCAGCCTTTCCCTCTGCTCCCCCCACCCACCACTCCAACCTGGCCACTAGTGCCTTCCCTTCTATTACCTTCTGTCTATTCATTATACTTTCTTATATTTTGTCTCTCCCATGAGAATTTAAACTCCCTGAAGGCAGGGGCTGTTTTTATCCTTTTTCTGTCCCTAGCTCTAAGCAAGGCACCTCACAAACAGTAAGTGCTTCATCGAGGTTTGTTGACTGACTCGCTAGCATTTATCTCCTAAGTCACAGAAGAGTTGCTATCTGCATGGGGAGAGGAAGTTCTTCCATTGAGGATTCTCCTAGATCCTGCATATATCTGAGTATGGGAAGGATACATATAAAAAACAGATGATGTGGGCTAGAGACCTTCTAAAGGAAGTCTTACGGTACCATGGAAAGGGCGTCGGACACTCAGGAGACCCGGGTTGGATTCCTAGGCCTTCTGCTAACAAAATGGGTAACCCTGAGAAAACCACTTCCCTCTCTGGGTGTCAGTTACAATATGATCTCTAAGGATCCTTCCTGCTAAAAAATTCTGTGAATCGGCTTACTCCTGGAGGATTGCTGATCGAATGCATGTCCCTCCCTTCTTTCTTTGCAGAGGTGGGGGACAATGAGTGAGGAATATTTCACATAGGGTCGAGGAGTTGGTTGGCTTTGCCGGAGGGACCGTTACTTTTCTTTTTTAATCTCTATTACAAGGGATGGTTTCATGGGTAGGGGGAGTGAGGACAGAAATGATGAGAAATGAAAGTGACAAAAACCCCTATTTTTTATAAATACACACATGTGTATATATGTATGTGCGCATCCATCCATACGTATATGTATATATATACATACATATATACATATACATTCACACACACATATAGCTGAATCTATGAAGTCAAGAAAAGGAGAAGTCTCATGGGGCAAACCATTCAGGAAAGGCTTCCTGGAGAAGGCAGCAAGACTTTGGAATAAGAGGATCTCAGAGCTGAAAGTTGATTCTGAGGTTTCCTGGTTCCACCCATACCTGCACTGTTATCCTGTCTACAGGAGTGAGGGGAGGGCTGAGTTCTCAGGAATTTCAGTTGGGCCATGGCAGCCCTGGAAAGAGAAGTACCATAGTAACCAGAGTTATTTATCCTTTAGGGCTGAGTCTGGCACAGTCTCAAGAAAAAGAGGAGCCTGATTTCTTCCCAGGGAACTGAAGAAAGTTTCTTTGTTGTTTTCCCCAAAGCATTTTGCTGGCCAGCCCTCCCCCAGCCTCCTCTCCCAGGGGCCCTCTTCCCACTGTCCCCTCATTAGGAGGTGGGTCCCGGGTTTGTGAGAACGCTGGGCCTAAGGGGAGGGACGTGCTGGGTGAGGAGGCTGCCGAGGAGGCCCTGTTCCCTGCCAGCACACTCACTTCCGCACCCCACACAACGTCTTTGTCCCATGGAAACGCGGGGAGGGGAGAGACCCTTGGGGCTCTTAAAGTGGCCATCACTCAGAGGATGGGGATAGTATGTGTGCCCAGAAGATGATGGGGAATAATAGCATGGTCTCAGGATAGACAGAACTCCTGCCTTCTGAAGATCCAGATTGCTAGGATTGGGGCAGATAAACTTCCAATCTAAGAGAACCTCGAAGGGAAAACAGTCCCTGCCCTTGGGAGCTCTTAATCTAAGGGGGTGTCATAGCTCCTGTCCTCAAGGACTCCCGGGTCTGAAAGGGAGAGAGACACCATTTATGAGCCCTAGGCTGAGAGAGAGACATGACACACTGGCCTTCAAACCTTCTTCCTCCTAGAATAACTCCTCTTCTACCTGATAGCACACCACACATCCATCTTCCTTTTAAATTGATCACAAAAGTCATTTTCTCTAGGAAGCCTTCAATGATTAATTCTGCGTGCCACCTATTATTCCTACAGCCCTTGCTTCTCCCCATCCCTTGGGTCACTCATGCTTAGCATTTCAGCCTTACTTTAAGGAAATACCTTACTATTGGCATGTGACAGTCCTTGGAAAGGGGACATATATGTATATATGTATGTGGGTGTTGTGTATATATCTATGAATAGAGAGATAGATCTCTCTCTATATATATGTGTGTGTGTGCGGTGTGTGTGTGTGTATGCATATAAAATATAATATCTATGAATATAAAAAATATTTGGAATAAATATATAAAATCACATTTTAAACACATTGTAAGCATTCATCCCTTGATATGAAAAGGCCTTTATCCAGAGAGAAATTCCAACCATCACCCCATTCCTTAATCTGCCAATCTAGAAATTTTTGTAAGGGGTTCTCTTAGGTCAGAACCTATCTGTAATTATTGTCAGTTAGTTTTGGTACCTATAGATTTCATAGATGAGTACGGAGAGCCCCGGCCATGGAGTCTGGAACTCGGGGTGGTAGGCCTGGTTTTACCACATCTCAGAGTGCAGATCTGAGCAGGACACAACTTCCCTGGGTCTCAGTTTCATCCGACTCTTCCTAAGGTGTCTCCTCTTGCAGTTACAAATCCTATGACCCTAACGATGGGCCCATATGGTGAAGGGGGCTGGGAGCTGTCCCTTCAGAACCTCAGGATTAGAACAGTAACTGAATGGCTGCATAGGAGAGCCTATTTCAGATGGTAAACTGCATTGCTATGCAAGTAATTATGATGGCTAAGAAGCAGCTAAGCAAGTACAGTGGATAGTTTTTGGCCTGAAGTCAGGAAGACCTGAGTTCAAATCCTGCCTCAGATACTTACACTGACTATGTGACCCTGGGCAAGTAACAACTGCAGTTTGACTCAGTTTCTTCAACTGCAAAATAAGAATCATAACAATACCTACCTCCCAGGGTTGTTGTGAGGATCAAATGAAATAATAGATTAAAGTTCTTAGCACAGTACGTGGTACATAGCAGATGCTCAATAAATGTTTGCTTCCTTCTTTCCTTCTTCTGAGAGCTGAAATACTAAAGACTGGGGCCACTTTGTGAATATCTGTGGCAGCCCAGAGTCATTTCTGCTTCTCTGGGAGAAGTAATGCCTTCTTCCCTCCCACCCCACCCCAGGTGCCTGTCTCTCTCTCTCTCTCTCTCTCTCTCTCTCTCTCTCTCTCTCTCTCTCTCTCCATGTGTGCCTTGAAATGGTAGGATAGACACTTAGGGCCCAATCCAAAAAAGCCTAGCCTGGCTCTGTCAAAGACTTACCTCTTCCAGAAAGTCTTTGAGATTAATTCAGCTTCCCTCAGAGCCCTCCTTTCTTCATTATTGCCTTTTACTACATTTCACCCCAACCCCAAGCCAGTCCACAATACTGACCTGGCTTCTGATGAACACACACACACACACACACACACACACACACACACACATCTACTTACAAAGACAAATACACAGGCACTGACACAGACTGACAGATACACAGACACACAGAAAAACATTGCCAAAACTAGAAGGGAGGGAGACATGTGATGTATAAACATGATAGCCCATAAGGACCTGTATTTAGCTGGTTCAAAGGGAGAGGCGAGGCTCAGATCCTGGCAGCTGATCAAGAGCCAACCACATCCAATTAGGACTTCCATCACCCAGAGCTGGAGGGAGCCCAACATGGAGAGACACAGGAGACAGAGCCAGAGACAGAGAGACAGAGACAAACACCTAAAAACAGAGAGAGACAGAGTGGATAAGAGAAAGCAAAGGAGAGAGAGAGAGCTGGGGGAGGGGAGGAGGGTGAAAGGAGAGAAGAGGCAGAAAGAAAAAAGTAGTCCTAGGAAGAAGTAGAAGAGATGAAGTGGAGAGGGTGGGGAGGAAAAGAGGAGAAATAAAAACAGAGAGAAGAAGACAGAGACAACAAAAAAAGAGAAAGAGGACACAGAGAGAAAACTGGAGAGAGATACAGGAGATAAAGAAAAGGACAGATAGAAACAGAAAAGGAGAGAGAGGGAAGGGAACAGATTCACAGAGAAACAGAAATAGAAGGGAGAGAATAAGCATGAAGGAAGCAAAGGAAAGAAACAGGAGAAAGACAAAATAAGGGCAAAGAGAGATAGACAGAGGCAGAGTTAGGAGGGCAAGTGACAGAAAAAGAAAGATAGCAACAGAGAAGAAAGACAGAGACAGAGGAAAGTGAAGGAAAAGTACAGAGAGAAGAATCATAGGATCAGATACCTAGAGCTGGAAGGGACCTGAGAGACTATCTAATCTATGTCCCTTCCCATTTTTCAGATGAAGAACTGAGGCTCATCAACAAGAAAGGGTTTGTTCAAGATCACACAGGTAGTATCAGAGGAGAGATTTTTAACTCAGGCCCTTATACTCTCCACTGTACCACATTTTCAAAGGGAGCAAGAGATGGAGAAAGATTTATCTATACATATATGTGTATGCGTAGATAAAGATAAATGTCTATGTGTGCGTATTTATATATACACATGTACATAGAGAGAGGGAGAGGAGAGACAGAGAGAGAGAGAGAGAGAGAGAGAGAGAGAGAGAGAGAGAGAGAGAGAGAAGGAGGGGTGGGAACGAGAAGAGGACATAGAGAGGAAAAAGGAGAGACACAGACAAAAAAGGACAGCCAAAGAGAAAAGGGTAAAGATGGTGAGGAGACACACTGAGAGAAGACAGAGGAGACCAGCAAAAAACAGAGGGAGATGAAGAGGGAAGGGAGCTCTTAAATAATTCAAAGACTGAAAATGCAAAGGGGAGAGGAGGAGAGAATGTGAGGGAGGTAAAGGGAACATAGTGAAAGGGGGAAGAGATGGAAGAGAGAGAAGGAGGAGGGAGAAAAAGGCAGTGGGTGGGCCAAGAAAGCTTTCCTCAGAGAAACAGTCAGCTCCTTTGTCCGAGGGAAGTGGCTGTGAATCCCTCAGACATCGCCCCTCCCCCTCCCCTGGTGGTGATGAGTGTGCATTTGGGGACCTGGGATGGGATTCTTCATCTCAGAAGAGAACATGCCTCCCTCTCAGCCCCTCTCCCCAAATGACGACAGCCTGAGGAAGCAGAGGACCTGAGCTTCAGTTCCTGCTTCTTCAAGGTCAACTATATGGCCTTGGGCAAGTCATTTCTTCCCTCTGAGTCTCAAATTCCCTGCCCCTACAAAATGAGGGGGGTGTATTAGATAAGCTTTCCAGCTCTAGAATCTTTAAGAAACTCCAAAAATGTGATGCCATTTTTCTAAAGCACAGATCTGTCCCTGTCACTCCCTGCTACCTTCCCACCCTCCACCACTCAGAGATTCCAGTGGATCCTTATTACCTTCAAGATCAAATATAAAGAAAGCTCTTCCTAACCTGGCCCTTTCCCACATTTCCAGTCTTCTTATGCTCCACTCCTCTTACTGACTCTATGGCTCTAGCTACACTGGCCTCCTTGCCCTTCCTCTCCCACTTCCATGCTTTTGTGCTGGTTGTCTCTCATGCCTGGAATGCTCTGCCCCTTCCCCTTGGACTCTTTAGTTTCCCAGGCGTCCTTCCAGATCCAACTCAAAGCCAACCTTCTGTCCCCTTTCAGATTACATTCCATCAATTCTTCACTCTTGTACATAATCTAGTTATTTATATGTTGTCTTACCCATTAGAACAGATGCTTCTTGAGGGCAGAGACTGGTTTTTTTTTTGTATCTCTAGCATTCAGCATACACTAAATGTTTAATCAATACTTGTTGCCTGACTACAACCATTCACTTCTGCACCTTCCCTCAAGACCTAGCCTGAACCCCTTCTTCCTTCAGGAAGGGCAATTCCAGTTGAGAGTGATCTCTCTTCTCCAAAATTCTACAACATTAAGAGCCCTCATCACATAATCTATTTGAGTTGGCAAGACTGTGATTTTGCTTCTGAAGGATGAAAGGCTTAAGACCGGAGTCAGGGGTTCAAATCCTGCCTCTGATATTTCTTGACTGTGTGACCTGGGCAGGTCATTTAAACTGATCTGACCCTCAGTTTCCTCCTCTGTAAAATGCAGATAACAATAGTACCTACCTCACAGAGTTGTTATGAGGAATCAAATGTTATGATGTATATAAAGCTTTTTGCAAGCCTTAAATCACCATGTGTAGTGGACAGGTAGCTATCCTTAGAGTCAGGAAGACCTGGAGTCAAGTCCATAGTTGCCTGACCCATGGTGAGTCACTAAATATCTTACTGCTCCAGGGAATGCTCTAAAATGGTAAGTTCCAGAGAAGTTGTCAACATGTGTTCGGAGATGGTAATGATTCAATATGATCTCCCTACATAAAGGAAATCATAGATCCAATCCAAAAGAAAGCCCCACAAACCCAATAATTATATGCATGTTGGCTAGTAACTTTTAGGCCAAAGAGAAAGGATCCAAGGAAGGAGAGAGGCTAAAGGAGCAAAAGAGAGAGAAGGAAAGGCTCCCAACTGTCAGAAGATCAGTTAACCTTGGTAAGGACTAAAGAACTTTCTTCCTGAAAGATGGAAAACTGGGAATAGGCAAACGCAGACATATTTTGAATTATGGAAGAGAAAATGTTTAGAGAGTTCATCTCACATAGATATGTTCAGCAAAGTAGGATGTGCAGCCATTCCAGGCATAGAACAGGCAGAAATGGGGATGGGGACTAGATGTGATTTCATTGGGATCTTCAGGGAACTCTCAGATGGGGAAACACACTACCAATGGAGGTTGGCGACTTGTAGCCCTAGAGAGCTGCTAAGGGCACTGAGAGATTAAGTGATTTTTCCAGGGGTCATACAGCCAGTATGGGTCAAAAGTGAGACTTGAACCCAGGTCATCCTGGCTTCAAGGCCAACTCTCTATCTCTCTACCATGATGGATTCCTTTTGATTTATATAATGGGTATAGAATTAAAACTATAATAATTTAGGAATTTTAACGAGATCAGACATCATGTATTTTAAGTTTTAAATTTTAACATTAAATCTGAGTCTATGTGTATGCTGCATTTTCAAATTATTAAATGGAAAAATTTCCCCCCTTTTTTGATATGGTTGTTGGCGAAGGCAATAAAGATAAAGTGGCAATAAAAATAAAATGGCAGGCTCAGTCTGCCGATAGGGATTAGTTTAGACCAAAAAAACATTTCACTCAAGAGTGAAATAATTTGGCCAACTTGAGATGATCAGTTCCATTTAGTTTTAATATATTATATAGCAAAAACAAATCAACCATTTGTTGTGGAGTCTACAAATGTTCCCTTGGTCTTGTCTAGACTGATTTAAGTTGAGCTCTGGGTTCTTATAATTGGATTCTATATTACTGCATCCAACAGGGTAGTGGAGAAAATAGAGGGCTAGGAATTTGGGAGATTTGAATTCTAATTCTGCTTCTGTCACTAAATCAACATATGACTTTGGGCAAGTCACTTAGCGAAAAGTGTGCTGGAGTTTTATAAAGAAGGAAGCTAAGACTCTGTAGATTCCTTCCACTTCTTAACATTCTTTAATTTTGCGAGGGGGGCCCATGTCCCCCCTCCCCTGAGGACGGAGGAGAAAGTGAGGCTGGTGACTTTGCACAGCCCTCTCTCACTTAAATCCAATTCATTTGCAAGTCAAGGTATCACCTTCCTGATGTCATGGTTCTCTTCAAGAATGAAGGACAAACAGCAACAATTTTGTGAGACACCAGAGATCAGTGGTCTAGCCCCTTCATTTTGCAAATGATAAAACTGAGGCCCAGATAAAGGAAATGATGCTTATAGTCATACAGCTATTAGATTCCAAATACAAGCTCTTCCCACTACACCTCTCAGGTCTGATGTCTCCTACTAGAAGGTGAGCCCCTTGAGGGTAGGGACCATGTGTCATTCATCATTGTATCAAGAAGGGGTAGGGAAGTCAGTTTTGGGTTAATGTAAACAAAAAAACCTGTAAAACTAAAACCTTCCAAAGGATCAGAATTGTACCAAAGTAGAGAGGGCTTCCTTACTTCCTCAGTAATGTAAGAAGGATGGCCAGTTATCAGGAATGTACTTGGCTGTTCCTTAGATGAAAGATTCCAACCCCCTTCTCAGTTTCTTTGCACTGGTTGACCACCATGGCAGGGATGCCCACCATCCCTATCTCAGATACTGCAAATCTTTTTTTCCTTCAAAACTTAATTCAAGTTCAAACTCCTAAATTAAGTCTTTTCTGATCTCCCCAGGTACTAGTGGCCCCCCTCCCCAATTACCTTGTGTTTGTTTTATATAGACTTATAGATGTATACACTATTTCTCCTGTTAGAACATAAGCTCCTTGGGGGGCAGGAACTTTTTCATTTTTGTATTTGTATCCCCAGGCCCTAGCACACAGTACCTGGCACACAGGTACACAATAATTGTTTGTTTGCTGTCAACTGCTTTTGTGGAAATCATTTTTGCCTTACGAGATGTTGTAGATGATCTGAGATACTCCTTCCAGATCTAAACTCTGTGATTCTGTGACTTTTTGTACATCATCAGCCTGGCCCCTGCAGCACAGGCTGTGGTATACCTGTCCTGGGAATATTTTAAAGCACTTCACATGCTTTCTGAGGGCTCTGACTACTCCCTCCTGTCAGCTAGGCAAGGCAGACATGACTCTTTATTGCACACATGGAGAAAAGAGATCCAGTAAGGCAAAATAGTACCTATTCAAGATTCAGGCATAGAGTAATCCTCCCCATTCAAGGCACCATCCTCTGAGGATAGACAAAAACAGTCACAAGGATGGATGTTACTAAGATCTTAAGTGTTGTTATTCTGATTTGCAAAGGCCACATAGCTTGGAGCAGAGGGTTTCACATTCCCCACAAATGAACTCAACACCCATTTCTCCCAAGAAATCTGTCATCATTAGCTTTTCCTGGATTGCTTACTTCTAATTCCTAAACCATTTTCCACCTCTAAAATAAACCCAAAACCAAAGTGGGAACTCTAATAGTCACACCCTCTTTGATAGTGTAAGTTTCTCTGTCCTATACCAAGCCCATTAGCCAATGAAGTGAGAGATTAGTGAGAGCTTTGGAAAGAACAAAGTGATGATCATGGTGACCATTGGGAATATTGATGATTGTAATGATGGCTATGGTGATTTGGTCTATCATTTAGTTAATATAATGTATCCATTATGGAAAGGGGCCTATGCCAAAGTGGATGCAAAGATAAATAGGACCCATTCCATGTCTTCAAAGAGAACATAATCTAGTAGGTGATGGTAGTGGGGATGATGAGGTGATGGAAATGAACATGATAAGACAGAGAAAGAGAAACAGAGACACACACAGGGACAAAGAAAGTGAGGATATGATGGTGATGGCATGAACAGTGATTTGAATGATTATGGTGATGAAGATGATGGTGTTACTAGTTATGGTAGACATTGAAGTGGATAGGTGATGCAATGGGCAGAACACTGAGCCTGGAGTAAGGAAGTCCTAAGTTCAAATCTGGCTTCAGAAACTTACTAGTTGTGTCACCTTGGACAAATCACTTAACTTCTGTTTGCCTCGGTTTTCCCAACTGTAAAATGAGGATAATAACAGCACATATCTTGCAAGGTTATTATGAGATATTTGGAAAGCACTTAGCACATGCCTGGCACATAGTAGGTGCTATAGAAATACTTGCTCCCTTCCCTTCCCCCGATGGTGATATCAATTGGTAATTCCAGTAATAGTAGCCATTATGATGGCAACCATAATGATGTTGGTGACAACGATGGTGGCATAGTCTGATAGATTTTTTTTGTCTGATAGTCTGATAGATCTATAGATAGGTAGATATCCTTTGGATGATAGCAATCAAATAGAGAAGTAAATATATCTTGCCCATGATTGATGTATCATCAACAGACTTTTCAGGGACTTCATATCCATGCTCCAAGACCTTTTCTAAGACAGAACAACATCCAAACAGAAGATGAATATCCTGGCCTATTCAGATTTGCCAAAGTTTATGCAGTAAGCTTACGATAATGACAACATCCAAACTTTCCAGGAACTTTCAACCTTTTTCTTCCCTACCTCTCTACCCTCAATCTTATCCTTCAGACTTAAATTCCCTAGTCCAAACTTAGCCATGCAATCAGAAGCTATACCAACTTCCTTAAAACCAGAGCCATGTCAGATGGAAGAACCCAGGGTCAGGATGGAAGAGAGGGAAGTAGACAAATAACAGCAGGAAGAGAAAGAGGATTTTTAGAGAAATGGGAATTCTGCCACTTATAGTTAGGAAGTAAAACTGACTCAATGTCAGTGACAGTAACTAAGTTATTTAGAGTGGTGGCAGCTGAGGGGATGGTCCAGAGCAACTAGGATGAAAAGACCACAGGAAGCGGACAGAAGGCAGGACAAGAGATGCTTCCTTCATGATGGCAGTCCGGTGACCATGAGGCACGCACTAGAATAAACCCTCGATGTTGGGCTCATGTGAGAAGGCTCTGTGGCTTTATTCCCGATCTATTATTCTGTGATCCTGTTATTCAATTCAATCCAATAAACATTTATTAAGTGCCTATTCTGAATAAAACACAGTTCTATATCTCTTATCCTATGATTCCATGATTCCTCCCCCAAACTCTTATTTGACATCTATAATCCAGATACTCTATAAAGCAGATTCTATAGTTCCATTACTATAGTTAGTCTAGGATTTGATTAACTCTATTGTTGATAATTCTATGATTTTGTTCTAGATACATTACTTAATGATTCAATTATTTCACTCCATATCTCTAAGCTGAGATCTTATAACTTGATAGTCCAGAATCTATAATTCTACTGTTCTGTTGCGATCTATTATTTTATAGGACTATTCTTTTTGGGTTCTATCTAGAGTCTAAGCAGGGAAATGTGGAAACTGGGTCAAAAAAGAACAGGATGGCATGGGTCAGGGAATCCATTACAATTTTGAAATTCACAGAAGGCTCTAGGCCAGAACTCCATACTAGGTCTTAATACCATGTTACTACTCAGAGGAAACCAATGGAGCACAGGGTAAGAGTAGAGGAGAGGCCATTTAGGGGAGAGAGAAGACAGTTTTAGAAGAAACAAAGAAGAAAGGGATACAGGCCAAAATTGGGGGCAAGGATATTTCTGTGATGGAGAAGAACTTGGGAAGGGTAGGAGAAGGAGAAGGTTAAGCCCTCTGCATCCCTTCCAGCCTTGGGCAATGAACATTAGGAACTGAAAAAGAGGTGTTATGGACCAGCCATTTGGCTGAATGGGGCAGAAAGGAATATAAGGTGCCAGAAGTGGGGAGACGAATGGAAAGGGACACACATGGCAGGTATAATCAGCAATTCCCTGAATACTGTAACTTCTTCAATACTATACTTCTGTCTTCAAATGTACCCTCTCATCATCACTACCCACTCTCCTCATCAGAATGCCTCCCTCCCTTGTGGCCCAATGTAATGGCATCATCCCCCCACCAGGCCCAGCGCAAACCCCAGCTAAACTTACACATCAGCCTCCTCCCAAAGGATGCAAGTCTGGTTCGTGGTGCCCTGGTAGGGGTGGAGAGAGAGAAGGAACAAACGTTAGACCTCATCCCCAGAGTTTCATTCTGCAAGAGCTGCCTAAGACACTCTTGGGAGGGGTGAATAGGGTTCTCTTACGCAGTTATACATTATTCACATATTAGTAGGGACTGCTTTATTTTATGTCACCAAGAATAAGGCCCTATGGAAATAAAACATACACAGCCCAGCATGAGGAAAGGAAAAAAAAACCACAAAAACAAAACCTGGTGTAGGAATTTGGAAACCTGACTTTTCATTATCAATTCAATGTATAAAAGTCTCGCTATCTCCTGTTCCTGTACCCCAGGCCTCAGTCTTTTCATTTGTAAAATGGAAGGCTAGGGTAGGCTAGATGATTTCCAGTTCTAACATTCTCTGTCCAGTGTTCTAAGGGTCCTGCCAGATCTGACATTTTAAGGTTCTACCGCTTTCCAAAAGGTTGGGGCTCTTTCAATAACATCCATGAGGAGAGGGAGATCACACACATTCACACATGCACCCATACATGTATACAAACATACCAATACACCTTTCCGTGTGCTCCCAGGAATGTTTACACATATATACCATCACATTGCATCCACACAGTAACTGACACATATTTATGCCCATGTATATCCACAGATACTCTTATCCCCATTTATGAATACAACGTAAGCTAGTGTCATAGGATTGTACATTTAAGGATGGAAGTGATCTCCTAGTCCAACTATTCCATTTCGCTGGTGAGAACACGGAGGCCCAGTGAACAGAAGTGACTTGCCTAAGGTCGCACAACTAGTAAGTAAATTCTACTGCCTCATTAGTAAGCAGCATTGGGGCTTGAAACCAAGTCTTTTGACTCTCAGTTCCTTTTTTCTTTTATTGCACCAGAATGCCACATACACAGATAGATGAACACATTTATACCCACAGTTACATGTGTGTGTATATATATATACACATACATACACACATGTTCTATGCATGTAGTCCAAACACATCCATGAATATGGACACCCATATCCACACACACCAAAATGCACATGTGCACATGTGCAAGCCCATGTATAAACATATTCAGAAACACATGGCAACACCTTCCCATGCATTCATAACACTTACATTGTACATGTGGGAAAACTCAATCTCCAGAGGGGTTTGCAGGGATCGAGGGGCAGGCTTTACAGTCACAGAGATAACTTTCGAGTTGAGGATAGTGGTATTCCTGGAGAAGAAAGGAAGAAGAGGCTTTGAGATTAGAAGTTGAGCCTTATATCCCAGAATAGAGGCCCCCAGCCAACCTGGAGGAGGGTTCTAACCCTGGGGTCTAGTGAAGGGAGAAGGATCAGCTAGAACCCAATCTTTCCTACCTGTGCAAGGCCAGTATACTTCCAAGATTCCGGTAGAGAACGGTGCCAATCACAAACACAGAGGAGGCATCAGTCTCTGTAAAACAGCCCTATCAGCATTAGACTCAAGTGATGCTCTTGCCCATGGCCTCAAGACCCATATACAGACTCTGCCCTCAGCCTCCCCTCCTCCCATCTTTCCCATTCCCCTAGACAAAGGAGTGTTTTCTCCTGGGGGAAATCTATGGTTGAGAAGCCTCAGGTTCAATTCACTTAACAAGTATGTGATGAGTTAAATTGAATTGACAATAGTACATACAATCAGGTAGATTTCAAAAAGGTTGAATGATGGGACTCAAAGATTAGTAATTAATGGTTTCATCCCAGTTTGAAAGTAAGTCTAATGGGGAGAGCTCTGGTAATCAGTGCTTGGTCCTATGCTGTTTAACATTTTTATCTATGACTTGGATGAAGGCAAAGACAGCTTCCTGATAAAACTGTAGAAGACATGAAGCTGACAGAGAAAATATAGGGTCAGAATCAGGACACAAAAAGATCTTGACTGGCTAGAATGTTGGGCTGGATTTCAGAAAATTAAATTTAATAGGGACAAACATCAAGTCTACATTTGGGCTCCAAAAATCAATTTCATAAGTATAAGATGAGGGAAGCATGGCTAGACAGTAATTTGTCCAGGGGTGTCAGTGGATTATCAATGTGATGTGCAGTATATTAGCCCTACCCCACAAAAAACAAAGCAATCTAACTTTGAATTAAGAGAGGCATGTGGCAGGTGAAAGATGAAATGGCTGAGGAAACAAAGGTTCAATCTTCTGAGCATTTTGATTTAGTAAGCAATGCATTCCAATTGCCTAACAAATCGGGACCAGGTCTCTTCCTCAGCTTTGGGCTGGATGCTGAATACAGGGTCAGATGGACTTCTATACATTAAAAACAATTAATCAAATAAATAATCAATTAATTACAAGGAAACAATACAACATTAAGTAATCTGATTTCTAATTAGAGGAAAGATTGCAGACTTCCCAAGTTGGTAGGAGAGTAAACAGGTGCAATTCCCTGAATTCAGAAAAAGAAGTGTCCCACTCCACCCCCAACCCCACAAGGGTCTGTAAACAACCAAAGGAACATGGAAACGATAACTGATTGGTCAGTATGGGACCAATTTTCAGATAAGACATATGGGTTGTTTAAGATGTACAATTGTGAGAAAACTCTTTGCATCAATCTAAGCAGCAAGTAGAGGTGGTCCAGCTTCCCAGCTGCGCAGGGCTAGATTCAAACAACACAATAAGGTTTTCTCCCAATAGCTCCTCATTGTGTTATTTCCTTTCTGAATGGGAAATTTCCCGACCTGGTTAATCCTGAGCCTGGCTTTTGATACCCTGTGACTGACTACACGATTGGCTGTCAGATATGACTCATACTTGGATTCAGAGTTAAGGGAATTTTTCCCGTATTATGATATATGTCAGGTCAGTCTGTGCCCCCAAGGGGAAGAGTCGTGACATTGTTATAATGATTTCCCTCCTTTTCTTTCCATAGCAAATTTCTATAATAAAGCAGGTGAGTAGTAGAAGTTTTGTGAGTACAACACTTAATCTATTCATTGACAGATTGATACCGGAACATCCCTGAGTTACTATAATAGGATGCAAGTATAAAAAATCCTACAATTTTAATCTGTATTTGTCATTAAATTATAATAGAGGGATGAAATCCTACAAAAGGAGGAATTAGACAAATAAAACAAAGATGTAATGTAAAAGTTTTCTCATTAAATGGAATAATACATTTTGAGAAAGCAACAGGATTAGATTTTTTCTCTAAGAACTATTTACATATGTATATAATTGGCTTCCAAATTTATCTAGTATAGAAATTCAGGCTTTAATTATGTTTCAGTAATAAGTTCTCAAAATTGGAATAAAGCTTTTACATATAAAATTGCCTTGATAATTGTAAAGAAAGTAAAATTATTTTTTTTCCAATTTAATGTATTTGTCTGATACTTTTAAAAGGCAGAAGAGGTAGACTCGTGAATTTTTTTTACATTCTTATATCAGGTACAGGATTTAGGTAAAGATAAAAACAGCAAGTGGTGTATAAAAATGAAATTCCCTGAAGTTTCAGGTTTGGGTAGCCAAATTTAAGAGATTGTACTAAATTGTATTATCTTGTTACTGGAAGATTTTATGGGAATTACCTAGGACAAGTGATCTGGAACCAGAGAAGCAGATCCTCATTCTGCACTACGCTGAGAATGAGGCCTATTCCAGAATGTTCAAGAGAAGAGATCCAGGGACCAGACAACTACATGAGACATCTGGGACTCAAAAAGCATTGATTAAATAGACATTGGGAATTACTAGGATACAAGGAAACAATGTTAGTTAATATTGATGATCATTTTTTGTATGGCTTTGGTCTTCTGTTTCACGGTCTTTGTGTTTATTTTTAAGTTTTCTTGGTTACCTTGGTAACAAGTAAATCTCCCTTCTCAAAATTAGTCCATTTAAGCACTCTAAGTAGTTTGATCCATAACCTGACCTATGTAATTCTGATTGTGAGCACATGAAAAAGCCTTATAGATCTGGCTTATACAGAAGTGATTTATGGGGGGGAGTGGGCTACTCACTCCCCCACAAATCAAAAGGAAGCAATGAGAAAATTGAGGGAATTGGGGAGATTGGAACAGCAAGTGGATAATTGTGGGAATTGAGCGAACCACACTGAGACTCCATCTTGTGACTTGATTCTGGAGCTAGCTCAGCTCCCTTTCTGTTTCAGTTATGGATCTAGTCCAAATTGAACTGTGGAAATCAGGAGAAAATCTTACTGCATTGTTTGAACCTAGCTCTGCATGGTTAGGAAGCTGGACCACCTCTACCTTCTGCTTAGAGACTCTAAACTAAGGACCTAGGTTATGCTGACCAGAAATTCAGTCACATCCAAAGATTGATGCAAGGAGTTTTCTCACAATTGTACATCTCAAGCAACCCATATGTCTTATCTGAAAACTGGCCCCATATTGCCCAGTCAGTGATTGTTTCCATATTGCTTTGACTGTTTACAGATACTTGGGGGGAATGAGAAACCTCTTTTTCTGAATTCAGAGAACTGAATCTGTTCTCTCTACCCACCCCCAACTTGAACAGCTCCTACTCTTTCCTCTAATTATAAATCAGATTACCTAATGTATTGTTTTCTTATAATTAACTGGCCTTATTTGATTAATTTGCTTTTCGTGTATAAAAGTCTGTCTCATCCCGTATTCAGGATCCAACCCGAAGCTGAGGAAGGAGCCTGGTCCTGATTTGTTAGGCAACTTCTCAATAAATCGATATGCTCAGAAGATTGAACCTTTGTTTCCTTAGTTACTTCATCTTTCACCCACCACAGTTAGAGTTTCTAGACGGAGGAAGGTAACAGTCTCCCTTCGCATACCACACCTGAAGAATTGTGTTTAAGGTCTGGGAATCCCATGTGAAGGAGGATTTCACAAGCTGGAACATATCCAGATGACGGTGACCAAGATGGTAAGAGGACTAAGAGAACATGATGCTTGGAGATATCAGCTGTCTCCCAAGGGAGTGTAAGCCCCCTGAAGACCAGGACTTTTTAATTACTTTTGTATCTCCAGTAGTAACACAAAGCCTGACACATAAAAAGGTCAGTGAAACAATTTCTGCATATCTCTGATGGAAAAATAAGGCAGCAGGATCATTGGTATGTCTTTTACTTGAAGAAATGAGACTCATGTATGTGTCGCTTGGGAATGTGGAGTGGTTTGTGTCTCCCTTGGGAAAATGTCACTAAAGTGTTGTTCTGTGCATGATTCATCTGGGGAAATAAAGCAGTGGGATAGGGCGTAATGTTGTGTCTGTACATGCTTTCTTTGGGAGAGAAAAGGGTAGAATGTTTTGTTCTTTGACAAAGGTCACATAAGGATGTCCTCCATGAAGGATTCAGGTGACTTCATACCTTCCCAGAAGAAAGAGGATGGCATTATATTTCCATCCTTCCCTACTTCAAGCATGAGATTAAACAACAGAAAAGACTTCATGGCTAGGCTTTTCTTGACCCTGCAGTAGGGCATCTCATTACAAGGAGACAGGGACAGATACAGTACTCTAACTGAAAACCTAGGCTTTCTTAACTTCTACCCCTTACCCATCATCTCTAGTCCAGAGGCCTAGAGCCCTCTCACCTGCAAGACCAGTAGAGAAGACACTCTTGGAGACAGTGACCTTGTCTTCAGATGTCCTTGACCAGTCACCAGGGGTACGCCAGCCTTTCATAGGGAAGCTGATATCAGTGGCACCACTGGCGGGGAGCTTGTGGATGCTGAGTACTGGAGAATAAGGGAGAAAGAAAAATAGGCGAAAAGAGAAAAGATGGAGAGAAGAAAGAATAAGGAAGAGGAGCGAGACAGAGACATAAACAGGTTGGGGAAGGGAGAAGAAGAAGAAGACGAAGACGAAGGAGAAGAAGAAGAAGAAGAAGAAGAAGAAGAAGAAGAAGAAGAGGAAGAGGAAGGAGAAAGAGAAGGAGGAGGAGGAGGAGAAGAAGAAGAAGAGGAAGAAGAGGAAGAGGAAGAGGAAGAGGAAGGAGAAGGAGGAGGAGGAGAAGAAGATGAAGAAGATGAAGAAGAAGAAGAAGAAGAAGAAGAAGAAGAAGAAGAAGAAGAAGAAGAAGAAGAAGAAGAGGAAGAGGAAGGAGGAGAAGGAGGAGGAGGAGGAGAAGAAGAAGAAGAAGAAGAAGAAGAAGAAGAAGAAGAAGAAGAAGAAGAAGAAGAAGAAGAAGAAGAAGAGGAAGAGGAAGAGGAAGGAGAAAGAGAAGGAGGAGGAGGAGAAGAAGAAGAAGAGGAAGAAGAGGAAGAGGAAGAGGAAGAGGAAGAGGAAGGAGAAGGAGAAGGAGGAGGAGGAGGAGAAGATGAAGAAGAAGAAGAAGAAGAAGAAGAAGAAGAAGAAGAAGAAGAAGAAGAAGAAGAAGAAGAAGAAGAAGAAGAGGAAGGAGGAGGAGGAGGAGGAGGAGAAGAAGAAGAAGAAGAAGAAGAAGAAGAAGAAGAAGAAGAAGAAGAAGAAGAAGAAGAAGAAGAAAAAGAAGAAGAAGAAGAAGAAGAAGAAGAAGAAGAAGAAGAAGAAGAAGAAGAAGAAGAAGAGAGGAAAGATGAGAGAGAGAAAAGAAGGAAGAGATAGAAACGAAAAAGGGAGATATGTTGGGTGGCAGAATCAGCATTCAAAAACATATCAATGGATCAATGGGCCAGTCAGAAACTAACAAGATAAAGTTTAATTGGAATAAATGTAACATCCTGTACTTGGCTCCAAAAAATCAATTAGAGAAGTACATGGAGAGGGAGTTTTGGTTAGACGACAGTTCATGTGAAAACATCCGGGGAATCTTTGTGGATGAAAAGCTTAATATGAGTCAAAAGAATATTTTAAGACATGGGGAGGAAGAGGGGAAAGAACAAAATCCACATTTAGATGTCCAGTAACTTTAGTGAGAGGGAAGCTAGTGGAGTAGTGGATAGAGCATTGGGTGTCCATGGAGTCAGAAAGACTCATCTTACTGAGTTCAAATCTGGCCCCAGATACTTATTAGCTGCGTGACCCTGGGCAAGTCACTTAACCCTGTTTACCTCAGTTTCCTCATCTGTAAAATGAGCTGGAGAAGGAAGTGGCAAATCACTCCAATATCTCTGCCAAGAAAACCCCAAATGGGGTCACAAAGAGTCAGACAAGACTGAAATGACTGAATAACCACAGCCTTAGTGAAAGAGAGTTCCATTGTCCTCCCCTTTAGCTAGATGCCATCTAAAACACCATGTGTAGTTCTGTGCACCACATTGACATACTAATGTGTGTCCAAAGGAGGACAACCAGGATGGGTTGGAGACTTGAGAATGTGTCACTTAAGGATCAATGAAAGGAACTAGGGATGTTTAGCCTGGAAAGGAGAAGACTTGGAAGTGGGGCAAGGGACAACATAATCCCTGTTCTTAAATATCTAAGGAGCTATCATAAAGAATAGGGAATAAGCTTATTCTGCTTGGCCTCAAAGAGATGAACTAAGGGAAAGTTTCAGGAAAGTAGCTTTTCCATCAATTTAAGGAGGATCTTCCCAACAGTCAGAGTCATACCAAAATGGAATGGGAAGGAGGGAGCTCCCCATCCATTACTAAAAGTGTGCAAGCCTAAGGTTGATGACAAGAGCCAGGGATGCTATGGAGGGATTCCTGCCATAGGGAATGCCATGCTAATATGATATTTGAGGGCCCAGCAGAAAGAGGACTAGACTTGGAATTAAAAACAAACAAACAAACAAACAAACAGTGTTTGAATCCTATTGCTGGCACTTACTAACTGTGTGACTTTGGACAAGTCACTTCCCCTTCTCTAACTTTCTATGACCCTTGCTGAAGAAATACAACCCAAATGCCTATTGAAGAGTTGTTTTCAGCCTCAAAACTAGGCATCCTATAAGCCTGGATGGACTCAGTTTTCTCCCCTGTGAAATAACAGTTTGTACCAAATTCCTTGACAACTCTGGTATCCCATCACTCTACAGTTTACTGATCAAAGATGGGTTTTCCATATGCACTGTACTGCTGAAAATATAAACTCTGATCCAGCTTCCTCTCTCCAGAATGGAGAGAGATATGGGACCCATTTAAATAAATAAACAAAAGAAAAGAGATCACGACTTAATCATCTATGCCCCCATATGAGAACATTTCTCAGGCTGGAGTCATAATAATAGAAAATTGGCATTGGGTTGTATGCTACTCTAACTGCTCCTCAAGTGCCATCAATGGCTACCTATTTCTCTTCCTCAGCTTGGCATCTAAAGCCTTTCACAAACTATCTTCTGTTTACTGTTCCAGGTTCAGTTCACATTATTCCCTCTGAAGTACTCTGTGTTCCACGCACACTAGCCTACTTGCTGCTCCCCATTTCCATCTCTCCCCTCCATGCCTTTGCTTACATGTGTGGTTCTAAGAATTCTTACCTTCCCTTGAGGGTCAGTTCAGGTGGCCCCTCCTACAGGAAGCCTGTGATGATTTCATAAGTTAATGTCCTCTCCCTCCTCAAAGCATCATGTATATGCTTATCTGTTTTACATGTTGTAATCCTCCAGTGGAAGAAAAGTTCCATGAGGGCAGGAGAAGTTTTGCATTTTGTCTTTGTGGCTCCAACATAACCCAGTACCTTGCACACAAAAGTCACTTAGATTGTTGAAATGAGTTGAATAGACCAGAGTGTGTCAATTGGAAGAGACTTCGATCAATCAACCAAACATGCATTTATTAACCTTGGACCTTAGAACATAGGATATCGAGTGTCAGCGCTGAGATGGATGCCACAGAACAGGCAAAGAATGTTACAATGGGCAGGGGCTTTTAAGGTCATTATCTTTTTCAATGCTTTCATTTTGCAGATGAAACACTGAAGTCAGAGATGGACAACGACTTGTCCAAAGCCATAGTGAACTGGTGGCAGGACTGAAATCTGAGCCCACAGCTTTTGACTAAAAGACCCTCTCCATTCCGTCCTAGCACCTGCATCTCACTCCTCAGTGGACACTGGCAATGGGGAACAATGACAAAAAGAATTCACCGGACAGCTATAAGAAAGAACCATTAAAGACTGGGTTTGAGATAGAGCTGGGCTAGGCCTCAGAGGTTTGGAAAGCCCCAATCTGAACAGGAATTCTCTTTACTCTCTTTATCCCCAACAAGTCATCATTCAATATCCCCTCGAAGGATTCCAATGAGGGGGGGTCCCAGTCCCTCCCGCTGCAGCCCATTCTGCTTTGGCATGGTTATCAGGACATCCTTCCTCCTACTGAGCCTGACTAGACCATTCTTATGTTAAGGCAAGATAAAACATTTCGTGCTACTTCCTGTCACGTATCTATGCTCTTGCCAAGCTGGTCTTGCCTATCCCCCATTCTCCTCTTGCCATTTCTCTGCCTTTGCTCAGCATGGATGGAACTTCCCAACTCTTCACCTTCTGCTGGAGTCCATCCCTCCCTTCATTGCTAAGGTAGGGTTCCATCGCTTCCAAGAAGATCTCCCTGACAACTCCACCATCACCACCCAAGGTGAAATGGATCTCTCCTTCCCCAAACATCTCACAGGACTTGCCCTTACATCAGTTTCCCTCCCATAGACTCTAAACTCAAGAGCAGGACTTAGAATAACCCTAATAATAAAATTAATAATGATAAAAGCAATAATAATGATGGCTAAAATCTAGGAAGCACTTCAGGGTTTTTTTTTCAAAACACTTACCATACATTATCTCATTTGATCCATGGTGTCTGTGCTTAATCCAATTCAATTCAGTTCTTATTTTTAAGCACCTACTATGTGCAAAGCACTGGGAATACAAGGGAAAAATGAAAAACAGAAACAGCTTCTGTCTTCAGGGAGTTTACATACTACTAGGAGGTTACAACATGCAAGCATATAAATACCCACATATGTGTATATAAGTATGTGTGTATACACGTACACATTATAATTCGAGTAGGGAGAGAGTATTAAGAACTGGTGGGAAGGAGTCAGCAGGAATGGCTCCCTGTAAGAGGTGACACTTGAGTTGAGCCATAAGAGACAGTAAGAATTTGAAGATAGGGAGAAGGGGAAGGAGTGCATTTCAGGTATAGGGGATAGCCCGCCATGCAAAGTCAAGAGGGCTAGAGATGGAAAGCGGAGTCTGAGAAAGAGAAAATCGACTATTGTGAATAGAATGTTGAGTATCTAGAGATTAATATGAAATGAGCCAGGAAAGTGGGTCAGAGCCAGACTATGAAGGGATTTACAAATCAAAGAGTGGAGTTTTTATTTTATCCTAGAGGAAACAAGAGGCCAGTTAAGATGCCTGTGTAGGAAACTTACACGGTCAGTCCTGTATTTTAGGAATATTTGTGGAAGATGGACTTGAAAGTGGAAAGGCTAGTGGCAGAAACACTGCACGGAAGAGGAGATAAGGGCCTGGATTAGGGCAATGACTATACGGGTGGAGAGAGAAGGATAGATGTGAGTGAAGAAATGATGAGATTTGGTAACTGATGGGACATAGGGATGACACTGAGAATGTCAATCAGAGTAAATGAAAGAATGGCTATACATAGCTTTGTATAGACCAAACACACTGCCCTGTACATAGTATGCACTTAGTAAGTGTTTTTAAATTATTACTTAATTGAATTAGATCACAGAATCTGAGTCTTCTGTAAAGGGCTTTGCAAAGTATCTGGTCCAAGACAGAAAGGGCCCCATTCCTGAGCAGACCCGTGACAAAAGGGTCATCCAGACTACTTGAAGACGGCCAGTGATGGGGAACTCATAATCCCTTCAGACGGTAGAAGTAGTAGGAGAAGTAACAGCCTCTACCAGGTTCAACGGAGATCGGCATTCCAGGAAGAGTCCCAAAGAGCTACTATTTATCCTGATGAGTGAAGAGAAACCCATACAAAGTGGGGCGGGGGGAATGAAAATCCACTGGGGAAGCAAAGGAGTAAGAACTGAGTGAGAGACCATGGCAGAGACCTTCTTGGCTCCCTCCACCTAAGGTCACTTATAGCTAGGTCAAAATATGAGGTGGGTAGGAATGAGGCCAGCTAGTCCCTAAAAGCAGTAGTGGCTTAGGTAGGCAGACATGGAATTTCTTAGGGGAACACATTCAGCCTCCATCATTAAAAAATTCTGCTTTCTGTAAGTGTGATTTAGGAAATCTAAGTTTTTTTAGAAAAAAGAGTGGTCTTAGAGTCAAATGACATGAATTCGAGTACTATTTCTTCCTGTGTGACAGAAAGCAAATGACTGAACCTCTCTGGGACTCAGTTTCCACTTTTGTAAAATATAGTCAACAAATATCTATTAAATGACTATTCTGTGCCCATAATGCTTTCTCTCTTACCACACCAGGTTGCTGTGAGGACAGCTGCTTTTTATACATTAAAGTACTCTAGATACATAACCTATAAATATTATTGTAGTTTTTTCCATTAGACTCTAATAAAGCTCTCTTGTAATAATAATTTCATGGCTCTAGAGTACTTTAAGGTTTACAAAATATTTTGCTCCCAAAATTTCATGGAGTAAATATGGGAAGTATTAGTCCAACTTTTTTTAGAAAGGGAAACTGAGAATAAGAGATGTGGAGTGACCTGCCATGGCCACACAAGTAGTTACTGGGGAGCCATTACTCAAACCCAGGTGTTCTGGTTTCAGATTCTATGCCACTGGGAAACTGAGAGGAAAAAGAGAGATTTCAGGCTGGTGGTAGGATTAAGTGTTTAGGAGGGAATCAGGAATCCCCAGAGGATCTAGAAATGGGCTGATGTCAGTAGAAGAAAGGAAGGAAAGATCATCTTGCTTTTTGAAGACCCTTCACAAGGAGCAAGTGGAGGCTGGATGACTACTCACTCCAGGATGTTATAGGGGCTGGATAGCTCCTCCCTAACTCTGAGATCCTATGATCCAACTCTGGGTTTGTGCTGGCCCATTAGAGAGGGATGAAGGGGCTGGATCTAGAGTGGGGGTGTTTTGGGAACTGGTATATCCTGCTTGGGCTAATTTATTTATATACTGCCAAGACAGGAGATGAAATCACATAGAAAATGAGAGAGAAGAAAGGAGGAAGGAGGCAGAGCAGAGAGAAAGGGAAGCTCACCCAGGTTGTCTGTCACTTGGTAGGAATCTCGGAAATCCTTCATGCGGAAGCCAATGACGTCGACAAAGTCCTCTACCAGGCGGAAGAGCTCCTTAGCATTGGGGCCCATCTGATGAGATGGATATGGGATACAAGAACAGAAGGTTAGCTTCTCAGAGCTTGAAGGGACTTCAGAGACCATGTAGTCCAATTCCCATCCGAAGTACGTCTCCTCACCAACCCCCTCCAAGACTTGACTAAAAATGTTCACCTAGATTGTACTTCAACACCAGTGACGGGGAACTTACTATCTCTAGAGGTAACCCACTCTACACTGGGGCACAACTAATCATTAGGAAGTGTTTCCTTATGTTGAGGCAAAATCTGCATCCTTATGGTACCCCACCACCAACCAGCATGGTCACAATTCTGTCCCTCTTGAGAAAAGGAGAAAAATCTGATCCCTGTGCCCTGTGAAAATCTGCCAGATATTTGCAGGTATCACGTCTCCCCACTAAGCTTCCTTGCCTCTCACTCATTTCTGACTTTAACAATCAAGAAGTAAGCTATGCCACCCCCCAAATACATTCTACATATGTGTTTAGACACATGAATTCATGCAGTTGAAGTCACCTCTCAGTACGTTAAGGAAATCTAGTTCCCTTTATAAATCTAAAATCAAAAGATAATTTCCCTCAACCCCAACCAAAAAAAAGGGGGAGCAAAAGGGATAAAGAAAATAAAAACAAATCTAGATAATTTAAGAGGCATCAGATAATTCAAATACCATATCTTTTTGGCAATTTAATTATATTCTATAATTCATTACTCTGCCCATCAACTTTAATAATCTTTCCTGTTTGATTAGATCCCAGCTTATATTTGAATGAGCTAGCAGTCCCTGAGTTTACAATGTCCAGGACTAAGCTGGCAGAAGTCATAGCAAGGCTCCTTCTGGGTAAGAAATTTGCAAAGGGTTATCTCTAAATGTGGATAATTGATAGTTGGTACTATACATGGGTAGAGGAATGAATTTGGGTAGAAAGTGGGGATTATTTCTAGTGATGCTTGTGTCTAGGGAAGGATAATGGAGGTTAGGTCCTCTGGAAGATTTTTAGGCTCCTTCTCCAGTTAGGTTAGGGATTCGGGGGAAAAGAGAAAGGGCTTGTTTGTCTCCAGGCCATACCAGCTGGGCCTCCTCCCACTTGTCCCGGTTCTCTTCAGTCAGCAGGTTGCTTATAATCTGGACAAAATTCTGGAAGACAAAGGGAGAAAAGACAACATGCTGGACAGTTTGGCATCCAGGCCTGACTTTGTCACAACTGGGGCATACCATTGTAAGCACAAGTTAGTGTTTCTGTTTCTTCCATCTCACTTCACTTCTGCTGAGTAATTTCCATGTGAAGTGAGTTATAGAGGAAGCTGTGGGAGACAGAGAGCAGCAAACACATAGCCCCAAGTCCTCAGGAGATAGCAGGAAGATGGGGTAATGATGGTGGTGATGGTAATGGTGCTAGTTGTGATGGTGACAGGGATGTCACTAGTGATGGTTCTGGTGCTGGTGCTAGCAACGATGTCAGTGGTGGTGATCGTATGTATGATAAGGGTTACGGTGATTGTGGTCATGGTAATGTGCTGGTGATAGTGAGAGTAATGATAATGTTGGTGATGGTGACAGTGATAGCAATGCTCATGGCTGTGACTTTGTAGTGATGGTGATAGCAACTGTAATATTGATGATGGTGGTGACACCACCGCTTAATAGTGAGGTTAACAGTGAGGACAGTCAGGGTGTTCAGGAGGATGATCTTCAATTTCCCCACTTTGGACTTCTCCCTCATGCCTCCCACCAGGTAACAGCCCATCTGCTTTCCAGCTTTCTTTTCCATGCTGTCTTCCTCCATTAGAATGCAAGTTCCTTGAAGGCCTGTTTTGTTTTGCATTTTTAGCACTTAGCACAGTGCTTGGCACATAGTAAGCACTTAACAAATGTTTACTGACTGACTATGACAACGTTGGTAAAAGTGATAGTGACAGCAAGTTGGTGTCTTTCAACAGTAATAGTGGGAGTGATGGTATGATTTAAGTACTAATTATGATATTTTTCTCATTTCATCAAATGAGATACATGTAAAGGGCCTGCAAACCTCAAAGCACTACAGGAATGTCTGGTGTATTGTAATAAATATTGATTGATTGACTGATTGAAATGTAAGATGTTGCTATTAGCTGCTGTTGTCATGGCAGTAATAAATTGTGATAATCAACAAATCAGCAAGCATTTAATAAGCTCCTAAAATGTGCCAAACATTGTGCTAGGCACTTACAATGATGAAACGATCCTTTAAGAAACTTACATTTTGTTGGAAAAGACAACATGTAAATATGATGGTGGTAATACTGAGGGTAATTCCAGTGTTGGTGTTTTAATAATGGTGGTGACAGCGGTGATGATGATGGCACCATACTGTTGGCAGTGGTGTGATGATGTTGGTGGTAATGACTGGTATTGTCTTAGGAAAGGCAGAGATGCTAAGCCTTTATAGTAGTCTGTAGTGCTCACTACTGGAGTGCATTTCAGTCCCCTACTCCTTGATTCCCAAAGGCCCAAGCAGACTTTTCTCCCAGCCCCTTACCTGCACGTCACCTGGGGTAGGGCTGTAGTAGGCTCTTCGAAATATCTCCGTCATATTCCTCAGCACATCAATAGTGGAGAGGAGGTCCCCACTGTAGCTGGTCCCATCCTGAGAGATCTCTACCAGTGTCTGGATCACCTCTGACACACCTTCACCTGGAATCCCCCTCTGAGCCTTTGCCAGGTGCTCTCGGGTCTGCGGAGAAGGTTGGAGGCAGGGGGCTGGATGTGATGACTTCAGTACAGCAAACCAATTCTCAGCATCATAGTCTCAGGGCTATATCATATAGGCCTTCGATGTCATCTAGTCCCATCTCCCATCCAGTGCAGAATAAAGGCAGCTTTTCTGACAGGTTATCCAGACTCTTTATGAACACTCCACAGGGATGGTTAGGTCCCTCTTTCCTAGAGAGCTCACTATGGCCTGACAGACATGCAAATAGGATGGAATTTCTAAGGGGCTAAAATTTCTATGCTTTGGGGCCTCAAGGAAAGGAACTTCGGAGAAATGGCACTATCCCATTCCAAGTCCCCAGATGACCACATTAAGATATGCCCTTTGTTTTTTCAGTGAAAGGACAGAGGAAATCTGATTGGGACCAACAGTCCAGTCACAACCTCAAAAGGGGAAGTCAGGAACAGGATTGCTCCCCTTTCCCCAAAGGTGAACTAGCTACCAGCTCCTGCCTACGCCCCAGAAAAATGGAATAGAGAACAGTGGGGGAGAAATTTGGAAAGGGGTCTAGAGGAGTTAAGGAGAGGCTGGTTTAAAGCTGGGTCCCCAGGAAGAAAAGGATGGAGAGATTATGAGGGAAGGGCAATGAGGGAGAAGGAAGAGGGGTAGCGATGAGAAGGGCACAAAGGATGAAGGAGAGAGGAGAGGGAAAGAGGGACGTAGGGAGAGAATCATAGAATCACAGAGTTTTGGAGCTAGAAACTACCCTAAAGATCATTGAGCCCACCCCCTTCAATTTACAGATGAGGAAACCGAGGCCCCACCAAATTAACTGACTTGACTGAGGTCACACAGCAGAAGCGTGACTAGGGCCCAGTTCTCTCAATTTGCATTCCACTGCCTTTTTTTGGTGTGTGTGGGGGCAGCAATCGGAATTAAATGACTTGCCTAGGGTCACACAGCTAAGTGTCTGAGCCACATTTGAACTCAGGTCCTCCTGACTCTAGGGCTGATGTTCTGTCCATTCCACTGCCCTTTCCACCATAGCAAGCTCACAGGATGCTAGAGCTGGAAAGGTCCTCAGAGGTTATCTAGTCCAACCCCCCCCAATCCAAAGCAGGGATCCCCTTTACAAAGGACCAAAGACTATCCCAGAAGGGAAAGGAAGAGGGAAGGGGAAGATTTGGGGAATGGGTGGGCTGGGGAGTGAGACAGGATAGAAGGAAAGAGGGAAACAGGAGGGAAGAGGGTAAAGGGAGTTGAGAAGGAAACAGGAAGCAGAGGCAGAGGTGAAGGAACCAACAGGCATAAAAGACAGGGATGGTCAGAGTGGGCTAAAGCCGTAAGGGAAGGCTTCCCAGAGTAAGTGGGCCTGACCTGGGTCCTTAAGAACAGGTTGGGTTTAGAGAGGCAGAGAGGACAGGAGAGGGCATTCCTTGAATGAGGAATGGAGTAAGCAAGGTCCTGGCAGTGGGAATTCACTGAGTTACAAAACCAAAGACTATCAGAGCTGGAAACTACCCTAGAGATTATCTAATCAAACCTCTTTAGTTTACAGATAAGGAAAAACTGAGTCGTAGGGAAGGGAGGTAACTGGCACCAGATCAGTTTATTAGGGTCACAGCTCTAACTCAGAGTGCTAGAACTAAAAGATCCTTTAGAGATTGTCTGCCCCAAAGGCTTCACCTTTTGGAAGTGGGCAGTGAGACCCAGAGAGGTTCAATGATTGGCCCAAGGGTGCACAATGAGGCAGTGGCAGACAATGTAATATCCAGAATGCCAAAGCTGGAAGGGACCTTAGGTCCTGGAATGTAAAATGTCAAAGCTAGAAGGGAATCCTGAAACACAGAATGTTAGAGCTGGAAGGGACCTTGGAGACCATTCTAGCCCAGTGTCCTGATTTACAGAAAAGGAAACTGAGGCCCACAGAGGTCAAGTGACTTGTCCAGGGGCATATAACCTACGAGAAATAAAGCAGGGAATATTACCTAGGTCTACTGGTTCTAAGCCTAGGGTTCTTTCTACTATGTTACAGCTTCAGGAAGCTTCAGGATTTGTCCTTGAACCCAGTGTCCAGATAGCAATAGAGGAAGGGACCATATCTCCTTTGGAAGTGGTTGAAGGGTGGGGAGATCTTGAGTCAGGTCAGAGGGGGATGGAAGTCCCTACCAAAGGGTCGTTGGTCCCTCACCATCATTTGGATGTTCCGGTAGTCGATGGAGACGCATTTGATGTAAGTGGGGGACTCCCAGTAGGCGATGCCTTCCTCGTCCAGCACACACCTCCTGAGGATGAGGCCTAGGGTGGGGTTAGGGGAAGGGGAGGTTCAGATTATGTCTCAGAGAGCTCCCCAGAGGTCATCTCATTCATTACCCTTCTTCAGTAATGGACCATAGAACCATAGACTCCTACATCCCTTGTCAGAGATTTCGATTTCAAGATCTGGCCAAGCCCTGCCACCCCTGTATGTTACCCCCTTGATGCCTAGAACTTGGCACAACCTTGACTTAGGGGTCCCTAAATAGCCACTGGGCTGTCCTGGTCACCCTTCTGTCTCTGGTTAGGAACAGAGTAGGACCAGAGTGGAGAGGGACCTTAAAGATTTTGAGGTCCAACGCCTTTATTTTACAGAGGAAAAAAAAGAGATCCAATGAAGGAAAGGGAATTGGCTAAGATCAAACCTCAAAGTGAAAACATACCCAGGACTAGAACCCAGGTATTCTAGCTCCCAGGCAAGGGCTCTCTGCCCTTCCCCTTGAACTCTAGTTCTTAAAAAGAAAAAAAGAAAAGAAAAGAAACCTCTGAAAAGCACAGAATATTAAATAAATGCTAGGCATGATTATTGTTAAAAAAGTTAGTTCTTCTCAGGGTCTCTCAAGACTATATATTCTCTGAGGGAATGGCTTCTATCTCCTCCTCTTCCTCCTCTTCCTCCTCTTCTCCCCTCTCCCCACTACTTCCCAAGTAAAGCAGAGCACAGGTATCAGTACAGCTTTTTGGAAGACAGCACAAATGTATTCTTTATGGCCCCCAAGAGCAGAACTGGAACCGGTGGAGGGAAGTTGCAGAAAGGTCCATTCCAGCACAGCTTAAGAAAGAATTCTCTAATAATTGGTGCTATCTATGAGTGGGAAAAAGTATATACTGGGAGTAATGAGCTCCCCACCAATGATGATATTCAAGAGAAAGCTGAATGATCATTGATCAGGAATGTTGGGGAAGAAATTCCTGAAATTGGAAGGAGGTTGGACTGGATGCCCTCTAAAGGCCCTTCTAAATTTGAGTCTATGATTCCATGACTGGTTGAATAAGAAGCCTGAAAGGAAGTCCCAGAGTCCATCCCTCAGTTCCTGGCACCAGCTAGGGACTCATACCTGTGGCATTTCGGGGGCACCGTATGGCAGCCACATCCCCAGCTGGAGTCTCCTTCCAGACCATGGAACCAGCATTATCTTCATAGCAGATCTCATGGGGCTCTAGCAAAAGGCAAGAGACAGAATCAGGTAAGAATTGGGTGGAGGTTACATCAATTGGACTCAGAAAAAAAAAGTCGAAAGGAAGAGAACAAAGGGAATGGACTGGACTTTGGGTCAATTAACTAAGTTGTTAGAGTCCAGTGCAGTCAAGTCAGAGAAGTCAAGTCTAGTTTGGGACAGTCATCCACATAGGACGAAAAATTGCTCTCTAGACGTAGCATGACCCTAGCTTCACACTGAACCACAAACCTGGTCACAGACTGAGCCCCAGTTCAGTTCTTATACCCTTGTTAGAGAGTTCATGAGCTAGCCAAGCCCTGCCACCTCTGGATGCCACCCCCTTGTTGCCTAGAACTTGGCACAGCCATGTCTCGGGGTCCCTCAACTGCCAGTGGGCTCTCCTGGTCACCCTTCTGTATCTGGTTAGGACCAGAGAAGAACCAGAGTGGGACCACAAGGTCCAGAACTCAGTTCCCCAGCAGCCACAATCATAAAGAAGTCAGGCAGAAAGATTTAGGGAAACTAAGGGCCCCTGTGTCTCTGAGGAATTCTTCTGGGTGGTAAGGTGGAGAGAGGTGGGAGGAGGGAGGAAAAAGATATGAGGAGGGGGAGTGGGAGGAAGGAGCTAGGAAGAGGGAGGTATAAGGGGAGGGGGGAGGGGGGTGCCTTGAAGGGAGCATGACTCACCAGGGCACCTCCTTTGGCTGCACTGTCTGTACTCCTCCTTGGGACCCTGGCAGGCTTCACCCCCAAAGAAAGGGCCTAGGCAGGCTCGATCACGTCTTTGGGTGCCCCCGCCACATGTGGTACTGCAGCTGCCCCAAGTGGCCCAGGCTTGCCACTTGCCATCCACTGGGAGAGTAAGATAAGACAACATAGAAATAGAGATGCTGAAGCAGAGGCACAGATATGGAAACAGACAGAAGCAGAGACCCAAAATGGAGAGACATAAAGGGAGAAATGAAGAGATAGGATAGAGAGACAAATAAAACAAGACATGGATAATGTAGACAGACACAGAATCATGGTGGCTTAGAGGCACAGAAACATAGAGGGATAGAAAGACATGGAGATACAAGGACAGAGTCACAGAACAAACATGGCAACACCAAGGCACCAAGAGATCCAGAAATGAGCAAAAAGAAATAAAGACAGGAAGACATGGAAATATACAAATATTGGAGAAGTAGAAACCCAGAGAACCAAAGACTAGGACAAGAGAAGATTAGGTCCTGGCTGAGGCCTGCCAGGCTGAGGACCCACATTCCACAGCCCTGACCAAGTTCGCCCTCATGCCCTTGGCCCATCTCCCCTTGGCCCATCTCCTCCTGGCCCTCCCTTGTTCCCACATGCCATCCTAAGGCTCCCTTTGGGGGATAGATACTGACCTGGGCACTGCCGGAGGAAGCAATCACGAGTCTCAGCCCAGTGGCCCTGGCACTCAGCCCCTCCATAAGAGGGTCCATTACACTCCCTTGTGCGCTGCTGGGTGCCATTGGAACAACTGGATGAGCAGGAGCTCCAGCTTGACCACTCATTCCAGTTGCCATCCACTGCCCGGCCCGGGGGGAGGAAAAGGGAGAGAACACAGAGCATGAATACCTTTCTTGGGCTTACCATCCCCTGGTGGAAGAGCATTTGGGGCTTCCAAGTCACACGGGTCCAGAGCAGTTGCCGGATGGCTCCGGCCATTCCCCTACCTCTCGGTAGTGTCTCAGAACTGGAGTAGGATGGGAAGGGTCAGACCCATCTGAAGGAGGCCAATCTGAGGGGCCAAGCAGTTAGGACAACAGACTACTGCCTCCCCCAGCACCCTCTCAAAGGAAAGGTGCCTAGGGTGGAGTGCTCCAAGCCAAAATCATAGAATCTCTAGGCTAGAAGGTACTTCAGAGGGCATCTGGTCCAACCCATGTCTAAGAAGGAATCTCTTCTATGGCATATATCATAACTGGTCAGTCAATCTGGCCTTGGATAGTTCCATGGGGAGGAAGGATCACTACCTTCTGAGGCAAACTGTTGCACTTTTGGATAGCTTTAATTGTTAGTAGAGACAGTGTAATGTAGTGGATAGAGAACCACCTTCTGGGTCAGGGGAGATCTGGGTTCAAGTCCTGCCTCTGACAAATAAATACTGGCTATGTGACCCTGGGTAAGTCATTAACCTCTCTCAGTACTCCAAGTAACTCTCGAAGACTGGAAGTTCTAAAGCAGGTACCATGTTTGTCCATAGAGAGAGGTCCTAACCAGTAATTCCCTATGCCAATGAAAGCACAGGTCTGATCCTCCTCCCCACCCCTACCCCCCAAAATTAAAGAAGCTTTTCTTTCTCTCATGACTTAAATTTCTTCTCACAAATTCTTGCCACTGCTTCTGGTTTTGCCCTCTGGGATCAAGGAGAACAAATTAAATTAATCAGTCGAAAGACATCCCTTCAGATACTTGAAGACAAATTATCATCCCCCCCCCAAGTCTTTTCTTCACCAAGTTAAATATTCCCACTTCTTTCAACTATTCTTCACAGGACATGGTCTCCAGTCTTTTCATCAACTTCGCTGCTTTCCTCTGGATACTCTCCGGACAGTGTATCAATGCCGTTGTGGTTCAGTCATTTTTCGGTCATGTCTGACTCTTTATGACCCCTTTGGTGGTTTTCTTGGCAAAGATACCAGAATAGTTTGCCATTTTCTTCTCCAGCTCATTATACAAATGAGGAAACTGAGGCAAACAGGGTTAAATGACTTTCCCAGGTCAAAAAGCTAGTAAAAGTCTGAGCTGGATTTGAACTCATGAAGGTGAGTCTTCCTGATTCCAGGCCTAGCACTCCTTCCGCTGTACCACCTGGTTGTCCCCCACTATATCAATGTTCTTTCTAAAACGTGGCTCCTAGATAGAACCAAGGAAGAGTATAATGCGTACTATCAACTACTGAGTCTCAGATACTGTTTCTCTCTTAATAAGAGCTCATTAACTTTTCTAGCTGCCACATCCTACTGTTGACTTGCATTTCACTTGCAGACCACTAAGGCTTCAAGATCTTTTTTGGCTGAACTGGTAACTATTCATGGTTCCGCCGTTTTGTTCTTGAGGAATTGCTGGCTTTAACCCAACAGCAGGACTCTAAATTCACCTCTGTTAAATTTCCTCTTTTTAGGTATAACCTGTAATTCTAGTCTGTTGAGATATCTAGGGAACCTAACTGTCATATAAGGCCTTGGTGAACACTTCTGACTTCATGTAACCATAGTTATCATCACCATCACAACCAACGCCTTCACTAACCACCATCATCAACATTATTATCATCAACAGCATCACCCCTATCACCAATTCTACTATCATCATCTCTACTACCATCTCCCACTGTCATCATCAGTGGTACCATGACCACTGTCAACATAACCACCATCACAATAGCTACCACTACCATCTCCATCACTGTCTCTTGTCATCATTACCGTCACCATCCTCATCACCGCCATTGTCTCCATTAACAATTACTGCTGTAATCCTCATTAGTAGGTCACTACTGCCATCTCCAGCCACCTCCAATACCACCATCACAATAGCTACCATCACCATCACTGTCTCTGTCATCATTACCATCACCATCCTCATCACCGTCATGGTCTCAGAAGCAGAATCTCATAAAATGGCTCCCTGATTCACCATTGATGGAAGTTCTTGGGCTTCAGGAATGTTGTGGATATCCCTGCCCTTCAAGGCCTCTCTGACATTGGGCATTAGAGCCAGATTCCTATACTCTAAACAGGATGCTGTATAAATGAGCACTGGGGAGAATATGACGGGGGAAACCTCTAATTGTCTCATGACTGACCCTGCAGCAGAAATGATGGGCAAAGATGGAAGGGATTCTGTCATCACCAGCCAGCACCCAATGGCCAGGACCCTGAGGAGCTGCCGGTGGAACAAGCACCAAAATGGATAGGACCAAAATGGGAGACAGCATGATAGACAAGAGGGTCAGAGTAGCAGCCTAGGGCAGGGGAGGTTGGGGGACTGAGGGAGAGAGGTGATCCATGATAGTATGATGGAGTGACATTGAGACAAAGAGACACACAGAGACAGACAGACATAGAGACAGAGGTGGAAGCAGAGAAAGACAGAGATAAACAGAGAAGCGGATGGACAAAAAATGGAGAATGAGAGTCAGAAAGACAGACACAGAGACGGAGAAGTAGAAACATTTATAAGAGATACATTAAGAAATAGAGATGGAGAGACAGGTGACACAGAGCTAAGGAGAGAGGCACAGGCCAAACAGAGGGAAGGGGAGAGACATCTCACAGAGGATTTTTTAGCAGCCAGAGGCAGAGGGGGCAGGGAGGAGCAGCGCATTTGTATTAAAGCAATTTGCAGAGCTGGCCAGGAGCCTGCTTAATCCCCATGGCTATTTTTAAAGCTCTTTCTCTTCCTCTAAGCTATTTCTCTCTGCTTTCTTTTTGTTAAAGAAACAAGTGAGATTGTGATTGCATCAAACCATGCCCACGGCAGCCAGGAAAGCCCATGATGGGTCCCTGTCCCTCACCTTTAAATGGAGCTGAGGGGTCACCTGTCTCAAGGTCTACCTTCTTGGAGATGGGCCTAGCTGGTTCAGGGAGAGGGGTTCTAGACTGGAAACAGTTTGAGAGAAAGTGAATGAATCTCACTTCTCAATCTCACTTCTGCCATGAAATCTTCCTCAACCAACTTCAACCCCACAACACTACTTGGGACCCTCAGTAGGCCTATTCGTGCATGTTCTCTGGACCACATCTCTTTTATGCTAAGTAATTCATCTCAGGGAAGCTAAGTGGTGCCATAGTGCATAGACTGCCAGTCCTGGAGTCAGGAAGATTCATCTTTAGTTCAAATCTGGCCTCAGACACTGAGTAGCTGTGTAGCCCTTGACAAATCACTTAACCCTGCTTGCCTCAGTTTCCTCATCTGTAAAATGAGCTGGAGAAGGAAATGGCAAATCACTCTAGTATCTTTGCCAATAAAACCCCAAAGTGGGGTGGCTAGATGGCACAGTGGATAGAGCACTGGCCCTAAAGTCAGGAGGACCTGAGCTCAAATGTAACCACAGACACTTACTAGTTATGTGAGGCTAGGTAAGTCACTTAACCCTGATTGCCTCCAAAAAAAAGAAAACCTCACAGTGGAGTCATGAAGAGTCAAACACAACTGAAAATAACTAAACAACAACAAAGTTCATTACCTGGAAATAAATGTTGGGGCTTTGGATAAGGATGATGATGGTGATAGTGACAGAGATGGTCCTGTTATTGGTGAAGACAGGGACCATGGGAGTCTTACCATTTTTGCTAGGGGCATTCTATTTCAGGCACAAACAAGGCACTTCATAAAAGTTAGCTGAATGAATGAATTAATGGTAACGTTACTCTAGTAATGACAGAGATAGTGAATGATCAACAAGCATTTGTTAAGCATTTCCTATGCGCCAGTCCAATACACTAGGTGCTGGGAATATACAAAGACAAAAATGAAACAGCAGAAAGGTGGCAGTGATGGCAATGACGGTGATGGGTTTGGGCATAATGGTGGCAAAGAAGATGAAGAACAGTTGGGTCCTGCTCCCACTCTTGCCCTTTACCCAAATATGATTTTCTTGTGTTAATCTGCAATTATCCATAGATCATATCCAAAGAACATTTTATATCTTCTGTATCAGAACATTCAGATGGCAACATCATCTGCTTCCATGGCTTTGACAACAATTAGGATGGCCACTGAAAATGCAATGAGCGCTTGGCTGCTGATATCAATGTCTCTTTCTCTTGGAAAGACATTGTGATATCGTGAATAGAAATGATGAAAGAAACAGCCCTGGGAAACAAAGGAGCAAGACTATGAAAGACAGATCCCTGGTATCAGCCAAAATATATCCAAGGGGTCATCTTGTGTTCACTTCTGCCTCTAGGCAGGCTCTGCTCAAAGCCTGCTGAGGGTCTCTATCCCTTCTCCATCAGCCACCCCAGCTTGGCCAGACCAGCCCCTCTGTCTCCCTCCAACTTACCAGGGCACAGGGCGATATTGCAGAATTTGGTCTGTTTCTCTGGACCTTCACAAGGGTTGCCTCCAAACTGAGGTGGGCGGCAGGTGCGGGTACGGTCCCGGAAGCCCCTCCCACAGGTGGATGAACACAAACTCCAGGGTGACCACTCATCCCAAGTCCCATGAACTGTGAGGAAAGGGTAAAGCCATCAGAAAATTCCCCTGCCCCTGCAACATTATAGACTGTAACTACAACCCCCATCAAGGAAATCCGTACATCGTTCACGGAGGTCAGGCCTGTTCCTTCCTTAACTATGTCCTCCTCCCGAAAACTAACCTTCATCAGCAAGCCTTCCCTGATTCAGTTCACCCCTCTGATCAAACCAAGAGGATGTATGATGGATTCCATCCAGGTTTAAAAATGTACTTATACTGTGCCTCCTCCTCAAACCAGGGGCCCCTAACGACACGGCTTATACCTCCTTCTTAGGCCAAGGGCCCCTGGAGAACATGAGCTATTTCTCCCCTTCATACCTAGGGATTGCTGAGGGGAGGGTTTATGTCTCCCCCTAATGACAAGGAACTTGTCTTCATGTTCAAAGATGGAGTTCCAGAAATCAGGAGTTGAGACTTTGTCTTCAACCAAAGGCTCCCCATGCCCCAGTTTTCCAACCCTTCCTGGGAGGGAGGACTCACCTGGACAGATAGCTGAGTTATTGCATTGTCTCTGCTCCCGCAGGGGTCCACTACACTGGGTGCTGTAGGATGAGGAAACGCAGAAACGTGTCCGGGTCTGCCAGCCCTCACCACATGTAGTCGAGCAGACGCTCCAAGGGGACCACTCCTCTGCTGCAGGGTCTCCTGTTGGGACATGGGACATTAAAGTCAGGGCCTAGTCCAAGGCAGCAGGAAGGATTTCAGGGAAGCCAATGACAAACTTTTCCCATACATGACTAGTAACAGATAATGGCTAGGCTCAAAGGAGTGTTAGATAAGCCTGTGCTCAGGGACAGATGGATGAATATGGTAATTGTAGTAGTAATGATAGAAATAATAAAAAACAAAAAGAAGAAGAGGACAAGAAGCAGGAGAAAGAGAAAGAAGAAAGGGAAGGAGAAGGAGGAAGAAAAAGAAGTAGAAGAAAAAGGAAAAGGAAGAGAGAGAAAGAGGAGAAGGAAGGGGAAGAGGAAGAAAAGGAGGAAAAGGAAAAGGAGGAACTGGAGAAAGAGAAGGAAGGAGAAGAGGAGGAAGAGAAGATGTTAATAAATACATGTAATTTCTTCAGCATTTCGAACTTTCCTAGAATCTCCAAAGGGGGCTCAGAGGCCATCTAGTTTGAGCAATGCTTGAATAATGATCCCCCTACAACATCGCTGACAAGTGGTGGTCTTGACTTGACTTGATGGCTTATGCTGAAAGGAAACCCAAGACCTTTCATTGTTGTTGCTGCTGCTGTTGAGTTGTGTCTGACTCTTCCTGACCCCATTTGGGTTTTTCTTGGCAAAGATACTGGAGCGGTTTGCCATTTCCTTCTCTAGCTCATTTGACAGATGAGGAAACTGAGGAAAACAGGGTTAGGTGACTTGCTCAGGGTCACACAGCTAGTAAGTGTCTGAGGCTGGATTTAAACTCAGGTCTTCCTGACTCCAGGCCCAGCACTCTATCTGCTATATCACCCAGCTGCCCCATTCTACTTTTAGATAGCTTTATTTATTAGTAAGTCTTTCCTTACATTAGGGGCAGCTAGGTGGCATAGTAGATAGAGTGCCTGGCACTCTATCTGCTATATCACCCAGCTGCCACATTCTACTTTTAGATAGCTTTATTTATTACTAAGTCTTTCCTTACATTAGGGGCAGCTAGGTGGCATAGTAGATAGAGTGCCAGGCCTGGAGTCAGGAAGACCTGAGTTTAAATCCAGCCTCAGACACTTACTAGCCGTGTGACCCTGGGCAAGTCGCCTAACCCTGTTTTCCTCAGTTTTCTTATCTGTCAAATGAGCTAGAGAAGGAAATGGCACACTCCAGTATCTTTGCCAAGAAAACCCCAAATAAGGTCACAAAGAGTTGGACACGACTGAAAATGACTGAACAGCTTTTCTTATATTAAGCCTAAGTTTACCTCTCTATAACTTTACCAGATGTTCTTAGTTCTGTTCTCTGGGCTCAAGCAGAAAAAATGTAATCCTTCAATATTCCAGTCCTCCAAATATCTGAAGACAGATATCCTGTCCCCCTCTAAGGTATCTCTTCTCCAAGCTTAATGGCCTCAGTTCCCTCAAGTTATCCTTCTATGTCATGGCTGTCCCACTGGATGAACTCTAATGTGACCTTCCTAAACAAGAGTCAAATACAGTTCTTCAAACTACAATTGACTAAGGAAAAGAGTAGAACTGTCACAATCTCTCCTCTCTATTCCCACTCTCCAGTCCCAGACATAACTCTTAATGAACTTTTTTGGACTGCCATGTCATAATGTTAACTTACATTTAGCCTAAAGTCCATTAAAACCTTTAGATCAATGTCTCATTCACTGTTATCTAAACACATCTCCCCATATTGTGCTTCTAAAGTTGATCTTTTTGAACCCAAGGGTAGAAATTCACATTTATCTCTACTAAATTTCATCTGATTAGATCCAGTCTTTCATTCTAGAATAATGAAAGATATTTTTGACTCTTGTTTTATTGTTCCTCTCAGTATTGGGTCACCTATGAATGTAATAATCCTGCCATCTATATCTTTATCCAATTCACTGATATAAATGCTAAGTAGAACACTGACAGTGACAAAGCTCTTGGGACACTCCACCAAACACCTCCATCCAGTTTGACATTGGCATTGACATTGGATAATGATCATTCTTTGGGAATGTTCTTGATTAGCCAAGTATAAAGCCTGGAATATAACAAATAGACCAATGAGTTCAATCCAGAGAGCCCAGGACTTGAATCCCAAACTGAAGATCCTCTAGAGGGAAAATGTCATTCATGGTGGTAACTCCTGGCTGAAGAGGAATTCTGGTCAAGTCAGGCAACATTTGGGAAAACCTTAATGTGGGAGAGTTTAGGAAGCTCAAATCTGCCCCATTTGAGAAAAAGGTTGTTTTCATACACATAGATAGAATCATAGTATCTTAGAGTCATAATGGACCTCAGAGGTGATCTATCCCATCCCATGACTATCCCTGATAGGTAGCCATCCAGCCTCTAAAGGGGAACGCACTACCTTATGAGGCAACACACTTCTCCTTTTGACAGCTTGATTGTTACCAAGGTTCTCCATAACATTTACATCAAGTTCAAACCCACTTTTCTGAAACTTCCACCAATTGGTGCCAATTCCGGTCTTTGAGGCCACGCAGGACAAATTTAATGCCCTTCTGACAGTTCTTCAAGCTTTTCATGACAACCACTACGCTACCCTAAATCATCTTTTCTCCAGACCAAACATTCCCATTTCCTTCAAAGGACTTCTATATACTGTATAAAGATAGAAAAGTCCCATCTTCTCCAAAATATTCACAGTAGGACTTTTTCGTGGTGGCACAGAACTGGAGACAAATGCCCATCCACTGAGGGATGAGTAGACATTGTGGTACAAATTGTAAACAGCAAGGTGGTGCCATGAGTAGAGTTATGGATCTGTCATCAGGAAGGCCTTAGTTCAAAGCTAGCCTCAGAAACTTATAACTATGTGACCCTGGGTTAGTCACTTAAATTCTCTGTGCCTCAGTTTTCTCAAGTGTTAAATGGGGTCAATAACAGTACTTAGCTCACAGAGTTATTTTGAGAATCAGATAATATACGTAAAGCACCACAATTTAGGACTTTAAAGCACCATATAAGTGCTATTAGTCACTGTACATAAA
The DNA here is from genome assembly GCF_011100635.1 of Trichosurus vulpecula. Lineage (NCBI taxonomy): Eukaryota > Metazoa > Chordata > Mammalia > Diprotodontia > Phalangeridae > Trichosurus > Trichosurus vulpecula. Next base: position 87,113,649 of record NC_050573.1, read on the forward strand.
TGTAATAGCATATTAATGCATGCTAAGAAATGATGAATATAAAAATTTCAGAAAAGCATGGGAAGCCTTATAAAACTGATATGGAGTACAGTAAATAGGACGAGGAATAAATGGGCACAATGACTGCAAAAATATAAATGTTAAGAATAAGAACAACAGAAACAAAACTGAAGGTTGTGTAATTATAATGATCAAGTTTGGTCCTGAAAAAGAGATTAGAAAATCCATCCCCTCCCTTTCTTTCCTCAGTGGGGAACTACTGAAGTAGAACATTGCATATAGGGTTAGTCTTGTTAATATATATTTATTTTGTGTATGATTATCTATGTACATGTTGTCTCTCCTAATACATTGCATTAGTAAGAACCTGATTGCATTAGTAAGATCCTTGAGAGTTGGGACTGTTCTAGTCTTTGTATTCGTACCCCCAGCACCTGCTCCTAAGCACATAGTAAGTGTTTAATAAATATTTATTTGCAATTGATTTATGTGTTGATTTTTATTGGGTTTTTTTTTACTCTTTCTCATGAGAGATGGTTCCCTGCATTGGGAAAGAAGAAGGGATTATTTTTTGAAATTAAGGCAAATTAAAAGCAAAACCATCAATTAAAATTTTAAATGCATCCTTGTGTGGAGAAGAGAGAAAGGGGAGACAGGGAAAGGAAGAAAAGGCAAAAACAGAAGCAGTGATGATGAGAAGAGCCCACTCAACTAGAGAGAAGTGAAAAAGGGAGAGGTGCAGGTAATTAGTGGCAGATTCCTAAACCCAGGGAGACAAAGTGATCAGGGTGGTTCAGGGCCTTGGGGCCTTAGGTTGAAGGTCAAAGATTTTTTTAGTAAAGAGTTAATGCTCAGTGGCCAAAGTAAAAAAAAAAAACAAACCCTAATTCTGAAAGGAGGCACTGGTGTTTGGGGAAGCTGATCACAGGATAAAGAATCCCAGAATTTCAGAACTGAAAGGAGGGACCTAAAGGTCAATTTGGCCGACCCGTGTATAAGCAGGAATCTCCTCTACACCTGACAAGTAGTTATCCAGCCTTAATGACTGAGGTTGCTCAGTCATTCTGTGCTGTATAAAGATAGAAAAGTCCCATATTCTGAAGCCCAGGCCAGAGCTCGGCATCCTTTGCTGGGGTCATATTCTGGATTTGTATCATAACTCAACAAGATGCCTGATGGTGGAGCTATCAGCCAGGAAAACCCAAGGAGCACCCCCTCAGCCTCCCAGGGTCCTTAGTTAAATTCAGATAGATTAGCTTGGGGGACACCCTGACTGAGCTAAGCTGAACAGATTTCTTGTCAGAACCTGCACCCTAGTGTGCTATTTCTGAATTTCTATTACTTTTTTCCATTGTGAATAAACCCTTGAAATAGCACAGAAAATCCTGGGTATATGTGCAGTAGACAGCAGGAAGCAGGGAAGAAATGAAGGAAGGAAGGATGGAAGGAAGGAAGGAAGGAAGGGAGGGAGGGAGAGGAGGCAGGAAGAAAGGAAAAAGGAAGAGAGGGATGGAGGAAGAGGGGGAAAGGAAGAAGGAAGAGAGGGAGGAAAGGAGGGAAGAAGGAAGAAAGAGAGGAAGGAAGGACAAGTGAGAGCTGTAAGAAAGGGGAGAAAGGAGGCAGGAAGTGGGGGGGAAAGAAGGCAGGAAAAGAGGGAGAAAGGAAGGAGGGAAGAAAGGAAGGAAGGAGGGAAGGAAGGAAGGAAGGAAGGAAAGAAACAAGCATTTATATAGTACCTACCATGTGCAGGAATCTCCTCCATAGTCTACTCGACAGTGACCCTCCAACCTCAACTTAATGGGAAACTCACTGACTCCCCAAGGCAACTGTGCAGCAAAGTCCCACTTCCAGCCCAACCCTTCAAGCCATTATCTCAGAAAAGCAATCCCCTTGGAGATGTGGTCGGGTCTGTGGGTGCTGAAACCACAGCTACTGAAGACCCAAAAAAAGAACACTTTTACCATAAAAATCCTTGGTTCCACATCAGAAATTGATAGGATTTTATCAGTGGAAATGACACTGACAAAGAGGTAGGACCATTTGCTTTGCTGCTGCACCTAAGGACCACAGGACCTTTCCTTTTGACTTTCCCATATGGATTATTTCCTCGATTAGAATGTGAGAACAGGGACTAACTTATTTATATATATATATATATATGTGTGTGTGTGTGTGTGTGTGTATGTATATATATGTGTATATATACACACACACACACATATTATATATATATACATATACACACACACACACACACACACACATATGTGTATAGCTAGATGCTGCTGCACTGGTTAGAATGCTGGGCCTGGAGTCAGGAAAACCTGAAATCAGATCTGACCTCAGACATTTGTTTTCTTTGTGACCTTAGGCAGGTAGCTTAACTTCTGTTTGCCTCAGTTTCCTCAATTGTAAAAGGGGGATAATAATAGCACTTACCTCCCAAGGTTGTTGTGAGGATCAAAGATAATATTTGTAGAGAACCTGGCACACAATAGTCACCGTATAAATGTAAGCATTCAGCACAATGTTTTGTACAGAGTAAGCATTTAATAATTTTTAAAGTTCATTCATTCATTTATTTATTCAAGTCCTTCCCTATGTGGAGATGAACTTTGCTTCCCTCCAAATTCCTCCCATTATTGTTGGCTCTGCTTTCTGGGTCCGAGCAAAATAAGTCTAAAGTCCTCTTCCATATGACCATCTTTCAACTCCTTGGAGACAGCTATCACATTTCTATTGAGTCTTCTCTTCTCCAGCCTCAATACTGGCCATTCCTTCACTCAGTCCTCCTCTTATGCTGCTTTTGGTCTCCTTCCTCCTCTGGACCTGAACCAGCTTAACAGTGCCCTTCCAGAAACACTGTGCCTACTCTTAAATGCAGAGGTTGGAAAGATATGCAGAGGATGAATTGGAAATTATCTGATTTCCCTAGAAACTGAGGCTTTAATCAGCTCTCAGTCAGTATCTACACCAATGGCTGCCCTAGTGCTGCAGGCTGCCTCCTGGGGCTGGAATCCTATCCCCTTTTTCCTTATTTCAGCCTTTCCCTATCATCCTCCGCCGATGACCACTTGCCGGGTATATTGTTGAGGGGATTGCTATTCAGGTATGATCCCTGGCGTTCTCTACAATTTTGAGTTTCTTTGATTCTTGGAATGGGCTAGGAGTCTCCAACTGGTGCACACTCCCATGGGAATGTCTAGGCCTTAAGCGGACTCTCTTGAAATCATTCTCCTCTCCTTCCCCTTTCATTTATAGATAGAATTCTTGGTCAGATACAGGTGGGACTCGATGGCCCCTGAAATCCCTTCCAGCTCTCAGAATATGTGATTTATTATACAGTTTTCTGTGGACTCCAGAGATGGACTCCCATGTTCTGCTGAGCTCCCATGATCCTCCCTTCTATCCAGGTGGAATTCTCTTTCTAAAACAGTCAGGGACCAAGAGAACCCAACCTCTCAATCCTCCTGGCTCTATGAAGCAGGTGGCACCTGAAAGGGCTGGGACGGGAAAAAGGAGGTCATTCTGAAGGACTGTTTTTGTCAAGAAACTTGGCCTTTCCTTCCAAAAGGGATAGGGAAATATGTAGTTAAAAATAAGCAAGGGGAAAATTCAAACCAGGACAGTTTGAAGGGATCAAGGGAGTGGGAAGAACATTAGGCTTGGGTTCAAGACATGTGTTCCTGGGCCCAGTCCTGCCACTTTCTAGCTTCATGACCTTGACCAAGTCCAGAGATGCAGTAACTATGATAGGGACGTCAGGACATGGCGGCTAACGGTGTCTTAGGCTGCTTTAGCCAAAGCAGAGTGCCCAGAATGAGGAAAGTACTTGTCCCATTATTCTCTGGGCTTGCCAGACCCCACTGAGGACTTCACGTCCAGTTCCAGGCACCACATTTTAGGTAGGATGATCATAAGCTAGAGTGAGTCCAGTGGAGGGTGGCCAAAAGAAGAAACAGAGCTCATGCCATAGGTCAAAGGAATTGGTGATGTTTGGCCTGGGGAAGATTCTTAAGAGAGACATTCTTAGTTTCTTCAAATATCTACGTGACCACCCATGGACAGAGTGAGGAGAATTTTCTAGTGGGTCTAGAAGTCAGAACTAAGAACAGTTGAGGGTAAGGAGAATTACAGGTAAGCAGATTCAAGTTCAATTTAAGGAGAAAAAACTTCAATCAGAGTCCCATCCTTCACTCTGAGATGACTTCCAGTTTACCTTCTATATACCTTGTATCAACATAGTTGTTCACATGTTGTGTCTCCCATTGTTTTCCCTGTTACTGTAAAGATCCACATTATCCTCCCAGCCCCTCAGATTTAAGGGCTAGGTGTTGTCCTTGACTCTTCACAAACCCCCACTCCCAATCCAATCTGTCACCAAGGGCTGTTGATTTCATTTTTGCAATGCTCTCCTTTCTCTTTGGATACTGCCAGGCCCTCATCACCTCACCTCACACCTGGACTACTGTACATGCCTGTTGGTGGGTCTGTCTGTCTCCTCCCTCTAGTCCATCCTTCATTCAGCCACCAAAGCAGTATTCCTAAAGCACAGGTATGAATGTGTCATTCCCTATTCAATAAACTCCAGAGGCTCCCTCCAACCTCTGGGATCAAATACAAAATGCTTTGCTTGGCATTCAAAGCCCTTCATAATGTGGCCCCCTTCTATCTTTGGAGTCTCCCTACCTCATAGTCTTCCATCCAGTGACACTGGCCTTCTGGTCGTTCCATGAACAAAATACTTCATCTCTTGGTGTTTTCTTTGGCTGTTCCCTATGCCTGGAATGCTCTCCCTCCGAACTTCAACCTACCAGATTCCCTTTTAGTCTCTACTAAAATCTTATCTTCTTTTGTTTGTTTGTTTTTGGAGGCAATTGGGACTATATATTATAGTTATATAATATAATTATATTATATTTAACTATATATGCATATAGGTACACACACACACACACACACACACACACACACGTGTGTGTGTGTGTGTGTGTGTGTGTGTGTGTGTATGCCCAGGGTCTAATTAAGTAAGTGTCCAAGGCCGAATATGAACTCAGGTCTTCCTGATTCCAGGGCCATGGTTCTATCCACTGCACCACCTAACTGCCCCTAAAATCCTATCTTCTAAAGGAAGCCTTTCCCAACCCCTCTTAATTCTGTGCCTTCCCTCTCTTATTTTCTATTCATCCTGTCTATAGCTTGCTTGTGTATGTTTGCTTGCTCGTTGTCTTCCCCATTAGATTGTGAGCTCCTGGAGGGCAGAGACTGTCCTTTGCCTCTTTTTGTATCCCCAGCACTTAGCGCATAGTTTCCATTTAATAAATATTTAATGACTGACTGATTGGCGAACATTAAATTGTGAACTCCTTGAGAGGGGGACTGTATCTGCCTTTGTATTTATCTTAGTACAGTGTCTGGCATAAAGTAAGTGCTTAATAAATGCTTGCTGACTTGACTTGATGAGTTCCACATCACTGAAGGTATTTGAGGGCCAGTGGATAGAGTACCAGGCCTGGAGTCAGGAAGATTCATTTTCCTGAGTTCAAATCTGGCCTCAGACATTTACTGGCTATGTGACCGTGGGCAAATCACTTCACTCCATTTGCCTCAGTTTCCTCATCTGCAAAATGAGCTGGAGAAAGAAAAGGCAAACCTCTTTGGTATCTTTGCCAAGAAAACCCCAAATGAGGTCCCGAAGAATCAGACATGACTGAAACAACGGAACAATTAAAACAGCACCTGGAGGAATTTGAATAGAGGCAAAAAAAAAAAAACCAAACCAAAAAAACCCAAAAACTCGATCAAGGAAGCTACAAAGGATTCAATCAATCAATACACATTTATTAAACACCTATGACATTCCAGGCACTGTGCTAAGCACTGGGGAAACAAAAGAAGGCAAAAAATCCTGCCCTCAAGGAGCTCCCAATCTGATGATTCCCATAGAGGATGGGAGATTGGACTAGCTGGCCACTCAGGACCATTCCAGCTATGATATTTTCAGATTCTATGAGATTATGACTGTGATTCTCATATTCTATGGTTCTTGAATTCTAATGTGGGGCTTAGCTGGATCCCCAAAACTTTTTTCTTTCTTTTTTTTAAATCTCAGAAGAAATTACCATTTAGCTCTTTTTGCTTTACCTCATTACTTTGATAGATCTGTGCTCTCATCAATGCTGATAATGCCTCTACGTGTGCAGAATGACATCCACCCATCCTTTCTCATCCCTACTGGCCCTCTTGCCTTTCTGACTGTATGTTTCCTTAGTGAATGTCTTGTAAGCCCTTTCTTGCACATAAGTCACCAATGGTAACCTGCTGCTGCCCACATAAGCCCACCATGCCTCTCCTTGCCCTTTGGATCACTGGCAATTTTGATTCTTAGAAGATTATGGTGTTCCATGATTAACAGCCATGGAATTCATGGCCTTGGACACTTACTTAATTAGACCCTGGGCATACACACACACACACACACACACACACACACACACACATATACACACAAACATTCACAACCAGGAAAATAATCATATTGGAAAGATGGGTTTCAGTGAACAGGAATAACTCAGGATCAGTGAAAGCACTATGCAGGCAATTGCTGTCAACTTCCTCTTCTTCAATTCTAGGGCCAGCTTATTGTCCATCTGCAGAGTCTGTTCAAGGTATAACAGTTGAAGTAGAAAATCTCTGAGCTCTCTTCCATCTCCGAGAGGCCATGATGCTGAAGAAATAACTCCAGGGTGACCTATCCAACTGTATGTTATGGTGGATATGGGCAATCCAATCCAATCCAATCCATTCCAATCCAACAAACATTTATTAAGTAGCTAATATGTGTAAGCCATTGTGCTAGGCCCTGGAAATAAAACAATAAAACAAAACAAAAAAAAAAAAAAGAAAAAGGGCGGGCCTTCCCTCAGGGAGCAGAGACAATATATATTCCCTATAGTCATGGGGGTGTGTGTGTGTGTGTGTGTGTGTGTGTGTGTGTGTGTGTGTAGTGTTTGGCTGAAAATATATTGTATATTCTTTTCTTGAAAGAAGGGACTGTTTTTGCTTTTGTATCCTCGGTGCCTGGCACTAGTGTCTGGCACACAGTAAGCACTTAATAGATGCTGGTTGACTTGATGAATTCTACATCACTGAAGGTGCTGTGTGTACTATGTCTCTATGTAAAACATATATGCATATATTATACATACATAAGTGTATATATATATACACACATATGCTATGTGCTTACAGATATAGAATATATACTACATATATTATGTGCTTACATATGTATACACATACCCGTATCTATACAACACATGTACAAGTATTCATATATATTATCAGCATGAGGCATCTATCAGACATGGTGGATAAAGAATTGTACTTGGTAGTCAGGAGAACCGAGTTCAAGTTCTGTCTCAGACACTATCTGTGTAACTCTTAGCAAGTCATTTAAATACTCTGAGCCTCAGTTTGCTCATCTGTAAATGAGGTAAGAATAGCACTTAATTCACAAGGTTGTTAGGTGATGAGCAAATAAGATCACATATATATATATGTATAGTCCTTTGCAAATCTTAAAGTGCTATAGGAACGTTAGCAGCTATTACAGCTATTATTTTGTTGTTTATTATTCTGTTGAATAAATCACAGAACTGTACTAATAAAGACTACAGAGATGAGAAAATATATATATATATATATATATATATATGAATGGTAGTTGTTACTATCTTCTTTCTTCTTTTATGCTAATATAAAATTTTGATTTTTTTTCTTACTATTTTCTTGACATATTCCTAGGAGTCTTTGTGATTATCTGGAAAATTGAGCCCCAAGTGCCTTCAAAATCAAGTTGCCTCCAACACAAATCCATTCTGTTTGTACTTGGTCAGATTTATCTGTTCTGTCTGAATTCATGTTGTCAAATGTCATTTCATTTCCATCTCCTCCTATGAATCAGGCACTGAGGTGTCTGAGTACAGATGTGATTGTTCCACTTTAATCGATGATGAGTCTTTGACAACACCAGCTGGTCTGGGGTATACATTTATAACAGCCATTCACAGTCCCTCAATACCTGGGATGCAGCCTCTCCTCATCCCCACTTCCTAGAGTTCTCTTCTTCCTGAAAAACTCAACGTAGGTTCCACATCCTCTAAGAAACCTTTTTTGATTTCCTCCTCCCACCAGCCTCCCCTTTTACTTGACTTCTTTGTGTATGGATTGCGTTCTTCCCCAGCCACACCTCCAGAAGACTATAATCTCTTTAAGGATGTGAACTATTTTATATTTTTTTAATCTTTTTATCCCCAGCACAGAGAAATCAAGTCAACAACTATTTATTAAGTACTTATTATGTAGCAGACACTGTCCAAAGTGCTGGGGACACAAAGAAACTGACATTTTGGGGGGGGGTGAATTGAATTTGAAACATTAGCATCATAAATTTAAAGCTGGATAGGCTTTGAAATAACCTAGTTCATTCTTCTCATTTATAGATAAAAAAATCGAGGCCTTGTTGCTAAGGCCAAGAGGTAAAGTAATTTACCCAAAGTCTCACACCGGATGATAAGCAATATAAGCAGGATTAGAATGGAGGTCCTCTGGGTCCAAATCTAACTGCCTCTCTATTTAATTCGTACTTCAGTTTATAAATGTTCTTTGTTGGGACTCATATCAAGTTGTGTGCACAGTGTTAACACCTCGTAGGGAGTTTGTCGAATTAAAGTCTAGACTGTTCCCACCACTGTTTTGTGAAATGGAATTGCTTGAGATATCCTACCATCTTCCTCTGAATTGCTTCACAAATAAGTTTGTGCCTTAGACGGTACCACACCTCTAGCCTTGGCAAGGAGATTAAGTCCCTTCTGGCGGAGGGAGGTTCTGGGCTCTGTTGGGCTCAGTATATGCATCAGTTACAACTTTTTATGCCATAATGATAATCTGGGCCATTTCTTCAGCCTGGATCTGCAGTGGAGCAGTGAAAGAGACTCCTCGTGAGCAAATTCCATCCACCAATGGAAGTCTTCAAACCATGATTCTATATGTTACAGCTCTGTTGAGCTCTCTGGTCTACTGAGAGGTGAAGAAGGCATTTGGCCCACGTCACACAGCCAGTGTCAGAAGTGGGATGTAGCTCTCTGACTCTGAGGCTGGCTCCCTCTCTTTTAGCTCACAATGCCTCTCCATTAGAATAGACATCTTTCTTTTATCTCTTTCTTTTTGCTCTGAGTCAACAGCTTGAACAAATAGGTCAAATAATAATAATAATTAATAATAATTAACATGAATATATCATTTTAAGGTTTGCATGGTCTGCACATGTTATCACATCTGACCCTCAACAGCGACTTTCATGAGGTGGGGGCTATCATTACTCTCGTTTTACACATAAGGAAACTGAGGCACATGGAGATAAAATGACTTACCTATAGTCATTCTGCTGGTCAGTGTGTGAGGCAGGATTCAAAGTCAGATCTTCCTGACTCCAAGCCCAACACTCTATTCCAATTATATGTACCATGTTCACCCTTGCAAACAGGTGTTGATTCAGATCTTTTCTCTAAAAGCTGAGTCACCTGACCACACATAAATATTCAAATCTGAAATGACCCCCACGTCAACCTCTGACTCCTTTCTTGAAAATATTTGTGATGTGCAGGTAGATGTGCAGCTTTTGAGGAATCTACAAGCCTCATTGACTCTTTTATTTCTTAATTAGGAAACATTTTGCAAGATAATTTGTACCCCTATTAGGTTGCACAGTTAGGTGGCACAGTGGATAGAGTGCTAGGCCTGAAGTCAGGAAGACTCATATTCCTGAGTTCAAATCCAGCCTCAGATACTTACTAGCTGTATGACCCTGGCCAAGTCACTTAACACTGTTTGCCTCAGCTTCCTCATCTGGAAAATGATCTCGAAAAGGAAATGGCAAACCACTTCAGTATCTTTGCCAAGAAGACCCCAAATGGGGTCAACAGAGAGCTGGATATGAATTAAAAAATGACTGCACAGCAAGAGTAGGTGGCACAGTGACAGAATCTAGAGGTCAGGAAGACCTGAGTTTGAATGTTGCCTCAGACACTTAATAGCTGTTTGACTGCTGGGTAAGTCACTTATGTCTGCCTCAGTTTCCTCAACTGTAAAATGAAGATAATAGCACCTACCTTCCAGGGTTGTTGTGGGGAGCACACGAGATATACATGTAAAGTGCTTTGCACTTTATATGGAGCCTTAAAATGCTATATAAATGCTAACTGCTGTTATTAACACTACTTTGAATTGAAAAGGACCACAGTATGTATTTTGACTTGATTTGTAGAATCTTGTCTAATTCTTCCCAGAATTTTTCCAATTCTTCATCCTCAGCAACAGATGTTGGCACACAAGTTTTCATTGTCCTCATGGGTTTTTTAAGCTGGCGGTCATGATGATTACTGCATGTGGAGATGACTGAGTATGCCCATCCTCTGGGTGCATGAGGAAACCAGCTCTGCCAGACCACCGAACCGATGCTTTAAGGGGAACCTATGAGCTGTCTTTCTATCGAGTTTCAACTTCCTCGGGCCTTCTGCCTCACTCGTAAAGAGAATGTCAATGCCAACGTGGTCCAGTTCCTCCAGTCAGACATCAACTCATTGGTTGTCAGGAAAAGATAGCGCGCGTATAGCGCCAACAGTTAATGTTTATAAGCAGTCTAAGAATAATAGTTCTGAGTCCCCTCTGCCCCCCTTTCTGCCCCCCTAACACCACAATGGTGAAATATGGATAAAAATTGCACCTACCTCACATAAGGGGCAAATGAAATAATATCTGTAAAAGCACCTAGCTAGCACCTGGCACATGATAGGTACTTAGTAAAAGTTTATCCCTTCCCTTAAATAATTTACCCTGGCTCAACCAGACTGCATATATTCAGGATGGAATCTTAACCAGGCCTCCCTGACTCTGAGGCCATCACTCCCATCACTAGACTAGACCATAGCTACCGACTGCATTCTACTTCCCTTGATTCTATCCTGGGAAGCCTCCTAGCGATGAGCCTCCATAGACTTAGCTCTACATGGAAGAGACTCACCCCCAAGCCATCCCCTGGCCTTGCTCCACCCCCTGCTCCATGAAGAAGCCCTCTTTACTTTGGTCCTCTTACCTGTCTGGGGGGATGGGTATCCAAACTGCTGCAGGTCATCAGCTTCCTCTCGCCTTCGGGTGTCTGTGGACCTCAAAGACTGACTCCTAGAATTATATCTTCCACTGGCTATTTGGGAGGAGAAATGGGGAGAGAGGGAGGGAGAAGAAAGAGAAGGTCAACATACCAGATCTGCCATTGGCCCAAGTTTCAGCCTCTCTGCCCTCCCTGATATTCCCCCCACCCAGGCAAGGAGAGTTTGGTCTTGTCCTCAGACAGAAGGCTCCCTGAGGTCAGAGGTGGGCTTTTCCATTTTAGACTAGGGACTCCCCAAGGTCCAAGGCAGTGTATCCCCCTGAGCCCAGAAGCCCCCTGAGATCAGGGGCCTTGTTTCCCTTCATACCATACCCTGGCCTAGAATTCCCCAAACTCCTCCTGACAAGACCTGCTGAGTCTGGCCTCATGACCAGGAAGGTTCATAAAATTTAAAAAAAGAAGAGACAAAAGCCCACACAGCGCCATTCTCATTATGATTTGATTTAACATTATGGAAGGATTTAAAAAATGCATGAAGTCATTAAGGTCGATTATTAGAGAAATCTCATAAGCTGAGACTGAGGCAGGGGGAGAGGGAGCCCCTCTGGGACGAGGCTTGTTCGAGGCATACCCCCTATCAAAGCAGGTCTCAGAAGATACAATCTGGTATAGTGGAATGAGCCCTGAACTGTGAAATAGGACACCTGGGTTCCAGGGCTGTTTGAGTTACTCAGCAGAATCCTAGACTATCAGAGCTGAAAAACCTTAGAGACCATCAAAAACAGGGATTCTTAACTTTTTTGTGTCCATGGAGCTGCTGGGTGGTCTAGTAAAGCCTGTGGACCCTTTCTCAGAATGATGTTTTTAAGCGCATACAATAAAATACATAGGATTTCAAAGGACATCAATTCTACTGAAATACGGTTATCCAAATATTTAAAAAAACAAGCATAGACTCCAGATTAAGAACCTCTGATCAAGGAATGAGAGAGACTCATAGAGAGGAAGTGATTTGGCCCCAGGTTACACAGAAGATGGTTCATTTGGAGCCAGTGTGAAACAGGGATGGTCCTGGTCCTGGCACCATCACTGATGTGAACAGCCTTGAATGGATCACATACTTTCTCTGGGGTCGAGCTTCTTCTTCTGTTAAAGTGAAGAGGCTTAACTGGAAAAAAATGTTGTTTACTGTTTCTTCTAGTTCTCTCATTTGCCCCTATGAATAATCTAGAAGTCATCTCAGGGATGGGTGACTTTTTGTTTGTCTGTTGTCAGGGGATGCTGATATTTTATAACCTGATGTCTCTAGAAGCAGGGCTGGGTACATGTGAACATAGATGCTGGTTGGAGCCTAGGAGTGCTGGACATGGAATTTGTTTCCCCACAGATAATTCATAAGGTATTTAATACACTCATGCATAATTGAGAGTTAATTATGAAAGAGGATGCTATCCCTTTATTATTGTTGAAAAAAAAAAGCTGCTTGTGGAAGGGGGGAGGGGGAGGTCCAAGTATCATCCTTCAAAATATCAGGAATAGGCTTGATGCTGATTTTCTGAGTAGAGGAAGACAATAAACCAAAAGGCCTCAGAATTAGAGGTGACATGATTCATTGAAAGGGGTTCTAGGTCTCAGTTTCTTTATCTGCAAAATAGGGAGTTTGACTTAACCTCTAAGGTCTCTTCCGCCTCTGTATCTACGATCATGTGATCCTCCAACTAATCAATAAAACTCAAGATTTAGGCATCCAGGTCATGATAGTGTCTCCTCCCCCATGGAGTCATCCTACCTTTCGCAGAACTAGCCTAGGATGGGTATGGGGCGGTGGGGTCAAGATTTGGTATCCTAGGGCTAAAATGTCCCAGGCCCTTTCTTACCCCAAGACTTCTCCCCATTCCCTAGCAATCTACTGCATTTTTCCTGGCACCCCATAATTCCTCTCACACATCCCAACATTCTTCAGCTCCTCTTTCATATTCCATACCTCTGTCCCAACATTCCATAATTCAGACCCAATATTATCCAGCCCAGAGTCAATGTCCTGCAACCCCTCTGTAATGTTAATGGGAAAATATTCCCCACCCACTAATAGGCCTCAAGTGGAGCCTATTAGAGGAGGGACTTGCCTAAGGAGGAGCTTGCTTAGGGGGAGGCTTGCTTGTAGGAAGGCTTTCACAGCTTTTGGTACTAAATTGATTAGGCACTGAGTCAGGAGGGTTGTGATGCCTTCTGGCTCTGAGAAGTGTATGGATACTCTGAGTTGGTATTTTGCTTTGGGGGTTAGCTTATGAGAAGGATCTTTTGATTCCCTGGTCAAGACTCTGAGTAGCCCTATGTTCAGACTCCCAACTGCTCAGATGTAAAGGCTCTCTCAATCTGGTGGTGTATATAAAACGTATAACAATATTGCTTTGATTCAGGCAGTCAGAGCCCTGTCTGTTGGTCTTTATGCTAATTCCTCTGCTTGTATTTTCTCTGACGGTCAAGGTGTTGACCCTTCCCCTGAACTAGTGAATGTAATTAAAAGTAGGATTGTTAGCCCCTTTTTGAGCAGTCTTTCCTAGAAAAGCAGATCCAAGAACCTGTGCTAGCAGCCATCCTGGGTATGCTAGGGTGCTTGCTGCTACACCTCCCTCATATTACATGGCCCCATCCCAACAATCTATAGCCCAAATCCAACAATCCACATTTTCTGCCCCAATAGGCTTCAGCTCCTCCATATCCCACCATCCAGTCCCAACATTCCCCCACCAAGAACAAACACTCCAAAGTCATATCTGCTTTCACTGACAAGTTCTAGCTTCTAGTTAGACCAAAGAAGCCAACTCTCCTGAATCTAAGCTTCTACAGACCCTCCCCAAACCTTTCATTCTCTGCCTGATTCTTCTCTGCCTTCCTATGTTCCACCTCATATTACCCAACCCTTTTCTATCAGTAATTTCCTAAGATAAGGTGCTAGGCCAAAGCTGAAAGTGTCTGAGTTTTTTATTCCAAATGCTGCTTTCACATAAGAAGGAAAAGAGAAAGCCCAGGTTCTCAGAACGTTCATTAATAATAGTTCTCATTTGTACAAGCATCCAGCTTCATAGTTTACAAAGCACACCTCTGAGGGAGGTCTTGACGATTTTATCGTCCTCATTACCCAAAAAAAAGAAACAGAAACCTGAGGGATGCTACAGGGAAGAAAGGTAAACTGATGCCCATAGTGAGCTGAAAGAGACAAAGTGAAGGGCATGGGTGGGGGGGGGGGTAGATAGATAACTTACTATTGCATGCCTTTCTGTTGCACAAACGGCCCTCCTCAAGGACACCCTCACAAGCTGCACCATGGCCAGGGAGGGCCAAGCATGTTCTCTTCCGGGTCTGGAGCCCTCCACCGCAGTCCCGAGTACAGTCTCCCCACAGGGACCAAAGGTTCCAGCCACCTAGGCAGCAGAAAACAAAAATTCAGAAGGTGAAGGCATTCAAGGTCTTATTACAGAGAATGGCAGGAGGTAGAGGTGGGGAGAAAATAGATGAAGTAGAGGCCTGTGCCTAGCCTCATTAAGCTATCCTTCCCTCCAACCCCAGCCAAATAAGAAATCTTCCTTTATCATTCCCACTCCCACCCCACCAATCCTATGCCTCTCATCTTCTTCAAGAGCTGGATCAAAAAATTCCCCTCCTCCTGGAAGCCTTCCAGGGATTGAACCCCAAACCCCATAATGAACACTACCCCTCATCTCTTTAAAAGCCAGGGCTCCCTTGACTAGACTAGACTGTGTTCTAAGATACCCTGGTGTTCTCAGCAGTGTGAATAGGAGTTTCCTCAGAAAATGTTTGTACTTAGCAGTATTTTCGCCTCAAAAAGATTAAAGACAAAATTATATATGTATCCTAAATACTTATTACCTACGGCAATATTCCAGGGAGAAAATAGGCTTAATTTCCTCTGTTTGGATCCAAATTTTCCTAAACTCCCTCCCCACACACATCCAGACACTTTATCCTGGGGGTGTTTTAGGCTTCCAAGTACCCATGGACAAGCATTTATGATTTTCATAAACATATTTCAAGCCCTAAAGTATTCCACTGCCAAATTAGTTAAGGGAAATGTTATCTTAAGCCCTTATGTAAACATAAAAATTCTAGAATGTCAGAACTGGGAGGTAGCTCAGAACATAAAATATGGAATGTCAGGGCTCGGAGGGAAATTATAACATTGAAAGTAGAATGTCAGGACTGGAAGAGACCCTAGAATAAAGAACATTGGATAATGTAGCTAGAAGGGACCACGAAACAGGGTGTGAGAGCTACAAGGGACCTTAGAGACAGAACGTTGGATGTTAAGGGTTAGAAAGGAAGCTGGGATATGAACATCAGAGCTGGAAAGACCTCAGGGTTACAATATTGAATGCTGAGTTTAAAAGGGTGCAAGAACACAGGACGTCAGAGTTTCAAAGCCTTCTTTTATTCAGAGATCTGTCTATCTACTGGTGGTCTCTACTTCTTGTTCATATGTCTCTCACTACATTGTTATTCTCAGCTTGGTCAAGGAGTACTAGTCTTGCTTCCCAAACCAGAGATCCAGCATCCTCCCCACCACGTCTCCAGAATCCATGTCCCCCATTCCTGGGGGCAGTTGATTCATTCAGCTTTGGAACTTCTGCCTTGGGACTGAGCTATTCTGATTGGTGGGTAACTGAGGGCAAACTCACCTTCTGTAGATGCTTATACCTAGCTGGCCCCAGGGCAGAAAGCACTTCATCCCATTCAGACAACCACCAGGAATTATCTTGCCATCTGTACTTCCTCCACATGCATTCCCCTCTCTCCAACACACACACACATACACACACACACACACACTCTCTCTCTCTCTCTCTCTCTCTCTCTCTCTCTCTCTCTCTCTCTCTCTCTCTCTCCCCCTCTCCCTCTCCCTCTTCTTTTCCTCCTCTTTCTCCCCCTCTCCACCCCTCTCCCCCTCCCCTTTTGCTCTAGGCCCAGCAATCAGTTACTGTGGAGTGTCAATCAGTTGCTCTATGGATCAACTAACTGTCCTTGGTTGGGACTCCCAATACCAAAATTCCATTCCCTGGTCACTGCTCCCTTGTAGGACCACCTTAAGGGCAGGCAACATTTCATATTTGTATTTGTGTTTCCAGAACTTAGCACAGTACCTGTTTTAATAAAAACACTTTTCATTAATTCATTCATTCAGCTTTCATGTCTCTTTAGCACATTCCTGATTATTTACCATCCTAGGGCCACAGGGTCATCCTGACAAAGGGAAGAGGTTTAGCTTCTCAGTATCCTTAGAGATGTATTATTTGTTCCATTTGCCTTCTCTCCCCCAATTGGATTGGACTAGGATAAGGAGGGAAGGATGGAAAGGAGTTAGGGGATCATCCCTAATGCAGAATCGGAAAGAGTTAAAAGACAGACTTCAAAGGTCACCTAATTCAACCTTTCACCCAGGATAGGAATCCCTTCCTCAGCCTTCTTAACAAAGTTATGCTTGAATACCTCCAATGACAGCAAGCTCACTATCTACAAAAGCATCCCTTTAGGGTACAGTTCTTATTATTAGGAAGTTCTTCCTTTTATGGAGCCCTGCTCTGTTCATCTGTGACTCACATCCCCCTCTCCTTAGATCGTAGGTCTTTTCTTTAGAGCCAAGCAGAAGAAGCTTTACTTTGCCCAACAAGAGAGCTCTTCAGATATTTGACAAGAGCCATCACATCTCCCATAAGTCTTCTTTTCTCCAAGAGAGAACTGACAATCTGCTTTGGTGAATCCCAGAATGGTTAAGATCCAAGGTTAAAGGTGGGACCATATCTTCCCCCAAGGGACCTTGACCATCAGAGCTTTATAAGGTCTTTTCTAGATAATATTCCGCCCTCCCTTTAAGCCCCAGCATGGGATCCCCCAGTTGAGGATTCAAAGCAGAAGGTTCTAGACCTTCCTCTGGTCAAGGAGAGCTAAGGAATGTAGGGTCCCAGAGGCCAGCATAAACAGTGCCATTACCTACAAAGGAAAGAGGTGGGAATCTGTTGGGGGATGAGAGACCTAGAATCACAGACCCAACTGGCAGCTTGGAGGGACCTCAGAGGTCATCTAGTTCCTTTGGTAGCAGGGGAAACAAAGGTCGGGGAGGTTAAATGAATTGACCAAATTAACACAATTAGGAGGTGTCTGAGTCAGGACTAGAACCCAGGTCTTCTGAGTACAGATCTAGTGATCTCTCCTGTACATCACACTGACCCCCTGGGAGAGGCCTGGAGCTCGACTGGGAAGGAAGCATTCTTTGGCCTAAGGGATGGCCTTATACTTCCCTTCCTTGGATCTTGGTTTCATCCTCTATTTAAAACAGACAGAACAACCCCCTGCCCACCTTTATCTTCAGGTTGTTATGAGGATCATATGAGAAGTGGAAATAGTTTGTCAATTCCCATAACTAAGAGAAGGATTATCACCTAGATAGACACCTACCTGCATGTGTACCTGTGGGCATGTGCGTGTGCGTGTGTGTGAGCACGTGTGTGCATGAGCTCTCAAACAAGATGACCAACCGTGGTGAAGAGCACTATCTCACACACCCCCTCCCCTGAAACCATCCAGCATGACCTCCCTGGCTGCTCCTGAATCTGAGATGGGGGCAGAGCAGGGTCTGGCATCTCCATCTGGAGCAAAGCGAGGCCCCGTCGTGCCTGAAGGCCTGTCCAGCTGGCATGGACCATGCGCCAGGAAGGCCACTCTTGCTGTCCCTGCCTCGTACCATCTACAGGAACCTATGTGCCTCCCTCACTTCTGACATCTCCCAGCCCCGGTCCAGACCCGACTCAGTTCCTGTTGTATGGGATAGTTCTGTGCGTCTATGCCTAAACCTGTAGCTGCATCTGTGACTCTCTAGGAGTGTCCGCATTTCTGGGAGTTTGTCTGTCAGTGTGATTGGGCCCTGTACTGTAACTCTGTGTGTGTCTCTCTGTGTCTGTCACTCTAAGGGCTGGTCTCCGTCTGTCTCTCTTTTTGTGGCTGTGTGTGTACTTGAGCCAATGTGTGCAGTGTGTGTGTGTGTGTGTGTGTGTGTGTGTGTGTGTGTGTGCATGTGAGTGTACGTGTGTGTATGTGCAGTGTGTGTGTGTGTGTGTGTGTGTGTGTGTGTGTGTGTCCATAACTGTGTCTGGGTCTGCTCATTTCTGCGTCCCATCTATGTGTACATTTTTCTAAGGGCTTTCTGGTATATGTGCTAGGTGTGTACATTGTGTGTGTATCTGCACGGTGACAGGAGAAGCTGGCCTGTATGTGACTAGAGGGCTGAGAGGGTAAAATGGTGGAATGGGCCATGGAATAGGGGTCATGATGCACTCCATTTACAAGTGCCTACTATGTGTCGGGCCATGGCCTAAGCACTGGAAATGCAAACGAAGCCTCAAGAACAGACAAGTGAAGTTCCAGGCCCAGCTTTGCCATTAAATTACTGTGTGACTTTGAGGATGCTTCTTGCCCTCTTTATGCATTTTTCTCCTCATCTGTAAAATGAAGGAGTCACATTCAATGAAACGTGGATGTCTTCCAGTTTTAACATTCTATATTCTAAGGTTTTTTTTCCCACCTCTGACATTCTATATTCTAAGGTCCCTCCCAGCTCTGACATCTACTGTTCTAATGACCCTTCCAGCTCTGACATCTGCTGTTCTAATGTCCCTTCCAGCTCTGACATTCGCTGTTCTGAGGTCTCTTCTTAGCTCTGATGCTCACTGTTTGAAGGCCTTCCTAGCTCTGTTAAAAGACAGTGTAGTATGGTGGATGTGGTGCTAGAATTGGTGTTTGGACAGGGTTTGAATCCCACTTCTGAAGGTCTCTATAAGTGTGTCCTTTTACCTGAATGTGACTGTGTCTCTGCAAGTTTATTTATTTGTGGACCTTTGAACAACCAGGCCCAGGCCAGCCTCCTACTCGGTGTGGGAGTCCTTACCTGCATGGCCAAGAGCTGATCGCATCATTCTGAGTTTGTTACTTGATCTGTTCAACAGAGACTACGGAAATTACAATGACAAAATTAAAAGACTTTCTAAACTTAAACATGCTGTATAAATGTTAACTATTAGCATTATTCTAAGGACTTTTCCAACTCAGGCAGCGAGGTAGTACAGTGGTCAGTGCACTGGGCCTGGAGTCAGTATGCCCTGAGTTCAAATCCAGCCTCAGATACTTATTAGCTATATGACCCTGGACGAGTCACTTAACTTCTGTCTGCCTCAATTTCCTCAACTACAAAATGGAGATCATAATAGTTAGTTGTTATGGGGTCCAATGAAATAATATCTGTGGAGCACTTGGACCACAGTAGTGCTTCATAAATGCTTATTCATTCCCTCTAAAATTCTATGTCCTGCACTTTAAGGTCCTTCTAGCTCTGGCATGCTACATTTAATAAATTTGTAGTTTGACAAATGCTCTGGTGTGTTCTGAGCCATGGGTTATATATGTAGTATATGATTACATAAATGCTGTGTTCGTAGTAAGTGAACTATGACCCATAAGTCATGTGTAGGTTGTACATATGGTTTGGGTATGCAGTGAGTATGCAGTCTGAGTATGAGTAGAGGGGTACTTCCTCAGGCTGATATTCCACAAAGGAGCCTTTGTTTCCACCCTGAGCTTCTAGCCAGTGTCAGAGATCACTGGCTGAAAATTCCTCTTCCCATTTGCCTCCAGGCTAGGAGATCAAAGGTCATCCCATCCATCTCCCAGTCTGCCCATTCACCTCCACCATTGCCTACCTTATACAGGTTTAGATCAGGTCACTGAACATTGAGCCTCCAGCTTTCACCCTCCCTCTCCCTCCTTAGGTACAAATGTAGAGAGGGAGATGGGAGGAAAAGGAGAGGTGAAGAGGGCCTTATTATAATGATGATAACAATTTACATGTAATTAGACTTTTATGACTACAAAGTACTTTCATCTATATTCCCTCCATTTTTACAATAACAGAATGTCAGAGCAAAAGAAAAAAAAAAAAGGAGAGAATCTCAATTAGAAAGGACCTCAAATGGCCACACCTGAACAGGAATGTGCATTATAACCTTGAAATGTGGTCTCCAGCTTCTAATTAAAGACTCCTAGGGATAAAGATCTCACTGCCTCCAGACAGAGGACCACCACTGCCTTTTGGATGTTTGGAAGTGTTCCTTATAACAAGCCTAAATCTACCTCTCTGAAGCTTGCTCTCATTGTTTCTAATTCTCTTAGTTTCAGTGCCTTCCTTCTGTTGATTTCTTATTTATTTTATGTTGCTTTTTTGTATGTAGTTATTTGCATGTTGTCTCCTCCATTAGATTGTCAGCTCCTTAAAAGCAGGGGCTGTCTTAGCACACCGTGTCTAACTTGTAATAGGTGCTTAATAAATGTTTATTGGCTGATTTCTGCCCTCTGGGGGGTCAATCAGAACAACTCTAATCCCTGTATTCTAAAATAGGCCTTTGAATACCTGAAGACTACTACCATTAGAGACCCACCCATTTCCCCCAGCTAAATTTTCTCTTCTCAGGGGCCCAACAGCTCTAATCCCTAGTAAGTAGGTGTATTCCATGGTCTCCAGGCTCCTCCCCAATCTGGCTGCCCTTCTCAGGTCACTCCAATTTCTCAGTGTCCTTCAGAAAACATGCTGCTCAGAAATGAATGCAATAGTCCAGATGGAGTCTGACCAAGAGCAGATGACAAGGGCATTATCACCTCCCTCCTTCTGGAGTACATCTAGCCCAGCTACCATCTTCTTCCCCTAATTTCCCACTACTGCAGAGCCCACGGCTCAGAGAGAAGAGGTTTGCCCAAGGTCACACAGCAGGACCAGAAGAGAGACCAATCCAGCTGTAAATCTATACATTCCTATAGCTAGGTAAGATGTAAGATCTTTCAGTTCTGATGGTCTAAGGTTCTAGGCATTGTCCAGCAGGGGGTGCTGTGGACGAATAAATCAAGATGCAAGGAAAGTCAAAATTCTTAGCACAGCCTTGATAATGAAGACAAAGAGTATGAGTAGGAGCCTAAGATTTAGAACTGGAAAGAACCTTGGAGGAGAGCATCTGGTCCATCCTTTCATTATATTGATAAAGAAACCGAGGCCTAAAGAATGGAAGTGATTTGTCCAATGTCCCACAAGTGCCGGAGCAGAGCTGGGATTCCAGCCCAGATCTTCTAAGTTCCAAAGCCAGTGCCAGCCAGACACCTGTCACATTGGGAAATCAGGGGAGTCTGTCTCTGGCCTTCTGGAGGAGCTCTGGAAAGCTCGGCTTCCTCTTCTTATTTCTGTCCTTTCCTGTCCTTTGAAGCCCTCTGGCCTAAATCAATAAACATTTAAGTCCCTGCTATATACCAGTCACTGTGCCAAGCTCTGGGAACACAAAGGAATAAAAAGCAGTCCATGCCCTCAGGGAGCTTTCAATCTAATGGGGAAGACAAAACGCAAACAATAGAAAAGCTTTCCACAGATTTGATTTTAGCTGGGTCTTGAAGGAAGCCAGGAGGAAGAGATGGAGAGGGAGAGTATTCCAGGCATGGAGTGCTGAGACAGAAAATATGTCTGAACTCTGGAGAGGGAAGGTCTTCTGCAAAGATCAAAGAGTATGTGGGGGTAGGAGAAAGAGAAAGGGGTAGGGAAGGGTAAGGTATAAGAAGACTAGAAAGTGTGTGGGGGGAGGAGGGGGTTGGATGGGCTTTGAATGCCCAGCAAACAAAGAATATTAGGATGGAGAGAAATCATTATCTCAACTGACCTATCCCTGAAACATCTGTAATATGCCCAACAAATAGTTACCCAGACTTTACTTGCAGATGTCTGGGGGTGGAATGTGGGAAGGGAACCAAGCAAACCTCTGGAAGAAGCCCATTTCATTTTTTGGACAATTCTCATTTTTAGGATGTTTTCCTAGTGTTAAGCCTACATTATCAGCCTCTGCAGCTTCTACCCATTGTTCCAAGTCCTCCCGTCTTCCCCCGCCCCCTCCCCACTCCCTGGGGCCAAAGAGAACCAGTTTAAATCCCTCTTCAATTTATCACCCTTATAAATGCAAATACTGCCTAATAGCCAGCTCTGGGAGCCTTTAAGTCTCTTCCTCAGGCTGAGGCAGTGGGGTGGTGCAGTGGCTAGAGCCAGGCACCCAGAGTCTATAAGACCTAAGTTTAAATCCTGCCTGAGACATTTATTATGTGACCCTGCTAAAGATTATTTCACCTGACCTCGGTTTCCTCACTTATAAGATGAGAATGAAAACACCATTTACCTCACCAGGTGTTTTCTGAAGATCAAATGAGATAACACCAAGTTTAAGACCTAGATAGATGTCAATTCTTCATCTTCCCCACTCCAGTTCCTTCCACGGACCCCAGTCCTAAAATGACCCTTCACCGTCAGCCTCCTTCCCCTGGATGCTCCCTAGTTTATCAGTGTCCTTCCTAAATGCCATTCAACAATGGTTTATAATGATAATCACCCCAGCAGGGACGAGTCACATACTAAACATCTTGGAGTTTCGGTCCTGGAGGAGCTCTTAAGTCTTCAATATGACACATATGAGTCAACATCACAAAATGTCAGGAGTCCAAAGTGCTAGGCAAAGCCGGAGACCGTATGAGGCTGGTGGTGGGAGGGCCGAGGGAGGAGGGCAAGGAAAGTCGCCAGGATACTGTTATGGGGCTTTTAAATTTCCTTCTGTTGTTTGGGACTCGGGACTATTCCTCCTGCAAGTTTTGGTTAATATGAACCTTATGAGATCAGTTAGGTGGCACAGTGGATAAAGTGTCCGGCTTCAAGTCAGGAAGAACTGAGTTCAAATCCAGCCTCAAACACTTACTAGCTGTGTGACCCTGGGCATGTCACTTCACCCTGTTTGCCTCAGTTTCCTCATCTGTAAAATGAGATGGAGAAAAAAATGGTAAACCACTCCAGCACCTTTGTCAAGAAAACCCTAAATGGGGTCATGAAGAGTCAGACATGACTAGAAAATGACTCATCGACAAGATCAAATCCTGTTTCCGACGGGCTGTGAAAATTAGAGCCTTAAACATATATTAGATAAGAAGCCAAAGGAAGAATCTCAACTGTCCTTGAGTCCTTGGGGAGCTGTAAACCTCTTCAATCAACCTATTTGTGAACCCTCTAAATTAATTTAATCTGTAACCTGATTCAGGTTACCTATAAAGTTTGATGAAGTTTGTTTCGTTAGGGGACATATGAGGTTATGATTCTATTTAATCAAGTTTGTTCGGCTTCTATGACACTTAAGGATCTATCTTGTTTTTAACTTTTATGGCCCAAGAGGAAAGTACCAGATTATAAGATGTAGAATGGCTTCTCTGTCACTCTGACCTACTTTTTGTCTATAGGGGACCTTGTCAGAATCCTCATAGTTCAGGTTCTCTCTGAGGCCCGAACCTATGCATCCTAATAAAACCTAGGTTTTTACCTCTATGAGTCATGTGTGGTGGTAAATATACTCAGAGAGGGGACAGTTCTCCCATGACAATACAAAGAAAAGAAGAACAGAATTTGGAGTCTGAGGACCCAAGTTCAAATCCCATCTCTGCCATTTGATATTGGCACGATCTCAGGCAAGTCACTTAACCTTTACTGTAAAAAAATTTTTTTTTTTAAATAAGGAGGTTGGATTAGATAACTTTCAAAGTTCCTTCTATCTCTAAATCTATTCTCTTAGATTATAGGGAGCTTGATGGGCATGGCATCAGGAAGAACTGAGTTCAAATCCTGCCTCACACACCTATTAGCCCAGTGACCCTGGGTGACTCACTTAATTTTGTTCAGCCTCAGTTTCTTCATCTGTAAAATGGAGCTAATTAGAGCACCTACTTGCCTCCCAGGGTTGTTGTGAGGAGAAAAATGAGATCATATTTAAAAAGCTCTTTGCAAATTGTAAACTGCTAGCTGTTGCTATTAACAGCCTACAAGATGGGCCACAGAGAGGCACAGGGCCAAAGAATTCCTTTTTTTTCTTCTTCTTCTTGAACCTAGAGGACAGAACAAAGAGTAATGAGGAAAAGTTATAGGAAGACAAATTTCAGTTCCATACAAGGAGCTGAGACGCCGCATGGGCAGATCATCAACAGAGAGCCTGACCTAGAAATTAATCAGAAGAGTGAAGGCAACAAGCATTGATCACGATTATAAAGACTCTTATGTGCTAAGCTCTTTGCAATCATTATCTCATCTGAGCCTCACAAGCCTGGGAAGTAGAGGCTGTTACTGTTCTTTCTCCATTTCACAGATGAGAAAACTGAGGTCCCATTGGAATGCAGGTCTTCCTGACTCCAGGGTCAGTGCAAAGAGCACTGTCTCTAGCTGTCTCTAAGAAGACCTGGATTTTAATCATGCCCCTGACCCATAGCGGATGTGGCGAATCTCTGCCTGATACACTTACTAGTTAAGTGACCCTGGTCAAGTCACTTAACCTCTCAATGCTCGGGGAAATCCTTTAACTTACAGTTTAGATGCTAATTTGTATTGATACAGGGAGTTTTCTCACTGGAAGTTTCCTAAAGTAATGACATCAGGGGTCCAGATACTATCATCCCTTATGTTGTCTCACCACTGTCCCCACCTCCCTCTGGCAGGAAA
This sequence comes from Trichosurus vulpecula, assembly GCF_011100635.1. Taxonomy (NCBI): domain Eukaryota; kingdom Metazoa; phylum Chordata; class Mammalia; order Diprotodontia; family Phalangeridae; genus Trichosurus; species Trichosurus vulpecula. Next base: position 87,138,431 of record NC_050573.1, read on the forward strand.
GCCTTCCTAGCCATCAGCAAAGTGCCATGAACTGCCTCATGAAGCAATGAGTTTCTGTCGCTAAAGGTCTTCAAGGAGAAGGCCTTGAAGGGCCACTTATCTGAAAAGATGAGGCAGAGGTTCCTGCTCAGGTACAAGTTAGATGAGATGGCCTATAAGGGCCTTTCCAGTGTAGAGATGCTGTGCTTCTATGAAACAAACCCCTTGGGCCATGGAGAAGGGGATTCATGTAGCATTAAAAACAGGTGATCATGGGGCAAGTTTATTGGGGGAATTTATTGATTAATAATTAATAAATGCAGTAGATGGAGCACTGGCCCTGGAGTCAGGAGGATCTGAGTTCAAATCTAGCCTCAAGCACTTGACACTTATTAACTGTGTGACCCTGGGCAAGTCACTTAACCCTGACTGCCTCTCAGTAAAACACCAAAAAATAAATAAAATGAAAATATGTGACTGTTTTAAAAAAAAAAGGAATTAAAAATAATCTCTCTTTTTGACCCCTTGCCTATTGGGCTCTAGGCGGCTCTCTGCCTTGCCTATCCCTAGTTGCAGTTCTAATAATAATAATTAGCATTTATGTAGAGCATTAAGCTTTGCAAAGCACTTTACAGATGTTCTTCTATTGGAACCTACCAAGGACCCTGAGAAATAGGTATTATGGTTATCCCCATTTTACAGATGAGGAAACTGGGACTGATAAGCTCTAAGGGACCCCCCGCCACCTGCAGTGTCACATAACTAAAGTATCTGAGGAAAGATTCAAACTGACCCCAGATTCAGTGCTCTTTCCACTGACTCACATTTCCAACTCAAAGGCCCGCTCTCTCTCATTTTGTATCCCGTATCAGAGGGATGTATACCCCATGCATATGAAGACTCCCCAAGGCGGAATGGGCAGGTGAGGACAATTGCTCCAAAGGCTATGAAGGTGGCTGAAGCAGGCTCTGTGGAGTGCTTAGAGCTGGGTCAGGCGTCGAAGACACCAAGGTCATCCACTGCATCCCAAGTCATCACCAGCCATCTGGACTTTTATCCCGCCATTGGACTTGGATGACTCACAAAGAGAAAGGGAGGCTAATGACTTTGTGCAACTCTGCGTCACTTAATTCACTCACGAGTCACCCGTGATGTCACTGGCCTTCTTTGAAAAGGAAGGACAAACAACATCATTTTGTAGATGAGGAAACTGAGGTCCACAGAGTTTGAGAGACTTGCCGGGTGAAAAGGAGCTGCCTCTCCTTTCTCTACCAGAAGACCCAACAGCCATTAGTCCCAGCCTAGAGAGGATGGCTCCCTCTGGCCCCTCCCAGAGCTAGCAGGAGGGAGATGGTGCGTAACACCATTAAAAGAGAGATCATGATGTACTTGTCCCAAGGGTGACATATATGCTAAAGACCTGTCACGCGGCTGAGGCTGATGGAGAAACAGGGATTTCCAAGTGAACCCGGGACCCGGCATGCCTGGCTGAGCAGGGTTCCTCGGGGAGGAAACATAGCCACTGCCCTGGGGGAAATTCAGTGGAGAGAGTATGGGGAGGGAGGGAGGGAAAGATTAATATTACCATCTCCCATTTCCATGGTGATTTAAGAGTTATGAAACCCTTTCCTCATCAGAAAGCAACAACATCAGCCACAGTTGTCTGGGTGGCCCACTTATTCATATCTCCATCATGCAGACGAGGAAACTGAGCCTCGGGCGACACGGCTACCAGACACAAGAGGTCGGATCTGCACCACGGTCCGCTGCCTCAAATTCAGCCCCATTTTCCCTACACAACACACTAACTTGGTCATTGTCACAAAGCGAGTATTCATGGAACCACGATAAGAAAACAAGCCTCCTGACTCACGGTCTGGGGATCATCTCACCCTCAAACGATGGCCCCTCAAGACTTACCCACAGGAAACCTCAACGAGAGAAGAGAGTTCAGCATGGAGTCGCCTGGCAGATAGGAAGGATCATCACCATGTTTTCTAAGGAACCCAACACTGGGAATTCTAAGTCCTTGGGTAAATCCCTTTTCCCTACCTAGGTCTTGGTCAATCAGTCCATAAACATTTATTAAGCACTTACTTTATGCCAGGCACTCTTCCTCTATCAAATTCAATTGAGAATTTCTTAAGTATTCAATATTTTCAAAACATTTTGCTAAGCATGGCAGATTTAAAACAAACAAACCAACAAAAGGAATTCCTGCCCTCAAAGAACCTATGTTCTACCAAGAGGATTCAAACTGGCCTCTCTATAGCTCACACCTGGCACTGAATCTCCCATTTCCAAGCCTTTGCACTGGCTAGTTCCCCTTTCTGTCTCTCCTCACTTCCACTTCAGAGAATCCTACACTTCCTCCACATCTCATCTCAGGTACCATCTTGCACATCCGTAGTCTTCAAACTTTTCATCTCAGGACTTTCCTATCTTCTCTAAAATCATTAAGGACCCTCCAGAGAGCTTTGGTTTATGTGCTTTATATCTATCAATATTTACTGTATTTGAAATGAAATGGGGGCCACTAATCTGTATATAAGGATCCTTGAGGACCACATATTGACTTAGTGCTAAAATATAATATTGCCTATGGTTTATTATAATTTTATTTATTTTGTTAAATATTTCCCAATTACATTTTATTCTGGTTTAGATTGCAGTAGGGCATGTTGTGGTTTCCATGTGGCCAGAAAGCTGAGGGCTTGACACCTCTTAGCATTATTAGGAAAATAGTTTGAGCACATGGTTTCCTGAAAGGGTCTTAGTGACCCCCAGCAACCTCCAGACTTCCATCTGAGAACTACCGAGTACATAAAGCTTTTCCTGATCTCCTAAACTGCTAGTGCCACCATCCCCTGGCCCCCTCCCTCCCAACCAACTTGATTTAACTATCTTATACTTAACTGCCTGGTCTGTACAGAGTGTTCTGAAGTCTTAATGCAATTTTCAGTGTTGTTCTTGAGTTGTTTCAGTTAAGTCCAACTCTCCATGATTCTGTTTAGGGTTTTCTTGGCAAAGATATTGGAGCAGTTTGCCATTTTCTTCAGTTCATTTTACAGATGATGAAACTTTGGCAAGCAGGGTTAAATGACTTGCCCAGGGTCACACAGCTAGTATCTGAGGCCACATTTGAACTTAGGTCCTCCTAACTCCAGGCCCCGCATTCTATCCACTGTGCCACCTAGCTGCCCTTGTTTTAAGCTTTACTAGCTATAGCTAGATAGATGATATATATGTATATATACATATATATATTATATATATATTATATATATATATATATATATATATATATATATATATATATATACATAGAGAGAGAGAGAGAGAGAGAGAGAGAGAGAGAGAGAGAGAGAGAGAGGGAGAAAGAGAGAGAGAGAGAGACTTTTTGGAACTTTTGGAACATCCCATATTTCGTATTTATTCGGTATTTACTTCTATATTCCTATGTTTTCTTTTCCAACAGAACACAAGGCCTTTGGGACCAGCAATTATTTCATTTAACCCTTAAGTGCCAGGTAGAGGAGTCTGCATTTTATCTCGGAGGCCCTAGGGAGCCAGCGAAGGCTTGTGAGCAAGGATGTCCTATTGCCACACCTCCGATGTGGCTTAGGAAGATCATTTGGACAACTTCGTGGAGAAGGGATTAGAAAGGCAAAGAGGGTGAGGGGAGGCTGGAGGCAGAGAGATCAGAGGAGGTCAGAGGCTGGAGTCAAGGAGACCAATAAGGAGACTGTCACCCTAATCCAGGTGAGAAGAATAGGGAAGTGAGAATGGAACAACAGTCCCTTCTTGGTCTAGCTTTGGGAGGCAATGTGGTCAGGGTGGGAATGGTACTGAGCTGAGAGTAGGAAGATCCAGGTTTCACAGAATCACAGAATTTTATCATCGGAAAGGACCCTGGAGACCAGTGAGCCTGGCTTACATTCCAAAAAGCATATTCAACTCTCCCTAGGCAACAAGCCATCATTCAGGCTCAGCTTGAACCACTGCTTTCTGAGGGAGCTCATTCCATTTCTGAGTGGTTCTAATGGTTAGGTCATTTTCCTGAAATCAAGCTTAAATTGTCCTCTCTGTATATTCCACCCATAGGCAGCTAGGTGGCGTCATAGTGCATAGAGTGTTGGGCTTGGAGTTAGGAAGACTCATCTTCCTGAGTTCAACTCGGGCCTCAGACATTTACTAGCTGTGTGACCCTGGGCAAGTCACTTGACCTCTATTTCCTCATCTATATTTTTGCTGCCTCTGTTTTTGCCTCTGTTTCCTTATCTATAAAATGAAGTTAACATTAGCACCTATCTCCAAGAGTCGTAATGAAAATTAAATAAAATAATATTTGTAAAGTGCTTTGCAAACCTTAAAGGGGCATATAAATGCTAGCCACTATGATTCCATAAGACAAACCTCTTACATTTATTAACTGGCAGGGGAGGGGAAGAGAGGCATGGATATGTCAGATGGTGGCCAATGATCATAGGATTTAGAGTTTTAATGGACATTAGAGATTACCTAACCCAAATACGTGTGTGTGTGTGTGTGTGTGTGTGTGTGTGTGTGTGTGTGTTGGGTGTTTGAACCTAAAGCCCACTGAAGTTGTGGTTGCTTGTTTGATCAAAGTCACATCGAGACAGGATTCAAATCTAGGTCCTCCATACTTAAACCTCAATGTCTCATTTTCTTCACCAGTAAAATAGAGATAACAATCCACGCATGCCCCAGCCCTTATTGGCTTTGATTTGGAGGCTGGGGGGAGGGGAGCCACTTGTCACATCATGGGAAGCCCAGGAGGAGTTTGGAAGCAAGGATAACCATGGAAAAAGGAAGCGGTTTGGGTAAGTAGGTTTATTCAGCACACATGCACACTCAGAAACAGCTACGGGAAGGGATGCCAACAAGTGGTGCCCTTGGGTGAAAAGTGGCACTTGGGTATTGGGGGAGGTGAAGAGCGGAGGCTCATGCAAGAAGCCAGATGGGGTGTGGGTGACTCCATCTTTCCCCAAAACGTAGATCTAGGGGGTCAGGCATGGCCAGGGCTTGATGCTGAATCAGTCCCATGATGGAGGGGTGGAGGGATATCCCTGACTAGTGTAAGAGGGTGAGGGCTCAGGTCCTGGTATGCTAACTAGGCAACCTGAGAGTGGTTCCTCAGGCTGCCCTAAGGAAAGATCCCAGCAATGTTGGGTCATCACCACCACTTTGAAGAGCATCCCAGAATAGCCGGGGCCAAAGGCGGGTGCCCCATGATGAACAACCTGCTTCCCGGAAGCACTTTGTGAGTCTTAGAGCACTACAGAAGTGGGACAATGGCTATTTCCTAACTTTGTGACTTCAGGCAGGTCCCTTAACCTCTCTGGGCCTCAGTTTACAGAATCAGTCAATCAGTCATCAAGTATTTATTAAGCACTTACTATGTGCCCTGGAGATACAAAGGGGGAAAGGAATAAACATTTGTAGAGAGCCTGCTATGTGCCAGGCACCATGCTAATCTCTTCACAAATATCATCTCATTGGATCCTGACCACAATCCTGGGAGGGGGGTGCTGTTATTATCTTATTTTTATAGTTGGAGAAACTGAGGTGGTCAAAGGTTAAATGACTTGCTCATGTTCACACAGCTAGTAAAAGCCTGAGGCTGGATTTGAACCCAGGTCTTCCTGACTTAAGTCTGATGGATGGATAGATAGATGGATGGATGAGAGATAGATAGAGAAATAGATGGATAGATAGATGGATAGATGGATGGATGGATGGATGGATGGATGATAGAGAGATGGATGGATGGATAGATAGATGATAGATAAATGGATGGATAGATGAATAGATAGGTGGATAGATGGATAGATGGGTGGATAGATGGATAGATGAATAGATAGGTAGATAGACAGAGAGCTAGATAGATAGAGAGATGGATGGAGGGATGGATGGATGGATGGATGGATGGATGGATGGATGATGAGAGATAGAAAGATAGCTGCATGGATGGATGGATGGATGGATGGATGATCGATAGGTAGATAGTTAGGTAGATGGATAGAGACATGGATGGATGGATGAATGGATGGATGGATGGATGATAGATAGATAAATGGATGGATAGATGAATAGATGGGTGGACAGATAGGTAGATGGGTAGATAAGTAGATAGATAGATAGATGGATGGATGGATGGATGGATGGATAGATAGATGCATGGATGGATGGATGGATGGATGGATGGATGGATGGATGGATGGATGAATGAGAGATAGATAGAAAGACAGATAGATGGATAGATGGCTGGATGGATAGATAGATGCATAGACGGATGGATGGATGAGATAGGTAGATAGATAGGTGGATGGATAGAGAGATAAATAAATAGATAGACAGACAGATGAATAGATGGATAGACAGATGATAGATAAATGGATGGATAGATGAATAGATGGGTGGATAGATAGATATATGGATAGATGGATAGATAGGTAGATAGATAGATAGATAGATAGATAGATAGATAGATAGATGGATGAGAGATAGAAAGATAGATAGATAGCTGCATAAGATGGATGGATGGATGGGAGATAGATAGATGGATAGATAGATGATAGAAAAATGGATGGATACATGAATAGATGGGTGGATAGATGGATGAATAGATAGGTAGACAGACAGACAGTCAGATAGATAGATAGATAGATAGATGAATAGATACATAGATAAATGGATGGAAAGAGACAGAGATAGAGATGGATGGATGATGGATGGATGGCTGCATGGATGGATAGATGGATGAGAGTCTGAGAGATAGATAGACAGATAGATGGATGGATAGACAGGTAGAGAGATGGATGGATGGATGGATAGATGGATGGATGGATGGATAGATACATAGATATATAGATAGATAAACAGACAGATACAAAATAGCAAACAATCATGTATTTAGAACTGGAAGGGACCTTAAAAGGCACTGAGTTCAGCTCTCTAATTTTATAAATGAGGAAACTGAGACATGACCTGCCCAGGGTAACCCGCATGATAAGTTATCTGAATTGGGATTTGAACCTAGGTCTTCTATGAGTCTTCAGTCCAATGCCCTAACCACTACACCACACTGCCACACTCATATTTTAAAATAAAGAGTTGCACTAGACTCCCAAGGCCCCTTATGCTTCTAATTCTATAAAGATTCATGATTCTGCTGTTTGATAAGTCACTACTATGTACCAGTAACTGTTCCAGGTTCTGGAGGCACCATGCCACGTGTCTTTAGGAACCCCTCTCTGATGCCTAACCAAAATCTTTCTACCCTTAACTCTTAAGTGGCCCAGAGTTCAGAGGAAACAAGAGATCACCGTGGGCTAGAGTGATGTCAGGGCAGGCTCTCTGAGCCCTTCTCTGACACTCTAAAGTCAGGGGTTCAAAGCCTCCTACCCACAGAGTCCACATGGTTCCACCAAAGTGTGGGCTAGAGCTGAAGAGAGACACCTGTCCTCAACATGAGAGTAGTAGCTTCTGAGATACCCAGGCATATTACCCATATACCAAGGCTTGAGATTCAAATGGATGCCCTGTAGGGAGTCTGCCACTCTGCAGTGACATTCCTCCCAGCCTCCTCTGTCTCCCACACACAACTTGCTTCTTGACAGCCCTATGTCATCTGCCTGGCCTTTAGAAGGCTCTAGTTCACACTTCCACCCACCCCCACTCCTGACCCCCCACCTCTTTTCTCTTTCGGAATTCTCTCCTCTTGTAAAACATCTACCCCAAGGAATTCCTCCCTAATTAAACTACTAAGCTCTCAGGAGTCCCTGCCTTAGGGTCCACTCAGTGCTTAGGGACAGAGTCAAATAATATTCAATGACTGGACCTTGTTTATCATCTTCTCCAGGTCAGAACCTTTGTGTATATTTTGTATAAACAAACATATATGGACACATTGGCTTGCTTTATTAAAATGGAAGCTCTTTGAGGCCAGGGTCTGTTTCATTTTCATCTTCCTATCCTCAGTGCCTGGCATATAAGAGGCACCTACTAAGTGAGGGGTTCCTATCCCGGCATCTGTGACATTTGTAATTATATATTTTGATAACTGTTTCAGTATAATTGGTTTCATTTTTAGTCTATATTTTGCTTTGTTCATTTAAAAACATTATTCTGAGAAAGGATCTTTAGACATCATCAGATTGCCAAGGGATCCATGAAGGAAGAGAAGTTAAGAGTCTCTATAATAAGTGTTTCCTGATTGGTTAGTTGGTTTGTTGACCATATATTCACCTCAGACTGGAGACTTCATGAAGACAGGCACTACCTAGGTATAGCGGAAATAGGACTAAATTTGGAAATGGAGAGTCGGGTTCAAATAAGAGAGCTGTCATTTAACCTCTGGGTGGGCCTGCATCTAATAAATGGAGGGGGAGGGGGATGGACTCAATGGCCTTTAAGGTCCACTTCCAGCTCTAAAACTAGGATTCTTTGATTATATGATCCCTTAGAGCTGAGTTTTTCTGAGGCCTCCTATGTGCACTTGGGATAGAAGCAGGGATCAGGGGACTGAGAGGTAGGAACCCAGAACAGTGCAGGTTGCAAAGGAACCTTATTTTTTAATTGGAAAATCAAAAAAGAAAAAGGAGAAACCCCACATGGCCCAATGCTGGGATCTGGCTGTGTGGGAGGATGGGCAAACCCAGCAAAGGGTAGAGAGATTTAGGTTAGGCATCCAAAAGGGGGTTCCTAAAGACACATGGAATAATAGAGCCTCCAGAACTTGAATGACAAATGAATCGTGCCCTACATGCAACATCAGAAGATCTGAATTTGAGTCTTAACTTTGCCACTTGTTTCCTGACATCTGTTGTTGCTGTTTGTCCTTCTTTCTCAAAGAGGACCATGACATCAGGGAGGTGATGCTATGACATGCAAGTGAGTAGGATTGAAGTGAGGCAGGGCTGTGCAAAGTCACCAGCCTTGCTCTCTCCTCCAGAGCCACCTGGGTCTAGTGGCCAGATATGGATCAGGACAACTCAAGACGGCCCAGCTCCATGAGATCTTGAGCTAAAAAGGACCTCATAGAGGATCTTCTCTAATGGCATCATTTCACAGATGTAGGAAACTAAGGCCCAGAGAGGGGAAGTGATTTGCCCGAGGTCACACAGGCAGTAAATAGCAGAGATGGGATTTGAACCCAAGACCTCTGACTTCAAGCCTGGCATTCTTTCAACTGTTTCTACTTTCTCATCACCCACTCAGACTTGGAAGAGATCTCAGAGGTCATCTGGTCTAACCCATGCCATTCAGTACTTAACTAAATCTATTTACTCCTCCACCCCTTGATATGTCACTGCCACTCTACTCACACTACTTTTTCTAAGGTCACTGTAGAGCCGGAAAGGATCTTAAAAGCCATTGAGTTCAACTCCCTAATTTTACAGATGAGGAAACTGAGGCACAGAGAAGTGACTTGCCCAGTGTCAACCATCTATCAAGCAATCCTATCCTGAGTTGGGATTTGAAGACCAATGGCCTCCTTATCAACAAATCAATTTTTTTCTCAGTCATCATCTGCCTTGACCTTTTGGAAGCATTTGTCATTGGTGACCACCCCCTCCTTCTGGATACTCTCTCGCTCCCTTTTCAATGCTGTTGCTCTCTCTGTTAATCCTCCTACTTGTCTAACAGTGACTTCTCCATCTCCCTCCTCCAGACTGTTAAGTGTGGGTGTTCCTGAAGGTGCCATTCTGGGTCCTCTTCCCTGTACTCTGCTCCCCTTATACGCCCTTCCTTGACAGTCTCAACCACGCTGTCTTAGGATCATAAGATTTAGAACTGAGAAGGACCCTAAATGTCACTAAGCCAGCAATTCGTTTTATAGATGAAAACCTGGGAGCCAGAAGGCTTCTGGGGCTTGTCCAAAGATGCTGAATCACTGAATTGGAGGGTGAGGAGGCCAGCTAGCCCATCTCACACTCAAAAAGGATCACCACCACAATATACCCAACAAGTGGTCATCCAAGCCGCGAAGGGCAAGCCTGCCATTTCTTAGGTAGCCAGTCCAATTTCAGACAGCTGAAATTGACAGCAAGCCTAAATAGGCATCTTTGCTACTTCTTCCCATCAATCCAGGTTCTAGCCTCTAGTTCTAGCCAACCAGAAGGAGCAGAGTCACTCTCCCACAAGACTTTCTTCTAAATATTTCAACAGTTATTGTATTTCAATCTTTCCTCCAGGCTAACTATGCCAAGTTCCCTCAAACAGTCCTCATCTGAGCTGGACTCACAATTCTTCACCACCTGGTTGGCCTTCTCTGGATACTTTCCACATTATCGATGTTCTATTCTCTAAACTCTAGTACCCACAACTGAACGTTATACTGCAGAGGATATCTGAAGAAGACAGAATGGAGAGGAACAAAAACCTCCTTATTCCTGGAAGTCACACAGGTAGAAAAGAGCTGAGCCAGAATTCGAATGCAGCTCTTTTTTAATCCAAATCATTCCTTTAACCCCAGCACATGATGCAGTATCCCTACATAAAGGACCACCTCTATGGAGATAACTTCCAAGTCTATATACAAACACCCCCAATCTCTCTCCTGAGCTCTGTTCTCCTATATCCAATTGCCTGTTGGACATCTTCACCCAGATGTCTTCAATAGGAAGACTTTCCCAATGCCTCTAATTCTAGTGTCTTCCCTCTTTTAATTACTTTCTTTTTATCCTGTACGTAATTGTTTTGTACACATCTGTTTGCTTTCTGTCTCCCCCATCAGACTGTAAGCTCCTTGAGGGTCAGCACTATTTCTTGCCTCTTTTTTATCCCCAGCAACTTAGCACAGTACCTAGCAAACAGTAGGCACTTAATAAATGTTTACTGACTGACTGATTGGTATCTCAAACTCAGCATATCAGAATCTCATCCTCATCACCCTATATCTGCCCCTTCCTCCCGCAACTTCCTTATTTCTGTTGATAGTGCCACGATCTTTCCAGCAATCCAGGCTTAAAATGTCAGGATTTTTTTTTTTACTTTTAACCCCCTCCATATATACTCAGTGAAGTCCTGTCAAGTTTAAAGACATAACAGCACTTGTCAGTCAGTCCCCTCCACTTCATTTCCAAAACCATCTTACACTAGGTCAGGTCCCTATCCCTTCTTAACTGGATTATATTACTTCCTACACGGTCTCCCTGCCTGTGGTCTTTTCTCCTCTAGTCCACCTTGCTCCTTCTATCAGAGTCATCACATAAATTCACAGCTGTGATCCAATATCTCCCTGGCTAAAAACCTTCAATGGTTCTCCACTGCCAACAGACTAAAATACAAACTCCTCAGTTCAGATTTCAAAGCTGCCAGTCCCCCTTTCCAGCTCACCCTACTCTGTATCCTAGCTACACTGTACTACTCACCTTTCCCTTTTCTCATTCTGTCTTCCCTTGCCTCTGAATTTTTGTTCATGCTACCCTATATGCTTGGAAGGGATGCCCTTCAACTCTGGCTGTTGAAATTCTTTCTCTCTTTGAAGTCCCAGCTCAGGAAATACTACCTCCATTCAATAAACTAGCCTCCCTCTGACCTCCAAAAAACAGCTTGTCTTATGGCTTGCTAGGTGGTATGGTGGTTAGAATGCTGGACTTAAGAGTCAGGAAGACCTGAGTTCAAATTCTTTCTCCTATACTTAGTAGCTGTGTGACCCTGAAAAAATCACTTATCCCCTCTGTACCTCAGTTTTCTCATCTGTAAAACAAGGATAATACTAGCATCTATTTCGTGGGGTTGTTGTGACTAAAGCAATTTACAAACCTTAAAGCTCTCTATAAAAGTATTATTATTTATCCTAATCTTGGAAAGTTCAAAGGCAGGACAGTTAGGGTACTTCCTTCCTGGGGCACAGAGGAAAGGGTGATCAAAATGACTTCTATGGACACGAGCCCAAGGGTCCTGTGATTCAGACACAATCATAGTACTGTAAAACACTGGCGCTATGTAAGCGCTAATGAGAGACAGGACAGAAGAGAGACAGAGAAACAGAGAGAAGCAGAAGAGTCCAGGGCAAGAGACCAAGAGCGACGGAGACACAGAAAGGGGAGACGGAGAACAAGGAGATACACGAAACGCAAAGAGGTAGAGAGAGAATGGGGGAGCCAGGCAGAGATGAAGGCAGAGACAGAAAGGAGCCAGGGAGGAGGAGACAGGCTCCAAGGAGAGAAGGTTGGGAGGAGGGGGCAGGCAGTGGGAGAGCAAGAGCCCGGGAGCTGCAGATAAATATAGCCTGGGTGAGGAATGGAGTTAATGACAGCCGGGAAAGAGCCTCTGTGGGTTCTCTCCTGCTCCTGGGAAAGAAGTGACACAGATGAAGCCTGATAGGGAAGGAGGGGGAACCTGGAGCTCATTACAGGCTCATTGCTAGCCAGAGCTAGAAGGGACCCTAGGACAGAGAATGCAGAATGCCAGGGCTGGCTGATGGGGCCTCTAGTGGTCAACTAGTCCAACTTAGGGCAAATGCCTCTTCTACAGACTCACTGTCAGGACAGTCTTCTTGGCTTCTACGATACCTCCAGTGATGGGGACTTCGCTACCTACTGAGGCAACATATTCCATTATGATATGGAGCAATTTGGTAGAAAAAAGAGCACTGAATTTGGAGTCAGGTGTATAGTGTTGAACCCTGGCTCGGCCGTTACTAAGGAAGTCACTTAACCTCTCTGGGTCTCAGTTTCCTCATAAGTAAAACTAGAGTATTAAGCCTTTGAGCTATAAACCTCTGATGCTATGAAATCCTCCTCCCCACTGAGGCAGCTAGGTGACAGAGGGGATGGAGTCAGAATGACCTTCAGTTCAAATCTAGCCCCAGATACTTACTGGCTACGTGACCTGGAGCAAGTTACTTAGTCTCTGTCTACCTCAGTTTCTCAACCCTAAAATAATGCTAAGAATAGCACCTGCCTCTCAGGGTTGTTGAGAGGCTCAAACGAGATCCTATCTCTAAAGTGCTTAGCACAGTGCCTGGCACACAGTAGGTACTTAATAAATGCTTATTCCCTTTCCCCCACAACTCCGCTTCTTCTCCTCCCTCCCCCCACTCTCTGGCATCGCTCCTAGGCCTGCCCTCTGTGGCCACACAGACTAAGTCCGCTCTCTCTCCCCCATGGTTTTCTTTCACCCCGCACTCTTCTGGAGCAGACCCAAACACCTTCCCCAGTGGGGTCTAGGGGCTGCAGGGGTGGAACAAGTATGCTGGGAGTGGGTGGAAGAGAAAGGGTGTCCAACCGGAGCCTAATCATAGGCTACCACAAGGGTTCCTATGGAAACGCTCCTGAGAGAGCATCTTTTCCGGATAAACTCAGGTTGGTCCTCAGCTGCCAAAAAAGGCACTATTTCAGGGCTGGTTACCTTGGTGACAGGTGGAGAGGGAGATAGGGATGGAAAAGGGGACGAAGTAGCACTGCTTAGCACCAAGGGGCAGCCTGCAATGCCCAGGCTCAGGGCAGAGAGCTACCAAGAAATGAAAAAAGGGTCCAAAGTCCATATTCTAGCCACAGACAAATCTGTAAACACATTCCTAACCTGGGTTCCCAGTCTAAGGCTTAATGCAGGTTACAGCTAGAACCATAACCCTACTAGCCATCTCAAATTAATGTGATATGAGTCTCAAGAAGGACCAGGCAGGAGAGCAGGTTGGATGGGATGAAATCTCTGGGGTTCCTTCTGACTCTAGCATTCTAGGTGACTCTGGGTATATCATATGGATGGCTCAGAGTGTCTCAGCCCCATAACCCAGAGACAAGGGCTGAGAAAGGCATCAGTATCACTCATCCTCTCTGATCAGGGATTCCTCTGAGATTACAGACCACATAATGGAGCTTTGACGAGCCCCATCTCTACCAGGGACTCTACCCCATCTCTCTACAAGGGTCACCCATCCTTCACCCAGTGTCTGCCCCTTCCTTACCAAGTCCTGGAACCACGGGGGCAAGGCCAGCCAGGGATCAGCTGGAAATGATATTTGCTGTTAGACTACAGAAATGACCAGTTGAATTTCTAAGTTGGAAAGAAATACTCCAGGAGCCTTCCCTGTTTGGGGAATGGCTGAAGAACGCTTGTTTCTCATGTCACCCCATTCCCAGCTCCCCTTTATGTGTTACCATCCACCTATTAGAACATCAGCCCCTGGAGGGCAGGGAATTTATTGCCCAGTGCCTGGCACATAGTAAAGTGCTTAATAAATGTTCTCCCTATTTCTGCTTCAACTGACAGACCTAAAGTGTTTCTTTGCAAACACTATACAAATGTGAGCTCTGATGAGGATGATGTCAATTCACTTCTCTGGGCTTTAATTTTGTCATCTGTAGAATGGGGATAATCATAACTCCGCTACCTCCCTCACAGGACCGCTGTAATGGAAGTGTTTTATAAACCTGAAAGCCTTACAGAAATGGGAGCTGTCATCATTAATGTTATTATGATTCTAAGGAAAATGTGCTTATTACAAGGAACAAGCAGAATTTGGCTCAATGTAAGGAAAGCCTTCCTACCAATTAGAGCTGTCCAAAAGTGGAAAGGGCTTCCTCATGAAGTAGCAGCCCCTCTAGCCAGAGGAAGTCTTTGCAAGGAAACCGGCTGGCCATTTGTAGGCACCTCTCAGTCGCTGACAACTGCTCAGGCTGGGGTTGGACCAGATGACCTGAGGTCTGTCTAGCTCAGAGATGCTTTGATTCTGGGATTTTACCCGAGCTGAGGTGGGAAAACTGAGGCAGGTAGGAAGCTAGCCTAGGCATGTGCTCCTTCGGCTTGGGGTTATCAGGGCTGCAGGACTTAAGCCTGGAGAAGTTATGAAAACAGTAAAGTCTGGCCTGACACCACCTCCCAGCCCCTCCCTAGGAGACCTTTGACCTCCCTACCTCACACACACACACACACACACACACACACACACACACACACACACATACATGCACACTCTCCGTCTGCTGAACTGAGGTTGGGGATTTCTCAGGCCCAGGGAAAGAATGAACATACTGAGCTCTTTTTCACCCACATCCTCCAACACTTACAAGGACACATATGCAAAAACTGTCCACACACACACACACACACACACATACACACACACACACACACTCTAGCACACTGGAGCCAGGCACACACACAGAGCTCCCCGCCCCCAGGCTCAGGCTTTTTCTGGATCTCACACACTCACAGTTCAGGCAATAAAATCCTTTAATTAAAACATGAATATTTAAAACAGCTCACAAGAGCAGAAGCCCTTTCTCACCAGAGGCACCAAAAAAAAAAAGAGCCAGGGGAACACAGAGACAGAGGGAGAGAGAAGAAGAAAGAAAGAGAAAGGCAGAGACAAAGAGAGACAGAGACAGAGAAATACGGAGACAGAGATAGAAAGATAGAGACAGACAGAGACAAAGATAGAGAGACAGAGACAGAGAAATACGGAGACATAGATAGAAAGATGGAGAAAGACAGAGACAAAGATAGACAGACACACAGAGAGCTAGACAGAGACAGAGAAATACGGAGACAGAAAGATAGAAACATATAGAGACCCAGGAAGACTCAAAAGGGCCACAAGCCAGCATATCAGAAAGAACACCACACTTGGAAAACACCACACAAGACAAAACTCTGCCATCATTGGCTGTGACCTTCATAAAGCTACCTCTCAGACTCCAGTGTCCTCAACTATAAAGTGGTGATAATGATACTTGTACTACCTACCTCACAGGACGGTTGTGGGGAAAGCACTTTGCAAACCTTAGAATGCTGCACAAACATAAGTTATTACCGAGGTGGAGTCATCCGGTGACAGGAAGAAAAGAAAAAGAAAGAGTGAGAAAGAAAATAGAGAAATAGATAATCAGGGAGAGAAGAGGAAGAGATAAGAGAGGAGGAAACAGAAACAAAGAAAGACAGAAGAAGGGAGAGATAAAGAGAGAGAGGAGAGAGAGAGAGAGAAGGAGAGGAAGAGAGAGAGAGAGGGAGAGAGAGAGAGAAAGAGAAGGAGAGGAAGAGAGGAGAGAAAGAAAGAGAGAGAGGAGAGAGGAAAGAGAGAGAAAGAGTGAAAGAGAGAGGAGAGAAGGCAGAGGAGGGGGGAGCCACTGAGAGGGAGAACACAAAGAGGAATTTGGCCTAAGGATTACTGAGTAGAAATACAGAATTATAGAATCATAAAGACAGAAAGGACCTTAGAGTCTATCTAATCCAACTGATACATAAAGAATGAATCGTCTATAACATCCCAAATTGCACAGACATAAGTCAAACAGCTTTCACTTGAACATCTTTCATGATGAGAAACTTACTCCCTTACAGAGGAGCACTTTGGAGATGTTTTGTTACTAAGCTTTACCTCCCTACCACCTCATCACTCACCGGAAACGGCTCTCTCTAAAATGACCGGCGATCTCCTAACTGCCAAATTCAATGACTTTTCCCCAGTCTTTATTCTCCTTGACCTCTCTGCAATATTGGGTACTGGTGAGCACCCTCTCCTCTTTGATACCATCTTGTCTCTCGGATTTTGGGCTGTTTCTCTCCCTCAGCCCTCTGGCTCTCCTCCTGCCTGTCTGACCGCTCTCGCTCAGTCTACTTGGCAGGTCCTCATCCACATCCCACTCTCTGACTACAGGTGCAGCCCAAGATTCTATCTTTGCTCTCCTCTCTTCCCTCTCCATCCTGTTGCTTAGTGATCAAATCAGACTTCCTGGATTCAAATATCAATATGCAGATAACTCCCTGATAGCTCCATATCACCCCCTCACCCTCTCTGGAGCTGCATCTCTGCATCCCTATTTGCCTCTTGGACATTTCCAAATGGATATTCTATACTCATCCCAAATTCAACGTGCCCAAAACAGAACTCATTATCTGAAGCATAGAAGATGCTCAATAAAGGTTTGTTTGTTGGATTGATTTCACCCTAACTCTCCTCCTCCTCCTAACTGGCTCATTTCTGTCAAAGGCACCATTATTCTTCTAGTCACCAAAGTTTGCATCGTGGACACTTCACTCTTCCCTCACCATTCGGCTCATCTATAACCATCACCACTGCCATATCCAACATCACTTGCATCTGCCCCCCTATTTCCATCCATGTGGGCACTCTCCCTGTTCAGGCCTTCATTCTCTCTTGCCCAGCCTCTTAAGCAGCTTCCTAATTTCTCTCTCTCTTTTAGTCTCTTCCTTCTCCAACTCATCTTCCATATAGCTGCATCGAATTAATATTCCTAATGCACAGGTCTGACCATGTTACCTCCCTCTCTCCTCAAAAAGAAAAAAAAAGTTCCAGTAGCTCTCTATTAGTCCTGGGATAAAATCCAGACTCCTCTGGTGGGCATTTAAAGCCCTCCACAGTATAGCTCCATTCTAGCATGTTGCATTTCCCTTCCTGTATTCTACATTCCAGGCAAATTCTCCTGCTTGTTTTCCTCATTCACAAAATCCAATTTCCCACCTCCACACCTTTACACTGACTGTTCCCCATGTCTGTACTCTACTCCCTTTATACCACCATTTCTTATAATCTCTCACTTCACCTGAAGCTCATCTCAAGTGCTACCTCCTACAAAGACCTATTTGGATACCCCTAATTACTGGCACTCTCCCCCAAGATTACTTTGCGTGGGTATGCATGCATATGCGTATTTATGTATGTATATACATACATGTATATACACATAAACTTTTCTTTGAATATATATTCATATTTGAACATACACACACATATGGACATAAAATATACATGCACACATACATTTAAAAAGACACATATGTATACATACAAATATGTACATGTCTACATGTATGTGTGTACATACATGCTGTTTACTCTAAGAGAATGTAAGGTTCATGAGGGCAGGTACAGTTTTTCCTCTTTGGTTCCCAGTGTCTAACAGCTCACTGCCAAACAATAGGTGCTTAAGGGATATTTGTTGAAAAAAAATGAAGAAAGGAATGAATGAATCAAATTGAAATCTGCTATGCTTCAACTTCCATTCATTACTACTCCCAGCCCTACTGTCTGGGTCACACAGAACGAATTTAATTCCCGTGCCTGTCAAATTTTTGAGGACGGCAAGCATATAAGGCCTATCCAAGCTAAACACACTTAATTCCTTCCTCTGTCTTCCCAAGGCATGGCCAACACTCCCCCTCACCATCATTGCCATCCTTCTCTGGTCTGCATCTAGTTTGTCAATACCCTTCCTAAAATGTGGGGTGTAGAATTGAACTCAAGACTCCCGATGGGGTCACACCAGAATGGAAGACACTGGGGAAATGATGTCTTCTCTTTCTTAAAGCTAGACTTTTTTCTAATTCAATCCCTACCTGGCACATCCACAGGTTCCTACTGGAGCTATGAGGGGTTAGGTTAGGAAGCTGACAGTTGGAAGGGACCTTGGAACTTATTTCAAGGATCCATGGTGAGGTCCTACCTATCTTACAGGCCAGTGCTACCATATGGGGAGTACTGAATAAAACTTAAAACTTTAAAACAAAAAGGATCAGTGTAGGGACTGACTCCTGTGGGTAGTCACTCCACTGATACACATCTCAACCCATCTATGGCTTATTCAATGTTTTTCAAAAGTTGCTATGGCCAGCTGGTGACAAGCTTCCTACATTTAGCTAGGCTGGTCCTTGGAGAATAGACATGATAGATATTCATCACCAGGGATATTTAAAACTCTTCCAGCTTAGAAAGTAGGAGCTGCCCAAGCTTGGGTTCCAATGGCATCATGTTCAAGATCCCAGGGCCACCCACAATAAGCACTGGGGGACGTAGGTGAAATAAAAACCCTAGAGCATCATAGAAATGGGAGTTTAGCCTTTCCATGTCTCTGATGGTTTCACAGCCAAAAAAGTCAATTCCCAGCGCTCAATCCTTTGTTGATAAACTTCTCTGATCTCAGTTAGATTAGACCTTGGAGAAAACACACACACACACACACACACACACACACACACACACACACACACAGTACATCACTGACCCTGTACTTCAATTTCAAAGCTGGTAGGATGTGGCAGAGATCAGTTTCTGCTGGCATGGCCTTTAAGAGCCCCGGGTGCCCTGCACACCATGGCAGGGAAGGGCAGAGGTGATCATTAGTGGAGGTAAACTGATCTGGCCAATACTATTTTCATGACCTTTGGCTCTAGGCTTCATTGTGGCATATCTGGACCCTGCTGAGTACCCAGGCCCCATCCCACCTCTACTCTCACCCTGAAAGGGATCTCTGGATCTTGGCACATTTGAGAGCCTGGAGGAGGGTGGAGACAGATGAGAGGGACTAAATTTGGAAGCCAGTATGTGGTGGCTTCCAATGTATGTGTATGAGGAATGACCTGAACCCCAAGTCGGGAGACCTGAAAACCAACTGAGCTCTATTGCTAACTCACTGTGTGACCACAGGCAAATCTCTTCCTTTACCTGGGACTCTTTTTCTGCCCCCTCCAAAAAAGGGCATGGGATTAAGTGGTATCTCAGATCCCTTCTGACTCTGATATTCCTCATTGGAACATTTAGTAGAATCATAGCCCCTGGGGCTCAATTGTTGTTTTCAGCTTCCATGTTCCTCTTTTAGGAGAAGGCTTGCCTGACTGGCACTCATTGCTTCCCCTTCAGAACAGAAATGCTTTCCACTGTCCCACTGTCCCATTGTCCCACCGTCCCACCGTCCCGCTGTCCAAGTCAGAGTTAGACCCGTTTATCTGTGCATCCTCTCATTCCTGGGGTCCCCAGAGGGCAAAAACTATGTCTCAACTCCTCCCTGTTCAGACTACAGACTCCCCCAAGTTCTGCCCTTTCAGACCAAGGGCTGTATCTCCCACCTACGACTGGAGTTCCCAGAGGTAAAAGGCTGTTTCTGGAGTTCTCTGAAGGCACAATTTGCATCTTCCCTCAGCCCAGGGGCAGAGATGGGGGGGGGGGGTTCCTGAGGGCAGGGGCCAGCATATCAGAACAGGGGCTCTTTGAGCAAAGTGGACATGTTTCTTCCTTTGTATCTCTCTCATCAACAGCCTCCGGACTCCATTCAGACCAGTAAGAAGCAATGTGTCAACCGTTCCATTGGTTCTTTTGTCCTGTGGATATTCCTATCACCGATTCTATACCCCAGTCTCGGGGCCTCTAGTTTGTTCCCAGGGTCTCTGGTTGCTTCTGTCCCCACTTCCTAGTACTGTCTGTACTCTCCCCACATTTTCCGCTCTTTCCCCAAGCACTTCACACTATCCTCACTCCCCCACAATATCCTAACTTCCCGATCCCAATCTCCTTATTCCTTCTATACTCTCATCGCTGCCCCCACACTCTCCTCTTTCCTTAGATGTTTTTCCCATTCCCCTGCACTCACCTCAACAGCAGCAAGCTCTCTAACCACCCCCAAACTCTTCTTATTCCAGCCCAAGTCTTCAGTCCACCACTCTGTCGTCTCCCATCCTCGCTCTCTGGACACCCACACTCCTCACGACCTCTCCTCTTCGCTCCTCATTCCCCTACACTTTCCTCCTTCCTTATCACACTCCTCTCTCTCCCACATCATCATCATGCATCCTGTCTCCAGTTCTCTTTGATGCCCCCATTCTCTACACCCCCCAACTCTCCACATTCCCCTGGATTTTCTCCCCCCTCCAAAAAAGGGCATGGGATTAAGTGGTATCCACCTTGCCAACATATCGTCCACACTCCTGCATTCTGACAACATTCCAGGATCACAGAACCTCAGAGACCACATAGTTCAATCTGTACCTGACCCCAAATAAGTTTTCCAACATCTTCCACGAAGGGTCATTTAGTTCCATTTCCCCTTAATATTTCCCTGGATCCCTGGAGAGGCTGAGTGACCAGCCACGTCATCATCTTTGTAAAAAGAAACCTACACCTGAGGGAAGGGTCCGAACTGGAGAACTTACAACAAGCACGGCCCCACACTAATTTGATCGCTCGTAACTTGAGTCCAACAACTCGATCATGACCTGAACGTCAAACACTAAATCAGAAACAATTCTGGAGGCTTTCGCTAATTCTCCAATCCACCGCCAGCCCAATTCAGCATCCATGGAGGCTTGACGCTCTCCCACTTTGGGAGGCCCTCTCCAGCCCTAGCCATCTTCATGAACCTATCTGAAGAAACACGATGAAACGGAAAGAACCCTAAACCAGAAGTTGCGTGACTTTAATCTAGACTCTGTCACTGATATTTCATGTGACCTATGGGGATGTAACTTCTTTTCTCTAGATATCAGCCTAGAGACTTCATCTGTATAATGGAAAATTTCATAAGCTCATAGTATTAAAGCAGGAAGTGACCTTGAAGACCGTCTAGTCCAATCTCATTTCATATATGAGGAAATTAAAGACCTCAGAAAAACCCCTTTACCTCTCTGGGCCTCAGTTTCCTCATTTGTAAAATGAGGGTGTTAGACTATATGACCACTGAAGTCCTTTCCAGGTGAAGGTAAGTAATTTGCTCAAGTTCACACAGATAGCAAGTAGATGAACCAAAGATTTAAATACAGGTCCTTTGATTCAAGAACCAGTGTTCATTTTACCGTGTGGTTGGCTACCACATGATCTCTAAGATCCCTTCCAGCTCTAAGCTTCTATATTCTTCATTCATTCTCTCCTTTATTCCATGCTCCTGGTCTCTCATCTACTTTAACCTTAACCTTTACCCTCCCGCAACCATTCCCACTCACTCAGTCCATCCTCCTCACTGTGACTTCACTTCTTATACTCAGGCTTGCCCCCATGATATATTATTTACTAGCTACCACATCATTCTTGAGTCGTTCATGTCCTTGAACATCTGTCCTTCTTCCCCATTGAGTTCCCATCCCTGGGTGAGAAGTCCTAACATTCTCCAATCTCCAAGGTTACGGGAGAAAGTCATGAAACGGAATTAATTGCATCTAGTAAAACTTGACAGTGGTCAGCTTTAGCTGGGGTTTTGCTACTACTTGGCAATCCCTCTGTTCTACCCTTAATCTTATTCCTCACACTCACTGTTTGAAACATTTTCTTTTCTCTTCCCACCCCCAAACTCATCTCCAAACCCCACCCTTACACATGACCCAGATTTCTACTTCACTGAGAATATCGAGGCCATTCATCTTGAACTCCCTCAGCTTTCTATCTTCATTAAGATGGAGATCTGTGGACTAGGCAATAGTACAAATAGATTCAGAATTGGCTGAATGGCCAGACTCAAAGAGAGGTTGATAATGGTTCAATTTCAACATGGCAGAAGGTCTATGGTAGAGTATCCCAAGGGTCTGTGCTTGGCCCTCTGCTGTTTAACATTTTTATCAATGATATGCACAAAAGCACAGGTAGTATTTTCATCAAATTTACAGATGACACAAAGTTGGGAGAGATAGTTAACACATTACATTACAAAGCTAGGATCCAAAAGGATCTTGACAAGTGAGAATATTGGGATGACTCTAATAATATGAAATTCACAAAAGATCAATGGAAAGGCTTGCCAATGGGTACGACAAATTAACTACACAAGTACACGATGGGAAGGCAGATGGTTAGATAGCAGTTGTTCTGAAAATGATCTGGGAGTTATAGTGAACGGCAAGCTCAATACAAGTCAATAGTGATGCAGCAGCCAAAAGAGGCTAATTCGAAATCGGGGTGCATTAAGAGGGGCATCATTTCTAGGCATAGGGAGGCAATGTTCCCACTGTACTCTGCCCTGCTCAGCCCTCATCTAGAACAGTACTGGATTCAGTTCTAGGAGCCATAGTTTCAGAAGGTCACTGATGAGTTAGAGAAGTGTGAAGAGGAGAACAATCAAGATGGTAAAGGGCTTCGAATCCATAAAATGTTAATATCTGTTGAAAGAACTTTGTGTGTTTATGCTAGAGAAGAGAAGATCAGTCAGGGGACAAGGGGGAAGAATAACATCTGTATTCAAGTATTTGAAGGTTTGTTAAATAGAAAAGAGATTAAACTTGTTCTCTTTCCTTCTTTTTAGGGAAGAACCAGAAGCATTTGGGGTGTTTTGGGGGGGGGGTTACAGAGGCTAATTTAGGCTCAGGAAAAAGTTCCTAACAATTACAGCTGTCTATTAGTAAAATGGATTGCCTCCTCAAGAGGTAATGGGTTCCATGAACTTGGAGGTCTTCAAGCAGAAAATCACTTGCAAGGCAAATTATAGTGGGAGTTTCTTCTATGAATGGGTTGGGCTAGATGGCCTCTGAGGTCCCTTCCAACTCTCAAACTCTGGGATTGTTATTCATCTTTTCTAGCTCAGTATCATCCCCTTCCCTCCTTCCTTCCTTGCTCCCTCGAGCCACAGGAAAAAAGACATCTGAGCCCTCACTAAGGCTAATCTCAATGTCTTCTCCTTCAAATCCACCCCACAGCATGTTCTTGC
Source organism: Trichosurus vulpecula (assembly GCF_011100635.1). Classification (NCBI taxonomy): domain Eukaryota; kingdom Metazoa; phylum Chordata; class Mammalia; order Diprotodontia; family Phalangeridae; genus Trichosurus; species Trichosurus vulpecula. The sequence goes on from NC_050573.1 coordinate 87,161,806, forward strand.
CTCTTCCAACACCTTTCTCAAGCAGTTTTCAATCCTTCTCATACACACGCATCTTAAATCTCTTCCTTTCTATTGCTTCCTTCCCACCTGCTTAAAAACATTTTGCGGTCTCCCCAATCTGAACAAAGGCTTTCTCTAAATAGCTTTTCTCTTTCACTGCTAAAATGCTTCCACTTCCTCACTCCCTATTCCCTCATGTTCCCTTGTTTTGCACTCCCATGAAATAAATTGCTCTCTCAAAAGTCATCAATATCCTCCTCATTAAAAAAAATACAGTGGCCTCTTCTCAGTTCTTATCCTCCACCGCCCTGCAGCTTTTTACCCTGTTGACCAACGTCTCCTACCAAGTGTTTCCTCTCCATTGTCTTCAGAAACACCTAAAGACAGTCTTGTGGTTTTCTCCCTCCCTCTCAAATCATTCTTCCTGTGTCATCTTCACAATGTACCATCCTCCACCCAATGCTTCATGGTTGAATTCCTCAGAGAACTGTCCTTGGTCCTCTTCTTTCCCTACACACTTTCTCTTGGCAAACTTTTCCAATCCTACTGCTTCAACTCTGAATTCTATGCAGACAACTCCCAAATATTCAGTTCTGATCCCTCTCACAAACTATATCTCCAAATGCTCTCTGCATATCTCAACCTGGGAAAGGCTTTTGGATGTGGTAATGGTCAATTGGTCATTGGTGTTCTTGAGGAAATTAATTTAAGCAGAGTCATGGTGCTGGAAATTATAGTGGAGGAATCTGAAAAATGAGCAGATAGGGAAGCAATGCTTTAGAAGTGGCATCATAGGATCCTAGTTCTAAAACTATTAAAGGGCATTAATAATAAGTACAGTTTGGGACATGAGTTGAGTTTAAGAAGGGACACTCAAGTGCTAATCAACCTTTTTGTCAGTGACTTTGAAGACATAAATTGATGGCATGTTTGTCAGAGTGGTAATTAGATAGGCTAGGTCACATACTTAATGACAAAATTAACATTGACAAAGATCTTGGAATGTGTGAATAACGTGGTGAATCTAATAAAATTAAATAGTGATAAAAGTAAAGTCCTAGATGGGTTCAAAAAATCAACTACATAATGTAGAAATAAACAAAATGGTTTTTTTTTTTTGTTGTTGTTCAGTTTTAATTCTTGTTTCCAACTGTTTAAGTGTAAAAGATTTTGTGCTTATTTTCCATGTTCCCTTCTTTATGTGAATGGCTAGGTATAAAATACATTTCCTAAAGAAAACCTTACCATACAAGCATATAAGCAACAGTTCCAATGAAAAGATTCTGAGGGTTTTGTTTAGCTTCAAGTTTGATGTGAGTCGACAAATGTGGCACATTAACCATGAAGGCTAATGAGATTTTAGATGGCATTAAGAGAAGACTCATGTCCAGGCCTAGGGAGGTGATGGCCTGGTAGTACTCTAACATGGTCAGATCATATATAGAATAATTCATTTAATAATTCAATGTTCAGTTCTGGCTACTACATCTGAGGAAGGATATTGAGAGGCCAGAGAAGATCCAGGGGAGACTGATCAATATAGTGGATGGTTTTGAGTTCTTAGCATACAGGATCAGGAGAAGGACGGCAATGGGATGTTTAGCCTAGAAAAGGGAAGACAGTGGAGGACATAATAGCTGTCATTGGAAAAGACTGTCATACAGAAGAAGAATTAGACTTTTTCTGTTTGTTCCCAGAAGGCAGAGTTATGAGCTAAGAAAGGATAGAAGCTGCAGAGAGGTAGACCGATGTATGGCTGATGTCAGGAAAAACTACCTAACAATAAGCTGTCCCACAGAGGAATGGGGGACAGTGGTCACCCCATCATTGGATGGATAATTACTTGTAAGAGCTTTTGTAAAAGAAATTGCTGTTTCAATATATGATCTATGAGGTGGTGGGGAACCTGAGGCATTGAGGCCACATGTGGCCCTCTAGGTTCTCAAGTGTGGTCCTTCGACTGAATCCAAACTTCAAAGAACAAATCCCTTAATAAAGGATTTGTTCTGTAAAACTTAAGACTCACTCAAAAGGCCGCATGAGGACCTATAAGTTCCCCATCCCTACTAAACTCTGAGATTCTAGAATTCTTCTGTTCTCATCTTTGACCTCTCCCCATCTAAACCATTTTGTACAGTCTGCAAATCTTTAGAGTCTCAAGTTCAAAATTCTTAGCTTGTCCATTGGAGGTCCTCCAAAACCTGACCATACACCTGTGATTCTTGCCCATGCCTGGAATGCCCTCCCTCATTTTCTCTATCTGTTGAATCCTCACAGATCCTTCAAAGCCCAACTTAAATGCTCTCTCCTCCAAAATCCCTTTCCAATTCTTCCTCCCATCAGTAAAAACATTCTCTCCGGCCTCAGATCACATTTTGTTTGCATCTTTCTCATGCATTTATCATGGGATTCTTTATATTGGAACTGTGTATCAATTTCATATCCCTCCGTTTGACTGAAACCTCCACACAGCTTCAAAATGTTTGAATGAATGAACAAATCAAACAATGACTCAACAAGCATTTATTAAATGCTACTGTATACCTGACCCTGTGCTACACAGTGGGGATGCAAAGACATGAATTCTTTGAATTCAAAGCCCCTACTTTCTAAAGGAAATTTTATTCTGACAGTGAATGAGGATTAGGGCAAGAAGGCTCTCAATCCTCTACAGGAGAAGAGAAGACAAGAGAAAAGAAGATGAGAGGAGAAGAAAGGAGAGGAGGGGAGGAGGGGGGAGGGGTAGAGGAGGGGAGAGGAGGAGAGGAGAATGACAGCTTTCTTCAAATATCTGAAGGCTGTCCTTTGGCACAGGAATTAGACTGGAGGAATGCTGCTTCTCTGCAGGGGATTTGTTTGCACCTTGCTTCATTTAAAAGGCAGACAGGTGGCACAGTGGATAGGATAGAGTACATGACCTGTTGTCGGGAAGATTCAACTTTTTGAGTTCAAATCTGGCCTCAGATACTTACCAGCTGTGTGACCCCGGGCAAGTCACTTAACCGTGTTTGCCATTTCCTTCTCCAGCTCATTTTACAGATGAGGAAACTGAGGCAAGCAGGGTTAAGTGACTTCCCTAGGGTCACACAGATAGTAAATGTGTGAGGCCAGATCTGAACTCAGAAGGATGGGCCTTCCTGACAGCACTCCACTTCGCCACCTAGCTGCCCCAAGAGGAAATGCAGCAGGGGACAAACGGTAACTTCATTCCTCTCCAGGCTGTGCTTTAAACATCAGAAATTTGAAGAAAGCTATCATTCTCTTCCCTTCTCCCGCTGAGTACTGAGAAGTCTTCCTTACTTCAGGCCCGGAATTCTCTCCACTGTGCCATCTAGCTGCTCATTAACTTACTGTCCCTCGTATTTATTTTGCATCTTCTTCTATGCATACACACCGAATCCACAAGATAAAACGTAACCTTCCTGGGGCAGGAACTGTTTCATTTCTGTCTTTCTATCTCCAATGTCTACCGCAGCTCCTCACACAAAGGAGGCGAATGGTTTTTGATTGAAGAGTTAATAAACTTATTCTGTTTGACCGTAAAGGGCAGAAATAAAATCGCTGAAGGGTAAAATTACAGAGTAAAAATTACAGAGTAAAATTACATCTAAGAAAAAAAAATACTTTCTAATAATCAGAGCGATCTTGCAACACAATGGGTTGCTTGTGAAGGCAGTGAGCTGCCCTTCACTGGAAGTATTCAAGAAAAGGACAGTGTAAGGATTGCATGGGGCAGAAAGTTGGATCAGATGACCTCTAAAGTTTAACCTTTAAGCCTGCCTTATTCTGCCCTGGGGGTATGCCAGCTTCTTTCCCTCCCATTTCTCTGGCCTCTCCAACCCCTTAGAACCCTGTCTGGATTAGTTACAAAGGAATATAAATGAAAAGCCAGAAGGGACCTGATTACATTCTAATCCCTTCATTCTGTGCATAAGGAAACAGAAGCAGAAAATATAAAGTGACTTGTCCAAGGTTACATAGTTTATGAATTTTTGAGACAGAATTTGAAACCAGGTTTTCCCGGTTCCCAAATTTAGTAACCATACATTGTCTCCTGGACAAGAGGAACATTGGGTCTCTTGGTTCCTGAGAAATTCTGAAAACCACTTTTCTCCTCTCACCTAAGCAGACACAAGAAGCCAGGGGAGGAAAACACAATGGAGGAAAGGTTACACCTTTAGAGTAAATGACTTGTCCAAGGTCATTCAGCTGCCTAGTGGCTGGGCTACAACTACAGCTTGGACCTCTAGAGTCTCAGCTCAGAGATCTTTCTATCATACCACGTTGTCTCTCACCTTGATCTACTTTCTAGCCCTTCGCCATGTGTTTTCTTAGGACTTCCAACCACAATCTCTCTTCCTATTTATTTTAATATTCACAGTGAACCTGGATGAGCCAGGACCAGAGCTCAGGGCTTATGGGACCAGAGACATATGGTTGAGTCCTAGGAGAGCACTTAGCTTTGGTTCACAAAGTCAATCCTAATCCTAGGAGCAGACAGAGCTAAACCCTAACCCTGGTGACAGACTGAACCCCTCACCCTGAGAGCCATACAGCTTGCAATAAGGTACTATTGGCCACAAGGGAGGCCTAGTGTGAGTGGGGGAGGGGGGAGAAATTCAACTCCATGCCCATTTTTGGAGACCCAGGTCAGAATACACATCCTACTGAGGGCCATCTCCAGTCATCCTGATCTATATATGGCCACTGGACCCAGAGGGCTCCTAATGAGAAAATGAAGTTGGTGACTTTGCACAGCCCTCCCTCACTTAAATCCAATCCACTTGCATGTCATGGCATCGCCTCCCCAATGTCATGGTCCTCTTTGGAAATGAAGGATAAACAACAATATATCCTACTGATACTGATTAGAGACCAAGGGTATAAGACTCAGTCCTGGGTCTCTATGCTGACCTTGATTTCTGCCCACCTCCTCTCCACCCCACGGATCATGGATGATGTTTAGAAAAGTTTTGTCCTTGGTGAAGGACAAGACAGAAGAAGACTCCAGTCAACAGAGCTGTGTGAGGAATGATTGTATGGAGAAAGGATGAAACAAGGGATCCAGTTTAGTAGGAGTAAGTGAATGGTAGAGTTCTGAGGTCATGAGGCATCACGGGGGCGGGGCAGGGAAAAGGAAGACAGTGAGGACAGGAGAAGAGAACCTAAAAGCCTGAGAAAGGGCCTTTGGCATTATATTGGGTTGTTGGGGATCCAGGTGTGGGGAACCTGCAGCCTTAAGATCACATGTGGCTCTCTAGGTCCTCAAGTGAGGTCCTTTGACTAAATCCAAATTGTTCTGTGAAGTCTGGATTCAGTCAAAGGGCCACCCTTGAGGACTTAGAGGGCCACATGTGGCCTCATGGCCACAAGTTCCCCATCCCTGGTACACCATCAAGCTTAGGAAAGCAGTGCCCACGAGAGTAAAAATTCACATCCTAGTCCTAAACTAGTAATTCCCAAGCCTACTACCTGAATGGGGGGTGGTTGATAACCCCCATCTTTAGAATTCCTCTGGTTTACTAGAATCCAAAAGATCTCCGGTCTCTTACATTCTATAGGTATTCCCCTGTCATGTTAGAACTTCAAATGTCCTGTTTCCACAGAATTTGAAATTCTCCTGGGTGGGGAATTCAGATATAAAATCCCTTTGTTCTTTAGAAGTCATGATTCTCCTTATCTGATAGAATTTAAAATCTCCCTGTTCTCTAGAATTTAGAACCTCACAGTTCAATTAAAATTAAGAACCCTATAAATCTGTTTGAATTTAGAACCTCAGGATTATCAGAATTTAGAACCCCATTGAATTATTAGAATTTAGAATCTCTTTGGCCTATTAGAATTTAGAACTCTGCAGATTGCTTTGAATTTAGAACCTCATTAGCCTATTAAAATTTAGAACCTCGCTATCTTCTTAGAATTTAGAACTGCATGGGCCCATTGGAATTTAGAGCCTTGTTGGCCTAGTAGAATTTAGAACCCTTATTGTCCTCTTAGAATTTAGAACCTTCCTGAAATACCACTGGTCTGATGGTATGATCCTGAGAATCTCCATGATTTAATAAAATTTGGAATTCCCCCTTCACTGAAGGATTTCATAGAATCCCATTATTTTGCTTTGATTGCTTGATGAATCATTTTCAAGAACAGAAGGAGGCCCCCCTCAAAAAAATAATTCTAGGGGCAGCTAGGTGGCACAGTGAGTAGAGCACCAGCCCTGGAGTCAGGAGGACCTGAGTTCAAATCTGGCCTCAGACACCTGACACACTTACTAGCTGCGTGACCTTGGGCAAGTCACTTAGCCCCAATTGCCTTGTCTTCCCCCACCAAGAAATTTTTTTTAAAAAAGCATTCTAGATTCCCTAGCCCTGGAAAACAAAGGATCTCCCCTGTACCACCTCTGGCCATGTCCTCTGACACATCCCTGCCACCAGCTTGATTCAGGCTCAGATTCAGTGCTCCTTCTCCAAGGCACCCTTGAGTTTTTGTGAGGATAGATGGAAGTCAGCTGTCAGAGACACCCTGATCACTCACCAGTCCTGCCGTCCCCTCCTCGGTCCTTGGTCAAGCTGGTGAGGCAGTTCTCTGGGCTCTCAGTGCCATCCCTCAGGCAGTCATCCCCCCGGGAAGGGTTCTCACCAACTGCTAGGTCTGGGGCATCCCCACCAGAGCAGGCACAGGGGGTCTGCATGATGCCACAGGGATGAGAGCTCCGGCTGCCAGCGAGACAGGCCTCCAGCCAGCGGCAAAGCATCTGACAGGCAGCCCGGCTGGGGCTGCGATTGCCCACCACCAAGTACTCCACGGAGAATTCTGCATCAGGGCCTGGGTACGCAGAGACCAGGGCCTGATCATCAGACCCCAGCTGCTGCTGCCGTCTCATCTGCAGAAACTGCTTGTTGGACTGGAGAAAGGCATAACGGGCCGAAGGGTCACAGAGACGTAGGACCTCATCGAAGCTCTCCACTCCCAAGTAGGTGCGTGTGGACTCCAGGAAAGAGTCAAACTGGTAGGTGCGAACAGGCCAGGGCCCACAAGGCCCAACAGGCTTGGACACCTTCATGTAGAGGGTATAACGCCGTGGGTCAGGATTCCGCAGGGTCCAGGAGCAGCGGGAAGCGTTGGCTGGGAAGACGGAGGCTGATGAGAAATAGCCAAAGAATTTGCCAAGGACTAGTGTGGCGCAGGGGTCAGACCCCTGCCCGGGGTCAGTGCTACCCACTGCCCAGGTTGCTTGGACCAGAAACAGAAGGAGAGGAGTGAGGATCCAGACCAGGTCCAGGGCAGCAGCTGGGCTCCTCATCCTAGATCTCGGGGCCCCCGGGACTGAGCGCAATTGGCGGCCAAAGTTGGGTAAGGTCTGGACATAACAAGGGCTCCACGTGTGGGGTGAGAAGGAGGAGGCCAGCAAAGTGCAAGAGGAGATCCGGGGTTAGAAGTGAAGGTGGGAACCAGTGAGGAAGTGTGGGGCTAACTGGAGGGCCGTAGCAGGTAGAAAGGAGAGAAGAAGCCAGTGAGCAGGGGAATGACGATTTTGAAAATACTTCAAGTTGCGTTTTCCAGACAGATGCTCCCTCCTGTGGCCATCAACTGTAGTTGAGACAGGAAAAATAGAGAAGAAAGGAACATTAAACATTTGGGAGAGAGTGGGCCCTCTGGCCCTGCCTCCATCTCACTGAACCATCAGGAAGGGGCAATGAGAAGACATAGGACTGGGGCCTCCCACCACAAAGAGCATCTACTCACCCCTCTCCTACTGCCCCCCCCAGATCTGAGAGAGGCTCACAGCTGGCAAGCCTCAGACACTCTTGAACCTGACCCCCTTATTTACAGGCCAGAGACAGAAGAAGATTTGCCCGAGGTCACATACACTGAGGTGCCTCAGAACATCATGATCAGCTAGAAATCACAAGGCAGCCAGGGCCTGGGCCCTCTGCCCACATCTGGCTCCTTGGATGGAGGCCAGCCAACAGCTCTGGGGGGTAGCAGGTTCTCCTTTGGGGAGGGGATGGGAGTGAGGGATTGCAGGCACCTGCTGCAAGTGAAAAAATTGGAAAGGGGAAGAGGCAAAATTTGCCCCTTCTATGGTTTCTCTTCCCAGGCTCAGGGTTCAATGAGCCTCAGAGCCGGCTCTAGCAAGTTAGCCACCGGCAGTGCCAACCCGCCCACATCGCTCCTCCCACCCAGGGAATTCTGCAGGGACCTTTCTCTTCTGGGCCTCTGCAGGCCAACTTGCCTCATGTGTCTTCTCCTGCTGGCCTCTGATGGCTGTTCTGCCTATCCTGTCTCTTCTCCAGATCAATCTATCCTGCTTTCCTGCATTCTCTTTCCCTCCCTTCCCCCTCCTATTCCCTCCCTCTTTCTCTCTCCATTCTTCTGTCTCTTTCTCCTGACTTCCTATATCCTTTTTCTCTCTCCTGCCTTCCTCTTTCCTTTCTTCTGTTTCTCTGTGCCTATGTATTTTTCTCCTCTTCCTGTCTGTCTCCTCGTCACTCTCCAGTTCCTCCCCCCTTTCTCTCTCTCTCTCTCTCTCTCTCTCTCTCTCTCTCTATATCTCTCTGTGTCTGTCTCTCTGTGTTTCTCTCTGTCTCTCCCTCTCTCTCTGTCTGTCTCTCTGTGTCTTGCTATCTCTCTCTGTCTCTCTCTGTCTCTGTCTCTGTTTCTCTCTCTCTATCTGTCTCTGTCTCTCTCTCTGTCTTGATATCTCTCTGTGTCTGTCTCTCTGTGTATTTCTCTCTGTCTCTGTTTCTCTCTCCCTCTCTGTCTGTCTGTCCCTCTTTCTGTTTCTCTGTGTTTTGCTATCTCTCTCTGTCTCTCTCTCTCTGTCTCTCTGTCTCTCTTTCTGTCTCTCTGTCTCTCTTTCTGTCTCTCTCTCTCTCTCTCTGTCTTGATATCTCTCTGTGTCTGTCTCTCTGTGTGTTTCTCTCTGTCTCTCTCTCCCTCTCTGTCTGTCTGTCTCTCTGTCTCTCTGTGTCTTGCCATCGCTCTCTGTCTCTCTCTGTTTCTGTCTCTGTCTCTCTCTGTCTCTGTCTCTGTTTCTCTCTCTCTATCTGTCTCTGTCTCTCTCTCTCTCTCTCTGTCTTGATATCTCTCTGTCTGTCTCTCTGTGTTTCTCTCTGTCTCTGTCTCTCTCTCCCTCTCTGTCTGTCTGTCTCTCTTTCTGTTTCTCTGTGTTTTGCTATCTCTCTCTGTCTCTCTCTCTGTCTCTCTCTGTCTCTCTCTCTGTCTCTCTGTCTCTCTCTCTCTGTCTGTCTCTGTCTCTCTGTCTCTCTCTCTCTCTCTTTCTCCCCCTAGCCTATCCTCTCTCCTCCTGGCTGCACCAGCCCCAAGTTGCTCTCTCTCCTCTCCCCCTGACTCTGAGTCTCTTGGTCCTTCCCCCTCAAGCCAGCCATCCGCTCCCCATCTGTCTCTCAGAGGACTCTGAATGTCAGACAGAAAACTTGAGGGGGGGAGTAGAGGGATGCGAACCTCTAGAGGTCATCTTGTTCACCTCCCTTCTGTCTAAAGACAGACTAGTTGCCTCTTAATTGCCCCCCAAAAAACTGGCTGGGGGTGGGGCAAGTGTTTAGGGAGCAGAGAGCAGTCTGTCCTTGTCCACAGAGTTCTGGTGAGCTGTTAATTTGGCCACTACTTCCAACTATGATGAATTTAAGGGTTAACCATCCTTAGAAACTTTGGGATGTGCCCTGAATCCTTCTGGCTATAACCACCTGTCTGCCTCCTCCAGCCAACTTGTTTCCTTAACCTTCTGGCCTTGTTCCCAGCACCACTGGATCTGGCTCGGCCCCTCTGCCTTTTCCCATTGTCCCAACCCCCTCTACTCTCTCTTCCTACCTCCCCCCATCCCATCTTCTCTCTTCTCACCTCTCCCACTCTCTCTGCTTCTCCCTCTGTCTCTCAGTTTACACTCTTCATCAGAACCTAAAATGTATCTACTCCAACCCTCATGTTTTACAGAGGAAGAAACTGAGGCCCCAAGGGACCTACCCAAGGTCACATAGGCAGCACCCATCAGAGATGGGAATTTAAGCCAAGTCCTCAGACTCCAGACCCATGGATCAGACCCTATGGTCACTCTTCTGCAGGGGAGGGAAGAAATTCAGCAGCAGCTTGTTATCATGCAAAGACCCCAACCCAAGACCAGGAGTTGGGAGGTTGGGAGATCTGGGCCCAAGTCTCAGCTCTGCCAGTGACTTGCTCTGTGACCCACAGCAAGTTCCTTCCTCTCTAAGTGGCTCAGTTTTCTCTGAAATGAAGGAGTTGGATTAGATGACCCTTCAGGCTGCTGCTAGAAATGCATAATTCCAGTCATGCGGCCTTGGGCAATTCACTTCCCTGAATTAGGCCTAAGCTTCCTTGGCTCTAAAGGAGAAGGTTGGAATGTATAGTCTCTGAGGAATCCCTTAAAATGGCCTAAGAATCTTGAGTCTCTCCCATGCCCATTCCCTCTAGCCAAATATGGAAATGGTCCTCAGTAGCTTATTAGTAGAGACAGAGATATTAAGGGTGCCAGGATCCCAGGGCCTGAACACCCTAAATCCCCCATCCTTGGCACAAGGCAGTGCTTCCCTTCTATTGTTGGCCATTGGTCTTCCCCCTCTTAGCTCTTCAGCCTACAGCAGTAGCCCCTAGAGATGCTCATGGTTCTCTGAAGACTAGATACAGCTACCAGACACTACAGCCAGAATCACAAGGCATTATCTCAGAGGCATCCCTGAGGCCATCTTGGCTCTCCTGCCACATAGACAGAACCCATTCAGAGCACATACATACATGGGAGATAAAATGCCTTGTTGGAGAAATAACCACTAGGAACATGTGGCTTGAATGGAGGATGTGGCATGAGGAATAGTGATGTAAAATGACTGGGAAGTTTGGCTGGAGCCAGACTGGCAAAGGGTTTCAATGCTAAGCTGATGAGTTTGTATTTGATCCTAGAGGTAATAGGGAGCCGCTGAAGGTTACTGAGCAGGGGAGTGACTGGGGCCAGACTTGAGCTTATTTTGTCAGCTGTAAGGAAGATGGAATGAAGACAGGTAGATGAAGAAAAGAAGGAAGGAAGGAAGTATTTATGTAGTACCTACTTTGTGCCAGGCACTGTACTACATGCTTTACAAATACTCTCATTGGATTCTCACAGCAACCCTGGAAGGTATGTGAGGTTATCATCCCCATTATACAGCTGAGGAAACTGAGGCAAACAGAGGTTAAGTTACTTGTCCAAGGTCATACAGCTAGGATGCTGTTAACAATAGTCCAGAAAAGGGAGGGGAAAGGTCTGAACTAGAGTGATGACTGTGTGAGTAGATAGAAGGGCAAGGGAGCGAGAGATAGATGTCGTAGCAGCAGAATGGATCAGGAAGGCTTGCTTATCTGGTGTGAGAGAGAGGGAGGAGTCTGAGCTTGTGAACCCAGGTGACTGGAATAGTGGTGCCCTCATGAGAAACAGGGAAATCTAGGAGTTTGCTATGTGGATGGGGAAACAGGGAGGAGGTGGGGCTCATGAGATCCATTCTGGATAACTGATTTTGCAGGACAGCCAGCTGGAAGAGTCTAATGCAATGCAAGACTAGAACTAGAAAGACACTAGGCTTGGGTATCTGTAGACTCCCCTAAGAGTTATATACATAGAGTGCACATCTTTCTCTCAGAATTCTTCCTTCAAAGCCCAGCGTAAGTATCACTTCCTCCAGGAAGTCTTCCCTGATCTTCCTCCTCCCCCACATGTCAATGTTTCCTCTTTCCTTTCAAATAACTGGGTATTTACACATATTGGCTGCAATCTGCATTGTTCAAAGGAACATCCCCATCAATGAGCTCAAAGTAGGGGAAACATCCTCCCCCTAGAAATGCGAAGATATTGGTCTTTGTATCCCCAGCACTTAGCAGAGTGCCTTGCCTATAATAGCTGCTTAAACTGAAAACACCCATAGCACCCCTTTCTCCAGTAGCAAAAAAAACCTGAAGACAAAGCAGATGCCCATCTATTGGGGAATGGCTAACACACATTCTGGCAAGTCAAACGGAATGTAAGAAACAAGGAATGTGATGAATCCAGAGAAGCATGGTAAGACTTACATGAACTGATGCAAAGAGAACAGTACCAAGAAAACGATATACACAAATGGAAATAGAAAGAACAACAGCAAGAAATAACCGAAGTTGACTGCTATGAAATTATGATGGGGTTTGGCCCCAAATAAGAGGCAGGAGGATGCAGCTTCCCTCCTTTGTTGCAGATGTGGAGGACTTGTGTGCACTGCATATAATGGTGAACTTGGGGAATACGGTGGTTAGTTTTGCTGAACTGTTTTTCTTTCTCATCTCTTAATCTTTATTTTATAAAAGATGGTTCTCTGGGAGGGGGAGAGGAGAGGGATATATTTGGAAACATAATGCCCCCAAAAAGATATCTATAATTTGAAAAAATATTTGTTGAATTGTAGAGCTGACTATATGCATGAGCTATTATTACTTGGTCCACATATGCAGTAATGCATAGTTCGTTATTTAACTCTTCCTCTAGAGATTATAGGGTGAGGTTTGGTTCCCCAATAAAAGCTCCACTTGGTCAGGGCCCTGCTCTATTCCTCCTCTATCTCTACACTATGATCTTTTGGAAGGCAAGGCCCCAGACTCCTTCTTTCATCTCCCCTAAAGCAGGGCCACGGGCTAGGTAGGCCCCCCACAAGGTCTCAGAACAAAGTCAGTGACCTGGATTAAAGAAGCAATGCTCAACAGAGTTGGCAAACTGGAAGGAACTAGGTGAGGCATCCATGACAGATAATAATGCCCTCTCCTCCAAATCTCCTCACTAAATATCCCCATTTCCTCCCTCTGAACCTCATGTGGGTTGATATCAAATCCCCTCACTGTCCTAGTCACTGTCCCTTTGGATATGCTTCAGCCTATCCTAAAATGTAGTACCTAAAACTGAACAGTGTAACTCCAGATTTGGCTTGACCTGGACCTTACACTTCTTGTTTATGCAGCCTGAGATCAAACCAGATTTGGGAGCATCCCTGTCACACTCTAGACTCAGATTGAGTTTGTGATCAACTAAGACCTTCAGATCTTTTTCAGAAAAGTATCTATCCAGCAATTTCTTTCCATTCCTTGCTCACACAGATGATTTCTTTTGACCTAACTGCAAGACAACAGTTTCACACCTATTATATTCATCCTTGTTTCATGGGACATGGCTAAAAGTCACATAGTATGGACAGGCATGTATGGGTCACATTTTTCATGACTGGAAGGGACATCCACATTGATGAGATCAGAGATGTATCTATTTGAAAATATTTCATCCTACTAGACTCAGACCATTGTTCCAACCTATTTTAGTCTTTTTTAGATCCCGTCTCTCTTCCAAAGTGTTAGTTATTCCACCCACTTTTGTGACAGTGATAAATTTGACAAGCATTCTCAATATGTTGCTCACAAAAATGTCGAACAGAATAGGACTCAGGTCAGATCCCTCAAGCATTCCACTAGAGACCTCCCTCCAGGTTGACATGCATTCATTAACTATCACTCTGTGTCTGACTATGGTTGTCAATATTTCCCTCTGGGTAAAAGAAGGGAGATGAGAGGGAAGGAGTCTCAAGGCTTGCCATGATATTCTGGGGGCCGAGAACCCACCACAGTCCCTTAAACACAGTCGGTGCTTAATAAAAGTTTGCTGAAATAAATGACAAAGACTGGGAGTAGATGACGACATCACAGAGTTAAATAAAAAGAAAGAAAATGGCAGAGGGATATGGACCACCAGTCATCATCCATAACCCTAATGCTAATACCAATGGGAGCCCTTGACCTAGAACCAATCCTCATGCTGACAACAAGGCCAAATTCTAACCCCAACCTTAACGACAACCCCAACACAAACTTTAACCCTGACTCTAACACCGATTCTTATTCAGGGTCCACAGGCAGATGGATACAAAGCGATGGTAGAGTGGAAAGTTCAGTCAGTCAGTTAATTAACAAACATTTAAGTGCCTTTTCCGTACCAGGCATTGTGCTAAGTGTAGGGGAAACACATAAAGGCAAGGCCACTGGTTCTGTAGTTCAGAGGGCCTGGGTTCAAATTCCACATCTGATTCTGACCCTGAACAAGTTACTTAGCCATCCTAAGCATAGGGTTTTTTCATATGAAAATGAGAAGTTGGACCAGAAGGTTTCTGAAATCCTCTCCAATGCCAGATCTCTGATCCTATGATCCTTAAAAATCCTTCACTTTATCCTATTTACCTAGGTCAGCTCATGAGTTTCTTTCCTATGTTCCAATGCTCCCGTGGCCTAAACCAAACATCTCCATTGGGGTCCTCCCCTCCTTTTTTGCCGGCTTCCCCCCAACCTCCATCACAAGCTCTGTCCTGGAGCTTCTCCAATGCTGTTTCTTAGCAACTTCCCTGGCTTTCCAGAGAAACAACACATCTTTATGTGGGGGCTGGATATTTAGAAGGGGAAGGAGGTACAGTACAGGGAAGATCAGGCTCAGAAGGAGGAGGTCTGGATTTTAGTCCCAAATGCTGCCATTGAATGCCTATGTAAGCTAAGGCAAGTCACATCATGCTTCAACGTCCCCATCACAAAAAGGGAGATGGTTATTGCTGTACTACAAGGCTGCTGTGAGGATCCAAGTAGATTGTGCATTTGAAGGTACTCTGGAACACTAGTAAAATATAGGATAATTCACAGAACTGGCCTCTCCAGAGGAGCTCTATTTATGTCACTCCCTCAGGAGTTTCTGAAAGGGTTGCAGTTTGGAGAATCTCAATAGGGCAGCCTCAGTCATTCTCCAGATTCACCGTCCTGAACCAGTGGTTCTAGGAAAAGGCCTCCTCAAGAGGGCAAAGATATCTGTACTCAGTGGGAACTGTGGGGTTCCATGGACAGTTCATTGGACAGCTAGTCAGTGGCAGGGTTTGGGAATAAAACCCAGACCTCCTCCCTCTCAGCCTGATCTTCCCTGTACTGCATCCCTTGCCCCTTCTAAATATCCAGCCCCCATATGAAGATGTGTTGTCTCTGGTCTTGCCTCAGCTACTGATTTGCTGTGTGACAATAACCAAGCTACTCCCTGTTTCTGTTTTTTCCCCTATAGAATGAAAGGGTTGATGATACACATTCTGTAGCCCTTTCCAACTTTGAAACTCCATGATTTAATGTCCCTTTCAGCTCTGACATTCTATGTTCTAAGGTCCCTTCCAGCTCTGACAATCTAGGTTCTAAGGTCCTGCTCAGCTCTGACATTCTGTGTTCTGTGTTCCATTAGATTGTGAACCCCTTGAGGGTAGGGATTGTCTTTTACCTCTTTTTGTATCCCTAGCTCTTTGCACAGTGTCTGGAATATAGTAGGCACTTAATAAATGTTTATCAATTGTGTTTAACATCACTTGCAGCTCTGAAGTTCTATGTTCTAAAGTTTCTTCCAGAGTTGACATCCTATGTTCCAAGGTTCCTCCCAGCTCTCTGTAATGGTCTAGGTTCTAATGCTCCATCTCACTCTAATATTCTCTGTTCTATTTTCTAACATTCAGTATTCTAGCATCTCTTCCAACTCTTATATTTTATGTTCTATGTTCTAAGGTCCCTCCCAACTTCCATGAGTCTATGAAGGGGACCAAAGGAGACCACTCATTATGGATACCTGCCAAGCCATAAACCCCAGCAACAGCGCATTGGAAATGAATTGTCTATTTAGCCTGATTCTCCTCTTCCCTGTTGAGTTTGGAAGGTTTCCATGGTGTGAATGAGAATGATAGCCTAGTAACAATCCTCATCCCTAAGACATCTGCTTAGTGATTGGCAGGTTTCATAGCACTCTCATATCCACTATCTCATCTGATCTTTAGGACTCAGATTGTCAAGGCAGAGAATGGATTCCCACTTTAAAGAAGAGGAAATACAGAATAGAAGGAACTCGCCTGTTGTTATGTAAGAGTCAATGGTAAAGGGGCAGCAAGATGGCACAGTGAGTAGAGCACCAGCCCTGGAGTCAGGAAGACCTGAGTTTTCAAATCCAGCCTCAGATACTTGACTATGTGATCTTGGGCAAGTCACTTAACCCCAATTGCCTTGCCTTCCCCCCGCTAAAAAAAACAAACAAAAAACAAAACAAGAGTCAATGGTAAAGAAGGTGAGGCAAAAATCCAGGTCTCTTAACTCCTTGGTATCATAGCATGACTGGGTTTTGAAAAGCGCATTTTTTTAAAAATATGGGTGTTGCTGATAAAGGATAAACTCTTGTCCTGAAGAACTGATTCAGGAAAGACCAGACAGCTGCCCATTTTCTTCATTGTTTGCTCTTTCCTACCTGCCATTCCAAAAACAATGCTGGCTGGCAATATCCCTTTGGCTGATAGAAAACTCAAAGGGACTGAGCCAAGGGTGTGCTAGTAAATGTTTAAACACTGGCTCTCAGCTTGGGGTAGGGGAACAGTGGAAAGTAGGCAGGATGCAATCAAGTTTAATCTTCTTTATTAACATTTTGTCCATCACTTTCTAAATCTAGACTAACGACAAAACAATAAATCAAGCCCCATTTTGTAGTATATAAAAGCTTGCACTGAAAATTTAACAATCAGCTCTTTTTCAGAGCTGGCTCTAGCACACTCCTGGCTAAGCTGGCCTCATTCTGTAAACCTATTTGCTGGCTCGTGCTTAACAAGGAGGAGAGGACGGGGTAGAAGGAAATGATTAAACTTTCTGGGTTTAAAAGGGCACCTTCAAGACATCCAATCAGCATTTGCACAGAGATAGACTGTCAAACAAATCATTTCAGAAAACAACGAGGCTGGTGTCAAGAAGAACTTGATTGGAAGATTCACTACAAGTAGTAATAATGGCTAACCAAAATAACTTTAAGGTTTGCAAAGCATTTAACATCAGTATCTCATTTGGTCTTTAAAGCAACCCTACAAGGTCGGTGCTGTTATCATCCCCATTTTAAGAGGAGGAGACATCAGCTTAGAGGGGTCAAGTGGTTTACTAACCATGGACAAATGGCAGAGGCTTTTGAGCCTAGGACCTCCTGATTCCAAGCCCAGTGCTTCTTCTACTATCTCACAGGTAAAGCATCTATGGAGATCTGAGAAATAAGAGAAAAAAAGCACCCAGCTATATAGTTGTGGGGCATGCCAATAACCCAGTTTTGCTTCCTTTGGCACATGAAGCATCTTTTTTCCATTACTCACTCACAAACCTGACCTCCATGCCATTTCTGCATTCATCCTAGGCATTCCAATGCTGAATCTCACAAGGCCAAGGACAGTAGCCTAGGGCGTTCTAGTTGAACCCTACCTCCGGGATAAGGTTGACCAATTAATGATGAGTGGTTAGTCATAAAAGCACAATATTCTGTACCAAAAAGGATATAAAGGCCAAATAATCCAAACTTTGCATTTTAAAGATGAGGAAACGGGGGCCCAAAAACCTGAAGTAACTATCCCTGGGTCATAGGCAGGAAGTAGCAAATACGGCCATTGCATCTCCATTCTCTGACTCTAAATCTAGTTTATTGCATCATGCTACAACTCCAAAAAGTTCCAAATTCATCTCCAGTGTTTTTGTCCGGCCTCATCTCTCCTTCTGGTATGAAGGGCTATGGTGAGAAACCCGAGTCAGAGGCTTTGCTGAAATCTAGACATACTAGGCACCGTTCTGATCCGCCAATCTAGCTACCCTGTCAAAAATGGAAATGAGGTTCACTTTAGCCTGGCGTGACCTGTTCTCGGTGAATCCGCCCTGGCTCTGAGAGACACAGCTTCCTTAACAAAAGGGAAGCTAGATGGAACAGTGTATAGAGCACTGGACCTGGAGTCAGGAAGACCTGAGTTCAAATCTGACATCAAACACTCACTCTCTGTGTGACCCTGGTTAATCACTGAATACCTGCCCCAATTTCCTCATCTGTAAAACTACCCCTGTAGTTGAGCACTGACCTCCCAGCGCTGTCACTAGGATCAGAGGAGATGACGTTCGTAAAGCACTTTGAAAACTTTAAAGCACTGTATAAATGTCAGTTACTATTATTAAGTGTTCTTTCCTCCTTAAATCTTCCTCACCCTCTACACTGTTAATCTATAGAATATAAGTTACCTGAGGGTAGTAAGGGCTCCACATCATTCATCTTTGTATCCCCATTTCCTAGCATAATAGCTTCTATGTAGCAGAAATTAAAAAGACTTTTTGAATTTGAACTTGAAAAGGGCACAAGTCAACCCTTTAATGAGATGACCTAGAATTTCTTCAGGAAAACAGCTCCTTACAATCTTAAACTCACATCAGATGGTTTCTAGGAGCAGATCCAACCCAGAAAAAGCCTATTAGGGATTCTTAACCTTTTTTGTGTCCCTCAGTCAACAATCATTTATTAAGTGCCTACTGTGTGTCAGGCATTATGCCAAGTGCTAGGGGTACAAAAAAGTAAAAAATCTGGGCTTTGCCATAAAGGAGGCCACATTTTAATGGAAAGAGAGCATGCAGAGAACCAGGTACATGTAAGATTTATATAGGATAGATGGAAGGTAATGGCGGGCTTGGAAGGATCAGAAAGGCCTCCTGCAGAATGTTAGATTTGAGCTGAGATTTGAAAGAATCCAGTGGGGAGAGGTGAGGAGGGAGAATGTTGCAGGCAAGGAGGACAGCCAGCAAAAAGGCTTGGAGTACAGAAAAGGCGTGTGAGGTGTAAGAAACAGCAAGAAGGCTGCTGCCGTGTATTCTTTTGGCAGTCTGGTGAAGCCTAGGCACCTCTTCTCAGACTAATATTTTTAAATTCATTAGCAAAATACACAGTTTTGCAAAGGAAACTGATTATAATGAAATACAATTATATATGATTAAATATATTATATATAAATTAAATTATGTGTGTGTGTAGTGCCATATTATATGTTTGTATAGACACACACACATACACACACACATGCCCCTTTTTTTGTAAGTTCACAGATCCCAGGTTAAAAACTCTTGTCCTAAATGTACTCATGCAGGCAGGACAGCTATGGTTTGCTCATTAATGTGATTGGCCCTAGGAAGACCAATTGGCCCACAAACCCTTTCCAAATCTATCCTTCCCAGTGTTTAAAAAGTCATCATTTGAACCATTCCTTTCAGTCTGGGCACCATCTCAAGGGCTTCTGCTAAGACATACCTATTACTCAGGAGGAGGAGGGGGAGATTTGAGAGAGAGTCTGCAATTCTCTAATTTTCACGATTGGACCTTTAGAGAAGCCAGAACTTGGAGGCCCTGACCCAGGCCTAACGACTGAGCCTAGTCTGTAGTTTAAACACAGCACTTTGCAGGCCCTCTCCTCACAAGTCAGAAAACCTGGCTTTGGCGCCTGGACCTTCGGCTGATTGGCTATGTGACCTTGAGCATTTTTTATCTCTAAGCTTCAGTTTCCCTACCTGTAAAAGGTACTATTTTCCTCAAGTGGAAAATGCAAGGGAAGTACATGGTAAGCTGTAAAGTACTGACAGAAATGTGAACCACTGGGAGTAAAACTCCTTGAATATATATGAGTGCCCATGCACTGGTTTACTTCCTCCTCTTCCAAGTCTCATAGGACTAGGCAGGCAACAGAGGTAATTACTAATGTCCTCATTTGACTGGGGTGCGGTGGGGGCGGGGAGCCCAGAAAGGGAACAGACTCGCCTAAACTCCCACCGCAAGTTCATGGCGTCATGGCACCACAACCAAAACTCAGACCTAGGTCTCCTCACTTAGAGGTCATGGATCATAGGCAGTTAAGTGGTACGAAGGACAGAGAGTAGGCCTTGGAACCTCAGATCCTGCCTCAGATGCTCTCTGTGTGACCCTGGGCTAGTCATTTAATCTCTCGGTGCCTCAGTTTCTCTGTTTGTAAAACAAGGACAAGAATAGCACATACCTTCAAGGGTGGTGGTCAGGATCAAAGTTAACATATGTAAAGTGCTCTGCAAACCTTAAAGGGCTATTTAAATGCTGGCTATTATCACTGTTACTGTTGTTATTCATACCACTGTAGGTTTTTCTTTACCCAGAGTTTAAATCTGGCTCTCTGCAATGTCCAGCCACCTCCCCTAGTCCTGTTCTTTGGGGCCAAGACGAACAAAGCTAATCTCTCTTGCATATGATAATAAAGAGCTATCATCCCTACCCCCACCCCCAATCTTCTCATCTCCAGAGCCTTCAACTAGTGCTCCTATGACTAAGACCCCTCATAGCCCTAAACAGACTCCAGGACACCGGCCCTTCCTTAATGCAGTGATCAGAGCTGAACACAGTGCCCCAGAAGGAAATGGACTGAACAGAGGAAAGTGGGACTGCCATTTCCCTTACCATGGATAGCATGCCTTTTATAAGAAAGCCTTAGATTCTTTTAGCCTTTTTCCCCCCTGGGCCAGGCAGTTTAGCACGATGCAGAGGGTGGGGGGAGTGGATTTGGAATAAGTGAGGAGAACTTTGGGTTCAAATCTTGCCTAAGACATGCTGTCTGGTGAATCAAATGCAGGCACCTCATTTCACTTCTATAAAAGAAGGGAAGGGAGGAAGGGAGGGAGGAAGAGAGGGAGGGAAGGAAGGAGAGAGGAAGGAAGTTGGGTAAAGAGGGAGGGTGGGAGGAAGGAAGGATACTAAGTGCCCACTATATGCCAAGGACTATGCTTAGTGCTTTACAAATATTGTCTCATTTGATCCTCAATATCAAACAGCACACAACCCAGGACATATTCCTGGGGACATTGAACTTTCCTCATCAGCTCACTAATAGCAATTCTCTGGGTAGAGGGATTCAACTAGTTTTGAAATGACCTAAAGTTAACATTATCTAGCCTACATCTCTCCATGTTTTCCATAAGGAAAGCATGAGAGTCTATGTCAAATGCCTTGCTGAAATTTAGTTATGCTATGTTATGGTATTCCAATTATCTGCCAAGCTATTAAACCTGTCAGTGAGGACATGGTCCTCTTGGAACCATTTGGGCGCTCATTGAACACCATTTTCCTTTCTAAAAATTCATTCCACTTAGTGCTTCTGCATAATTTTTAAAAAATCTCTGTGGAGACACTGATGCCCAGGAAATCTTCCACAGAGTGAGAAAGAAAGAGTAGAATCATGAGGTAACACCAGAAGTGAGATTTCCCCCTTCTTTCTCTAAGACAAAGAGGATAGCAGAAATGGTCTTACTTAGAATGCACACTGGATTAGGAATCCAGATTAACATGTGAAAAGAGAAGATACCTGCATGGTGTGTCTCAACCTAGGTGGTGGAATGGATAGAATGTCAGTCTTGGTGTCAGGAGGACCTGAGTTCAAAACCAACCTCAGACACTTAATAGTTGTGTGGCCCTGGGCAAGTTACTTAACCCTGTTTGCCTCAGTTTCCTCATCTGTAAAATAGGCTAGAGAAGGAATGGAAAAACACTCCAGTATCTTTGCCAAGAAAATCCCAAATAGGGTCACAAAGAGTCAAACACGACTGAAACGACTCAACAGCACTCTTCCTTTTCCTTTATCTATGGCCTCTTTCCTCATTTTTTTCCTGTGACCTTCTTCAGTAATGGTAGCAAGGGAGGCTGAGTGGGAGGCCAAAACTGCCTGAGTAGCTGTAGGGAGATGGTGGAATAGTCAGGCCAATGCAGGCTATAAGAATCAGCCCCACCCTGAAGCAGAGCCTGCAGGCAGTTGGGGAGGGGAAGAGATGGAGGAAGAAACACTCCTTGCTTTCCAAGATCCTGAGAAGGGAAGCACAAATCCTTGAAGGAGCTATGGGTATGTGTGCTGGTCAAGACTGTTCTCTTCCATGCACAAAGATTTATTCAGCCGTTTCAGTCATGCCCAACTCTTCGTGACCCCACTTGGGGTTTTCTTGGCAAAGATACTGGAGTGGTTTGTCATTTCTTTCTCCGGCTCATTTTACAGATGAGGAAACTGAGGCAAATAGGGCTAAGTAACTTTTCCAGGGTCACACAGCAAGTAAGTATCTGAGGCTGGATTTGAACTCAGGTTTTCCTGACTCTAGACCAATACTCTAGACACAGCTCCACCTAGCCGTCCTATGCCCACAGATGCAGGAGTACAAAAAGGAGGGGCTAGGAGATGAATGAAGACAAATGTTCCTGCACAAAAGCTCCCAGTCTTGATTCCTTTTCATTTTATTCTATTATGAGACGCTGCATGTTCACAGTAGGCTTAATTTCTCAATCCATGAATGCAATGGGGAGTGAACAGCATAAAAAAAAAATAATCCACAAACAAGATGGGAGTTTTAGCTAAACAAGCTAAATTTCAAACTTTAATATTTTGAGCAACGTTCCATTTTATCCCCCACATCAAATTCAGCCCAGGCCAGCAAGGAGTTAATCCAAGCTAATTTAACCTTTAAGATTGTACAACGCCTGCAGAGGTGGGGAAACACTTAGGTCTTTGCAGGCTGAGCACCCTCTGGTGGTCTGCATGGTTAATGCAGCTTCTTGGAAAAGAGCCCATCCGCAGGTGTCAGAGTAATTTAAGAGTCTAGGTGGCTGTTTCAAGCAGAGCCCCACCTAATGGGAGCCTCATATAGTGCATTCCCTTGCTGGATAATTAATAGGGTGGACATGCCATCTTTCTATAAGCTTTAGGAAGGAGGCAAGTCACACAAGCAAAGGACCCCAACTTGAACCCAAGGTCACACTCACAAACTTCCTTTAAAAATCTGGAAGGAACTGAAGTCATAATCCACTACCCTATAGCTCACAGATTCCATTCCGTTTTTTTTTTAAAATGAGATATTTGCCCTCTTCAGCCCTTTAAGACATCTTTCATTCATCACAACCTAAAGGAGCATTGTCAACAGCTCAGAAATTACAGCATTCAGTACCTTGGGATTTAGTTCTTCTGGTCCTGGTATCCTAAACCATATCCCTCTCCTATTCAATAAGTTCCAATGGCTCTGAATGGCCTCCAGGATTGAGCACAAGCTCCTCTCTTTAGCATTTATACATACCCTTTGCCCAAGCCCTTCACAATCTGGCTCCAACTTATTTTCAGGTTTATTCCACATCATTTCTTATCAGACACTCATCAGTTCAGTCAAACTGGCATGCTTGCTGCTCCTCATACGCTCCACTCCATCTCCATCCCCACGCACTTGAACAAGGCTTAGAATACCTCTCCTCCTCACCTCCTTCTCTTAAATTCCTGATTTCCTTCAAAACTCAGCTCCGGTGCCACCTACACAAGGCCTTTCCTGATTTTTCTGGCTGATAATGC
The DNA here is from genome assembly GCF_011100635.1 of Trichosurus vulpecula. Taxonomy (NCBI): domain Eukaryota; kingdom Metazoa; phylum Chordata; class Mammalia; order Diprotodontia; family Phalangeridae; genus Trichosurus; species Trichosurus vulpecula. Next base: position 87,185,052 of record NC_050573.1, read on the forward strand.
ATCCCCTCCCCAAGCTAGTTTACATTTACCTTGTGTTTTGTACATACTTACATGTGCCCATGTTGTTTTTCCCAATAAAATATAAGATTCCTGAGGGACTGTTTCATTTCTGTCTCTGTGGCTACTGCCTCTTAGTGCCCAATCCAAAGCCATTTACACACCAGGAACCAAAATGTGTATCGGTTGACTGAATAAAACACAGGTTGTTCCTCCTTTGCTATATCTTCACCTGTCTTAGACTTCAACTCCCGATTAACCTTTTAATTCTATTCTTGGCGATCCAAACAACAGTCTCTTTGGCAGAGAAAACAGAAGCAAAAGAAGAGTTGGCATTAGACTGTAAGCACCGTGAGGGCAGGGACTGTCTTCTGCCGCTTTTTGTATACCCACTGCATATCACAGTGCCTGGCACATAATAGGCACTTAATACATGCTTATTGATTGATTGAGTACTTATGCCTTTTCCCTATCATCCTTTATAATTGTCCATCTACCTCAGACACTTAGTTCTGTATCTTCTATCTCTTTTTGGTCTCCTACTCACTCTAATATAGCTTTAAAAGCCCTTTTCATTGGCCTTAGCCTCCACTGCCAATCTCAGATTATTCAAGGAGATAGCATGCCTGACAGGGCTCTTAAGGGAACAAACTGCTTTTTCTATCTGTCCGCTGCTCTTGGACCTTGCTTCCACCTTCTAAGTTACTATTGTTCAGTCATTTCCAGTCATGTCCGACTCTGTGACCCCATTTGGGGTTTTCTTGGCAGAGATACTAGAGTGGTTTGCCATTTCCTTCTCCAGCTCATTTTACAGATGAGGAAACTGAGGCAAACAGGGTTAAGTGACTTGCCCAGGGTAAATAGCTAATAAGTGTCTGAGGCTGAGTGTCAGGTCTTCCTGACTCCAAGGCTTGGGGCTCTATCCATTGTGCCACCTAGCTGCCCCTTCATCTTCTATACATGACATTTGGTTACTTGATAAATTCCCTGTGCATCCATACCTGTATTTTTCTACATCTCTTTTTTCTGTCCACATCAGAATTATTTGCTAGCTTCTTGGGAAAGCTTCCTTAGATTGGGGAATCAGACCAATCTTTCCTCTGAAGCTTTTACAAACCACTCTCCCAACATTTCAGGCCTATGTCCAGCTTTCCTTTCCTTTGCCTCAAATGCAATGATAAAATGATTTCTTTGTTATTTGGTTCTAGGATCATAGGGTGGTGAGGCTATATAGTAAAGCTGGAAGAAACCTTTGAGATTATCCAGTCAAACCATGAGGAAACTGACAAGAAATGACTTGGATAAGATCACATAGAAAGTAAATGGCAGAGCTGGGATCACTCTATGATGGGTAAGAGGAAGATCCACAATAGAATTCTCCCTGACTGTTTTTTCTGCCATTTGAAGGATGAAGTCATCATTGAAGTAAGCAAAAAATCTATCAGGTGCTCTCATTTTGGCAGAGAGAGAAAGAGTGCTCCAGCAAACGTCAAGATGATTGAAGCCCCTATCACCACTGTAATAGCTGACGTTTATAGGCCTTCCTGGTGGTCTGGTGGTTAGCATTCAGGGCTTTCACAGCAGCAGCGCTGGTTCAATTCCCAGTCAGAGAAATGTTTAAGGTGGCCCAGTGGATTGGACGTTGCACTTGGGATCGGGAGGACACGAATTTGAATTCTGCCTCAGATATCTGTTGGCTGCGTAATAATGATGGTGGTGATGGTGACGATGGTGGTGATAGCTATCCTTGATCTATATAGCACTTGCTACATGCCAGGCACTGTCCTGAGTGCTTCCCGATTATTACCTCACCTGGCTTTCACAACAACCCTGAGGTAGATCCTGTTATTATCCCTGTTTGGAAACTGAGGCAAACAAAGGTTGAGTGACTTATCATTTACAACTAGTAAGTATCTGAGGCTGGATTTGAACTCAGGTCTTTCTGACTCTAGGTCCCATGTGCTGTCCACCGCACCCCCTGGCTGTCTCTGTATGATCCTAGACGAGTCGATTTACCTCTCTCTCCTCAGGTTCTTCGTCTATAATATGGGGATAATAATACCGTCTACCTAACAGGGTTGTCATAAGGATCAGTGGAGACAACATAAATCAAATGTTTTGCACACCTTAAAGGGCTCCGTTAAAGGACTAGCCATCATTATGCAGCACTTTTTTGAAGAGCACTTGACATAAATGATTTGATCTTCACAATGACCCTTCACAACAAGTATTTATATAGTGCTTTAAGGGTTGTGAAGCTCTGTACGCATGTTATCTCATTTGATCGTCACAACTACCTTAGGAGGTAGATACTATTATCATCCCATTTTTACAGATGAGGAAACTGAGGCAAACAGAGGTTAAATGGCTTGCCCAGGGTCACAGGGCTAGGAAGTGTCTGAGGCCGGATTTGAACTCAGGACTACCTGACTCCAGGCCCACAGCTCTATCCACTGTACCTCTCAGAAAACATAAGGTGAACTGTCCATGATCATACATCACTCCTAAATATGTAGCCAGGATCGGAATATATACCTCTCCTTCCTCGAACACTCATTTCACTATACAACTCTGCTTTTATGCCGGGATTATGATCCGATTTTCAAATAACTCATCTATTTCTTCCTTCTATCCAGGTGGTCTTCTCTCCAGTATATTCCTAACAAATTTTTACTTCCATTTCTCCCTCCGTGGATCTTTGCCCAGACATTGTTCCCTCCAGTTAATGGGTTTCTTTTTTACATGAGCACCTTTCTTTAATATACAATGCCACCCTCTTCTCCCTTTTAACCGCTGTTCTTTTCAAGGGAGGATCCCTTTGCCAGTCATATTTTAGTCTTGACTCAATGATCCCTATGAGGCTGGATTTACTTCCTCGCATCAGGATATCAAGTTAATCCTGCTATTACCCCACACCTTGTGCATCTGCAGTTAGACCACTGAGGCAACAGGATTTGATGTCAGCTTGCCTCTTGGGTTTTTTTTTCCCTTATGTGAATTACTGGGCATCTCTACTGATTTCCTCCCTCCTATTCTGCAGCTGCTACTCCCTGTGGTATCAGGCTTGGCAGAGATCTTTTATGGGCAATTTTCTTACTCCTGCACCACTTCTAAACCTTTCTGAGAAGATTCTCAAGAGTTCAGGCAAATAGATTTTTTTTAAACCAACCCTCATTAGACGCACTCCATCCCTGGCCAAGAGCCTATTATTTCTTTTAAACCATGGTGAAGAAATCCAAATCCTATTCTCAGATACCATCTCTGGAAGCAGCTGTTCACTTCCCAAATCTGATTTACTCTTCAGAAATGCCTATTTTCAATCACTCACTGTGATGAAAAAACCACTAGAACTCAACAGTATTCATTTCTTAGTCAGGAGTTCATAATGCTCGGCAATCTTCCTTCTTAGGTTCTTTCTAGCAGTATCATTTATCCATATGTGAGTCACCAGAAGTTGGTGGTGGTAATTTGACAGGGTCTGAAAAGTTTTAGGGGAGGGTTTCTCTGTCATGACCTAGAAACATGCCCCAGGAAGACGGCAGACCTCTCTATTCTTGATATTGGGTCAATAACAATGAAACAAAAGAAGAAAGAGCATTCAAGATTCGAATCCAAGAATCATACCAGTGCACAGCAATTCCTATTTGTGAAGAAGACATTTAGAGCATCAGTCCCTCTATCTCTCCCCTACCCACGGAGCACTCTAGCTCATTAACTTGTCCCCATCACCCCACTATGAGTATTCGGCCTGCTTGAAACACCCCACATTGTCCACTGTATCACCTCTCTTCCTTCTTTCATGTATCCCTCTCTGCTGTTCTCATAAAAGTACCGCTCTGATTCCATCCGAAAGCATTCTAAAACCAAACTGACCAAATTAATTAATTAATAGATAAATAGATAAATGATAGCTGCCTTTCTAGAAAGCTGTAAGATTTATACTCTCCTCATAGAAATCCTATAAGTTGAGTATTAAGTATTACTGACCCCACTGTACAGATTAAGAAACTGAGGCTCGGAGAGGTTAAGCGAATGGCAACTCCCTCAGTATTCACACTCTCCAAACAGGAGCTAACCTACACATAGCACTTACTCTGCACCAGCCACTGCGCTAAATGCTTTATAATTATTCTTGTTTGATCCTCACAACAGCCCTGAGAGGTAAGTGCCATCACTATTCCATTTCACAGTTGAGGAAACTAAGGCGAACAGGTGAAGTGACTTGCCCAGGGACACACAGCTAGTAAGTATCTGAAGCTGCATTTGAGCTCAGGACTTCTTGACCCCCGGGCCCAGAGCTCCGTCCACTGCACTGCCATCTAGCTACCCCAGTGCTGATGCTCACTACCCTCACTGACTGCCCCACATATGTCTTTTCCCTTACTTTGTTTATGATAATAATAATACCATATCACAGAATATTATTTAATATATTATATGATATATCAAAACATAATATATTGTGTCAAATAATGTGTAACATTAACTTTATAATATATTTTTTGTAATATAGAGAATAGTATGTTATGTGAGGGCTCTTAACACGTAGGCCAGAGGATGTTAGAGCTGGAAGGGAACTCCGTCCAATTTCCTCATTTTACAAAGGAGAAAAATGAAGCCCAGAGAGGGGAGTCCATCCAGTGGGTCAGTTACGGGTCTGGAAATGTGAAGACCCAAGAGCACTGGACTTAGGGGTCCAGAGGCCTGAAGTTTCCAGTCTCAGCCTCTGCCATAATAATAGCTAAGAAAGCATTTACGCAAACCCTGCTTTAAGGTTTGCAAAGGGCTTTTACAAAGAGCATCTCATTTTATCTTGGCAACAGCCCTGGGAGGTAGGCCCTGTTATTATCCCCATCATACAGATAAGGAAAGTGACACTGAGACAGGTTAAGTGACTTGCCCAGGGTTACACAGCTGGTCAGTATATGAGTCTGGATTTGAACTCAGGTCTTACCTAGCTGCCTCTGCTGCCAACTGCCTGACCTTAGGTTTGGGGAATAGAATCGTGAAATGTCATGAAAGAGACCTTCAGCAATCATCTGGTCTAATTCCATTACTTCAAAGCAAAGGAAATTAGGGCCCAGAGAGGAAAAGGGATTTTGTCAAGGTCATAGGGACCTTAGCTGCAGAGCTGAGATGTGAATCCGTTTGACCTGGCTCCCTGGCCAGGGTTCTGTCTACTCTCCCACACTGGTCTCTCAAGATAGAACTACCTCACATCCATTTGTTATCTATAATTTATTAGCCTAGAGGTCTCTCTTGCTCCATTCAGAATGCCTGATGGAGCCCTTTCCAGCCAGGAGAGAGGTACATCTCTTTTACACTTAATTGTCAAGCATTTATTAAACACTTAACGCATGTCAGGCCCTGTGCTAAATGCTGAGGAGGCAGAGAAAGTAAAAAAGATGGGACTTGCCCTCAGGGAGCTCACATTTTAATGGGGGAGAAAACATGCAAAGAACTAGGTCAGGGGTGGGGAACCTGCAGCCCCGAGGCCACATGTGGCCTTCTGGGCCCTTGGGTGCGGCCTTTTGACTGAGTCCAGTTTTACAGACCAAATCCTTTCATTAAGAGGATTTGTTCTGTGAAGTCTGGATTCAGTCAAAGGAGCACACTTGGGGACCTAGAGGGCCACATGTGGCCTTGAGGCAGCAGGTTCCCCACACCTGACCTAGGTAGATGGAAGGTCATCTCAGTAAAGATGTTAGCAAAGGTGAGGACCCAGAGACGCCTTGTTCAGAAGACGGGAGTAGAGCTGAGACTTGAGGAAAGCCAAACACCTCAGAGGTGAAGGTGGAGGTGGAGATGGGGAGGGAGAACATTCCATCCATGGGAATATGGTAAAAAGGCACAGTCTGGAGACAGAGGGTCATGTTTGAGGAACAGCAGGCAGCCAGCATCACTGGATCCAGTCCACAGTGGGGGTGTAAGTCATAAAAGGACTGAAAAAGGTAGAAAGGGGCCAGGTTATAGAAGACTTTAAAAGCCGAATAGGATTTTGTGTTTGATCTTGGAGGCCGTGCAGAGTCACTGAAGTTCACTGAATAGAGGACGGACATGGTCAGACTTGCACTTTAGGAAGATCAACTCGATAGCTGAATGGATGATGGACCCAAATGGGAAGAGAGTTGAAGAAGGGAGCCAACCAGAAAGCTATTTTAATAGTCCAGGTGTGAGATAATGAAGGCTCGATTGGGATGGTGGTAGTGTTAGAGGAGAATAGAAGACATACAGAAGAAATGCTACAAAGGGAGAAAATGAAGGATTTGGGTGGTGGTGGGGGGTGAAATCTAGGAAGGAGTGCAGGGTGACACCTGGCTTTCCAGCCTGGGTGACTGGGACGATAGTGGTATCCTCCACAGTAATAAGGAAGTTAGGAAGAGGGGAGGGTTTGTGGGGAAAGAAAATTAGTTCAATTGGGTTTGTTGGGTTTGAGATGTCTACTAGATGGCCAGTTCAAAATGTCCAACAGGCGATTGAATGTGTGAGACTGCAGGTGAGGAGAAAGGTCAGATGGGCAAATAAAACCGAGAATCATCTGTATAGAAATGATAGTTGAATCCAAGGGGGCCGATGAAATCACCAAGTGAAACTGTGTAGAGGGGATCCAGGCCAGGAGAGAGCCTTAGGAGGCTACCGATGTTAGCGAGTTTGACCTGAGTAAAGATCCTGAGAAGTAGTGGTCAGACAGGAAGAGAACTAGGAGAGAGTAGTAGGGTCATGAAAACATAGAGAGAGGAGAATATTAACAAGGCAGGAGAGAGGTTAAGAAGGATGGGGATTGAGACAAGGCCTTTAGATCTGGCGATAAAGAGATCACTGGTAACTTTGGAGAGGGCAGCTTTAATTGATTGATGAGGTCAGAAGTTAGACTGCACAAGGGTGAGAAGAGAGTAAGAGAAAGGACTGGAGGCCTCTATCGTAGACTCTTAAGACCCACGTAACTTCAGACAACTTATCTCCCTAACTTGGGCTTCCATTTCCTCATTCATAAACGTCAATGGATAGTCCAAGGCCAATTCAAGTTCAACCTATGGTGAATATTCTGATCCCAAGTAGGCTAGGCCTCAGTTCATGCTCAAAAAGAGACTTTGAAAGTGAGCCCAATCCCCTAGAGTCATGGAATTACAGGGAGCAAAGCCAACTTCCCCCGCTCGGCCTCTGTTGCTTTTGGGATAACTAACAGGGCTCTGGCCTTCAGCAAGGACTCCCTGAGAGGAGGAAGGCACAAGATTTCTTTTGCTACCAAGCGCTACCGTTCTCAGGAAGGGTTCCTGAATTAATCTCACCTTTCTCTAACCTATTGGCATTTGGATGGAATTCTGACTCACTCTTCACAAGATCATAGGTTTATAACTGGCAGGGACCATAGAGGGTCATCTACTACGACAGTCCACACTTTACAGATGAGGAAGCTGAGGCCCAGGCATTTTAAGTGACTCATCCAAGGTTGTGCAGGTGTAAGTATCACTAGCATTCTTTGACTCTAGAGGATGCATTAGGTCATGACTATGTGTTGGGGGAAATCTGGCTTCTTTTGGGTCTGTGTTTAAGGAATATACAATAACCAGCCACCATAATATTCCTTTTCCTCTGCAGAGCTGAAGCTTCTTGAGGGTAGGCAGTATAGCTTCTCACCTTCACCTCTTAATTTCTCTGGCTTCCCTCAAGTCTTGGTTCAGATCCTACTTTCTACAGGAGGCCTTTCTGGGTGTTTGCAGCTAGTGCCTTCCACTCTGAGATTACTTCCCAACTACTTTGTTTAAATTGTATATGTTTCTTGTTATTTAGATACATGTTTCTCTCAATGGAATGAGTTCCTTGAGGACAGGGATTGTGTCTCTGCCTTTCTTAGTATCCCCAGAACCCAGCACACTGCCTGGTACATAGTAGGAGCTTAATAAATGTTTTTGAGAGATTGGTTGATTGAATTCAATTCAATTAACATTAAGTGCCTACAATGTACAAGGCACAGTGTTAGGTATTACAATACAAACAAACCAAAATAATACAAACAATACAAACAAGCCAAAATAGAACCTGCTCTCAAGGAGCTTCATCTTCCTGGGGAGGAATAACTTGAACACAAGTAACCAAATCTAGTATAATTTTAGGGATACAAGGTAATTTTAATAGAAAAAGAGTGCTAAAAACTGAGAGGGTGAAGAAAAACATACATAAGCTGTACCCGAGTTCCCTTCTCCTCCAGGATGCCTTCAGAAACGCCTTAGAGAAGAAACAATGTGAGGACCTGCTGTAGGGTCAGTGAACGCTAAAGTGCTTAGAGATCTCTGGGTAAATGTTGCGCTGGGGGCTGGCAGCAAAAGCTGGGTCTCATCCACTGTTTAGTCATCTTGTTAACTAGTCACTATTTAATTAAACGCCAATCACTAGCTCCTCTCCAGGGGAATCTGTGATTACTTCTGTGTTGAAATTGCAGGGCGAGATAGACTATAATTGGTTTCTAGAACTCAGTGTAGGCAATCCCCACCCTGATTACCCTCTGCCAGCTCCAAGGCTTCCCAAGAACACGTTCTCTATTACCAGCAGAGCCCAGAATACCACAGCCACCACCACTGGGGCCACCACCACCACCACCAGACACGCGCACACACACATACACACACACACGTACGTACGTACGTACACACACACACAGACACACACACACACACACACACACACATGCGCGCATGCACATCCTCCAATTCTTACTCCATCTCTTGTTACAGGGTGTAACAATCCTTCTTTTGCCGGAAGGTTCTTCCCGGAATCTAACCCCAATCCCCTGGGCTACAATCTAAGATGTATTTAGACTTCAGTGGAAACAAGATAGCTCTTTCTAACAATACAGCTTTCAATTTTCCTTTTCTTTCTTTTTTTTTCTTCCTTCCTTCCTTCCTTTTTTTCTTGCTTCCTCTTTCCCTTCCCTCTCACTTCCTTCCTTCCTTTCTTCCTCCTCCCCTTCCTTCTTCTTCCCCTTCTTCCTGTCTTTTTTTCCTTTCCCTTTTTCTTTCCTTTTTCCTTCCTTCCCTTCTTCCTTCTTCCTTCCCTTCCTCACTTTCTTTCCTTTTTTCCCTCCCTTGCTCCCTCCTTTCTTCCTTTTTCTTTCTTCCTCCCTCCCTTCCTCCTTTCTTTCTTTTATTTTCTTCCTCTCTCCCTTCTTTCTCCCTTCCTCCCTTCCTTCTTCTTTCATTTTCTTTCTTCCTTTCTTTCTCTCTTTCTTTTTCTTTCTTTCCTTCCTTCCTTCCTTCCTTTCCTTCCTTCCTTCCTTCCTTCCTTCAGCACAAGTCTGATCTTGTCACTCCCCTGCTGAAGAATCCTTAACGGTTCCCTACTGTCTCTAAGACTACAAAATATAAATTCCCAAAAGACCATTGTAAAGCTCTTCACAACCTAGTCCCAGCCTATTTTTCCATGTTGATTGCATATCACTTCCCCTCATGTCCTCTGTAGTCTAAAACTCAAAGGCCTACTTGCTGATACCTGCTTCTGCACCTTTGCCTAAGCTGTGCCCTCTCCCTGGAACACCCTCTCTCATCACCTCTGCCTGTTAGAATCCTGAGGTTCTTTTCAAGGAGCGATTCATGCGCCGATTCCTGAAGGCAATCTTTTCTGATCCCCCTAGTTTTTAGTGTTCTCCTTCCTCAGATTATTATGCGTAACGTTCTCTCTTTGCAAGCTATATCCCTACAGAAAAATGTAAACTCTTAGAGGGCAGGGACTGCTTTTCATTTTGTTTTAATATCTCCAGTGCTCAGCATAGTGGCAAGAGCCCCGGGCAAGGATCTAGGAGTCAATAGGGTAAGGATATGGTAAAGAGGATTCATGATTTGAGTAGAGGACATAGGGGGTTAGGTGTCACAGTGTAGTGTCTGGCCTGGAGTCAGAAAGATCTGAATTCAAATCCAGCCTCAGACAACTTACTAGCTGTGTGACCTCAAGCAAGTCATTATTTAACCTCTGTCTGCCTCAGTTTCCTTATCTGTAAGATGGAGATAAAAATAGCCCCCACTTCACAGCGTTGTTGTGAACATCAAATGAGATGGTCCTTGTAAAGCTCTGGGCACAGTGCCTGGCACATGGTAAGTACGGCAGAAATATTAGCTTTTATTGTTTGTATTCAATGGTATTTATTTATTGTTCGTATTTCTTCGTTTTTATTAATTTATTATTTTTTATCATTGTCATTCTTATTTATTAGTTCTTATAGTTCTTATCATGTTATAATTCAATCTAACCTTCCCATTTTACAGAGAAGGAGACCAAAAGTCAGAAAGAAGGGCCTTTCCTGAGATCACATAGCACAAGGTACTAAAACCTAGACAGGAGTGTGTATTAAATGTTTAACAACCAGCTCTCTGATAAAAGAAGAGGAGGGAAGGGGGGAGGAGAAAGAAGAGAAGAGAAAACACTATACTTTGAATTTAATCTGCATTATTAAAGCTTCCTCCATCACTTTCTTAAGTCTAGACAATCAGGAAAAAAAATAAAGCAAGACCTGTTTTGTAGCGTTTGCTGAATTCCAAAGTATAAATGCTCGCACCCAAAATTTAACCACAGGGCTCAGCTTGTAGGGGCTGGCTCCGGCGTGTGCCCGAGCCCGGGGCCCCACGGCTGCCAGGTCCAGGCTCTTTGCCCTCCGCCACATCCTCCTTCCTAACGGTTCAGTCTGGTTGCGACGTTTCCTGTATTCTGTCTCCACAGGCTCTGGTCCCTCGGACAGGTAGCCCTGCAAAGGGGTGTGCTTGGAGTCGGGAGCTTCCAAAGGATTAGGGAAAACCTCCAGAGGAGGTTTCCAAAAGCTTTCCAAAAATGGAATGGAGCTGCTATTAGAGGGAGTGCTCTCTACCCTTCCCCACCCCCACTACCACCTGAGATCTTCAGGCAAAGGTCACTAGCTGGCTTTACTATCGGGAAGATTCTTGTGCGGGCACAATTGGACTGGACAGCGACCTCTCAGGCCCCTTCCTATGTTGAGCTCACGTGATTCCGAGACCTGGGTTCAAATCGTGACCCAGTTTAGCTTTAAGACGATGGGCAAAACACTTAGAGCCTCAGTTTCTACCATTTTTCAAAACGGAGGGCCTACTACGTGCATTACTGACCTCACAGAGTCATTGTAAGGAAAGCGCTTTGAGAAGCCTTAAAGCGCTGTAGGAAGGAGTTATTTTTATTACTATTACTGTTATAATTATTTTCAATCCCGAGCATTCTGTGTCCTATGCCCTCCAGCCTCTGCTCTCATTCCAAGCCCTCCCTTTACCTGACTTTCTTCCTCACAAGCCCCAGGCCCCAACCCTGGGCAGCCCTGGGCCTTCTCCCCACCCTCAGGGGCCACCGCCGCCATCCCCAGCCCAGCCGCAGGCCCGGCCACAAAAGGCGCTCTGTCATGCTGGAACAAGCCCTCTGAATAGCTGGCCCCTCACTGGAGCCTGCAGAACAGTGCAGTCTGTGTTGTGGCTGAATGGGGCTGGCTGGGGGAGGGAGTAGGGGGAGGGGAGGCTCTGCGGAGAATCAATACCCTGCCGGGCCAAGAGGCTGGAGAAGGGAGGAGGATGCGGGGAGGGAGGGAAGCACTCAGGAGGGAAGGCAGGTCCCCAGAGTGTCTGGGCTGGACTCCTTCATGGGCACGCACGCATCCCCCTTCTGTGAATAGAAGTGAAAAAGAATGCACAGACCTGGGAAAGTCTGAAGACCATAAAACAGAAAAGATGTCTGAGCCTGGAGACACTCCAGAAAGCACTGGTACAAGTTCATCATTTGACAGCCTTGGTACCTGAGGCCCACAGTAATTAAGGGGTTCTCTTGAGGTCACAGGACAAGCCACTGGCAATGCTACAATATAAAAGTGGTCTCCCTCCTGCACAGCCACCCTAACGCTATCCATAAGGAAGGAGCGGGGCCTCACAGCTTCTGAGGACCCTTGCTGCTTGGTGGGATTTGATGGGTCCCTCCCATTCCCAGAGCCCTATGCCCCCAGTGGATCACACTTCAGAACACCTGCAGCTCAGGTGTTTATAGCCCCCTTGGCATTTCTCCCCTCCCCCTCCCACAGAAGGCTGTCCACTCATATGCATCAGATCCATTATTAATTAGCACACAGAAAGTGCTGAATAAATGCTTTTTCATTCATTAATTCATTTATTAGTTCATTCATTCATTAGCTCATCAGATATCTTCTATCTGCTCCAAAGCTGAGGAAGAACAGGGGAGTCCAAGGAAGGAATGCCCAGAATGATTGCCGAAGTGCCCTCTGCCACTGGCTTGTGGGGAGACTTTGGGCAAGTCGCTTCCTTGCTGTAAAACTGGTGGAGGGGGGAAATGGGAGACCTTAACAGAATCAAAGAGTCAGAGAGTCTATGAGGGTCATTTTAAGCTTTCTGGCCTTCAGTTTCCTCATCTGTAGATTGAAAGCATTTACTTTATATTATAATATTATCTTAAATTTATATTTTTACTTTATAGGATCTATGAAGTCTCTTTCAACTATAGATCATGTAATAATAAATACTGCTTCTACCGCGTTTTAAGTTTGCAAAGCACTTCATACGTGTGATCTCATTTCCTCACAACCACCGTGGAAGATAGATGCTATCCTCATTTACAGCTGAGGATGCTGAGGCCGAGAGAGAGGTTCAGTGACCTTGCCCAGGGCCAGTTAGTAGGTATCTGAGGCCAGATTCAAACTCAGATCTCTCTGACTCCAGGCCCAATGCTCTATCCACTGTGCTACCAAAACTGTCTAAACAGGAATTCTCCCAAGAGCATCCTGGACAAGTGGTCATCTTGTCTCCGCCTTATGGGGATCTCAGCATCATAAATCCAGACAGCTCATTCTACTCTCGGACTAGGTAATTTCTATAGTCCTCTTCAGCGCCGTGACTGCAGGCCTTTAAATCACTTCTTCAAAATTATCTTGTGTCCCTACCCACGGTGGGGGAGGAGGGATGGAGGGCATTGATCAAGAAAGAGACAAGCAGCCTTCTTCCTGCAGCAGTAGGGACAGAGGGAGGTAAAGGCAAAGGAAGACCATCAAGTTGGGAATGATGGAGGGGTGCCAGAAATCTTCTGCCCTTTCTGTGTGGGAGAAATGACCCCCTGCTCTATCCTGAGGGCCTGAGGGGACAGATGGCTTTTATTTTCACATATTCCTACATTCCCCCCCCCTCACTCCCCTAGAGGTTATCAGCATCTCCATCTGTCTCTGTCTGTCTCTGCCTCTCTGTGTCTCTATTTTTGTCTCTCTCCATCTCTGTCTTTCTGTCTTTCTCTGTCTCTCTGTGTGCTTCTGTGTGTGTCTCTCTGTCTCTGTTTCTGTCTCTTTCTCTATTTCTCTCTGTCTCTTTCTCTCTCTGTTGCTCTCTCTGTCTCTTTCTCTCTCCTTCTCTCTGTCTCTGTCCCTCTCCTTCTCTCTCTCTCTCTCTCTCTCTCTCTCTCTCTCTCTCTCTCTCTCTCTCTCTCTCTTCCTTCAGTTGAGCTTCTGAGGGTCTATATTGGTCCAACCCCCAAAGTGTTTTTTTCTAATCATTTGTCATTCCTCTCCAACAGGCACTGGAGAGAAAAGGGGTAAAGGTGAGTCTGCAGGGAGATAGAATAAGTTACTACTCTGAGAAGTTGCTGCTGGATCAAACAAACTGGACCAAACAAACTAAGCTCAGTCTTCTTGCTTCTCTCCCCACCCCCACCTACCTCAGACTGAAGGTGGCAGGGGACAAGGCATTGACATTTTCATTAACTAGGAGATTCCATCTCCTGACAAGCCTCTCCTGGGAGCAAGGCAACACATAGGTGAGACTGGTTGAAAATGGCCACCTTGGAAGGCGAGCTCTCTGTCACTCAAAGTCTTTGAGCAGAGGCTGGAGGACCACTTGTGCAAGATGCTGTAGAAGAGACTCATGCTTTGGGTAGAAATTGGCAACATGGAGTTGTGGATGGGGAACAGGGAGGCTTGGGTTCAAGTCTGGCACTTACTAGCTGTGTGACACTGGGCAAGTCACTTAACTGTTCTGTTCAGTAAAATTAGAAGGCTGGGATCAATCACCTCTAATGCTGAGATTCATAAAAGCAGAGACCCTAGAGGTTGTATATGTGTTGAGAAGAAATGGGTTTGTGGTATATTGAGCAGTGGGAATAGATGTGGCTAAGAGTGGCTTGATTACTGTCTTCCAGTCTCAGGAGAATTTGGATGATGACCTGAAGCAGGTCTTCTCTGTGTCCTTTTCAGAGCCATCTAGTCCACATTTATCCCGCATGTAACCTAGTTATTCACATGTTAGCTCCCCATTAGAACATAAGCTCCTTGAGGGCAAGTACCGTTTTTGCCCTTCTTTGTATCATCTGCCCTTAGCCCAGTGGTACGTGGTAAGCGCTTAAACTATGTTTGTGGATAGACTGATTAACATAATGGACTTACAGATGGACAAGGGAGATGGTGGTCAGACATCTGGAAGAATCTCTTGGACCCCAAGGGGCTAAAACACTAGAATAGATGACCAAGAGAAGATATGAGGTTTCTGCTCCTGGAGAAAGGCAACTGAATCAATGACCAGGTGCCCTGGGTGGTTGAGACGTTGTACCTTCACCATACGGGCTAGGGGTGGGGAAAAGGGCAACTATGGGGAGATGGTCCTACAGAGCAGTCAAAGTCCCTTCCAATTCTAAGATTCTCGGATTATATTTTAAAATCCTAGAATTTCAAGATTCTAAAACTCCAGAATTCTGCCTCACAAGTCTAAGGTTCTCAGATTATATTCTAAAATCCTCGAATTTCAAGATTCTAAAACTCTAGAATTCTGCCTCACAAGTCTAAGGTTCTCAGATTATATTCTAAAATCCTCGAATTTCAAGATTCTAAAACTCTAGAATTCTGCCTCACAAGTCTAAGATTCTGCAAACCTCATCAGGAAAATGAAAGAGATTGACTTTACTCCTTACCTGGAGTAAACCACATAGCTCTCTTTTGAAGGACCCATGGAGCGCTATTCTGCCCCAAGGCAGGGAAACAGACTAGACAGTTCCACCATGTCCCCTCCTCTCAGAAAGTGGGTTTAATGGTTCAAGAATGCAGGCCAGAGCTCAAGGGAGCTCTTGTCTGCTCAAATCCCTTCCATCCCCAGCTTCTCTGTCTTCACAGGCCTTTGTAGTTTGTCTGATGGGCCTCGATCTAAGGTTTGGCAGTCCCTAGTCTGAACAGAGGTACAGGGCACATGCAGGGCAGAAGAGGCCCCAAGCTGCAGAGGAAAGTCAAAGCCATTCTAACCTAACAGTCCTGGAAAGACACCTGTGCATCATGGTGGGCTGGGGAGAGGTACCGTGGGAAAGGCTTGATTAGAAGCATGATAGAAGCACAAAGCATGAGACATGAGCCTTAAACAGGTCTATGACAGAATCTTATAGTAAGAGGAACAGAGAACACAGCAGAAAGATCAGAGGAATCTAAGGATCTAGGTTCACTGCTTTTGTGACCGTGGCCAAATTATTTCATCTCCCTTAGAACTAGGTGGTACAGTGGATCCTGACTTCAAATCCAGGCACTCACCAGCAGTGTGATGCTGGACAAGTCACAGAACTGCTTCAGTTTCCTCAACTGTCAAACGGATCATAATGACACCTACCTCTCAGGATTGCTGCAAGGAACAAATGAAATAATATTTGTAAAGCACAGTGACTGGCATTCATTCAGCAGGCATTTGTTTCCTTTCTCTCTGGGACTCAGTTTCCTCATCTGTTAGATATCGTCGCAGGTGACCTCAGTTCCCTTCTGGCTCTAATGCTAGGATCTTATGATCAGGGCCTCTCTAAGGACAGGGACCTTGTCTGGCCCTCAGACTGGAGGCTCTCTGAGGTCAGAAGCTGTCTCTCCCCGTTTCCCCCCATCTAAGGGAAGTATCCTTGAGAGGCGTTGTATTGCCACCTCAGACAGGGGCTCCCTGAGGTCAGGAGCTAAGCAGCATCTCTATTCTCCACCTGGGAGCCCAGGGTGGGGTCAGACCCAGACAGAATGAAGACGCGGAGAGCCCAGCTGCAGTTGGCTCTGACCTCTCCCACCGTCAGCCAGTGAATCTGCCCTTTATCCAGGAGGCCTTCCAGAAGAGTTGGCAGTGACTCACTCCTTTGGCTGCTGAACTGTGATCTGGCTTAGTCTCTGCATCAGCGGCAGTGGCGGCAGTGGCAACGGCGAACGCCCCCACCTCCTCCTACGCCAAGCCCCGGCCACCGTACCCCCAGCCTGCCGGCCACCCCTGCATCTCTGCTCCCCAAATCAGCAGCCTGGGAAGATTGCCTGCTAGGCGCCCGAGCCTTCCTCCCCAGCCCTCAGAGGGAGGACAGAAATGCTCTGCCAGTGAGAAGGGAGGGAGGGAAAGAATAGGGCAGGAGGGGAGCATCAGAGTGCTGGGACCGGAGAGGGCCTTCTCTGATACCATTGAGTCCAAGTCCATCATTTCAAAGAGGGAGGCAGCGAGGGCCAGAGACGACCCGCGTTTCATGGGGCCGTGGCACAAATCAGCGCGCTACCAGGACCGTGACTACTACTATTATCAATGATAATTAATAATAATGGCTCTAGAGACTAGATCTGTTGCTTTATTGATAAAGGGAACTCCCAGAGAAGGAAACTCCCTCTATCCATGCAGGACAGTATCTTTGTTGCAACCTACAGTCTTAGAGAGTTTCTTAAAGCAGTTGTGTCAGCCGGGTGGCGCGGTGGAGAGAGCACAGGCCTAGAGTCAGGAAGATCTCAGTTCAAATCCAGCCTCAGACACTTACTAGCTGTGTGAGCTTGGGCATGCCATTTAACTCTCTTTGCCTCAGTTTCCTCATCTGTAAAATGACCTGGAGAAGGAACTGGCAAACCACTCCAATATCTTTGCCAAGAAAACCCTAAAGAGTAGGACATCTCTGAAACAAAGGATCCCTGAAGGCAGCATATTGACTTAGATTTAAAATGTAATATTATCTATGTTTTATTCTATTTTTTTAATTTTGCTAAATATTTTCCAATTACATTTTAATCTGGTTCAGCCACATTAGGGAATGTTCAGGAAGTGCTGCCCACTCAGCATGCTGGATACTTCTGGCCTAGACCATTGAGAGCTTCTACAGTCTATATGGGTCAGGAGCAGGATTTGAACCCAGCTCCTCCTTGTTCTCAGGCCAAATCTCTACCCGTTATGTAACACTGTCTCCCTACCACCACCACCACTACTAACAGCGACAACAGCCAAAACGATTGTCCGTAATCCCCTGGATGTATCATTGATCCATAAAAATTCAAGGTAAATGTTTTTCACAGTTATTGCCATTCCAAATACTCATAATCTCCAAACTACATGGAAAGAAAAACTTTCAAAATATTGAAACTTAGCAGAAAAAATTATGTTTTGTTTTGTTTTTGCAGGGGGGAAGGCAGGGCAATTGGGGTTAAGAGACTTGCCCAAGGTCACACAGCTAGTAAATATGTCAAGTGTCTGAGGCCGGATTTGAACTCAGGTACTCCTGACTCCAGGGCCGGTGCTCTGCTCAATGCGCCACCTAGCTGCCCCGGCAGAAAAAATTAAAACCACGTGGGAAAAATAAGAGGCCCACATGATCCCCATCATACCCCGCAGCCGCCCTGGGGATGCTTTCCACAAGTGTACAGAAATAAGCTTACGTCCTTATATTCTTATTCAATTATAAAAAGCAGATGTTGTATCTACCTGCACATAGTAAACATAAAAGATATTAACAGGGGAGTACTTTGTCCTTGGACAGTTTCCAAATGAACCCATCAAAAAGATGAAAACAGGTAACAAATATAATAATAATATTATTATTAGTGATAATAATAATTACCGACAGCTAAGTAGCACTTTATAATGACCTATCATGTGTGTAGTTTACAAAGGACTTTTCATTCCTCGTGTCACTGAATCTTTCCAAAAGCCCTGTGAGACAGCTGGCTTAGGTGCGGTCACACCCAATTTGCAGACGAAAAGTTGAAGATGGTTGAGGTGAAAGCCATACATGACACACAGTGAAGAGAAGACCCACAGAAGCCTTCTCTATGTTTCCTCCTTCCTCAAATCATCCTCTTGACCTGCAGGCAGGGTTCCCCTGTCCGTTCATCCCCAACTTAAAATCTACACCCCTTTAGAATCCCCATGCTAGGTTAGTTCTAAATTGTCTCCAGAAGGTTAAGTGACTTGTCCAGGGTCACACAGCTGGTAAGTGTCTGAGGCTGGATTTGAACTCATAAAGTTCACAAATACTCATATCTCTGAGGTCAAGAGCTGTCTCTAGTGAAAATGTCTATGTTAGCAGGGGAGTGAGGTCTTCGGAGAATAGAAGTAACTTCTGGCCATTACTACAGTCCATCTACATGCTCCCTCTGGAAGGCACTGAGAGGTAGGTAAGGAAGATGGACCACAGGATACGTGAGCTCATAGGATCATAGCACTAGACCTAGAAGGAACCACAGAGACCATACAATCCAACCCCATCATTTTAAAGATGAGGAATTGGAGGTCAAAGAAAATGAAGCTATGTGCCCAAGGGCATGCGGGCAGCAAGCTTCAGAGGTGTGGGCCACCCCACCTTCTCAGTCCTTTGGTGGGCAGTGCACATGTCCTTTGTCTTCCCATGAAAACAACACACAGGCCATCACACTTCCTGGGAACAGGATAAAGACCTTCAGACCCTATTATTCCTTCATTAGAAAGATGTGGACATTTTCTACTCATTCACTTCTCCATGAAAACAGTAAGCCAGTATCATCCCAGAAGAGGCTGGTTGGTCACTGTCCAGGATATAGACTACAGATGGGAATATCGCTTTGGGTAGATTTGACTGGATGCCCACTGAGGTCTCCCCTAGCTCTCAGGTCCTGGGATTCTAGGATTCC
Organism: Trichosurus vulpecula; assembly: GCF_011100635.1. Taxonomy (NCBI): domain Eukaryota; kingdom Metazoa; phylum Chordata; class Mammalia; order Diprotodontia; family Phalangeridae; genus Trichosurus; species Trichosurus vulpecula. The sequence goes on from NC_050573.1 coordinate 87,203,935, forward strand.
CCTTTCTCACTTCGGGCAAGACCTTAAAACCGCCTCCTGTCTGAGAGCAGGAGTCTACCAGGCAGCCTGGGAACAACCTTGGAAAGTAATCTCATCTATCTTGGAGACTCCTAGGGGGAACAGCTTTGTCTATATCTAAAGATCTGTGTGTGTGTGTGTGTGTGTGTGTGTGTGTGTGTGTGCTCGCGCGCGCGCGGGGGAGGGGGAGGGAGAGAGAGAGAGAGAGAGAGAGAGAGAGAGAGAGAGAGTGAGAGAGAGTCATTCTGCCACCTGCTAACGAATCAAACAACCATCACTGTAGGAAGATATCACCTGACTTCTAAGCTGTATCCCTGTTCTACTGACACTTGGTAATATTTTCAGAAGAATACCTGGAAGGGGTCTAAGAGATCATCTACTCCAACCTCCTCATTTTACAGGTGAGGAAAACTAAGGCCCAGAATGGTTAAGTGATTTGACCATGGTGACACAGGTAGTAAGTATAAGAGACATAATTTGAACTCAGATCTTTTGACTCCAGAACACAAGACATTCTCTCTCTCTCTCTCTCTCTCTCTCACTCGTTCTAGACATGCTCCCTTTAACGTACTGCACTGCCTGGTGGGAAGAACCAAAGAGAACAAAGTGAAGAACAGTGACATCACCAACGTTAACAATGTAAACAGCATAGCTTTGAAGACCCTGTCTATATTAGCCCTCATTCATCTCCTCTTCGACAGGCTTAATTATTCCATTTCCTCCCTTTCTCATTGACTGTATTTCACTAGGTTTTTTGTTTGGTTTTTTGTTTTCTTTTGTTTCTATCTGTAGTTACCAGAGGGCAGGACAATAAATATTTGTTGGGCATCCAATATGTACCAGGCTCTGGGCATAAAAACCCCAAACTGATACAACATCTGTCATGAAGGAATCTACATTCTAGTGAAAGGATAGAACATTTACAGAGGCAAGTCAGGCAAGATAATTGGAGAAAAGAGAGAGAGTTAAATCTGTCAAGAATTTCAGGGCCAGAACTGACCTCATTGGGTGGCTAGTCTCAAACCCACTAAGCAATTGTCTCTACAGCCTCCCCTGCAAGCAGTCATCCAGCTGCTGCCTGAAGACCTTTAGCAAGGGGGAATCACCAGGCAGTTCATGTCATTTCTGGACACTGCTGATTGTTAGGAAGTTTTTATTGAAGATAAATATGGCTCTTTAAAACTTTCACCCATTGCTACTGGTTACACCCCATGAGGTCAAACAGAATAAATCTAATCCCTGTTTGTTCCACATAATAGCCATTTAGATATCTGAAGATAGCTCTCATACCGTCCTCCCTCGATGGCCCCTCACTTAGGGTTCCCTTCTCCAAGGTAAATGCCCCCAGTTTCTTCAACATAGCCTCATGCTGCATGGACAGGAAGCCTCTCGCCATCTGGTTGCCCTCCTCTGGATGTCCTCCAACTTATTAATATCTTCCCTAATTATGATGCCAAGAACTGAACACAATATTCAAGATGTGGTATGAACAGGGCAAAATATAGCAGGATGATTCCCTCCTCATTCCTGGAAGCCATGCCTCTTTTAATGCAGCCCAAAATTGAACTCACTTTTTTGGCTGCCTTATCGCCTTGCTAACTTTATGGAATTTGCAGTCCACTAAAACCCCCAGATCACTTTCAGACCAACTGCTATCTTACCATATCTCCCCTACCCTGTGAAGTCAATATTTGTACTTTTGAAGCCAATTTTGTGAACCTAAGTGTAAGACTTTGAATTTCATCTCAGGAGGAAGCCTGGCATAGTGGCTAAGGAGTTTCTCTTGGATCCAGAAAGAGCCAGGTTCAAATCATGCCGGAAATATACAGCTGAGTTTGACTCTGGGCAAATCCCGCAACCTCTCAGGTGTCTCGGGCAACTCTCATACCATCAATTACGGATTAGTTATAGATCTGCATCAGTTTCTAGTTTCTACAAACTAAAAGTTCCCTATTCTGATAAAACTACAAGTCTGACCCCATCCAAAAAGAAATCTTATAAGGTTCAATCGGGTGGGTCTTGATGAATCATCACTCTTTTTTTCTTTTTTCAACACTGATTCTATCAGCTGTATTAGTCATCACATCCAGCTTGGTGCTATCTGCAAATTAGATAAAGATACTGCTTTTGCCTTAATCCGGGGCACTGACAAGATACTAAATAGCATAGAAACACTTCTTAGACTTCCTTCCAAATTGTCACAGAACCCTTAATGACCGCTCTTTAAGACTAGCCATTCGACAGGCTTCTAATCGATCTTAATTGTACTATTGGCTAGCCCATTTGTCTCCAAGTTTTCTGCAAGAAGAACATTGACCAAAGGCTTCATTAAAATCTAGGTAAGTTCCATTGATAACATTTTCCTGACTTGTCAGTTTAATAATACTGTCCTCAAAAAAGGAATAAGGTTAGTCTGGCACAACTCATTCTTGTATAAGCTATCCTCACTTGCATGAGGGCTGCTTTCTTCTCTGGGTGTTCATTAATGAATGAGGCTCTGGGGATAAAATGATGTTTTTGATAACACATTCTAGAATTTTCCAAGGAATGAAAGTAAAGTTCACTGGCCTATAGGTTGCAGGCTTTACTAGCTTTCCTTTTATGAAAACTGAGATATCATTTGCTTTTCTCTGGTCCTACAGTACCTTTCTCATCCTTCACAGTTATTCAAATAATATTGTCAGTGCTTTGGCAATCTCTTTCAAGACCCAAATATGTAGTTCATCTGGACCAAGTGACAAGGACAGCTAGGTGCTCTCTTACTCTCTCTAGTTATACTGAATATCAGCTCCCTGTTAGCCATTTTCCTCTATCCTTTCCATAAGTCATTCTACTTTATGGAGCAGAATATATACATATATATATATATGTATATGTGTGTGTATAGCTTATTTGTACATATTTGTTTATTATCTTCCCCATTAGACTGTAAGCTCCTTGAGGGCAGGGATTGTCTTTTGCCTTTCTTTGTATTCCCAGTACTCACAGAATGCCATACGTGACAGGCATTGTATGACTGACTGATTAGAGAAAGCATTGAGTAAGAACTGACCAACATCTCCTTCTCCCTGTTGTCAGTGTATGGTGACAATGATGATGATGACTGAATTGCTGCTGATGGTGATTGTGGCATCATTGCTTACATCTATGATAATGACGAGGCTGGTGATGGTGGTGACTGGAATGGGTTGAAGATGAGGATGAAGATGATGATGGAATTGAAGATAGTGTTATTAATAGGGACTGAGATGGGTTGATGATGGTAATATTTACAGCGATGGTGATGATGATAATGGGCTAATTATGGAGATGGTAATGGTTATGGTGAAGGTGGTGACTTAATGATGGTGTTAATAATAGAGATGAAGATGGTTAAGAATATAATATAACAGGGTCAAGAGCTAAACTAAAATCTGAAGTTCTTAGAGTCATAGGTTCTACCCTATCTCCCTCTCCTTGGCTAATATCAGGGCACTATGAATGTTTAAGATAAGACACAGCTAGGTGGAGCAGTGGGTAGAACATTGGGCCTGGAGTCAGGTAGACCTGAGTTCCAATCTGACCTCAGACATTTACAAGCTGTGTGACTCTGGGCAAGTCACTTAATCCTATTTCCCTCAGTTTCTTCAGCTGTAAAAATAAGCTGGATAAGGAACTGGCAAATTACTTCAGTATCTCTGCCAAGAAAACCCCAAATAGGGTTACGAAGAGTGGGATGTGACCGAACAACAGCATATATTTACGTACACAGTAGAGGAGCCCCCACAGAAAGGCCTAGGTGAGGGGGAAAAAACCTTTCTTTGGGAACCCCCATCACCTAGTTCAAGAAGGCACAGCTGAGGCACTAGTCACAGAATCCCAGAGCCTTAAGGGACTCCAGGGGGCACCTACTTCAATTCCTCTCTTAGGATTAAAATTTGAAGAGATTTTACAGGTTGTATAGTCTTATAGATCTTAAAGGTCATCTAAGCCCCTTACTTTACACAGGATGCCCAAAAGGGTTAATTGATTTGTCTGAGGTCACACGTAGTAAATGGCAGACCCAGGATTTGACCCAAAGTCTTGAAACCCCAAATCCATCAGTCTTTCTGCTGTGGCCATCCAGCCTCTCTGTGAAAAATTCCAGGGCAGAAAAATCATTGCCTCCTAGGACATCCCATTCTATTCACAGACAGCTGTCATTATCAGAAATCTTTACTTGTCCAACCTAAATCTTCCTTCCTGCAACCTCCCAATTTGCTCCTAGTACTGTCTTCATGGATCAAACAAAACTAGTCTTTCCCTTCTACATCACAGCTCTTCAGCTATTTGAACAAAATGATCACGTTCCCCCCACACCACGTCATTTCTTTTTCAGGATAAACACCCAGTTTCTTCCACCAATCCTCAGACAGCATGGCCTGAAGAGCCCTTATCCTTGGTTGCCCACCATCTCCTCTGGATTTCTGTGGAGAGGAGGCCAAAATTGCCTGCAAGGGAATACCAAAGAAACCCAGAAAAGACAAGCCTCCCCAGCCACTTTGGGGCGGGGGAGCACCCATCCATCAATAACTGAAAGGTCAATCAAAGGGCACCCATGAGGATGTGAGATCAAAGGGGAAAAATGGCCTTCACAGATCAATATGTGTGTGTGTGTGTGTGTGTGTGTGTGTGTGTATTCAGTCATTTCAGACATGTCTGACCTTTTGTGACCCCATTTTGGGTTTTCTTAGCAAAAATAATGGAGTGGTTTGCCATTTCCCTCTCTGGGTCATTTTACAGATGAGGAAACTGAGGCAAACAAGGTTAAGTGACTTGCCTAGGGTCACACAGCTAGTAAGTGTCTGAGGTTGGATTTGAATTCATAAAGATGAATCTTCCTCACTCCAGGCAGGGCACTCTACTGTGTCACCTAGTCAGTCATCTGAGCAGACTTTATTATTAAGCCTCAGTTTCTTTACCAGGAAAATGAAATGGAGGATAAGAACAAAGAGAGCCCAGCTACCACTAAATCTGCTTAACTTTTGCTACTTAATTCAATTAAGCTCAATGAAACAAATATTTATTAATTGCTCATAGGCTCTGAGGACACAAAGGAAAAAAATCAACAAAAAACAAGCATAACAAGGTGATCCCTGCCTTCAAGGTGCTTATAATCTGGGGAGTGGGGGAGGCATGGCATACATGCTCATGTGACTTTGAGAAACTCACTTGACACTTCTGAGAATTGGGTTTCCTAGTACAATATAAGATCTTTAAAAATTTCTGTATCCCCAACAAAGAGCCTTGGGAAGAGTAGGAGCCTCAAAACATTATTTGCTGAATTGAATTTACTCATCAATAAAACTAGGGGCAGGACTGGATCACAACCAAGGTCCTTTCTGGCTCCAACATCATGCGATTCTAGTGCCCTGAATGACTTTGGGAGGGGGAAGTGACCTTGCCTTTCTGGGCCTCCGTTTCCCTATGTGGAAAATGAAAGGGTTAGATCAGATGATATCTGAGGACCCCACAAGAGTAAATTTTACCCTTTTGCCACAATTACTAGAAAACAGCTATCTGGAGAATGCCTTGAAGACCTCCTCTGCAACTTATACTTAATCTGTCCCCTCCCCCAGAGATTTTCTTCTCTGTCTAAGAAAGCCCTTCCCTAGGAGTGTGTATGTAGCAGGATCATGGAAGGAGCCTGAGTCAGTGAAATGTGAGAAGGGGAGAATAGGAAAAGGTGAGATATCTTCATTGAACTAGAAATACTGCCAGAATTTATTTACCCATGGAGGCTGGATAAGCTCCCTTGAGCCACTGACCTATTGACCTTCCAGCTTTAGAAGGATCCTTAGGGAACTTTTTATCCAGTTTCCTCATTTAGGGGATGGAGAGACAAAAGGGGAGAATCAAGGTCTATAAAAGGGAAGTGACTTGCCCCCTAACTTGGCCAGTTCTCAAGCTCTGCCTCCTCTCAAGGAAGTAAGTTTCCTCATTTCTCCCCAGGTTGTATTCCAGATGTCCTCTTACCTTGCTGTGCCACAGAAGCCTATTCATCCTGGGAGCTCACTCAAGCTGGGGAATTCACACACTGGAAGTAACCTCCACTTCTAAGACCTCTCCCTCTGATTGGATGACTCCTCTCAGAACCTCCCCTTAAGGAGGGCACCCAGGACAGTCATGTGTCATTCCTCTCCAGACTTTCTCTACAATACCCCTGAGAAGGCCTGGTACCTGTATCCCCTCCTCATCTTCTCTCTCATCTTCTCTCATTAGAATGGAAGCCACTTGAGGGCAGGGGCTGTCTTTCTGTTTCTGTTTCTATTTCCAGTGTTTAGCATAGTGCCCGGCACATAGTAAGCCTTTATTAAATGCTTATTGACTGACTACATGTAGAAGAGTCATTTAGGGACAAGAATCTCAGAGGAAAGAACACTCGCTGGTTCTGGAATTAGAAAACCTGAGTTCAAATTCTGACCCTGCTGTCAATTTGGCTGTGCAAATCTCTATCTCTCTGGACAGAAGGGTCCTCATCCATAAAATAAAGGGGTTAGGTTAGAGGATTTCAAAGAAATAAGGGACTATAGTAATAATAAATAGTAAAAGTAAATAGCATAATAATAAAATAGTATAAGAAATAAGGCGGGAAGGAGAAAAGACCAAGCGACATCTGTCAAGTCCCAAGGGTGAGCTCCTGGAAGGCTTACTAGAAGAACAAGAGGTTGAGTAAACCTCTTTTTTATCTCCTCTCCCCGTATCACTCTATTTCTCATTTTTTCATCATTAAAAGTACTCTTCACCTGCCCTCCCCCTAGCTTATGAGGGCCACACTTCCTCCTGTTGGAAGCCCTCCTGGGTTTAATGCCACCTACTCATTCTAAATGAAGCGTGTAATTGCTTACCCCAGCCTTGCTAGGGGTAGTTTTGTAAAAGGTATATTGACCTGAACTGAATTTGGCCAAGTATATGTACCAGTGAGCATCTCATGCCCCACGGGAGATTAGAGTTAAATTATAATAATGCACTTTAGGGTTTATAAAGCAAGATCTGTCAGTATCACCTGAGCTGAGAGAAGACAAATAGCTTGCCTGGGGTCAAATAGATAACGAGTGTCAAAGGCAGGATTTGAACTCTTCCTCACTCCAAGTTTGGCATTCCAGCCACTGCATCACCTTGATACCTCTGTTCAGGAGCAGTCTGGGACCAAGGTTAGGATTCAATCTGGGACCAAGGTCAGGGCTCAGTTTGGGACGGGGGTAGATCTTATTCAAAGTCAGAGTTCAGTCTGCGATTAAGGTAAGAGCTCCGTCTTCATCAGGTCACAATCTGAGCCTAAGTAAAAGGAAGGGGTCCCAGGGCTGTGATGCTGAATGACGAGTCTAGGATGCAGTCTGGCATCTGTTCAGTATTCAGACTGCCAACTTGAGAGTCCAGAAACCTGTCTCTGAATCCTCAGGGTCTCTGTGATTGTGCCTGGATAAGTCATTTGACCTCTCTTGGACTCAGTTTCTTAAACTGTAATAAGGGAATAATAAAACCTGCAGTACTGGCTTCAAAAGGCTGTGGTGGAGATCCCATGAGATAATGTGTGTAAATCACTGCAAACTTTAAAATCCTATTGTAAAGTCCTCAGTATTATAATTATTCTAAGTACAAATTCATTCATTCATTGATGTATGCATGTAGTTACTACTGACTGAGCCTGCTATGTGTAAGACTCTGTGACCAATGTCACGCACTCGAATGAATGAAATAAAATGCATTTATTAATCCCCTAATACATGCCAAGCTAATTGTTGAGGTAACAAAGGGAAAAAGTGAGACAGTCTGGGCTCTCAAGGAGCTATACTTTAATGAAGGAAGACATATAAAAGATAAATTCATACTTGCACATATGGCCATATATGTATATGTATGTACACATGCACGTATAGATACATATATGTGACCATTCTCATTAGTGAATATGACTGTGTAGCTGTGCAGATATTTGTGCAAGTATGTTTCTGTGTGAATATTTACATGTTTGCATATGTATGTAGATAATTATACTATATGGTATATGCCTTTCTCTCTGTGGTTGATGGGGGCTTTCTGTTGACTATATATTTGTGTTTCAAAGATTTAGAACTGGAAAAGACCTCAATGGTTATCTAGTCCACACAGCCCCCATTAAACAGATAAGTAAACTGAGGGCAAGGAGAGGTTAAGTGACTTTCCTAAGATCATAGAGATGGTAAGTATCAGAACCAGTACCTGAACTCAGGTCTGCTGGCACTAAACCCAGAATTCTTCTTGGGTATTCTGCTTATTATATGTCTGCATGCCATTGACCATTTTTATACATCTAAGAGCACAAAAATGTCTTCATGGACCTGGATACATTACAAAAATCACCCCAAGTTGGAGCCTGAATAGAATAGCCACCCTATGTTCCAGCAGCTCTGTTGTGCTTGGGACCTTAGGATCAGGGGGGTCTCAGTAGGGTATAAGATGAGAGCCTTTCTGTAGCCACTGGACTGGGCTGAGCACAGTAGGTATGAGGAGATCTTCTCTGGGGACCAGAAATATAAACTTGGCCCCTGAGCCTCGGAAAGTGAAAACCTTCCCACAGACCTAGCAAGTATCTCAGCAACTTCAGTTGTAGATAGTGATAAGCCCCACCCATCCCCTATTCCATGCTTTAATGCTAAATAACACCTCTTTCTGGCACAAAGTCTTCCCTTTTTAACCTCTCCCTTACTCTATCTGTTATGGGCTCTTCTATAGGGAGGGATGAAAGAAGGCAATAGTAGAAGAGTAGAGAAGGGGTGAGTAGAAATGGTCAGGAGTAGGGTGAGGGTAACAGAAAGAGAGGGGGGATGAGTAGGTAGTGGGTGACTAGTACAGGGAAGGAGAACTGGGAGAACACCAGAATGGGTGTCATCAGGAATACAGAGGGAGATAATGGGACCGGAGGATGACCATCTCAGTAGAGGGAGAAAAGGAGGAAATGAAGGGGGGCAGGTAAGCGGGAGTGCTCATGTCACCCCCTATACAAGCAAATAGTTTCCCTGATGACCTCCATTGTAGCACAGAGTAAAGGAAAAGGAGATGGCCCAGCAAGCCTCCCCAACTCTGGGATTCCAGAAAACCCAGGTACACAGTCACATAAATAGACATACAAACACAGACACAGTCTCCTACTGATGCACACACGTTTAGATATGTAATTTTCTTTCATTAGACTGGAAGTTTCAGGAAGGCAGGGACCAGGTATTATCACAACTTTGTATACGCATAGTTTAGGGCAGATCTCTGCCCAGAGTAGCTTCTCAATTGATATTGGTTGAATTACATTGACTAAGGCCCAGACTTCCTGATGTCAGAAAAAAAAAAAGAGAGAAAGAAAAGAAGATCCCTAGAACATTCAGTGCCCTCCCCCCCTCCCCCCACCTCACCCTGGTGGAACCTGTGGGATGTTATAAACCAGAATGAGGAAAAGACGAGTTGCTATCTGCATATTTGGAAGGAACGTCCCTACAGAAGATATCGAAGAGGCATCTGAGAAATTAAGCAAACCTGGTCCCTTTCTTGGGCAGATACACACCACGCAATGCATGGAGACACACATCTTATATACATGCCGGCATGTATGTATGCATACATGTGAGCCTCCGAATATGTGCAAATGCGTGGGTGCACATTCGCACACTCATCTGGCACGAAAGGGGAAGGCCAGGGGAAGCACAGAGGTCCGGGAGCCCATCCGCGGGGAGCTGGCGCCATCTCTCTGCAGTTCGAGAAAGCCGGGCCACCGCAGCCCAAGCAAACAAGAGCGAGAGAGCAAGGGAGACCCCAGCCCCGGACAGCTTTCTCCAAGTCTTCAGGTCCCAGATTCAGTCCTAAGAGTGTCGCTGGCTCCTACTAGACTAGGCTGAGTGGGAGATGGTCCCCCCACCCTTCCCCTGCAAGGCTTTCAGCAGTCCTGTTCCTGGAGAAGCCAAGCCAAAAAAGCAGGTTCTAATCTGGATCCCCCTCTGCACCCGGGACCCAGGGTGTCCTTAGACGCAGAGCTCCACCTGCCTGGTCCTTTGGAGCTGTCAGATTTCCAGGAAAGGCAAGGGGATGGGGGGTGGGGGTGGGGGGGTGAAAACCCAGACTTTGGCCAGGTCTACTCCCTCCAGGCCGGGAATTCCGGAGGAGGGCGCAATGATTCAGAGACCGCTGCCGTAATCCTCTAAATAAGCATTCCTCCTCCTCCTCTTTCTCCTCCACCACCACCACCTCCTCCTCCTCCTCTCCCTCCTCCTCCTCCTTTTCTCCACCAGCCCGGGAGGCTGCCATGTGACGGATGCACGTCTCCGCAACACCGCGAGGCGGAGAACTAGCTACAAGCTCTCTCGATCTGTTTTCCCCCAGAGCTAGCTAGGGCCCCGGCCCCCGGCGCCACCTCCCCCGAGTTCCAGCCTCCTCCCAACTGCACAGTCGCCCGACCTGGGGAATGCTGCATACCCGCTCTGGGGCTCAGACATCTCTCTGGCCTCTCCTTCTTTAAGCCAGTCCAGCCTCAGAGCAAGTGTCTCTGGGGCACACGCACCTCTCTCCTGCGGTTCTTTCCCAGGCCCCGGCCGGTCCCAGCCTACAGCTCCCAGCCCCTGCCCCGGACCTGCCTCAGCGCCTGGCACTCAGCTCAGCTCCCAGCTCTCAGCTCCTGGCCCCAGCGCACAGCTCCCAGCCCCCTGGCCTAGGCCGGCTCCAGCACGTCTTGGCCCTGGGCGCAAGAACCTCTCCGGCATCAATGTCCCTGGGGCTAGTCCCGGCTCGCATCCTCAGACCACCAGTCAAGTCTGGCCACCGGACCATCCCTAGACTGCTGCTCCCAGCCCCCAGTCAGCCCTCCTCCCATCTCCTCCTCCCCCTCTCTCTTTCTCAACCATCTCCAGCCCCCGGACTCTCCCCCCCGCCAACTCCCGGTTCCGGGTCCTTATCTCCGCCCCCACCGCCCCCGGGACGGAGAATCAACAGGTCCCAGAGAAGGAGGCTGAGAAAGGGAGGTAGAATAAGGATGGGGGTGGGGTGGGGTAGGGTCGGGGAGCTGAATGCTTGGGGAGGGGGTGCTCCCATATAATGCGGGCCTCTGCGAAGTCTGTCTCTTTGCCCCGGCTTCTGCACCCCACCTCCGCCGTCCCAAAGCCCCCTCCTTCTTCCTTTGGCCTCCCTGACCTTGCTCTGATATTCACAGCCACCAGTCAGGGACCCAGGAGTCCCACTCTGAGTAGGGATAATTATCTGGCGGCACTAGAGGGAAGGAGGAGGCAGCTCCCTCGCCTGAGGGGAGATTTCTCACCCTTCTCTCCCAGATACTGAGTAGCGAAGAGCCCAGCCACTTATGATTCGGGGATGTGGCAATTACCTGCTATCCGCACCCGAGGGAGCTCTTCAGGTTCCCCCTACCCCCAACCTTAGTATCCCTTAGCCATGACGGGAGAGGTCCCTTCCCTTGCCAGGAAAAAGCATTAGACGACCTTCCCCCCCCCACCACCCTTTTCCTTTTCCTCCTCTCTCCTTCCTCCTCTTCCTTCTCTCTCTCCTTTGCTTTCTTTCTTCCTTCTCCTCCATCTTTCTCCCTTTTTAGTCCCGTGCTCCTTCTGGGCCTCAGTTTCCTCATCTGTAAAATGAGGAGATTGATTAGGTAATCTCTAACGTTCTTTCTAGCTCTAAATCATATGGCCCTCTTCCTTCTCCAGGACCTGGCAGAACCCATCATACAACCATCGGAGAAAGGATGGCTCTGCCACCCACAGCAGAGGCGCGGGCAGGGGATGTGTGTGTGTGTGTGTGTGTGTGTGTGTGTGTGTGATGAAGGGGAGGGGGGGTGGAACAGTAAATGTCTCAGTCCAGGGTGGGGGCAGGGGATTGGACAAGGACCTCTTCTTCTCCACTCTCCACCCCTTCACCCCTCCCACTCCCACCCCCACTCTGAAGGAGAGTGGGGGCAGGGAGGGAAGGGCACACCTACCCCCTCCCAACTCCTCCACGGGAGTTCGTGGAAGAGTCTATACTCCAGACTCGGAGCTCCATGTGGAGGCTCAGGGGATGGAAGGGGGAGCAAGCTGATGCCCCCTCCTCTAATTAGGGGCGCCTCCAAACAGAGGCTCCGGACGTTCAGGGAAACTTCGAGGCATTGCAATGATAATGAGCCGGTGGGTTCCAAGGGTGCTTTACCCCTGGCTCGGCCTGGCTCTGCGCAGGAGGAGAAGTGGAGGGGCTCAGGCCAGCCAGTTCGGGAAGCCCCACAGTGGCCTCAGGACTTGGGGCCTCAAGCCCCGCAGTGTCCGCCGCGACCTCCCTCCTTGCCCTGAGGGCGACTCACGGCTGTGAGCACCACCCCCCTTTCTAGTGTGTGTGTGTGTGTGTGTGTGTGTGTGTGTGTGTGTGTGTGTCGGGGCGGGGGGTGTTTCTCCAGTTCTGAGCTCCCTCTTCTCTAGCTATCACCAGCACCACCAGCCCCTTGTCGCCCCCTCCGGAGTTTCCTCTCCCATACAGCTCCCGCCTCCCCTTGGCTACACATTCCTCCAGGCAGGTCAGCGGAGAGCGAGAGCCAGGGAAAGAAGGAAGGCCAGGGAGACCAAGTGAGAAAGGGGGAGGGAGAACCAAAGCTCGCTCAGCCAGATCCAGAAGACCCCCTCAGGCCCAGCTCTGTGGAGGATAGATTGGTACCAGCGGAGGGCTGGTCAAAAGTTGGAGGCTGTTTATCCGCTCTGCCGAGAAGACGAGATGGAAAAGAGAAACGGGGGAGGAATGGAGGGATGGGTGTGTTGGGGGGAAAGACATCTGCGGAGTATGCTCTGTACCTGGCTGGGAAGGGAGAGAACATCTGGGGAGTATGTTCCATACTTGTCTGGGGGTGGAGAACATCTGGGAACTATGTTTAGTACTTGAATGGGGGGGGGTGAATTCAGGGGGTGCATTCTGTTATGTTTGGTTATGGGTTCTGTGTAGGGGAAGGGCATGAACATTTAAGGAGTACGTTTCGTATATGATGATAGGAAAATATCAGTGAAGCCTCCTGGTTGCAGTCGGAGTGGGGGGCAGTAAGAACATCTGGACAATATGATGTGCCTGTTTGGAGGGTGGTGGGAAAGGGTTGTGTGTGTGTGTGTGTGTGTGTGTGTGTGTGTGTGTGTGTACACCTGGCTGGGGTCTGTATATGGTGGGGGAGGGGGAAGCGGTTAAAAAAACTGGGGGCATATTCTATGCTTGGCTCTAGGTCTGGGGGTGTGGGTATGGAGAACATCTAGGGAGCCTCTGCCTTCGCTCCCGGTTGGGCTAGGCTGGGCTGGGCTGGGGTTCGGGAACAGGGTGACTGGCTGGATTCTAATCTCTCCAAACCCAACTTCACCCTGGAAACACTCCAGGAGGCGGCAGGTTTAGCATGAAAGGGGAAGGGGAAGGATAAAAGGGGGGGGGGGTGTGCATAAACTCCGGAGCTCAAAGCGCAAACCCCAGGGGATCGTTCTAAAGCCTCGAAGTGGGAAGTTAAGAAGTCAGGTTGTCCACTTGTCTCTTCCATATATATATGTATATACCCCCACCCCTCTTCCTAACCAGCTCTCCCAGTTCCTACCCAGAGAAAACCAGCAGCTTACCTTTCCCCAGCGGGGTCGATGTTCCTGGAGACTTGGGCCGGCGAGTTGCAAATCTCCCAGAGGAAGCATCCGCCAGCCGGGGCAGGAGGGAGCCGAACCCGGGAAGCACTGGCGGAGTCTGGGGAGGGTTGCCTTCGGGGGCGCAAAGACAAGCTGGATTGGGGCGGGGGGGCTTAGTGGCCGCCAGCCCCACGTCCCTGGGCTCCAGATCCCAAGCCACAGAGGACGTAAATCCACACACACTCGCGGACCTCGCGTCCCCCTCCCCCTCCAGAAAAAACACAGCAGCCGGAGTCGAATTGTCCCCTCCCGGAGCCCCTGGAGCCGTGGACGCGCTGCAAGTCCCGCACGCGTCGCGGGACGCCCGCTGCCGCCGCCGCCGCTTACATCCAAGGAGGCGAGCGCAGCCTCCGGCGGCCCGAGGGCGCCCGGCTCAGCGCAGAGCAGCGCTCGCCCGCCCGCCCAGGGAGAGCCTGAGCCCGAGTCCAGAGCCGCCGTCGCCGCCGCTGCCGCCGCGGCTGATATCCGCAGATCCCTGCTCTGCCGCCGCCGCCGCCACCGCTCCCTCTCTCCTGCCGCCGCCGCCGCCGCCTCTCTCCCCTTCTCTTCGAATCTTCTCCCCCCCCTCTCCTCCCTTCCTGAGGGGGAGGGGAGCCCGGGGGGCGGGGCGGGGAGGAGAGAGGGTTTCTTTCCCCCCCCTCTCCCCCTTCTTCTTTGCCTCCCGAATCTCGCTCAGTGCGACTAGATCCCGAACCTCCAGCCAGAGGCTACATTAAGGATTACATCAGGGCTTATAAACCTTCCAGATCACACATTAGACGGGGGAGAAGGGGGGAGGGGGAGAAAAAGGGGGAAAGGAAAGGGGGAGGAACGAAAGGAAAGAAAGAGGGGAACGAAGAAGGGGAGAAATAGATAAGGAGAGAGAAGGGAGAGAAGGAAGAAATGGAGGGGAAGGACAGGGACAGGGGAGAGAAGGAGTGAGCAAACATGGGAAAGAGGGAAGGGAGGGGAAGAGAGAAAGAAAAAAGGAGAGAAAGGGGAGGAGTGAAAGCTGGAGGGAGGGATAAAGACAGACATGGATAAAATGCCCGCACACACGGAGCAGAGTGGTGTGTGTGAGTGTGTGATGTGGTGTGTGTGAGAGAGAGAGAGAGGGAGAGGGGGAGAGAGAGAGAGAGAGAGAGAGAGAGAGAGAGAGAGAGAGAGAGAGAGAGAGAGCTTTCTGTGCAATCTAGCCAGGAGACAGCAGCTTGAGCCTTGCCTCTCACTTCCCAGTAGCATCCGAAAAGGAGGGGGGGGGGCGGTAAAGATAGGTAGGGCTGAAGGAAGGATAGATAGATTAGTGGATGGAAGAAAAGAGCAGTGTGTTATGGAAAGATTGGTGGGTGGCCAGAAGGATGGATAGGGGTGATTGGATGGATGGAAAGAAAGATGGATGGGAAGAAGGAAGGGAGGACTAGTATGTATGGGTGAAAGGCTACATGGGCATGTGGGTGAATGGAAGGGTGGTTAGGTGGATAAATAAAAGGTTGGGTGAGTGGATGGAAGAATGAGCGGGTGAAAGCATGGTTGAGTGGCTAGAGGGATGGCTATAAAGCAATGACTGTTCTCTATGTTCTCTCCTTCCTCTGTAATGGACATGGAGAGAGGGGGGTCTGGAAGTCTGCCTAGTGTTTTGATGTGTAATGAAACCTCAGAATGAAGTACTCTTATACTTTCCTGACCCTGAGATGGCCCATTAGCACCTCACTCAACCACTGTCTCCAATTTGCTCTGGAGCCTGTGACCCTGAGGGACAAGGGGAAGGTTAAAAGAGGGAAGACTTTAGCTGGCAAGGCAGAAGAGAGTTAGTGAACAAATAATTTTTATGATTTGTACTTGAAAATCTATGCTTGTACCTTCCTTTACTGTTGCAGCTTTTCTTAATTTACTGAGCAAAGCTTTGTGTTAACCCCATCACTATATGGAAAGATGCTAGGTTTTCTTTGTTTCTCTAGGCCAAGAGACCTAGGGAACTAGAGTAATCCAGGGACTAATGAGAGACTGGTGGCAGAAACCAGAGGCCACTAAATCGGGGTGGGGGGTGGTTCAGATCAATTCAAAAAACACCAAGTTGAAAAGGAAGAAGTAGAATCTGAGATTCAGTGGTGGGTGTTGGTCCCTGTATACCTGAATCTCCATTTACAAAAGAAATGGTTGGATAGGTGGAAGGATGGGTGGGCAAATGAATGTAGGTATGGGTGGGTTTAAATCATGGAAGAATGGGTGGCTGGCTGTCTGGATGGCTGGATGGAAAAGTATGTAGATCATAGACAGATGAAAGGGTGACTAGTGTTAGGTAGGTGATGGAGAGAGGGTCAGAAAGTAAAGAAAGCAGGTACAGGCTAATTGCCATCGTGGAACACTCCAAAGTTGTTTTATGTTGCTAACCTGTCCCCGTTTCCTTCACATTCCCATCCCAGAGGTTCTTGTTTCCACAAGGCTTACCTTCAGGTGGTACACAGGAGGTGGGGGGGAGGGGGATAGGATTAGGAACAGACTGGAGGGGATGGGATGTGGAATTCTGAGGAAAGAGAATCATGGCAGAATTGGGCGGCCAGAGTCTCTAAGACAGAAGGCTTCTTCTCTGTGACTTAGCTCCTTTGTTCCTCCTTCCTCTTCCCTATCGTTGCCTCCCTTCTCCCTTCCCTTTGCTCTCCCCCTCTACTCTTGGCTCCTTTCCCTTTCCTCTTTATCTTTCCTTTCCTTACCAAGTAACTTCTTTCTCAGTAGTCAATGATCTGTTATTTCTTCATTTGGGAACCTCCTCCTCAAGTACCAATGTATAACTGAATAGATAATATTTAAAATTTGGGGAGGTCACATGGATATTCCAGAACAGGTGGGATTTGAACTCATACTTTCATGACTCCAGATCCAGCATTCAATGCACAATACCACACTATCTCAACTCCCCCTCAAAACAAAAACAAAAATCATATTCCTGTAACACCCCCTTTGGGTTCATTATCCCAACATGCGCACACACTCAGAATTTGGGGTTCCCAAGGTTCCTAATTAGCACCTCTTCTGTTAGGGTTCTAGGGGTAACTAGTATTGAAACTCCTGAATTCCCACAGATGTGCTTCCCATTATTAGTCAACTAGTTGACATTAAAAGTCTTCCACAAAAAGGTATTTACTAAGAAGGTATAGCAAGAAAAGATGTTACAAAACAATAGTTCCAAAGCAGGGTTATATTCTGCCCTTGCACACACAAGGTCTTTGGGTAGAGGGGGCTAAAATTTAGGCTATTTGTGAGCCAAAGGAGTACCTCCCAACTCTTGGCCGTTGAGTTCCTTTTCTCTCTTTGTGGAATGCTCATGAAGTCTCCTTGTATGGAGTTCCCTGCTTAACTTCAAGAATCAAGGTACTTCTAGAGTCCCTAGCTATGGCTTATGAAGTCACAGTGCCTGAAACTGCACCATCCTCAAGCCACTGTCTTTCCTTATCTTTCTGTCAGGCACTTTCTCTTTTGTCAGCCATTCCAACCTCCTCTGGGGGAATTTTCTGTGGACTCTAGAAGCTAATGGGACCTGTGATGTAGTTTCTTAACTCACATAGTCACCCAAATACTCCCTTCTTTTTCATACTCTAAGATCAGAAAACAATAAAAGAAACAAAAGTGCAGTGTGTTCATAAGTACATGACAGCCGGGTGGGAGAGACATGGAGCAGCTACCCTTCCTCCCCCCCTGCAACTCACAGCAGTTTAGCCCCACAAAAGAGAGATTATTGGAGGTCCTCCTTTTTGTATTCAAACCCAGTTCCAGCTCAGCATCTTCTGAGCCAATGGTTCTATTGGCTCCAAAGCCAATCAGAAGACCGTCACACTCATCACACAATACCACTCCTTCCATCGCTGATGGCCAGAAGCTGGCTCCCCAAAGTTTCATGTATTGGATTGAAACCAATCAGGGAAGATCTGAATGTGTCTGTATAATCCACCAGGAAAGGCAAATTCAAGTATGTGCTAAAAACTAGACTATCATGGGCCAATCCCTCCATTAGACAAACTAATACATACACACAGATATGTTTATATGTCTCTGTGTGTGTGTATGTGTAAGCACAAGACATTTATAAATATCTATATACACATAACCCCACACCCCCTCATCAGGATTTTGCCATGGAAACAAGAGAATGACAATGTCAGTATATGGCAAAGAGGCAAACAAGAGAAATGGAGCAGAAGGAGTACTATGAGTCTGCTTTCTACTCATGTTTCTCCTTTCATGTTTGAAGGGGAGGGGAGAATTGGGCACCATCCCTGTAACAGAATGAAGAGAAAGCAAGCAGAGCAGACACCTTGTGGTATGGTGTAGAGCACAAAAAGTGGAGAGAAATGCAATTGGAGAGATATAGTGGTTGGTGTAGATATTGCAGATGAGTTCAGAGTGCTCTGCTTCCGGTTCCATCTCCTCTTTTCTTGCATCATTTTACAGGATGAAGGGGGGCAACCCCCTTCTTTACCTTTCTAATGATTCTGTTTTTAGCTATCCCTCTTATTGGTAGGAAAAGGAGGTGGGGGAAGGGAATAAATTCAACCTATGTCTTTAAATATATATTTACATTACTATTTTATTTTAAAATGTTATTAAAAAGCATTACCACTTACAATGATTAATACCTGAATTTATAAGTGCATAGTTTTGGATTGAGAGAAAGTGGACCCAAAAGGGCAAGAATATCTTGTTTAAATTAGACTAAGTGGGGGCAAACCGATAAGAGAATTTCTTCAATTTTAGTAATCTCTGAGCTATACCAGACTGCTTTGAACCTGGAGAGAGATTTAATAAGGAAATAAGCCAGTAGCAGTGAAAGGTGGAGGTTGACATTTCTTCAGATAATCACATCTCTTACACACAGTACCCATCCATACTTCACTTGGCTACTCACAATTGCACACTATTTTGGAAAATTGGAGAGAGAAAAGAGAGAGAGTTGGTGTTCTAGGGTTGAAAGAAGTCAGAAAAAGAAAGGGACAAGAAGAGGGAAGGAAAAAAATGGCCTGGGTGGGGGCCGAGATTCAGCAGGTACAGAGATAGAGAGTGAGGTTACTGGTGAGATAAAGCAAAGCTGAAAGAGAACTGGATTTGGAATCTTTGAGCCAACATTTGAAACAATTTCTGTCACATACTGTGTTTGTAAACTTGAACAAATCACTTAAATTTCTGTTTTATATTCTCTATAAGCATCAGTTTCCTCCTCCGTTAGACTAAACGAACTCTGGGGAATAGTATAGATCAGTGGGTCTCAATTTTTTTTATGTCCCAGAATCCCTTTACACTTTCAAAATTTATTGAGGACACTCCAAAGAGTTTTTGTTTATTTGGGTTATATTTATTAATATTTACTCTATTAGATATTAAAATATCTTATTATTATTATTATTACATTTTGACCTTGCAGACTCCACAAAGGGGCCATAGGGCCTCCCTAGGAGACCTCCATTCAAATACTTCCTTCTTCCTTTCTCTCTTAGGAACAGCTGAATTCTACATATTGCAAGCATCCAGAAAGATTCAGGGTCACATAAAACCTATTAGCCTTTCCTTTAAGTGAGAAGAGAGCTTGGAATACAATATTCCAAAAAAAAGCTATAGACTTACAACCAAAAAATAACTTACTCTGAAATGTTGAGTATAACGTTATAGGGGTGAAGGGGATGTTTAATGGAATAGAGGACTTTCGGACATTCCTAATGTAAAGAACGGAGCTGAGTAGGAACTTTAAAATGTAAGTGCAAGAGTCAAGAGAAACCTAGAAAGCTAAATTTATTTGAAAAATTGTTAAGGGTGTGGTATAATGATACCGTGCTAACATTCTAACAGGAAGAGAAAAAACAAATGTCCTTTCCAAATCTTAATTTTTCAAAGGATATTAGCTGAGTTGATTTTTTTATGGGGAACCTGGAGTTTAATTGG
Organism: Trichosurus vulpecula; assembly: GCF_011100635.1. Taxonomy (NCBI): domain Eukaryota; kingdom Metazoa; phylum Chordata; class Mammalia; order Diprotodontia; family Phalangeridae; genus Trichosurus; species Trichosurus vulpecula. The sequence continues at coordinate 87,223,515 of NC_050573.1, forward strand.
TTCTGTTCTAAGCTTTTTAAGAAGGGAGAAAAGGGTGAGGGTAAAGGAAATACATAAAAGAGGAAGAAGGGGATAGAACTTACTCTTTCACATAATTGGAGGTGCATTGAGAGAAAAAATATACATGGAGGATGGGATAGGTGGGAGGAGTGGGCATCAGATGGACCTTACTCTTACTCGAAATGAACAAAGAAAGGGTGAACACATAGACACAGAATTGGGTATATAAATATACAAACTCAACAGAGAAATTGAAAAATGAGGGAGGGGAGTTAACAGAGAGGGTAATACCAGGGAGGGAATAGTTCTAATCAAAACAAACTTCTTGATCCTGAAAGGAGGGGAGAATATTAAAAAGAAAAACAAAGAAAAGAAGTGATCTG